>NC_136830.1:3815359-4483800 GCF_951394365.1 Tetrao urogallus | reverse complement strand
TCAGGGCGCGCGCCCACCTCCATCCTTGGGGCCGCTGCTGCGCCTGCGCGGCCGCCATTTTCCCGGCGGCTCCCTGTTCCTATCCCGTCTCCGGATCGCGCTGCGGCCCGCGAGCGGAAAACGAACAGCCGGCCCACACCCCGTCCACACGCTGCCGGCTCTGCCCGCCATCTTGGCCCGCCGCAGTTTCCCCCCCCAGCGCTCTCCGGTCCAAGCAAGCAGCACACGCTCGGCCCCTCCGCTCCTCACACGCGCCCCGCCGCCTCTCCTCCCCGCCGAACCGCGGCTGATCCCAGCGGAACGCTCACCACGGCGCTTGCAAGCCAAACCCACGGCACACCGCGGCCCGCCTGCTAAGTCTCCAACTACGCCACACGTTCGGTCCCGCCCCGCGCCGCTCAGATCACTCCGCCACGCACTACTTTTCCGCGGCCGTTGCCACCGCTGTGCGAAGCGGGAGGCAGAGAGCGCGGGGCGGGGCGCGGAGGGAGCAGCGGCTGTCGCGGCGCTGTGATGCGGCTCTGAGGGCTGGGAGGGGGTCGGCGCTCGGCGCGCAATGCGGGGGGGGGCACGGAGCGCGGCGGGATCCGTCCGGCGCGGAGCACCGGGTTGAAACCTTGTGTCAAGTGAGAACGTGGTCCTGGTCCGTGGCTCTGCCAGCTGAGGAGAGATCTGCCACAAACATAAATAAGAAATAACGGTTGCTGTGAACAGAGCAGTTGTGCTGCGTTTGATGGAACGGAGGAGATGAGGCACCCGGTGGCTGAGCTGTGTGAGATCTGCACAGGCTCAGGTCTGTGCTGCACCAGCGCTGCTGGGCTCGGCGCCTCCTGCCCTCCTACTTGCGGGCCGCCGTGCGTTCGCAGAGCCGTGCTTTGCAACGAGAAAAACGAGAACGTGGTGTTTGAGCGGTGAGGAGAACCGAGGGGCAGAAGAGCCGTTCCGTGCCGCAGGAAGCCGCGCTGAGAGCCTTGTTGCGCGGCAGCTGCTGCTGAGTAACGCGATGACAAAACTCACGATGTGGACTAAAACGCAAGGCAGCACTGGAGATGCCGGGGATTGAACCCGGGGCCTCATACATGCAAAGCATGCGCTCTACCGCTGAGCTACATCCCCCTGCCACTGTTGCCCACCCGCCCAGCCGCAGCGCTCCCTCGTCCATTCGTCTGAACGGGGGGCGACTCGCGCCGCCGGAGCCAGACGGGGGGCGGCGCTGTGCGGGTTCCGGGTGTCTCCTGGAGCACAGAAGCGCTCTGTGTGCGCACGTGGCCGGCTGCGTGTGGTTTTTGGTTTTTTTTTTTTTTCTCTTCGGAAGCCGGAAAAATTCGAGGGAGAAAAAGTGGAGGAAAAACCTCAGGAAGAAATTAAAAAAACAAACACTACCTCCCCGTCGGGGAATCGAACCCCGGTCTCCCGCGTGACAGGCGGGGATACTCACCACTATACTAACGAGGACGGTGCGCTGTGTTCTCCCGCAGCCTGTCCAGGGCTCGGCCCCACGCGGGCGCTGCGTGCTGCTGCCGCCGAGAGCGTGCCGCGCCGCGGCCACTTGGGCCGGGGGAACTGCGAGCTGCTCTGCTGCAAAACGACAGCAGCGGGGGGAACTGGGGAACAAACGAAGGGACAAAAGAAAGCCCTGCCGAAACCCGGGATCGAACCAGGGACCTTTAGATCTTCAGTCTAACGCTCTCCCAACTGAGCTATTTCGGCGGCGAGACGACCGCTCTCGGGCTGCCGATACGACCCCGCCCAGCCCCGCTCGTCCCTGAGCTCGGTGCGGCGCGAGACGGCCGCTCGGGGCAGTGCGCGGCTGCGGGGTGGGCTGTCGCCTGGGATCCTCCCCATATCTCCCATCGCTCTGCTCCAAAGCCCCGGAAAACGGATAGGCCCCCGGCACCCCGCGGTAACCGCCCCCCGCCACGGCTCTGAGCGCCGTTGCTGTGCCGGGGCGTCCAGAAGAAAAAGCTGCGCCGGCGGTCAAAATACTAACTGCCTCCCCGTCGGGGAATCGAACCCCGGTCTCCCGCGTGACAGGCGGGGATACTCACCACTATACTAACGAGGACAGGCGCATGAGGCTGCGCCGCTCTGCTCCTGCTACAGGGCTGCGGCTCAGCTGATGGCGCGCGACGGCTGTTGAAGGATGTCCACGTTCTGCGGGCAGCGCGTGTACAGCAAGGGGATGTAGCTCAGTGGTAGAGCGCATGCTTTGCATGTATGAGGCCCCGGGTTCAATCCCCGGCATCTCCACATTTTTCCGCCTTCGTTCTTCTTCTCCGCTTTTATACCTTCCACACCCCTTCCTCCAATTCAGAGGCAGAAGCGCTCTGCAAAGCCAGCTACCTTGCTTTCACGCGCCAAGACTCCCTATATATAAATATCTCACCTTTGCTGTTTGTAAATCAGCACCACGCTTAGTTTTTTTCCCCCCTCCCAAACAGGCTGCAAAGTGCATTTACAACCCCTGCTGCTGGAGTTAGTGCTGAGCACCATGGCTCTACAACACCAAAGCTTATGAAACAAAAAACCTCTAGTTCTTAGTGTGCTGTAACTCACATAACTCACATAACCCACACGTTTTCTCACTTCAGTTCTTCCCCACACAGTTCTATAGGGCGAAAGGCAGCGAGTGGGCAGCACTACGAGGCTGCAGCCAGCCCAGCATGAGGGGAGTCCTTGGAACATGCAGAACCATGTGAGGAAGGGCCTACGAAGGTCTAACATTCCTTACAACGCACTGTGTAGAAAACATTTCTCCCATCCAAATCAAGAATTACATTTATTTATTGTAGTCCCTATGACTAATATAGTCCAAAGAGAAACTTCAGCAAAACATAACTGGTAAAATACAGTGGATAAAATTATCCAAATATTAACAATATAAAGCACCCACCAAACAGCTGGTGGGGCTTCTGAGAGCATAGCAGGCTGAAAACCAGAGCCAAGAGCCAGCTAAGAGCCACAGAAAGGCACTGCTAGCGGCCAGGCACTCCTGATCATCAGATCTTCATGGAAACCGATGCTCCAAAAACACTTTGGAGAAAAGGAGTGTCCCAAGAACAGAGCTGGGTGTCACAGTGCTACTGGCGGCCACTGCTTGGCTATGTCCTCGTGCATAACCTCAGGGATCCACTGGCAATAGGCCGCGAGCAGATCTGGAATAGAAAGAGAGCAGCAGTGAGATGGCCTAATACTGATCAACATCCATTTGACTCCTTCACAAGAATCAGAACTCACAGCATGATGGATTCTATTCAAAAAATAAAAATTTGGAGTATATCAAGTGAAACAGCCCACCTTACACGTACCTCAAAAACAACAAAGTCCTCTGATAGGACTAATATTTAAGTAGTAGGTCACTTACACTTGGGGTTTTTCTTCCATGCAGCCAACAAAGCATCACGATTATCACAATTTTCAGCAACCAGAGCCTGCAGGAGGAATTCTGTCCTGGGCTGAAGCCTACGTGAGTCCAAGACAAAACGGCACCATAAAGCAATGAAGCAATGACCATCAGCTCAGTTTAGCAGAGTTACAGCGTTCAGCTCAACTTTCTGAATTCATGCCCACTATCAGTGAGGGCTAAATACAGCTGTAAACACAAGGCCTCTGGATATAGAGACATTTCCTTAGCTCAAGAAAGCCCTCATGCACTTGTACAGAGCCACCCACAGAGGTCAGTGTGATCAGTGCATTGTGTGCTTCCACCCAGCCCATACAATACTGCAAGACAGTTTTTCTTGATTAAAAAAAAAAAAAAAAAAAAAAAAAAAAAAAAACACCCAAAATTACAATTTTCACCTCTCTGCAAGGAATCCTCAGCTCACTGCCTCATACACCCTTCCCAGAGTTTAATTTTTTGTTATTATTTTTCTGAGAAAGTTAAAAGCATTCAGTGGAAAAAAGCTTTTCACAACTTACTTGGACCACGTTTTGAGCATTATGAGAGGACTGGAGAGCAGACACTGGCTGTAAGAACCCAATTTCTCAATGACCTGTGAGATACGTTGCAGAAAGCACACAACAAACAAGGTAAATTGTTCTGTGGAAGCAATCATCAAAGAACCTGAATCGCTGGAGGTTTCAGTCCTATATCCTGTATCCCCAACTCCCCCTTGCAGATCTCCGTACCAACCTTGACCTGACTGCCCTGCCTGATGACTCATCGCTCAGAATGGAGACACAAGAACTGCAGCCTTTTTCCTCTGAGAAAACAGGACTTAAATTTGGCTCTCTTTCACCCACCAGCTAATTCTCATGCCATTCTGTATTTTCGAGCTCTATCCCACCTCACCAAGTTTAGCACGTTCCAGCAGCCATTGGCAAGCCTCATCTTCAGAAACTGGGCTAAAACACTGCTAATGTCCAAGAAGTGTTGCAACCTGACCACACATACCTTTCCTTCAAGCAGGAACCTGGCAAAGTATTTATAGCGGTCGATACCTTCTGGATAGTCAACCTCGACAGCAGGGAGCTGCCAGCTAACTCGATCTGGAAAGAGATCACAATGTCTCCTCAACACTTGAATATAAATGTCCACATGGACCACCAACCCTGGCAGCCTCTCTCTTTAACAAAAGTTAGTGATGGACATAAAACTGCCATGCCAATGGGAAGACATTAACATTTAAACACTTTAAATCCTGTGAATCTGCTCAAATCGCTGTCAAGCCCTTTGAAGAGTCCAAACTGAGCTCTACCCTTTGATATTGTAGACAGCATCATTAAGAGACATTACAGTAACTGACTACAGAGCAGCTCTCAGGAAAATGACCGAGAGAGACACTGTAAGAAGCTTACAAAAGACACTTGGCCTGTGACATCGAATTCTGCCTGTTTCAGGGCAGTACGATGGAGGAGGATTTTCCAGAGGTTTCCCAAAGTGGCAGTATGGTGGCAACAGAGCAGGAATCCACTCGGGTTCAACTGCAGACACACCTGAGAAAGGGAAAACACACCTGAAGGAAGCCTTGCTGCCAAGAGCTGCCACTCAGTAGCAGCCCTATGAGGGAAGCTTTCTGCTCTGCATTCCTATTCAAGTCTGCAGAATGGATCATCACACACAGTCTCACCTTTCATGTACAGTTTTGTAGTCTCAACTATTTCTTGATACACCACAAACTCTGGGAGCTGCTTGAAAAGGACTGAGCTTGGATGGATAAACACTGGGTCGTCCAGAAGAGCGGTCTGTAAGAAAGCACAGAGGATTGAAGCAGAGTAGGAACAGTTACTGGCAACCTCATTTCTTGATTGCATCAAATTTCACTCTCTCTCAGATACACATTTATAATGTCTTCTTAAGCGATGGAGGCATTTAATAACACTTTTATTTTCTGCTCTGTTTTCTCTGGGGACATTAAGCACTCTGTGAGATGAACTAATGGCCCTTTTACTCTTTTACAGCAATTCCTGCACAAGGACTTGGAAATTGCAACACTGAAAACTTCAGTGGCAAGAAGCTGGAGAAAGCCAACACACACAATCCAATGGCAGAAGCCCAGGCTTTGCAGAGTGCCCCTCTGCCCTACAGACACAAGCGAAGAGGAACTCAGGTAAGCTGAGCTGTTTACCTTGTAGGCATTCTTCCACTTATCGTCCAGGAGTTCCTCAGCCTGAACCCTGCGAGCAAGGTGGTCCCCCAGCCCTGCCAATACGATCTGTCGCAAGTAAGTCGCTTGTGCTTCTGTTGGGGGCTTCATCTTCGGGTCAACATAGAGGCCAGCATCAGTGCAGACTGAGTTCACTGCAGGGGGAAAAGAAAAAAGAGAAGGTGAGTTAAGATTCAGCTGACTGGTTTGCTCCCAAAAGATGACAGCTCCCCCTAGAATCCAATTACCTGCTGTTGTCAGCTGCCCTCTCAATCGCCTGATTTCCAGCATGGCTTTGTAGCGGAGCCCGTTCTCTTCACAGAATTTAGGAGTACACCCAGAGTACTCACAGGCCCCCACTGCTCCTGGAAGCAAATAGTCAAGCAGAGAAAACAACTTCACAAATGAGTTCTAATTAAACCAACTGTGGCACAGTACTGTCCCAGTCAGCATGAGCATAGTGCAGTTCCCACTCAGCCAGGGCCATTTGTCAGCCCTTGATGCCTCGACGCTGCCTTGATCAGCCCAGGAATTACACCTCTACACTCAGTCCTACAGCAGGATGGGTTTGTATAAAGCTGAGGTCAGGGTGATGGGGAGAGGAGAATGGAAGTTATCAGCATAGGGAAAGTTCTGTGTGCAATACCTAACATCACCATGAGGTCTCCAAGCTTCTGCAATTCCCCTTGCCCAGCCCAGATCCTCTGCATCTGTACAAGCCTTCCTTTCTTCCCCTTCAGCTTCACTGTCTCTTCCTCACTTGCTGCTGGCCTAAAAGAAACACAGAACGGCATGAATCAGATTGTGCTCAAGAGAGGCATCAACATCCCTACTAGGCTGGATGGAGCCCCAGGCAGCCTGATCTAGTGGAAGTTTTTCCTGCCCATGGCAGGGCATTGGAACTGGATGGGCTTTAAGGTCCTTTCCAAACCAAGCTGTCCTACGATGCTATGGTTCCATATAAACTGGGAATTGGGCTCCTTCACTTACCTGTCAAACTCTTCAAAAAGCTCCCGAACAGTCATGGCAGACACAATGGTAATGGTGTAAGGCAGGCAGTCATGCTGCCTGCTTAGTGCCAGCATCTTTGCATAGCGGGGGGCAACAGGAAAAGTGGCCATTACTCTGCCCAGGGGACTAATAGGGCAGCTCAGCTTTGCTGCCTGCTGCTCCTTCAGCCTGTGGGGAGAGAAGTCATGCAATGAAGAAACATCTGCATTCATGAAAACCCGTGTTTCTGCCCTTGTGGGTGCTTTATCCCCACGAGGAAATATGTTGAGGACCACAGCCATTACCTTCCTGTCATAGGAGGCTCCTTCAGGGCACCCAGGGCTATCAGTAACTCCTCAGCTGCTGCAAGTGCTTCTGTTGGAGGTGGTGTTGGGAATGGAAAGTTGATTACCTACAGTACCAAATAAAATGCCTCTCAGTACATGACCGACATGGCAGTCTGGATCAGTAAGAAGCCCTGGAAGGGAGTGAAAACCTCACCTTCCATTACAAAGACCAAAGAAAAACATTTAGAATGTGTGCCAGAAGCAAGAGGAAAGGACATATAATAGGAGGAAATGCTTAGAACAAAACCATTAGGAAATGTGAAAACAAGCATGACCCTCAGCTGGCACTGACTGCAGGCACCGCCTAGAGCAGGCTGCTTAATGTCCAACTCTAAGCACTGTGCTTTCTGAAAGCACACATATAGCTCCAAACACAATCCCCATTTTGACAGGGGACTTTTCAGCAGCGAGATGATGTAAAAGCTCTTATGACCAAAACAGATCTGGTAAGGTCTGCTGAATTCGTAACAGCATTCGCATTTCACAGAATGGAAACCAAATCCCAGGACCCTCATTTCTAACATGGATTTGTGTTTGTTTCTGGCTCCAAAGGGCAACTACTTTAATGAGCTCCATAGCACAGAGCCAGTCTGACACCTCACCTTTTCTATATTGAGTGCCTTCATTTGCAGGATCAAGTCTTCCACTGGTCGCTTTGTAATTTCTGGTGCAGAAAATTTCTCAAAGTCCATGAAGACAGCTGAAGAATACAACCTAGTGGACCAGAAATGCTGCTTGGAAACTTGCAAGAAATCTGAACTCATGAAATGTGTGCGAAAAAATGGCAAGGGATTTAAAATCAAAAGGCAGTTGAGGGTAACATTTACATAGCCCTCTTCCCAGCAGCTCGCTAACCTGTAGCAGTGCCCTGGTTCAGTCCGGCCTGCACGACCTGCCCGCTGGTTAGCTGATGCTTGAGATATCCAGGTGACTCTGAAGGATGAAACCCCGGTGATTTTGTCATAGAAACGCTTCTTCACCTTTCCACAGTCAACCACGTATTTGATGCCTGGGATGGTGAGCGACGTCTCTGCCACGTTGGTGGCTACAACACAGAGTCTCGTGCCAGGAGGAGGAGGCCTGAACACCTACAACAAACAGACGGGCGTGTGAAATGCACTGCCAACAAAATCCTTGATGCATCCCATAGCTGTGAGTAATTTTGACATGCTACAGACTATTGCTTTTCATCTCTCCCAGCCCACTGGACCGGGACATCAGGGAGAGCACAGGCCAAGCAATGCCTGCTCCAAACCCAGCCTATCCTGTCCATTGAGCCATTCCAGTCTGCCCACTGGTGGTGGTCCAAGATGGACCTTTTAGCTCACAAAACACAACAGGCTTAAGACAGCAATGCCACCTATCAGTAAGGGCCATTTGTTTTTGTGACAGTGAATCCTTTACCTTTGCTTGTTTCTCCGGTGCTAGCAAAGAGTAGAGAGGGAGCACATAAAGAGGAAGGGATGAATCTGATTTCTCTTCTGTGAAGAAACAAAGCAATAATCTTTAATACACAGTAAGTCAGCTTCTAGGCTTATCCTCAGTGATGTCTCCAGGAACATAATTCGTTAAAAAGCAGCAACAAATTATTTGGCATAAATCTCAATCAGAAAAACTTCACTCTTCCATTATGCAGACCCAATGTGCTGTCACACCAGCCTAGCAAGGACAGCTATTTTATGTCACACTTTTCACAGCTAACTGTAGGTGAATGCCAAACCCTCTTCTGAGTCTCCATCTCCTAAGTCGAGGTCAACATCAGATCCTGCAATATCATCATCAGTGTCAGCATCTCTGTCTGCATCTCCTTCATCCACCGGTACAACAGCATAACTGTCCAGATTGATTTGGGGAAGTGCCTGAGGAAGATGGGGAAGAAGAGAATGAAATGTAAGTGGGAACACTGACAGCATTTCATACAGCTCTGAAAGCAAAGCTGAGCTTTTATTCCAAGCATTTGTTGACAGAGATTCGACAGAGATTGGGAAATTTTGTCAGTATTTCAAGGCTAAGATTCAGCATTTCTTAACTGTGAGAGTCAGGGGACAGCCCAAGTCACAATTTCAAACAGCATTCTGTGCTGAGCCATATTTCTTCACAGGGAGTATTAGCAAAGGGTAATTAACACTTCTTCACACCACTCCAGCTACCAGGACCCCAGACCAGCAGACAGTGCATCTGCAGCATCAAGATCTCCTCCCAGCACAGTGCACGTGGGAGCTGGGCAGAAGCCAAATGCTACCATCCATCACAGACACATCAGACTCAATTCTGGGTAACAAGTAGCCAGAGCAGAGGCAGCCCTGGAGACAGTAAGTCTGCAACTCCTTCCATTACCGTTTTAAGGTCAGTACTTAGCTGAAATCTGTCTCCTACCCACAGTATCCAGGGACACATTTTAGCACTCTGCTGCTTGTAAGGCAGTACTTAGGAGTGCAAGCAGTGCTACTGTATTTCTGCAGGGACGCATGCAGGCCACAAGGCTTCATGCGAGCCTAAACCAGCCTGGTGAGAAACACCAGTATGCAGTAGTGCTCTCCTGCAGGGAGGGCCCTGCTCTGTCTCTGGGAGGAATCCCAGCCATCACAGTACCGTAGCTTTCTTCCGCCTTCTTGATTTCTTAAATTTTCGCATTTCTTCCACTGATTCTTTTCTGTCATCATCATCTCCTACAAGAACAGCCATCAAATCACCATTAGCTGTGCACGCTTTCATCTCAGAAAAAGGAGTGTACAGTCTGCCCCACTCCCACCTCCTGCAGGATTCCAAAGGCACTGCTGAAGGCAGAGGGGACAAGGAGCCATACTGAGGACCAACAGCAGCACACAGCAAGCGTGTGCCATGAGCTTGAGAAGACAACTAGCTGAGCTATGGCAGGATTTCGCTTTCTAAATCCATCCTGGGAAATTCCACTATCCTAGACCCTACCCCCAACCCTTGTCTTGAGAAATTTTAAAATAAAAAATCTTATTTTAGGTGCAAAGGAAGCTCATTTCTCAGAGAGGGGAATTTAATTCAATTCCAAGTTTAACTCCATTAATTTAAGCCCAGGTCTTATTCAATAGCATTACCTGCAGTGCTGGTTTTTTGGAAGGGAAAGGCTTTCCTCAGCCTCCTACAGAGAGAGTGAACTTCTGCCTGGCCTGTCAAGAACACCAAAATCCCACCTGCAAGAGACGAGATCACTCTAAATGCCATGCACCACTGCTTAAGTTACCAAAAAAAAGCTCAAAAAATTCTACAGGTACATTGTGTGAAGAATTTGAGAGGCTCCACAGTGCCCTTACCTGAGGGTAACATCCGATGGATTTTACACACCTTTCGGAAGCACTCCCCACTGTAGTCATCCAGGGGAGTTTTCTTGTTAAAATGAACAGTGACAGGGAATTGCCTCGCATCCACCTAGAGAAGAATCCAACAGCAAACAAGCCATGTTTGTAATGCCAGCACAGTCACTGCAGCCCTCGTGGCAGAACTAGATATGCATATCCTGAAGTCTGAGCAGCTTTTGGTTTGGTAACCTACAAACCACAGGACCCATGTAAGTGATCTGTGGTGGCTATGCTGAACACCATGAAACCAAGAGGAAAACTCAACTATTCTCTCTTGGATTGAGGCTTCCTAACCATAACTTCCAGTCTTCCAAAGTAATCCAATTCTGCCAGGGGAAATTCTCTGATAGAAGTGGAGAGAAAACCGAGTCCCAAATGACAGAACAGTATAACCAGAACAAAGCCATACTTTAAATTGACATCCAAAAGATTTAGGCACGAAATGGGCAGTTTAGAGCATCTCATTTCTTATTTCATAGAGGAAACCCCCGCTGTATTTTCAGCTGCTCCACCTGGCACAGATCCCAGCGAGAAGAACCGTACCTGTAGAACAGGAGGTGTGACAGCAAACAGCCTGGTGTTGTCAGTGAAATCCTCCACGCGGAGGGTGGCTGACATGATGATCAGCTTCAGCGGCAGCCCTTTCTGCAGGGACACACAGCTGTCAGCCTTTGCCTGCAAGCATGTGGCACTTAGGCTATACAGCACAAGAACTACTGGCATTGGACACGAGTGTTTTCTAATAAGCCAGAAATTTTAATTACTTGTGCCTGGTGGCACTGCAAGCAGATGCTGTGTGAAAAGCTATTTACTGGCACCCCTTCCTCGTGTGCCTTCTGCCCCGCAGCTTCTCACCTTCTCCCGAAGAGGCACGATGCGGGACAAGAGCCCTATCAGGATATCCGTGTACATACTTCTCTCGTGGGCTTCATCGATAATGATCACTTTGTACTTTAACAGCAGAAAATCCTGAGAAGAAAAATCGATTGCACCGCATGAAGCCTCATCTGAGCCGCAGGCATTTCCACTCGTTGCCACACTCAGACGCAGTCCTGCGCAGGCAGTGTAGCACAGACCCAAACTCTCAAGGCCATGCAAAGCAGCCTAGTGCCCAAGACTCCTGCTCTCATTTTACACAGCAAGAGAACCCAGCTGAGAGACTTCTCAGTGCTGAAAGGGATTTTGGTTGGAAGGCTGGCAACAAACCCACACAATTTGGCTGGCACCTCCTCTGGCTGAAGATCCCTTTCTTCTCCCAGCAGCAAGGGCAGTACCTCACCTTCTGCACTTCTTTCAGCAGCACACCGTCTGTCATGAACTTGATTTGTGTCTCATCTGTGACATTTCCTTCATATCGTATTTGATACGAAACCACTCTGTGAGGGAATAGCGGAGAGACACAAGGCATGGAGGGAAGCAGGAAGTTAGCGTGCAGGTCAGCAAGCAGCCTTCAGCCTAACTAAATGAGGACTCGATGCCAACATACGAAAAGATGCACCCCAACAGCCCACCAGGGCCTCACACACAACAGACACCAGAACCTGGGATATGCAGCAATTCCACCCCATGCATCTGCATGTGCTTCCACAGATACCACGGCAGTCTGTAAGTAACCTGCCACAGATTCTCACCAGAGGCAGAACAGCAACACACACATTTCTGTTTCAATCTATCACATGTGCAGTGCATCTCAGTGTAGCCTTCCCAGCATGGTCCCAGCAGGTTTCCTTCTCACCTGTGTGACAAATTCATCTCCTTAGCGACGCGCTGAGACATGGACACTGCAGCCACACGCCGGGGCTCCGTGATCCCAATGATGCCATCTGAACTAAAGGGACAAAGAATAACAAGGGGGGGTTGTTTAAAGGCTTCAAAAGATTACTTATGTGCAAAGGGTTTTGCAAGTCACAGCTGTACTCCCTTCCGGTTTTTAAAAGCTCCTTCAGCGTGGCCACTGCAAATCAAAGAGTGAGCTCCCAGTTCAGCCGTTTCAGAATGCAGGAGACAAATCAGAAGTGACCGAGCTCAGCCTCAACTTTTGTAGCTACATTTGCTGCATACAAAAGACAACTCCTACCTGGTATAACCAGCTTCATAGAGAAACTGGGGGACCTGGGTGGTTTTACCACTGCCCGTCTCTCCGCATATGACGACAATAGGGTTCTCATTAATGGCTTCCATGATGACTTGCTCTTCAGCCAGAATGGGCAGCTTCAGTCTTGCTTCCTAAAATAAAACACATGGTTTACACACATCATTTAGTCCTCCCAAGGATTGAAAAGTGTTTCCTAGCTCAGATGACAAAATCCCCAAACAGGAATTCTGCAAGGTTTGAGGCTCAAAAAGCTTCAAACCAGTGAATGCCTAGAACCACTGCCATGCCTAGAACTAGACTCACCCAAAGAGCTTCTCAGAAAGCAGCCACAAGTTTCTGCACTTTAATTTGTGAAACTACAGAATCTCCTGAGCTTATCAATACTGCATTTCCAACAGAGCTCTTCCATAACCCTACTGTGTCAGTTCAAAGACACACAGAACTCTTCCCAGTTCTGGAGAACATCCTACTCACATCAAATGGAATAGAATGGTAGTGTCTGCAGTGAACTGCAAGATTCATTCCTAAGCCTGTAGGTAACTGCTCAGCCTCACCTGAATCTCAGGAGATCTGTCCACTGGAACAAAAACCGCAGGCTTGCACGACGGTTTGCTGGACACAGCAGGAGCAGCCTGCTGGCTCGCCATGGGCTTCTTCGTGTCTTCCTCTGGCTTCCCAGCACAATTCACATTACTGGCTGAAGGCTTTTCAATTTCTTGTTTCTCCTCTTTCTTCTCCTCAGAGCAATCGGATCCATCCTCAGGCTCTGATTCTGAATCTGAGCTGTGTCTTCTCTTATTTGCACCACTGATGCTCCTGATCTTCTCAGGTACAGCAGTGCCTGGCTCCTGCAATACCCTAAAACAACACACCACCACGTGAACTACAGCGACAGGATGAGAGGTGATGGCCTTAAGTAGCACCAGGGGAGATTCATACTGACACTAGGAAAAAAACAGGCTGCCCAGAGAGGTGATGGGGTCACTGGCCCTGAAGGCGTTCAAGAACAGCGGAATTCACACATCTTCTACAGCAAACATTGTACCACTGAGTCACTGGGTGAGCCCAAACCCGGAGAAAGAACTCCTGCACAGTGGGCATCATGCAGCACTGAGACAGGTTCCCCAGGCAGAGCGAGAAAAGAAAGATGCAAAGGTTGCCACAACCACAGCAGTAAGTCAGAAAGGTTTTCTCCCTGCACCGCTTTACCTTTTGGGCTGATACATGCGTCCCCCGATGCCAAGCTTGGAAGTGGTGTACAGAAGCTTCATTTCTGCCTGGGAAGCCTGCACCTCGCTCAGCTTGCTCAGCAGCTCAGCGCGCTGCGTGGGAAAACCAACTGCAGTCAGTACTGATAGTCAGCGGGAAGTAATTTCATTTAAAGATTGGCTCCCAAGTTAACTACCATTTGAAGAGGGGGAACCAATGCCAGAATTACTCACAAGCAGCACTGTACCTGTTTTTTCTTTTCCTTCTGTTCTAAAACTCTCTGCAAGTTTTTCTTCTGTTTCCTGCTGAGAGGTTTCTTCTGCTGTTGCACAACACTGGGTGCTTTCTTTTTCTTCTCTTTCTTTGCTGGCAGGACCAGGGCATTGCTCCCATCAATTCCCTTCAGCGGTGCCCCATCTGCAAGCATCCATGTGTTACTCAGCAGAACCCAGAGGGCCGGTGTCAGCATACTGCTCAGTGGCCAAATCACACACTGTACGGGATACAGCCACTCCAGGCAAACACAACCCTCCCTGCCAGTCAGAACCAATCCCTCTTGTCAGTAGGAACAAAAACCCCATGGCATGGGGGGCGGAATGCTGCAATGCTTGCTGTGGCTGCTCAGCTCATCCCCTAGGCTTATGGCACAGCACCGACGGCACCTTTCCTCCTTTTTTTGCAACCTCACAGCCAAAGGATGTAGAGCAGCTCAGGGCCACATGTGACATCACAGTCTCTACCAGAGAGAAGAGTAGTAGTAGTAGAGAAGTCTGCATTAGTAATGCTTTGATAATAATTGCATGAGAAAAGTGATTTAAAAACCCACAAACAATGGCTTTGATAGTACAAGCGTTAAGCGCAGAGGTAGTTTAATAACTGGATTGCCTTAGTAAAGAACAGCCTAAGTGATGCAGAGCCATTACCACCCATCCTACACGACCTTTCCAGACCACGTAACGGCCCAACAGCAGCGCGGTGACACCGCAGCCACCCCGAGCTGCACTGCGCCCCGCGCACCTCCCAGCTCCAGCTGCAGCTCCGCCGTTTCGGCCCCAGCCGCAGGGAGCTGCTCGGCCCCGCATCCCGCCCGCGCCCTCCAGTTGTGCCGCCGCCGCGCGCGGCCCATATCGGAACCGGCCCGGCCCACGTGCAGCGCCAGGCAGCCCCACTTCCGGGCACCGCGGTCTCGCGAGGAAGGGCGACGCGCACGCGCAGGCGCAGCACATGAAAAGGGGCGTGGCTTGTTGGTTAGGGGGCGGGGCCCGTCGGGCGGGGGCGGGGCCGCAGCGCTCGGCGCGCCGTTCGGCAGCGTCAGGGCTCGGGGCCGTGGGTCACCGAGACAGCCATCCCGCCCCCCGGCCCACCGCAGCAAACACCACTCCAGTTAAAAAGAAAAGATCAACTTTTAATGTGCTGTCATCACAGTTGGGTGGAATTATCCAAAAGTTTAAAATACATGCGGATACAACAAAACCTTTTGTTTTCCAGCCCAGACAAAGAGAACTCGTGGTCATTCACGTCATTAGCTGCCAAATACAGATCGGTACGTGAGCAAATCACACCTAAACTTCTACACCACCAAGAGCTACGGTTACACACTGGTCTATGTTCCACATTCACTACGCAACACATCTTAAAGCGAGCCACGAGTTGGAGGACGCACTAACACAGCACTGAGCCACAGCAGGGCACACAAGGCACTCCGACACCCAACAGCACTTGGAGAAGCGTTACAGTCTGCGCGCGACGGGTCGGGTATCTACAGGTGAGGTGCCTACCTGCAAGGAAATCCCTACAAGCGTCATTTGAACAAAAATGCCAATGCACTGAGAACACAACGGTAGTTTCAAACATCGGGCCTCGAAGCACGGAGCTCAGAACGCTGAAGACCCGCCCTGGAATTTGGCACCAGGTGGCGTGGAGCCCACAGCCGGTGCTGTGTGCTGTGTTACAGCCAGGCTGGCAGCTGTGGGATCGGGGCTCTCCTTGTGCCACCAACACAGGCAGGCGGTGCAGGGCTCTGCTGTGCCCACAGCCCGTACCTGCACGCCTAACCGAGATGCTCACACTCATGGCAATAGCAAAGCAGTGCAACCAGTCACTGAACGAGGTCTACGAATCAGAGCCAACACTTGGTGGGTCAACTACATGACTTGGAATGGAAAGTATCTGTAAAAGGTATTTACAAAAGTAAGTTGAAAGAGGTTAAATACCACATTCATATCTCAAAAGCATTTTCACTACAGTGCATGTTTAAAAATACAGAGCATTTTTAAAGTATATATATTGAAGACTAGATTGTGCTTTAAAAAAAATGATTACTTCTGAATTTGACTAACGTGAAAACTGAGTGCTGGGAAAAATACTGATTAAAAATATCCAATTTTATATATACTGCTCTTCACATAACATTTTGCTATACATGGGATGCAAGTAAATACAAAAATACTTTTTCCAAGCAGCAGGGCGATCAAAACTAAGAGAATTAATACAGGAGGGCTGATTTTTACAAAACTAAAATAAACGATTAGAGACACAGGGAGAAACTATAATCCAAATGAAGTTTCATATAGTATTTGTAAAGAAATCTTTATAATAGACAGCTCTTAATATATAAACGATTCAGCATTTTTAACTTCAACATTAAATATGGATTATGTAAAATACAATCTATGCAAATCTGACTCATGCACATAGTCCTACTGAAGGCAATGGAGTAAGGTTTGCAGACTTTGGTCCTCAGGCCTCAGATTTAGCAAAACTAAGAGACGTGACCACCTTTGCTAACCAATTCCTAATGTCCACGGTGGTGCTTAGCTCAGTCCTCTGTGCACAACAGCAGCAAAACCAGAGCTTACAGGGAAGACTCTGCAATACTACAGAAAATGAGCTGTAACAAATGAATACACCGTCATTCCAATGCTCAGCTTCGCAAGGCAGATTATTTGTCTCCATAGAGCTTATCTGTTTATGGGAAGGATTTTAAGTTGCAAAAAAGCGGCTTCTTTGCAACTCTAACCACGTATTTCTTGAAAAATGAGACTCAGAGGAAACTGCAGATGCAATAAAAAAATTAAATTGCGTTACAACAGTGCCAACTGCATATCAACTTCAACCACGTCGAACTTCAGCGACTGCAGGTTGACACGAAGGCCATAAGAATGGATTATAAAAGAGCCATTCACGTAAATGCCACAGACAGACCAGAAGAGGTTAGGCAAGTAATACGCTTTTTCAGAAGAGCATTAAACTTCAGCATAAAGGAAAAAACCAATTCAGCCCACGATACATTCAGTAAAGCAGCACACTGAGGCCCTGCCCGGGCAGCTGCGGCCCCGCTCAGCAGCCACGTGGATTTGCTCCCATTGCTTTCAGGCCAGTCCCTGCTGCAGACCCAGTTCTTGTTGCGGGTTCTCTTAACCTATCATTCAGAAGTTAGGCAAGGCGTTGTTCCTCAGCTGTGGCCCATTTTTACCTCTGCTGGCACTGTCACTGTGCTCAGCACTCAGCGCCATCGGTTACAAACCTTTGACCGACTTCCCTCCCTGAGGTCACCTTTGTTTCAGCACATTTCAAACTGTACAAAACCAGTGCTCACCTACCAAGCTACTTAATCACAAGGTTACAAACACATAAATCCTTCAAAATACAGCTGCTCCAAGATCCTACGTTGCTTTGCTTAGCACACCTTTCCATGAGGAGACTCGCTTCCCCAAAGCCCAATATATTGAGGACACAGACTTCAGGATAAAAGCGCCTACACAACAATTTTAGAAAAGAAATCCACATCTTCCTGCAGGTAATTTATTGCCACTTATTGGTCCTGAGAAAGCTTTCAGCAACGATGCATTTGCAAGTGGTTTAACCGCTGACTTCTTTTGTGTGAATGGGTCCCAAGATTAAAAACTGCATCATTCCATCCTATGCACTGATGCTTGAAATACACTTCACTATGAAGGTCAGATAGGAATTACAGATTGCCACGCTACATCTTTTCCTCTTGTGTCAACCAATTAAATCGGATTTCCTTTCGGATGTCAAAATCTAAGTTCCTGATAGGAAAAGCAATGAAATAAAGCCACACGTGCACTTCTCAATTCCTTATGTGGGACTGGCGTTTAAGGACCTGAAACTTAATAAATCATCCTTCTCCCTTATTCTCTGCCTCCTATTAAAATCTAGGGCGTGAATTTTATGGCCTGGATACCAGAAAATTACTTTATATTCTACGAAAGACAACTTCAAGGCAATGAAATAAGCCAACAGTAAGAGAAAACCATTTGAGACTTTGCACAAACAAACAACAACAGCAAAGGGTGGACCCACAGCAGTTACCTCTCAACAGAAGTGTTCAGTAGCTTTAGATTTTAACTTTGTGTGTCAAATTTGCATATGTTTAGCTGAATTTCAGTATTTTAAAGACTACTCGATTTGCTTTTATAAAAAATTTACAAAAGATGTTTTTAAATGCTTGTAAAAGTAAGCGTTTCTCTACTGATAAAATTCTAGTACTGGATAAAACTCTGAATATACGGCTTAATTCTCTTTCCTACAAGTATAATGGCTGAGTGTGTAATCTAGATCAATTAGTCTTACACATGATGAAAAGTTATAACTCTGCACACTTTTTACCATGTGATGTTTTGTTGCTTTGTAACTTCAAATGAGACAGTGCTTAGGAACTTTCTAGAGCTGGTGTACGGTGGTCTATGGGGGTGGGGTCATTGGTCACCGCCTCTGTCCAGGTTCTCAATCACCCTGGACAGACGTATGTTCAGCAGTCTGATCTGGCTGTCGAGGTGGTCCATCTTCTCCTCCAGGCTGCTGTTGCTGTTTCTCCTCCAGTAAAATCCCACCGGCCCCGTCATGAAGTAGACAGCCACCACGAAGCAGAGAGGCAGCACCGCGTGTTCCGGGTCGCCTTCGTACTTCTGCAGGATGTAAATGCACGAGAGGGTGAAGAGGGCAACCCTCGCAATCCAGAAAAAACGGCCGAAGATCATGTGCAGGAGATAGAAGAAGAATCCGAGGAAGAGAGATAAAAACCAATAGGCGAGTAAGATGGCACCGATGAGCAGAATAGCCCGGGTCGGGTTGTTGGCAATTGCTGCTGGGCTGAAATAGTGAGTCAAGTTGGAGGCTGAAAAACAAAGGGAAATGTACAGCGCGTTAACGAGCGCACGCAAAAGAGAACGGCGGAAACATGAGCACAGCTTCAGTTACCCATTTCTGGATGGATCTTTCTCTGATCACTGGCCCAGCTCTAATGATGCAATTTAATTAACGCTCTTAAAGAAGATTCTGCGCCTCTCCTTCATTTCCATGCACTGTTCCAGACTATTTGCATCCATTCAATGATGACACCAAAGAGCTGACCGTGACCCGTCACCCTATTACAGACATCCTATAAGCACTCACACCAAAACACAACAGTTGGGTTTAAGCTTCTGGTTTGGAGGTCATGATAGCACAGTCAAAATCACGTGAAGTAGGCAGAGATACCACCGGTGAATGTTCTATGTACAATGATTCAACACAGTTAGTTTCCCACTCAGGCTATGCTTGTGTGCAATGACACAGATTGATACAGCTCAGGGGTTAAATGGCATCATCACACTTACCATCAATTCCAAGAACATCTAACAAATCAGTCCATATTCTCCAGAACGTGTCCATTAATACATCCACCCCATTCACAAACCTCTCTGTCAACCTTGAGAAAAACTGAGAAATAAAATTGAAAATTAAGAAAGAATAATAAAACCCCTTAATTATTGCAACTTACTAGTCATGAGCAGAACTGTAAGTCATGCAGCAGAAACTGCAGAATATTTTGAAGACCCCAAGGAAAAAAATTGAACCAGAGAACCACGGAAGGACTTGCGTTGGAAGGGACCTGTGTTAGAGCACCCAGTCCCAGCCTTTGCCCTGGGCAGGGCCACCACCCTCCAGCTCAGGCTGTCCCAGGCCCCAAAGATGATCAGAGGGCTGCATCACCTTATCTACAAAGACAGGCTGAGGGAGCTGGGCTTGTTCAGCCTGGAGCAAAGAAGGCTGTGGGGTGACCTCATTGCAGCCTTTCAGTATCTAAAGGGAGCCTACAAACAGGAGGGGAGTCAACTCTTTGAAAGGGTAGATAACAGCAGGACAAGGGGAAATGGTTTGAAGTTGAGGGAGGGGAGACTTAGGTTGGATGTCAGGGGAAGTTCTTTCCTATGAAGGTGGTGAGGTGCTGGAACAGCTGCCCAGGGAGGCTGTGGATGCCCCGTCCATCCCTGCAGGTGTTCAAGGCCAGGCTGGATGGGGCCCTGGGCAGCCTGGGCTGGTATTAAATGGGGAGGTTGGTGGCCCTGCCTGTGGCGGGGGGGGTGGAGACTTGTGATCCTTGAGGTCCCTTCCAACCCCGGCCATTCTGTGATTCTGTAATCACAAACTTAGTCGGCACAGTTGCTCTTATTAAGGTGTTTTAGCACGCAAACTTGCAGGTTAACAGACTTTAAAAACGCACTTTGTTCGCTGTGCATCGTTCAGAGGCTTAAAGAAAACACGACGGATACGGTAGAGCATGCCAGAGAATCGCGTTTTCATCGAGGAACCGAGATGCGCCGGGGCACGCCAGGGCTCAGCACCGCTTCCTTCCCCAGCGCACCCACAGAGCGCAGCACGCTCCGCATCCCGGCCGGAGGGCTCCTGCGAACAGCCGCCGGCCTCCGCCACCCGGAACGGCTTTAACCGGACGTGTCCTCGCCACCGTCGCGCTGCGCCTCGCCGTGCGCCTCCCCTCCCCAAAGCCCGGCTCCCGCCGCTCGGCCGAGCCCGGCACCAGGCTTCGCTCCTTGCGGCCTCTCGCTGTGCGACGCGCGGCCCTCGGACAGCCGGGGAAGGGGAGGCAGCGCGGGTGCGCGCGTATGAGCGGGAAGAGCGGCCTCACCTTCTGCAGGGCCCGCACGTTGTCCTCCCCGAACAGGCCGCTGACGCCCTGGTAGAGGCCGCTGGCGGCTCGGCGGAAGCTGTTCTGCTTCTCGGCGCCGCGGCTCCGCGCCGCCCGAGCGCCGGGCCCCACCGTGCCGCCCAGCAGCAGGGCGAGGAGCAGCAGCACCGCCGGCAGCCGACCCGCCGCCATGGCCGCCCGCGCTGCACGTTGCGCCGCGGTTATAGCGCCGCCTTCAGGCCGCGCCGCGAGGTCCGCCGCCGTCCTTGGGGCGGGGCGCGGGCAGCCGGGGCGGTGCGGTTCCATCGGATCGCTTGCACGTGGGTCCTTCCCAGCGATCGGAGCAGCAAAAGCGCAGCAGTGCGAGCTGGGCAGCGTTACCTGCTGCTTCTGGGTAGCGAAACCTAGCCGGGACGTGAGCGCGGCGAGGAGTTGCGGTTGTGTTTGGGGAGGTGACCGTGCGTGTACAGCATTCGCTGGGGATCTCTGCTCTGATAACTGCACTCCCCCATAGAGAAAACTGCTCCTGTCTGCCCTTCCTGGGGAGTTCTACAGCCTCAGGGTGCACCTGTGCCTCAGCTTTGTGTATCTCTGATACTGGAACCATGTCCTTGATGCTTAAACTCGTAGCTGGGCCTAAATCTTGTTACAAAGTAGTCAAGCAGACGTTTAGATTATAGATATTTTTCTTATTGCCTTTTAGTCTGGCCAAAATGCTTATTTTCACATTTAGCAGAATAGCTCAGGCCTTTCAGCCTTTATATTTGGCCCTGAAGGCGCTGGGCTCAGACCCAGGGAGGCACTTAGGCTCCCACGTGATTTCAGTAGGACATTGATTCTTTATATTTTCATAAAAGCTGCTTTCGTTCTGTTTTAATCCTGGACCTGGTCATACCTGTATACACTGATATCTGTGTCGTGCTCTGCAAAATGAGTTGGCAGTGGATAACAGTTACTTGGAGGTTGTCAGGGGGTCTCTGGTTATCTGCCCTCGGTGTCATGCATTGATTCCCAGCATACAGCATCCACTCTGGGAGCATTTCCTCCATGTAAAAATTTCGCATTAGCAAAACATATCTGCAATTTAATTAAATGTCACAAATGTTGTTTTCTGTGCCAGTTACAATTGCTCGATTTGCTCTCAGCTGGCATGGCTTCTTCTGGATCTCTTTGTGCTGTTTCTGGTCCAGCAGGTCTTGATGCTGAGGATCTGGGACAGTTCCTATTTCCCTGTGTGAATTCTCATTGGGAGTTTTCCCCCAAAATCCATTCTGCAAAATGTTTGTTGTTTCCTTCCGTCCGCTCTTTGCAGATGCCTGTGGGCCAATTTTAGAGGCTGCCTTTGGAAGCTGTGATCGTGGCTGTCCTTCACAAGAGGTCAGGTTAATTTGGGAATCACCCCTGGCACGTCACAGATTTCCAGATCTGTCTCAATGAGCCTATTTTAGGTAAATTCACCTCACCTTACCGCAGCTCTTACGAAATTACACTATATTTCACCTTTCTCTTGTTTAAATAAATGAAATCATGTCTGCTCAAAGAATACATTGCCTCATGGCATGAAATATTGATCTCATTTTTCTTTAACCACGTTGAACTTTTTATTAGGACAACTGTGAGGCTTCTAGAAGGATCTTCCCCTGAGGATGAGCAGTGTGAGCAGCACGCCAGCACTTGTGCTTCCTGATCTGGAGACTGCGCGTGTTTTCTTATTCAGAGAGGTCTAACAACATTCTTAACAGCTTTGGGAATAAACTGGGGTCTTTGCAATGTCAAACTATTATCGTGTCACAGGGTTCTCTCTTTTTAAAATCATTCTTACATTGAAAAATAATGGGCAAAGCCTTTAAGAGAGCTGAGTGGCGTTGATGCGAACCAGTCCTTAACCTCCCCAACCCTTCTTTTTCTGCCTTTACTTCATCTCAGCTCACTTTGCCATAACTTATTGTATACAACCTCCTTCTGTGCCCTTTTTTATTCACGTTCTGCTGTTATCTCTATGAGGCTTTTCTTGCTGTGCTTCACTGCTTCTTTTCTTTTCTTTTTTTTTTCCTTCCTACTTTCTGCAGATGCTTTTGCTTTTTGTTCTGGCTGCCCTTACCTCAGGCACCACTCAAGGGCAGCTGAGCCCAAGAATGCCAGCTGTGCCTCAAGATTCTCACCCTCCTACAGACCAATTAACCAGCTGGTGGCCACTCCGAATATGGGGATTTGGAGCACGGTTTCTTAACGCAGCTGTTGGATCAGTGGATCACGATCAATCCTGAGCACAGAGCGCCTTGAGGTATAATTACAAAACTGTTAGCTCACAGTGATTGTATCCCTTGTTTTAATTTAACAGGCTGGCTGCAGGTTAGCTGTGCCACAAATGAGGCAGTATCATCACCGTTCCTCTTAATAACTCCTGCAGTGTCCTTTGAAGGGTTCTTAATCTAATCTAGAGCACAAACCGTGATTTAATTTGTAGCCAATTATTACCACTATTAGGTATAAAGCCAGGGTAAGAAAAGATTTGTAAATTGTGAATTCCAGTTAACCTCATTTGGGTTCTTTTCCCCCTCACTATTCTCATCTACCTTCTGAATCGTTAGCAGTCACTGCATTCCCCCTTGAGCTCCTTTTGCTGTGAAAGGTTTCGTTCTCCCTTTTCTCCCCGCTTCTCTGAAGCCACTTTTGAAAGATGAAAAAATGTTTTATTTGGATAAGGAAAAAGAGGAATAACAGTGAGGTACAGGGAGACAGATCCAAAGCGAGGATGCAGCAGCGCAACTGCTGTTCATACACGAGAAGGGCGCCAGGTGTTCCTAAAACTCGACTTCTATCACAAACCCCACCTGCTCCTTCCTCCTCCCACTGGGGCAGCCTGCTTTAAACCGGGCCTTTTTGACCTCAGGGAGGAGAATTTTTGGGTCCCTCCTCGGGTCATTCGGCGCCACGTTTTCTTTTTGGATGCAAACTTGCTTTGAAAACGATTACAACCAGCACCCCTCAGCACCCCGCCCTCCACCCTCCGCTGACAATAAGAGCTCCCCCCGGATTGGGCACACCTCCTTCCGATGCGTCAGCTCATTGGTCGGCAGAGACGACGGCTTGCAAAATGTCCGCGCTGATTGGTTCCTCGCCACGTCAGCTCTTCCCCGCTCAGCCTAGCCGTGAGGAGAGCGGGCTCTGGGCTGATGTGGGGCCAGGCGCGCGCCGGCCAATCGCTCGTGGCGGCGTCGTGACCGCCGTGCGCCGCGCGGATCCGTCCGCAGCGCGGGGCCGCCTGAGGGGCGGCGGCCGGAGGGGGGAGGGTGTGCAGGGCAAGCGGGGCGAAAGCGGGAATCGTCCCTTTTTGCGTCGGTCTGTGCCCGAGCTGAACGTGGCAGGCGGGCTGGAAGCGTCGGGCGAGGCTCTCGGAGGGGCTGCCCCAAAATGTCACACCTCAGCGCACGAGGGGAGCGGCTGGGCGGCCACGCGCAGGGCACGGGGACAGCGACCGCTCTTCTCCCCGCCCCGGGCTGCGACCGCGCGCTTCACACCTGAGTGACCCCAGCGCCGAGCCGGAGGGCACGGGGCCGTGCGATTGCCGCAATCGCGTGTTTTCCCAGGCCTGCCAGACTCACTTGGCAGCGCGTCACACGCCGCTGTCCCGCTCTGGGCTACGTCTGCCAGTTCACGGCTATCAAGAGACGAGAAGCAGCCGAGCTGCCGCGCCGAGCCCGCAGACGGCCGGCGGTGCAGTGGAAGGACACGCTTTGACGGGCGGGGCGCACTCCTTCGGCTCCGCGGAAGGTTACCGCGACGGGCGGTGAAGCGACCCTTAAAGCGCAGCGCCCCGCGCAGGGCCGCGCAGTGCGCGTTGAGAGCCGCGGCGGGAGCGCTGCTGTGCGGCGGCTCTGCGAGAGCAGTGACGGTTCTTCTCGCGCCTCCGTTCTGCGCCGCCATGTCCCGCGAGCCCGAGATCATGGAGTCGCAGGTGATGTGGGAGCCCGACAGCAAGCGGAACACCCACATGGATCGGTTCCGCGCCGCCGTGGCCGGCAGCTGCGGGCTCCGCCTGGGTGAGCGACACGGGAGAACGGGCGGGGCGGCCCGAGGGGCATCGTAGGGCCGCGCATCCCCTCGGGCGGTGCCGGCTGCGGGCGTGATGCTGTGCCGCAGCCTCGCGCGTGGGCCTCGGGTGCTGCATCGCGGCTGGAGCGGAGCTGGGCGGCGGCAGAGCGTGCGAACGGAGCTGTGCGGTACCTGCGGGCATCGCGGGGCGACACAGGGCGGGGGGTCCCCAAGAGGTGGTGGTGGTGGGGGGGGGGGTGTTGAGATCCGGTGTGCTGTGTTTGCTTTCTTTTTGTTTATGAAGGGAGCGTCGTCGTTTCTAGCCTCTGTGAGGTCTGGGGAGGGAGATGTGATGTTGGCTCAGTGGTGGAAGTGAGGTTACTGCTGTATGGCTGCACGAGCTCTTCTAGCTCTGCTTCGTGCCCATTCAGCCGTGTGGCTGTGCCTTGGCGTGTGCTCCTCTGATTCGATCCACCAGCTTTGAGTTTAGCACCGCTTTGGGTGGGCGGTGAGGCCTCCAGAGGGTTTTTCCAAACCCGAGTTGTGTCAGCTCTATTGAGTGCAGGCTGTGAGCAGTGCTGAAGGTCTCAGGAACCAGCGGGGCTTGGGGGGCACATCTGTGGTGTGAACCATGTTTGGGACAGGGGTTGAGCTCATAGCTGTGATTGCCCTGATGCAGTCTGGACACCCTCAGTGTTTAGGCACTGGGCTGCTTGTGTAGCTTTTCAGTTCCTATCCCTCTACCAGGGGATGAGGGATGGAGGGAGCAGTTCTGGCAAGTGGCCTCACTGGCTCATCTGTCCATGAGTGTCTGCAGTATATACACTGTTCTGGAGCATGTAGTCCAGCAATCAATTCCCTTCTGAAAAGCCATCTTAAGGCTTTATAAGGAACTTTATTATTTATTATTGTTGATAAGGAACTTTACGTCCAGGCACACTAGGTTAAAGTTTTGTTGTTGTAAACACAGTGCCCAAATCTTTGGCTATGTTGGAAAGAAGTTATTGCAGGATTTCAGCCAAGCCTTGAGTCAGGATGTCACAACTGCTATTCGGATGATTGAGACCAAATGCAGTTTCAAGTGGGCTGTGCAGATTTCTAGTCAAAAGAGCTAGAATTTTTCACTTCATTTCAATGCAGCTACCACTTCAAAACGGATTCCTCTGTATAGGAACCTTTGTCAACTTCCATTAGATACAAACTGATATTCACTGGTCTGCACACTATTCGGCAACTAAGAATGAATTCTTTCTGTAATATCAAGATGTGGCCTCGCTGTGGACAGCCAAAGGCAATAGAGCCCTTTAAACAGCACAGCTCTGCCCATCCCTGAAACGTAGCAATGAAATGCAACGTTTAATTGCTGAGTAACAGGTTTGGGCCCTGAAGGACTTGTGTGCCAAAGCTCATCTGGGGACAAACTGCACAGACAAGACAGAGCAAGCTAATTGTGTTGGAAGAAACCAGATGGATGGTGGTGGTGTTTGTAGCACTTACTGAATGGTTTGGGGCATGTGCTGCAATTTCCTTTCGAAGGGGAAGGAGGGGGGTGAGTTTAGTCAAACCTGTCCTCATATCAACTTATGGATGTTGGGTAGTATATCAAAGATTAACTTGGGTGGAAGTTCTTCCTGTAAGAAAACAGAACTGGAGGCTGAGCTGGTGGCAGCATATAGGTAATAGTGGGGCACTGAGGAAGGGACGTTCTTTGCTTTCACCGTGTCAAGTTTGACTTTCTGCTATATCAGTAGTATCTGAGTAATCTTCCACTGATAAAGATGATGTGAAAGGGGCAGGCTGATAGGGAAACAGCAAAAATTGTGTGAATAGTGCTGTAGAGATGGCTCAGATGTTCTCTTATGAGGCTGACAGACGTTTTCCTTGTCGAAGGAAGACAAAGGTGACTTTTAATCAGGCAGACAACAGGCTGACGAGGCAAAGAGAATTAGAGAAAATAACTCCAATTGATTTAGTTGAAGGTGTCAAATAGGAAACAGTTGGCAGGGTAGGAAACTGTTACTACCTCTAGTGATAGCAGATACTCTGTTTAACTTGGCTACTGGCACAGCTTCAGGCAGCATGGACATGACATCCTCAAGCAACCTAAATTGAGGAATGAGGAATTTGCTTCAGCTATTCATACCCAAAACTGCTTTACATGCTGCATTTTGATTTGTTGAATACTACAGTTCTGAGTTTCAGTTTGAATTGTTGTACTGGAATTTTTGTGTGGATTCCTCAGGTTACTTCCTCTGTTTGTTGTGTGAAACTTCAGCTGCTCATTGCCATGTTCTTAATACCCCCTCACAGTTGTCATGGCTGGCCAGTGAACTTGTTTTATCACAAGAGGTATTAATACTGTTTTAGCATGAAAATGATTCTATCCCTCACCCTTCACTGTTGAGGAATAGTGCGTTCTTGCTTCATATGGTGCTGTTAGACAGTGAGTGGATCCAATTCGTGATGTAGCACAGCTATTAGAAAAGGTCCCTCTCTGTCTCTTTGATTGCAAATGGCTCGTAAAGCAGTCAGGTGAAATGATGCCATCTGTTCAAGTCACACTACGCCTGTTGATGCCACAGTCGCTTGCCTTGAACAATGTGTTGTGCTTGTGTAGCAAGGGTTCGGCTGTGGGGGGCTGCAGGGGTGGCCTCTGTGAGCAGAGCCCAGCAGCTGCCCAGTGCGGGTCAGAAGCAGTTCCAGCTCCCCAGAGCAACCTGCAGCTGGCCGGAGCTGAGCCACGAGTGATACAGTTTGTCTGGATTTAGGGCATTCCTGAGTATAGTTGGTCTACATTCCTGTAATTGTGTAACGCTAACAGCCGTTTGTTACTTCTAGCCAACTACAACGACTTGTACCAGTGGTCAGTGGAATCCTTTGCGGACTTCTGGGCAGAATTCTGGAAGTACAGTAACATCGTGTGCTCTCGCCTGTACGATGAGGTGAGCTGCTGTTACTAATCAAGTACAACACAGAGGGGAGATCAACCTTTTACAGCTGATCTTTTGAACTGCTGCTGAAACCTTCTTCCATTAATATGAAAAATTGAACTTCCTTGCGTAGTAGATTGTGGTGTTTTGTTGCTGATAAATTCTAGTACAGTGAAATCCCCAAGTTTTGTTGTCCTACACCATTCTTTAGTGGCTATGTGCCTTCGAATACCCTGGCAGATTGTAAGGAGTCTATCAATAAACTGATTTCTGTATCAGAGCTATGCTGATAGCATATCATGAAATGCTGGCATGCCCCCAAGTTCGTGTTTGTATTCTCTGAGTCAGCTTTTCTGGTAAGTGTACCTGTTACCCACCAGTTCTGTGGGACTGGTTCTGGAGCTACCTGCAGTCAGATGTAGGGGAAATATCTCTGGAGAAACGATAGCAGTTGAACGCAATCACAAATGGAATAGCAGACCTTGCTGCAGCATTGCTTTGAGATGAAGGAGACTTCCTCTTGCAAATGGAAGACAAAGCTGGAATCCTTCTACAGTCCTGGTATGGGATATCAGCACCAGCCTGTGCTTCTCATCTGAGGAAGGCACAGGTTGATTAATCACTTCAAAAGCTTAATGCAGAAGAACCTTCCTGGGACTTCTAGGGAAGGAACTGGACTTGGTTATTAATCCCTGGAGACCATCTGTACCAAAAACATGGAGTGCTTGCAGACTTGCAGTGGAAACAGGTACGTTTCTTTACCTTTTCCTGTTTTGCAAGCTTTTGTACTGCATGAGATGATGTCAGGAGATTGTCTCTCCAGAACTCTTGCTGTGAAACTGTGTGTTCATGTGTCTTAATGTCCTTAGAGTGAATTTAGAACCCAAGAGCTAGCCTAAGTGTGCAGTTTGAAGATGGTAGATGCTCTACTAGTCATTTTAATAACTTATTTTGTAAGCAGTAGTTCAAAATCTAGCCAGATTGTAATTGGGATATAATCCCTTACCCTGCCTTCCCTTCCTCTGTGCTGTTAGCAAGGCTATTTTCCAGACTTCCATGAGAATGTGAATTATCCTAAGCAAGCAGTTCAGAACTGTCTTTTACCTTTGTTCTGAGCAAACTGAAGAGTAATTCTTGTTCTTTTGTCTTACAGGATTCTTCTTTCTGGTAGACTGTCCCTCAAGGCACCACCAATGATCAACAAGCTGGAAGGAAGACTGAAAAAGGCAATTGTAGCCTAAAAGGGGATGTTTCCTGAGGATGAAAAGCTGAAAGATAGGGCTGCCTAGGAAAGCTTTAACTAGACTTCTTGTAGAGCAGGCATCCCGTGGCCTGGAAACTCTCAAGCAGGGGCTTGCTGTGATGTGGGGTCTTTAAATGGGGAGAGATGAAGTTCGTTGTATAGGCAAGTACTGCAAACAAATATACGTGGTGTAATACAGAGCTTGTTGTATGTTTGTATCTTTATCTGTGTGAGCATAGGCTCGACTTCGAGGCACAAAGCTAGAGTCAAGCCTTGAAGTTGACTTGCTGGTAATCCTTAATCAATTTCTGGTGGATATCAGGAGGAAATGTTGCTCACAGTAACTGAGCTGTTGTGTGACAGCTAAGAGCTTTCGTTTGTCCTACGGCTGGATCCCTGTTGCTCAGTGGAAGTAAGCGTTACGCTGGGAGGAGAATAAAAGTTTTCACAAACTAGAGTTGACTCTTGTTTTGCTGGCTAGAAACAGCCCCTACTTCTGTAAGTCATTCTTGGAATAACAATAAAATGTTGTGTATAACACAGGAAGCCAGTGTTTTATTTAAACTCAGTGGATGAGTTAAGTATCCACGTAACTTCTGACAAGAATGAAGGTGCTCACAGCATATGAAGCCATCCCGACATAGCAGCACTGCCATTATGTCAAACTGCAAGTAGATGTTGGTTTTTAAGTGAGAAATGTAGCTTAAACTTATGTTCTTTCTCCTGTGAGAAGTTCCTGACAGCTGACCTTCCTGTGGAAGGGTTGCTGTGAGCATTCTGATGGTATCTGCTCTTGCTTTTCATGAGGTGTGCTGCTCAGCTCTTCAGGTCATACAGAATATCCCACGTACACAGTGCAAGGCAATGATAGTTTTTCATGATCATGGTCAAATATATTTTCAAAGCTGTAATCTCTGTTTAGGGTAAACATAATCTGTGGGATGGTGGCAGCGTGGCAAGCAAACCATTTCATGTGGGAGAAATGTGGTGGGGGGGGTGTTGCAATACAGTGCTTATTCTTAACTGCTGAGGCCAAGGATGTGGTGACTGCTGTGAAGAGCAGTTACAGAACAGCACCTGGATGTGGGAGTGCAGCTGACACTTGCTGTGTTTGCCTAACCACATAAATTGGCCTTTTATGCCCCTGCTGTAGGAGTCAAAATTTAACGATCCTCATTTAATGAGGATTGCAGCTGGCAGTACTGTAGAGTACAATTTCTTCCCTTTCCCAAGAGCTTGCGAAGCATTTATTGTGTGACTCTGAAGTGTGAATGAAAGGGCTGTTGCAAAACTTTTCATATCCATGCGAAAACTAGGAATGACTAAATAAATAGGAGATATTACCAGCGAGCAGCAGAAACTTCCTTGAGGAGATCAAGTTGTGCATATGCAGAAGTACCACAGGGACTGAGTTTGACATGGGGTTGTAGGTGTTTTCTGTTGAGGCACTGGGCTGTCTGGGTCGAGCACCTTCTGCTGATGCTGCCCTTAGAAGGGGCATGAACAGAATTTTGTTCTGTTTTGTTTTGTTGTTGAAAGCATTTTGTGCTTTCAAAAGCACAACTTATAAAATAAGCAGCAGATGCAATAAAGCTGCAGTGTAAAGAGCACAAAATGCGTGCTGTTGGGCAGTGGAATTTCTAAACAGTGGGACATGAAGGGAAGAGAGCTGCAGCCCCTCATGGGTAATTGTTAGGGGCTCTTTGTCACTGCTTTTAAAGGCATATGCTTGCCTGCAACTTAGTGACAGGTAACTCAATATTTGAGACCAAATTAAAGGTACAAGGGGGAGTTGTTGTTTCAGCTGAATATGTTCTGGGGACTTCTGTGTATTGTATTTCTCAATTCTTTGTGTTCTTTCCTAACACAGGGTTACTGGGTTATTGGGGCAGCTTTTGGGAAAACACCAAATCAAGGATGGTAGAACTGCGAGCGCTGTTTGTGATGTGATTCGTGCAGGCTGCTGAAGCTTTTGCTCTCTGAATGAAGCTGTGGAGTACTTCCCTGCTTTCTAGCAGTTTGCATGCATCTTGCAGTCTGGCTGCAGTGTTTTGGTTCATCTGTATATTTAAGGCTGGTCTGGAGATGGGGCTGTCAGCAAGGAATGCTTCCCAGTCTTGTTCTGGTGTTGGCTTTCTTTGCTGACAAATCCTTAGTTTTTCTAGGCCTTTAATTACAGTTCCAGTGTTTGCCATCTGTAAACTGGGAGCAATCATTCTTCCTTGGAAGTAGCTGATGTCTGTAGAATGGTCTTAAACATGAAGTGATATTACAGTTTTGTCTCTGGCTGTTTTATGCTTTTCTCCAGGTGGTTGACACGTCCAAAAGTATTGCAGATGTCCCAGAGTGGTTTAAAGGAAGCCGCCTGAACTATGCAGAAAATCTTCTGAAGCACAAGGACAATGACAAAATTGCACTGTATGCAGCAAGTGAGTATGATTTAATGGCTTTCTGGTGTTTATTTATAACTCATAGGAGTTACAGGCCTTATAAAGCAGCCCTGCTTTTGATGAAAGCTTGTAATAAACGGGCTTCAGTGAGCAGAAAAGGAAGTAAAGGTGGCAGTTCCACAGAATACAGGGGGTACAGCTCATCAAAAAATGGGAAGACATGCTGTGGGAACGTTGGTAGCTCAGGAAAGTCCTTGGTGAAGTTCTCAATGTTAATTTAGACGTGCTGCAATTTTAGAAAAAGTAGAATTAAATACTAGTGGTTTAAATTATTGGTGGAATTACTAGCAACTCAGTGAATTATTAGTTTGATATATATTTACCTTGTCCATAAAGATCTTGTTTCTTGTTAGGAAACGATGGATTTCACTCTGTGCTTTGTGTAACTCAATCGTAGGGAATGATACCAAAAGGAGCAAAATTCTTTTCCCACTGAATAGTGTGTCAGTGCCCAAGTAGAGTGAATGCATTTACCTCATTGCAAGGGACAGACTTGCACCTGCACCTCTTTGCATGACCTGCTATATTTAATCTTCTTAAGATCTCTTAAGTCAGAGTATTTTTCATTAACCAATCACTGCTAGGTCAGAGTGGTGCTTAAGGAACCTGTGTCAGGCTCCTGAAATCACTGGGGTCGATCCTGTGGGAGCTCTGTGGGTTTGATAGAGCACAGGAACAGAAGTATAGCTTTCCTAGGCCTTCATTTGTCATGAAGTCAAGATCACAGTCCTCTTCCCTGTTGTTCTAGGGGAACACAAAATCTGTAGATGTGCTGTTCAGTTTATAAACTGCACTCTGTTTCCTTCTGTTCTTCCCAGTACCACTTGCTCTCTTGTTCCATGTAGGACTAAATGTACCTGAACAGAGGTCTAAGAAATCAAGAGATTAAAAGCACTGTTCACTGCTTACAGGAAATAACTGTAGCTGTTCTGCAAAGCCCTGCTGGACCACAGCACACAGTGCATTTCTGTTGCTATGCTCTTGATCTGTGTTGTCGTGAGAAATGCTTGATACTGGAAACAGGATGGGTCAGATGGTTTACAGAAGCTAAAGAATTACAGGGCTTTATAATGACAAACTTTGCTTTTCCTAACATTTAACTTGTTCGTTTTGTTTCATGAGTGATTTATTAACCGCTTACGTGCATCTGACATTCAGTATAGAAATAAAAATTTCCTGCAGACCTTCTCAGAGGTGAATGGAGTCCAGTTTAGTTTATTTGCTTTGTGGTATATTGGCAAACACAGATACTCCAAGAAAAACATATTGGAAGTCCTGTGATTTTTCTCATCAGCAATCTGGCATAATAAAACAGAATTAACACCTCATAACCTCTTTCTAGACCTCATGAGAAAGTGGAGCAAGTAGGGAGAATGAGGCTGTTCTTTCCATGTTAGAAAGTAGCCTTGGTAGGTGCACTCTGCTTTGAATGCTCTTTGAGAATACGCCTCTCTGGTGAGCAGCTTGCATTTTCAGATGGACATTCCAATTTTTAAGAAAGTTTCTCATGAGTGAATATGACTTAATGCTGGGTTCCCATCAAAACAAAAGGCAAAGGAAGAACTTGAAAACCCAGAAGAGCAGGAAACTGGTTTCCTAAAATTGCTTCATATTCTTTTAATTCCATAATTAGTTGCTTGCTACTGACTCCAGGTTGTAGTGTGTGTTTTGTGACTGGTTGTTTTAATAAATCTTTCCTCAGAGGAAGGCAAGGAAGAAATCTTGAAAGTGACTTTTGAAGAACTGAGACAAGCCGTAGCTTTGTATGCTGCAGCCATGAGAAAGATGGGAGTAAAAATAGGAGACAGAGTTGTGGGTAAGTATTTTTTTTTTTTTAAGGGAGAGGAAGTAAAATTTTTTTGACGTAGCAGATGAGCAGAGTTATAAACACTTGATTATGAATTTCTATTTCATAGTTCTTTTACTCCTACATTTAGAATGTTTCTGTTTCCTTAATTTTGTATGTCATGCTTCTAGAGAGAAGGAACTTGGATTAGCCTGGAAGTGCTGTAGAGGGAAGGGGAATACCTCATTCATGGCTTTCTTAATGTCTGCTTCATAAGTGCTCCATAGAAGCAAAAGTGCTGGAGGCTGCATCTAACTGAGCTTTGAGTCACCGGGTTCAGCAAAGTCACACTGGGGCAGTCCTGGAAATCAGGATGGCAGGTTGTGTGCTGTGGTGCCAGCTGGCAATTAGAGTGCCTACAGCCCCAGGTAATGCACTGCATTGTGAGCTGCAGTTCTTGAGGAACAGATGTGTACTACTTTGTGCCATCAGTGCTTTTGGGAGTAGGGACTTCCACCAGAATGGTGGTAGTGAGTAAGCTGATGAGCAGTAGCTTGTCATGTCATCCCAGTGCCAGGCTTAGCAGTTGGAGCCCTGGCTTGATTTCAGTTACTCATTGTGTTTTCTGGAGTAATCTAAGATTCTCAGTCCTAAGACTCGCACACATTTTTCCATACAAATGTCTTTTTCTTATGACCAGCTTTTATGCAGGCATTACTGAAGCTGGCCTAAGTTCATTTGCTTTTAATTGTTGTTTTTGATCTGCAGTTGATCTGCTCCATGTATACACTTTGCATACTCTCTAACATACTCTGTGGTTCTGTCAGTCAAACCTGCAGTATCCTTGAAGCTCCCTGACGCCTACCTGGTATTTGTGTGTGCTTATCCATCTGGCTGCTGGAATCACACGTTGTTTGAGCAACACTTGGCAGCTGTCCTAAGTCTTTGTAAATTCATGTATGGTGCAAACCCAAAGTGATGAAACTACTTGGTTTGTTTTGTTGCATTTTATAAACCTGAACCTGAGCCCACGTCCTCAAAACCAGAAGGGTATGCATTATGATCTTTTATTGCACCCATAAATATGATTTACAAATGTGGCTGTAAAATACACTCAAGGTATCTCATGCTTTATGTATGCTATGAATATTCTACAGAGCTTATAACTGAGCATTTAATTATCACAGCTATGGGCTTGCTGTTTTACATAGAATCAAGTCCTTAATCTAGTATAAACCATCCACCAAAGTCAGGAAGATCTGCTTGAATGAAGAATTTAATATCTAATTTCATTTCCATTTCAATTTTAACATAATCATATTTGTATCTGACATCTTGTTGAGGAGCAGTGGCCTCTGTGTGAAACCATGTGAGCAAATAGAACTTAAGCTCTTCTAATATACAGGAGAAGTATTCTCTGTAGCTGGGGAAGAGAAAATGTGCTATTTAAATGTAATTGTAGTCAACGTTATTAGCATGATTATTACTACTATTATCATAACTTCAACAACAATTTCTTCTAGCTAATGAGTGTATTTTGCTTAGCACAGCGGGAGGCTGGCTGACTTCTGAATCTTATTTGTTTTGGCAGTTGGCTCACCTCTGCTTATTTTAATCAAAAGGAATCATTGATGTGCTTGCAGAAGGTAGCAATTCCAAGTTTCTGTTGACAGTTCGTCATTAATGTCAATGCTTCCTTGCACATAAAAGGTAGGACTTAACTGTATGCTTCAGCATCCTGTTCTCGGAGGAGAAAACGTGTGTTGACTCCAATGGGAAGCCTGGACTTCTAGTAGAGGAGGTGCAAAATGCAGTAGGATTGCAGTTATTAAAACAAAGAAAAAGAAAAGCAAGCATGCATTGAAAACTCAATGAAAAATTTGAGTTGTGTGATGTCTTCTGACTCGACTCTTTTAAGCCTTGTAATCTATTAGCATGTTTGAATTATTATAGGAAGCTCTTCTTTCACAAATGTTACGCTGCTATGAAATTTCTTATAAATTACTCTTGTGCTCTTCCTGACAACCTAAAATGGATGGGGGGAGGCAGGTTGGTTCACTTGTAAAGGTTGTGCTGCTTCTGTCCACTTCCTGCTGTCAGAGCGAATGTACCTACAAGACTGTGACGTGAACTGCTCTCAGACTTCTTCCTAAATAGCAGCTCTAGGATTTCCTTGTTAAGTGATGGTTTTACCTTTTCTCTTTTTTAGCCTTGCCTTTCGATTACTCCTTTAAGAACAGGGTTTATCAAAATGCCTTCATTTTATATGAAGCTTGTGATATCTTGCATTCTAATTTTTTCCCTGATCTCCCCCTTTACTCTGGCTGCTGAGAGACATTTTTCCTCACCAATCTCCAGTCAGATGAACTCCTACCAACTCCAAACACTCAGTTCTGCTGCACAGTTCCCCCTCTCTCTCTGTCCCTGGTACCCAAGACTCCCGACTGACAGATTGCATTGCCTTGGATGATGGCCCCTTTCTAGGGAGAGCTTCAACCTGGAAGAAATCTGGTGGGAATTTTAACAGCAATTGAGCCACACACACACACACACACACACACACACACACACACACACACACACACACATATATATTAAATTGGGTCTCAGCTTTGTTCATATGTGTCTCTCCTATGCCAGAGGATACTGGCAGTCCTCGGGAGAGTTGAAATGCGACTTCACAGTTGGAGGCTGAATCTACTGGCTGTTTTCCAAACCCCAAATTGACATGGGAGAGATAGAAGTGTTGGGTGGGAAGGCTTCAGTCCTACAGCCCCTTGTGGTATCAAAGATGAGGCTCTCCAGTGTTTGCCAAAAGCTACAGGGGCCTGATTTCTTCCAAAATTTGTAGCGTATGACATAAAGTGTGACTCTTCACATAGCTTATGGAAGTATAATAAGGGGCATGCTTTCGCTGTTTCTGGAAAATCAGCTTTTAAATGGAAGGGACATATTCTACTAATTTTATTTCAGTTGTGTAACTCCTACTCAGCCTGTCAAGTTCTGATGCCCTTTGTTGCCATTTTCTCATAAAGTTACTTGAAGTCTTGAGCTGTTCAGATCACACAGGACCATTATAGCTACTTTTTTTCTTGTGAATTTAATTTCCATTCTTCGCCATCTCTAAGATAAGACTAGTTTAACCTTCCATTACTTAGCATATCCACTAGTTTGATCAGTACAGCTAATGGTTGCATCATGACAGCAATAGTCAATTTAAGTTGGAGATGGGTGGGTGTGGGTGGACAGGCAGCAACGTCAGCACTTTTATCAGTTTGATTTCTTCTTAGTCTTCCATTTCTATCACTAAGGAGATGGTGTTTAATAGTAAACATAATTGAAACAGAAGCATAGTGAAACATCTCTGTTCAAAAGATGCATTGAAATATCGTCCATGATGTCTGAACAGCTGGAGGAGACAGGTACAACAGCTAATCCAAGTCACACAGATCCAAATGGGAAGTGCTTGTGGTCTCCCTCTGGCCATCTGTTTGGCAAATAGCAACGACTGCAGAGCGAGTCAAATGAAACTGGAACTATCTGTGCTATGGGTCTCCAGATACTCTGCTGCTGTTATCCCATAGCCAGCTTTGTCCTCTTACAAGTCAGCTGTGCAACAAATTAATCTTCCCCGTGTGTTCACACAAAAATCCTTAACAAAACATCAATGAGTTACATTGTTTAAAGCTGGTAATTTATCTATAGTAACTGCATTAGCCCGGTTGCTTACGTGGGTTTTAAAGCTAGCTTTGTAAGAAGATTAGCGTGTTACTAATAGTCTCAGGCCACAGTAATGCTAGGTGGGATGACCCTTTCAAAATCCAACAGGAGTACAAAATCTTATGTTAATGTCAGGAAGAGAAGCCGAGAGGCTGGTCTTTGAATTGACTTTCTTTGTGAGCTAATGTAGATGAGTAGCATGAGACGTGGAGAGTGTTTACTTGCAGCTCCTGACTTCCTCCCAGCGTGTTCTCCTAAGGCTTGTGGTACATCTTTGGTGCCAGGTCTGTGCTTTTTTCATCCAGACAGCTAGAAACGTTTGGATGCTGTGCAGCTGAGTGCACGCTCTGCTCTGAGCCACTGGGTGCCTTCAGGGGAGTCGTTCACAGCACTCACAGGAAATCGAGACTTTTGCCAACATGACTGTGCCAGGAATTTTTGGACCAGAGATGTCACCTATTTTGCTGATAAAATACTGTGATGTAAATGAACAGGTAAATCTAACCTCAGCATATGCTAGGTTGAGTAAGTAGTGATGAACAGCAAATGCTGTCCAGAACGGATGAGGCTGTAAGTGCCTCTTAAAGTGATCCATACAGTACAGCCAAGAGATCACTTGTCCTGCTTAGTGGAGGCTTTTGTCACTTTCTCCTGAAAGTTTTTATTTCATTTGTTCTAAAAAATGTTGTGTGTACTTATGGGGGAGGAGTGCTGCTGCTAGGACCCCTGCTACTACAAACGCAGTCCCTAGTTGCTGTGAGTTCCCAGCTCCTGTGTTTCGTGCCCTTAATTCAGTTGCTTTCTTGATCACCCAAAGGAAAATCCTCCTTTCCAGTAACAGACCATAATTTCTGCCCCTTCTTAAGGATTTGGTTGCTACCTCAAGGGCCATAACCAAATGCAGGGAGTTTGTCATACATGATGCTTGCTATAACTGGTTCGCAGGGTCTTTGTGAGAAAGGAAGAAATCACTTTTTATTTCTGAGAATCCAGTTTTAATCTGAAAGATTGAGGGGAGATGCAGTTTGTGTCACTTAAATTTGGGAGCCATTGAGAGATGAGCAGGATGAGTTTTTATAGTGCTGTGTTGGGAGAATCTCTTTCCAGAACAGAACTACATCTTTACTCACAGTTGTTGGGCATTGTGGCAGATTGGTGAAATTCCTGCTCACCAGGCTGCCTGCCTACACTGATCAGATAAAGGTGGAGGAATGCAGAGTAAGTTGCTTTACACGCTTCGTACCTTTTGGCAGTTTTGGCTGATTTGCTCAAACACCATTTCAAAGCCATCTGACAGATGGGAGTAATGATTGAATTGTCTGCCTCACCACAACGTGCAGAGATTTGTGTACTTGCCCTGTGGGCTTTTCAGAGTGAAGAGGACTTGCCTGTAGTAAGTGATGCTCGTTAAGCTCTGGCAAGGTAATCAAACAGCTCCGAAGCCTGAAGAGACATCTTTTGCTTACCTGTGGGCCATACTACAGCAAAACCCCCTCCAAAAAAAGGCTCAGTGGAATTACTTTTCATCTATTAAAAATAAATGCTTTCATCAGGTAGTCGGTGGTTTAAAATGGCTCATACACTTCAAATTGTTATTCTAGGATGGAGATTTATCTGAAAAGAAAAAAAATCCAATCTTGGGATGCTGTACTTCATGTAAACTTGTGACCCTAACGAAGAGATAGCAAAATAGATATGGCTTTATGGTCTTGAGGATTTCCTGCACTTTATGTACATAAGAGCTTCCCTGAACAAAGCATTAGAAGGTGTACATGTTTCTAGGGAGTAATTTGCATTTTAATGATATGAGGTTTTCATTCAGCTGTTTTCTTTTAAATAAGCCTTTGAGCCCAAATCATAACACTGTTTTCCAAGTTGCTGCTCCCAGAAGCACAGCAGCTCACTGAATTGTCAAGCTGGTTTGAAAGACTGATTTCAAGGTTTTGAATCACAGCGAAGAAAATTCTAATCTGATACTTTTAAATTTAGGGTAGATTTTCCAGCTGAGTAGAAAAATTGACAGGAATGAAGCTCAGCACCCTCTTGATGAAGTTAAAACGTATTGAACTGTTGTTAAGATGTATAATTTAGTTCCTGTCCTGAAAAATATCTCCATAAACTTCCATGGATGTCTTTCACTGAGAAGTGCCTGGCCCTGCTGGGTTTCTGCTGCCTGGCAGATGCTTCAGCAGTGCTTCAACTGGCCCAGAAGTCCAAGATTTCCCTGTTCTCGACACCTTTGTAGAAATGGCTTAGAAAGCATTTTGAAGGCCATTTGAGTTTGCTTTCAAACACTGAATTCTAATTAGATGTCCAAATAATTAGGCCTGTCATTTGCCTCTTTAAAGTAATTGGACATGTTTCAGTTGCTTAAAAAGCATTATCTGAAACTACAGATCTTTGATCTGTGTTAGGGTGGTTTCAATGTGAATTTCAGCTGCATGCTGTTGATCTGGGGGTTGGACTCTGATCAGTTGAGCCAGTCTCAGTGCCACGGCAGGCTTTGTGGAGGGCTGCTCCAGTTGAGCCCATTGGAAGTCTAACTTGACTTTCATTTCTTCTGTGTGCTTTAATAAAGTGACTTGAAATCTTGAAGGCTTGCTGCAAGCCAGCAGTAAAGCTGAGGATTTACATTTGTGTTGGAATGTTCCAGGGCTCGTCCCACCATGTTCCCTTATCAGCTCACGCTCCGGTTTTGCTTGTTTCTATTTAAGATTCTGGTAGTCTCTACCAGACAAAGCTCAGCTGTGTGTGAAGCTGATTTTTTCTGCTTTTGATCATAAATGCACTTCAAATGCAAAGGAAAAACTTGAAGAAAACACTGGCCACCCTCATGCTTCGTGTCCTTTTATGGAAGACTCTTGTTTTCTGATGCACTGTACGTATTGAATCACCCATTGATTACAATTAGAATAAAGTCAGGAATAGAAGTCTCTTGATCTGCTAACAATGTTCTTTGCCATTTGTGCCAAGCAAAGGAAAGAAATATGTCTTTCTGTAGGCAACTTAAATGGCTGGGTACAGAAATCTGTGACGTTACCTGTTTGCATAAGAGTATCTTACAAGATCAGCAGCCAAATTCCTTTACTCTGAGAGCCCTGCCTTTCTAAGCACTGCTGAGGATTCAGCTATCCTTCCTGGTGTTTGTTTTTCCTAACAGCTCTGTTTCTAACGCCCTGACCTGCAATGGTGCTATACTCTGTGCAGAGTTTCTATGTAAGATACTTAGTCCATACATTTATTTTCTCTTAGTTCCTCTCTTCAATGTGCTACCCTCTTGTCCTGGAAGCCTCATTAATTGAGTAGAAACCTTTGTAAATTGGGAATAATTCTGTAGTTATAAAATTTGATATAACTTTTTATAAATGGCAACTCTAGTGACACAAGAATGAACTGCATGGACTTTGAAGGAGGACAGTATGACCGTGTGGCAAACTTGCAGAGTTGAAGGATACTTCAGACTACAACTTTCATTTTTTTCTGTGCCAACTGGTTATTATACACATATTTCTTGTAAGCTTTGGTAGTTTTTGCTCCATCTCTAACCCTTCAAATTTCACCGCAGGTTACTTACCAAACAGCATTCATGCAGTAGAAGCGATGCTGGCTGCGGCGAGTATTGGTGCTATCTGGAGTTCAACATCACCAGACTTTGGCATTAACGTGAGTAGCCCTACTGTGCGTTTCAGGAAAGCTGTCATTGTTTTTGACAGCCGTGAGGAGGACAAATTAGTGGCAGATGGATTCTGTTCACTTTAATCTTACTGCCACCTTGTGGCACACTGGATTCTCCTTTTACAGCAGCTACAAACTGAGCAAAAGCCCCGTGTTTTCAGATGGCAGTAAGGATTTGCAGCCCAGCAGTTTGAGTATCTTCAGCAAACTCAATGCTGAGAGACTCTCAGGCAATCTGTAATCTTGGTGAGCTTTTGCTGCATCTTGTCAACTCATTTTCTCAAGGCCCTGAAGAATGAGTACTGGGTGTGACAAGCGTATGTGGAGCGACTTTGTAGCTTCTGAATAAAAACTGAATAGGAAAAATAGAGAAAAAAAGGCTAAAAAAAAATCGTGATACCCAAACAGACATTACAGCATACTCTGGAAGGTTTGGGTATACTTTCTGCTTTATTTGGATAGCCCTTAGCACGTCATAAACAGTAACAAACTGCTTTTAAAATAGAGTCGTGAATCTTTCTTCTGTTTTAATAGTTTGAATTAAAGCAATTGGAAAATACACTGTTTGTACGTTGCAGAATGCAGAAACTACCAGAGTTCTTAGGCAGTGTATATCCTTCAATCTCACTTCATGGTCCCAGTAGCTGGTTGTGTGTATGGAGCTGCTGGTTGTGGGTTAGCACTAGAGGGCAGCAGCATTCCATTGGTTTGTAGTTGAGGTTCTGACATTGGGAAAGAAAAATGATTAAAAAAAAAAAATCATTGCAGCATGTAATGATCAATCTGTTCTACAGATATTTTCTGCTTGCGTAGAAAATGACTGTATGGAGTATTTTCTTTATGGTGTGATTTCATCTCTCATCTGGGGAGAGGTTGTTCATCTTGTTTGTGTTACAGAGTCCTGGTATGCTTTTTGTCCATGCTGATGTGCTGTTATTTTCAGCACCCAGCTTTGTTTTGTTTTTGTGATAGGTTTTTCTAATGAAACTTAGCTGTGGAGCAGCATTGCTATCAGTATCACTTATCCTCCTTTGGCTTGGCAGCATGTGTTGGCTTGAATTCAAACCCTAAAATCTCAACAGATCAGGAGAGCTCCTCAGGGAGATTGACTCCTACCCGAAGGAGTAAGTGCTCCTCCTGTGCACTTGCATTAGTCTCATTAACATAAATTAAGATTTTTTGTGTTTGGGGAAATAGCGTCACATTTTCGACGTTCCAAACTGATTGTGTATATATGTTTTCTGAAATCTAGAACTGTCTCTTTTCAGAGCTGCCTACACATTGCAAGTTCTGAATGCTATACATCCAAAGACTGTAAGCATTCAGGAAATGTGCTGTCAGGGGACCAGTGAGTTTCCTCCCACACAGAATACTGCCCTTGGCAGCCTGAGCTTCGTTTCTCTTGTCCCTGCTATTCATTTAAGTGCATTAACAAGAAGGTGCTTCTTTTTGGCCCGTGTATGTAAGAAATTAATGGGTATGTAAGTTTAGAAAGAGGATCTGCTCTTAGAAATGTGTGAGGAGCCTTTGGTAAGGCTTAGCAAAGGGCTTAATTCGTGGGGTCCTTCACAATACGTAGTGCAGGGCTTGAGGCCCATCAACTAGAATGAGCTGAATTTGGTGTACCTGGGCTTTTCATGAAAGCAATTCCTTGCTGAGCCATCTGGTTGGATTAAAGTTCCAGTGTAGCAATTACACGTTCCATCTGTTTGTGTTCCCTTTGTATCACACCAAACTGCCCTGTGGGATTTGATCCTGCCGGTGCTAATGAGTGTGATTGGGTATGTTAGCAGGATCACTAAGACCCTGAGAGTTGTTGTCACCTCTGTTTCTGATCCACACTTGGCTTCAGATTTCATTCCTCTGCTAGAGTACCTTTAGCCTCTGGTTTCTAAGCAGGCAGTGTGGATTTGGGGTGCATATCTGTGTTCAGCATGTGTGTCTATCACACAGACATGCACACTGTGCGCGTTGATCGGTCAGCTCTTCAGAATTGTTGCAGAGGAGTGAGCATGCTGACATCCCTAAGACAGATGGAAGTTTGATTCCGTACTCCCTTGGAGATTAATGTGCTAATGCTTTATTAAAAACCTGTTCTGTTGGTGAACCTGGGGATTTTTTAAAGCTAATTGATACAGTTAGATGTCAGTGCGTTGTCACCGTGTGTGTATGTGTGTATTTAGGAAAAGGAAATGCACCTTCATGCTTTTCTGCATAGTAGAAAGCATTTTCCTTCAAGTGGTTGAGGAAGAAGTGTGTTAAAGTGGCATTCAGCAGTCAGCTGCTATTCATCTTTAATGGTACCCCTGTACCTCACGTGTGCTGTTCAGAGAGCTTTCCTAACAACGTGGAGATCAGCTGTGCTCAGAGCTCCACACTTCTGCAGTAAGCTTCGTATTTGTTATTATTTCATTGCAACCCTGACTCACCCAGCTTGGGAAGGAGTTCAATGCAGATGATTTGATGGATGTTGGAGACATGAAATAGGTTGTTAGAATTGTTATACTTGAAAATCTTGGGATGAGTGAAGGACAGGGACAAGCAGCCTTTTCATGATTCTGCAAAGTCCTACCCTTGCTTCTGACTTGAAACAACACTTGAATTTAACATCGAGTGGATTTTGGTTTGTAACTCATTTTTAACTTGTTTTTCTCCTTGTCCCTAGGGTGTGCTGGACAGATTTTCTCAAATTCAGCCTAAGCTCATCTTCTCTGTTGAAGCTGTTGTGTATAATGGCAAAGAACATAACCACTTGGAAAAGCTGCTTAGTGTGGTAAAAGGTATTTCACTGCATACCATGCATCTTATACCATAACTGCGTCTCCACTGTCACTAAAAATGACACCTTTGGCTGCTTGTTGCTGTCCTTGCTCCCTTACAAAGTCTTTTTGGCCACTTACAGTTGCAGAGCTGAAATGAGGGGAAACTTTTTTGCAGGATTTTAACATAGTCTTTTGCTAGCTTAGTTTAAATCTGTTGATAGCTCTATCAGCATGCATTAGCTGGCAGTCTGAGTGGGGGAACAGGAGCTGTTAATGCTGCTTTTTTATGCCTGTGTGAAGTGCTGCTGAAAACAACTGAAAAGGTTTTACAGCACTAAAATTTGATTTTTACATGTAAGTCTTTTTTTTTAAAGGCTGGCAATAATTGTAGTTAACAGATTTTTGGGGGAGTTTTTTTAATGTCTAAAACTGTATCAATACTCTGTGCATCAGAATTATTTCAGCAATAGGAAATTGGACTGTGTGATGCAAATGGATTTCAAAGACTTATATAACTGAATGTGGTCAATATTTTCTTTCTTCCTTCCAGGGCTTCCAGATTTAAAAAAAGTGGTGGTGATCCCTTATGTCTCCTCAAGAGAAACTATAGATATCTCTAAGATTCCAAACAGGTAATGGGAGCTTTTGAGCTGTGAATCTCTGAGCTAGGGATGAATAGTGATATCTCTTGAAAATGTATGACCTTTTCAACTTGTGAAAGCTAGGATTTAGCCAGATTTCTTGAGGTGGGTCCATACTGAAATAGGTATTATGTTGCCATAGATGTGTTGCTTCTACTAACCACCTGTTGGTATTAATAGCTCTCAGATGAAGGCTCATGATCTTTCCCTTCCAAATCAAGAAATGTATCATGGGATGAATGAGAAAGCACAGGGGGAAAAAAAAAGATCTGGATTTTTCCATTCTTTGTTTCCCTTGCTTTCTCTGTTAGTTCTTCTATCTTCAGGGAATGCAGGGAGGCATTCGATTTGGAACACAGTCCCCATGCTAAAGGTGATCAAGGCTTGAACTGAATTGCACTCAGCGTGTGAAGGAGGTTGGCTGGGCAGCAGTTTCTGCCTCTCTGTGTGCCATCTCAAACTGCTTTGGTCAGGGGATGCCTTGGCTTTGTCATGATGGTAGGCAGAATATCCTGATGATACCCACACTGTAATGTGTTTTGTGGTCTACACATAACCTTGTTCTTTTTTTTTTGTTTTTTTTAAGCAAAACACTAATTAACACACAGGCACTCATTTCCAGAGCTGTTAGCAATTTAAACAGAATAACAGCTAAAACTTAAAAAGTATGTACAGTTTGTGTGTATAGTTGATAGTAAAAGAGCTACCAGGTATAGAGCTAATCTTACATATGAGTTGGGGTAATGCTTTAAAAAACAAACAAAACATTGAGATGTTCCCTTTCTTCCCTCTTATGCAGTGTCTTTTTAGAAGACTTCCTTGCTACTGGGAAAGGAGACCAGGCACCCCAGCTGGAGTTTGAACAGCTGCCTTTCAGTCATCCTCTCTTTATCATGTATTCATCAGGCACAACTGGGGCACCAAAATGCATGGTGCATTCAGCAGGGGTATGTCTTCCCTATGGAACTATGCTATCTGTATATGACTCCCTGTGTTGTGTTTTTTTTTCCTTTAACAGCATCTTAAATCTTAACATACTTCAAGGAGGAATTGATTTCTGACAGTAATCAATTTCTCAGTAACCCACTATTAAACTTTCAAATTTATTGTTGACTGATTGAAAGCAAATATGGGCTAATGAGGAAACAAAATAATTTGATTGCTATGGAGACCTATCAGAGATGTCAGCTGTTGGGAATGTGTATGTGTCACAAAGCTGGTAGAAGTGGCCCAGTTGATGCTTGCAGCAGCAAGCTGAAAGAACTTGAATGGCTGCTTGGAACCAATTTTTGGACACTGTCAAATTTGAGACTCACGGGGAGTTTGCACTTTATCATCTCAGTTTTTTCAGTGATCTTAAGTTTTTGTCAGTTCAGAGCACGTTAAAACTTTCTCTGCTATTGGTGTAGCCCTTCATTACAGGCAGGGATTTTTTCTACTTGTAAGGCAGGCAGAAGGTGCTGTCTAGAACCCTCTTGCCAACTTGTGGTAGTTAAGCTGTGTAACTATTAGCTGCTGTCCTTTGCTTCTGCTAGTTGCTCTGAAAGTCATGGTGAGCATCTTGCAAGACTGCCTGTAGAGTCATTCAAACAGCCCTAAGGCTGGGTTGCTTTATGCACTTTGTGTGTTACTGCTTCCCTGTGATACCAAGGGCTGGAATGTTTGCCCACAAACAAATTCCACACTGCCTGCAACATTCTGCTTTGCTACAGTAGCAATAGATCATACCAGGCTGTGTGAGACATGTGAAATGGTCCCTCTGGGTCACGTCCTATGTTTGGAGAAAGAAGGAAATGCATTTTGAAGTCTGACAGCTGTTTGGAAGCTGTGCTGGCTTCAGCCTGGTTAAATACTTGCAGAAATAAATTAGCAGGAGCAGGGCAGGTGTTTTGTTCAGTGATGCATGATAAGCAGTTGGGAGATGAAAAACACAGATGTGGATTAGCCAACAGGATTCCTCTCTGTTGAGGAGTTTTCTCCTCCTGTTTTATCCACGTGGCCACTTTGCTCACTCTCAGTTTTGCCCCTGCTCCTCATCCCAATGATGTTTTCAGTTAATGCTGCCTGAATGTTGAACAAAACGCTGTGACTCAGGACCAGCAGCCACGAGATGCTGCTCTCTGCACTGCCTCACTTCTTGGCACTGATCCTTATGTGCTGATGATGCGACTCAGGAGCCTCAGTGCCCCTGGCTGATCTTTGACACTCCAGATGCTCAGCACTGCATTAGCTGCATGTTAAGTATAGTGAAGGCACCCAGACCGGTGGGTTTTTATCAGCTGCCAGCTATGTCCTGTAATGCTAAATGCTTAAGATGTATTTTGAGTGTCCTACTAGTGCTGTAAGGAAGTGGAAGTGAAGCAAGTTGAATAAATGAGCATGAGAGAGCATGTTAGGCTGCAAGCTTCTGAACTTTATTGCGCTCTCCCAGAGTACGCTTACTTTTTTTTATCAGAGTTACAAGTTTGTTTTCCTTGGGGAACTGTTCATGGCCTGTGCCTAAAGTCATTATTAGATTAAAAACACACCTTTGTGTTGGCTCCAGAGTTGTGAAAAAGTAATAACTAAATGAAAGGGAAGCAAGATGTTATTTTAATTGAATTTGGTTTTCAGTTTCGCTACTTGGTGTGGCTCTTCCAGAGTGCATACTTTTGTATATGGGATATTTATGTTAACACCTGGATTTCTTCTGGCAAAGCTGAGAAGTTATTCATAACATTTCTACATCCAAAATACAAGCATTTTAAATGTAGATAACAGTAGTGTATAGCTAGATGGCAGCATAGTGACAGCTTAGTATATTCAAGCAGTAGCAGGTGAATTTGGACCTCATACCAGAGAGAAAATCAGATTTACTCCTTTAGTTTTATTTGATGTTTTCTGCCTTTTCTCCCAAAGTGCGTGCTGTTCTCATCACTTTTTCATTTCAAATGTTCATCTGTAATCTCTTTTCTTTTAGCATAAATTTTGCTGCATGGCCGTGAGGCTACAACTCATTGCATCAATGGAAAAAAAAAATACAAACCCCACTTAATTTTAAAATCAGGCATGTTGTGTCACTGCAGTGGAGTGACTCAGTGAAGTAGTTTGTAAACTTCCTTGGCTTTACATATTACATGTTAATGATTAGGAAAGTACAGCTGGATCTCAAACAGAAGTGAAAAGAAGATATTTCACTGCTCCACTGTTAATGCTGATGCTTTGAACAGTGAGATTTTTCCACATTGCTAGTTAGTTCAATATTTATAAGCTATATGTATGGTTATGTCTTTTGTTTCTTGAGCGTTAATAGGAAAATTGATTTGTATGAATAATAAATGGTAGCTGCTACAGTTCACAGCAGCTGTAGGTCCCTCCAACCTGCCCAGATGTACTGAAGATAAAATCCTCCTGCTTACCTACCTGGCAAATCTGATTGGTGAAGCCATACTGTGAAAATTATAGCCTGCATGGAGTATTCTGCAACTCTGATGGCTGAATAGAGCTGGAAGGGAAGAAAGCTGTTTACTCCACAAAATTACAAGTGATGTGCAGTGGGAATTACTGAGGTCTAATGAGAAAGTCTGGAAAGTTACGTGAGAAAATGGAGAATGCAATTGCTGCTGCTGCTTTAGATAGGCCCTGGGATTTACTTCAGTTGTGGTTAGGAGGAAATGCTTGTCAGTAATCCTGGAGTGCGTCCTGACAAATTAGTTTTTGGAAGACTGAGTACTGTCAGTTTTTTTTCTATGTAAACTTAATTTTTTACTTCACTTTTTTTTTTCAGGGTACATTAATACAGCACCTGAAGGAACACATTCTTCATGGCAACATGACCAGCAGTGACATCATTATGTACTACACAACGGCAAGTGTGGCTCACTGAGGCACTTCTAAAAAGCCTTTAATGCATTTTCCTTACAAGTCTGAGAGTTTTTCCCACAAATCTACAAGTTCACTTTTATGTACTTTTAGTTCTTGCTCTGTGAAGAGCCATCCTGTTTAACTGGGATTTACATAAATATAGAAATAAAATATTAGGTGAAAAGTTTGACCTTTCTGATGAACGTCACATTAAATGTTTCTGATCTAATTAGTGAGGAAAACTAATTTATTTTTACAGCCTGTTAGGGTCATTGATCTAACCTCCTCATCAATTTAATCTGCAAAACAGACTCTACCTTCCTTCTTCATGTAATTGACCATACTGAAGATGAGAATTTTTTGTTGTTCTGTTTTGATGGAGAAGGAAAAATTTGCACGTCTGAGTTCAGTAGAGGGAAGGAATAAAGCTGAGTGACCTTTGGAGGACTTCAGCTGTGTTTTCTTTAACGTTGTTGTAGTGAAGAAAATGATTCTGCAGTCTTCTCTAACAGTGTGAGAAGGCTCATGTCTCTCCTCGTGTTCCTTTCTAAACTTTGACACCACTAATTGGTCTGCAGTACTTCTGCAGGGGAGCTGTAATTACCTTGTCCTAATGTTGTTCCGTATTGTGACTCGTGCTTTAAAGCTGTATGTATAGGGAGATGTGGGATCCCTATCTCAATAGGTACTTATGAGGATACGTTCTGAGCATTCATCAGTAATGGGTGCCTGATCCAGTCTTGGGACAGGTGCGAGGAGAGTCAGTGCTCCAGCCTTGTTTTCTGATTTCTAAACTGTGTGATTGGAGATAATCAGCAGGGAGGTATAAACTCACGTGCTGGTTTAAGTTTCAAACCTTTGGATGAGGAAAATGGAGGAGTAGATGGCGTATCTTGCACAAGGGCAAGAGGCATGCTTTGTGCCAGCTGACTGTGCAAAAAGTCATGATTTCTCTAGTTGCCCTTGGCTCCTCTATAGCTGTATGACAGCAATACTCCTGGGCCTGTGGTAGAACTGCCAGTAAAGTGGACGAGTAGTTGACAAAGATAGAAAGTAATTTTGATATTTTCTCTGTTCTAGACTGGCTGGATGATGTGGAACTGGTTGGTGACGGCGCTTGCTACTGGAGCTTCAGTGGTTTTGTATGATGGATCTCCTCTAGTCCCATCACCAAATGTGCTCTGGGACTTGATTGACCGACTAGGGTAGGTAACAAATCTTAAGTCAAATGGTCTTTGCTTCTGTTAAAATGCTCACGTGAAACCAACCCCATTAAGGATGCTTTCTTGGTCAAAAGCTTGTATGTGGGGTGACACAGTTTTGGCTTGATGTTGAGTAGAACAGATTCTTTAAATTTCACACTATAAACAGTCTTTGAAAGCAGAAGAGACAAAGTTTGATCATTTAAAAATGGATTCAGGCATTTGGGTCCCCAGCAAACAAAGAATTTTGGTTCAGTAGTCAGTTTTCAAGAGCAGCCTTTTCGAAATGTAGTAATTGGGAGCAATCTGAAGAGAAATTTCTCAGAACACTCCGAACTTTTAAGAATCTTTTGTTTCAAGCAGCTCAATGTATGACTCAATATAACATGTTTACTTCAAGACAGAAGTTTACTGGAAAGGCTCAGCAGGGCTACTTATATTTCCATATTTTGCTTTTTAATTTATAGTGCTGAATTCTTAGCCATTTTTTAGTTGTTTTACAAAGTTCTTTGTACCTAACAGTGCTCAAAGTGCCCTCTGTCCAACCCCAGGAAAATGACAGGGATCAGGTGAACAACTGAAATCCTGTGGTGCTATTTAGCTGCTGAGTGCACTGGTTAAACTTTGATTTTTGCTATTCACCCATTTTTCAAACTGTAAGGAGTGTAGATCTGAGTGCTGTTACTTTATAGTAAAATGGGCGTAATTTTTTGTTGGTAATTAAAATTAATTTGTTGCAGAAGGTGGATGCCAAAAGCCTGACTTTCTGACTCTCGATCATTAATAATTTAAACTTTGTTCTGTCTTTTGTGCCATGCAATATTTAAAGACTGTCATTTAGTCTCTGGGTATTATAACTGAAAGTTAATATCTTGTTAGAATGCTTCCAGTTGGGGAAAAAAAAACCAAACAAACACAACTTTCCTCCCCTACCCACAAACCCCCTAAAAAACATTGGAACAGGCAGAAATGTAGACTCAAGAAATAAGATGGCTTATTTTTAAGCATTGTTTCTACATGCCAAAAAGTAAGTGAAGATATCTCAAATGTGTCTGCATGTCTCACTTTTGTAATCTGGTGCTAAAAGCGGTGGCCATCTGTGTGGTGCTTCATAATGCAGTCTGTTCCCAACTCAGTTATGTGTTACATATTAAAAAAAAAAAGCTTCAACATGTTAAGACTTCCTCACTTTACTGAAGATGCACCATGCTCTCCTTTGGTTATCTTGATGGTGCTATAAAAACGCTATCGTGCTGCTCAGCAAGAGTTACTTCTGTGGACATCAGTGAAAGATCTATTTAAGTGAACTGTATTTAATAATTACCCATCAGTTATGTAGCATTTGGAAGGAAATAATAGCAGATTAGTCTCTGTATGTGCTGGACAGGAAGACTTTAAAAATAGAGAAGTATTATGTATTCTATCTGTAAAACAAGAAATAACCTGAAGCATGGAAGAGAAGTAAGATACAGTAAAAAGAGAGATTTTTACAAGAGTGAAACTAGTTGGTGTGATTGGGCTGCATGGTAAATGAAGGAGAGATTTCTTCCTTCCTGCCCAAGGGTGGAAGCCTCTCAACTCATCTCATCCACCTGAATGGTGAAGAAAGGCACCCCTGATGGCAGTGGGGTAGCTCTCTTTCCATTTCTGAAATGGTGTGATTATCTCAAGTGCTGTTCTGCCTTGCATCTTGCCTTTGGAGTGAAGATAGGATCTTGTTTTAACTTGGTTACACTGATGTATGTGTTGCCCTAGCTCTGTGCGTTCAGCCCATAGCCCTTATCCTAGTTTGTTTCTGCTCTTGTTCTTGAGTGAGTTGATTGCTGTAACGTAAAATGAATTAGCAGGGAGCAGGGCTTCTTGAAGGTCAGCAGAACCATCCAGCTAGCACTTCTGATGGAGTTGGAAGGGGTAGAGCCTTCGTTTCAAATTGCACTGGAAAGCTCTTTTCTCTTTTTTTCCTTTACTTGATTTGAGAACCAAAAATTACCAGGGCTGCTCTGAAAGTAATGCCTCCTCTTTTATGATGTCTGCTCACAATGTCAGAGGCAGATGGTGGTGGTAGAGTGGTAGAAGTTGAACCTTCCCATCAATGTTCTGCTACATTTTGTTGCTGTATGGCAAATGGGAGTGGCTCATGGTTAGAATTATGTTGAAAAACAGTGTTTTGAAGTAGCTGAGAATTTGCTCTATCAAATAGTGCTATTGTGCAGTTTGTATCTGTGGTAACATCCATGGTAATAAATAGGAGGCTCCTGAGCAACTTCCTAAACTTTCTCTTGGTTCCTGTTGAGATTAATGGGACCTCAGAGCCTGTTTGTTAAAGGAGTAAACAAAGATTCTATTTCAGCCTGCTGATTTCTTAAACTGGCTTTCATTGATTACAGAAAATAGCTCAGTTTTTGCAAATGCAGTAATTACTTTTCTGGAGGATTGGGAAGGATTCGCTGTGCTTTGCTGTTTTTGTGGGTTTTCTAGAAAGTATGTAAGAACTGGAAGGTGGTGTTTCTGGGCTGCATTTCCTGCATCAGCCAGGGGTAGATGTCTTCCCTCTCTTTCTCTTTCCCCCCCAGTGTTCAGTTGGGTGTTTAATACATTAAGATAGGGATGTATTAAAAGGTCCCTTTTGATCAGAAAGCCAGAGTTGCAGTTATTGCATTCGACACAGAAGACTACATCCCTCCTGCATTCACAGGGAACAGATCCCAGAACTCTCTCAGATCTTGCAGGATGGGTGCACTGGTTCTGAACTTCAGTTCCTGCTATCTGCTCAGTTCAGTACTTCTATTGCTGATGCACAAGTTTTTCTCCACACCACTGCTCTGGGTACAGATATGAGAAGTGTCTTGTTTCTAATTTGTCCAATGTGCGAAATGGACAACATTCTCAAGGCTGTATTTTATTTATTACATTAATTGAAATATTTAACACAGTGCCTTCAGTGTTGTTGTGAACGTCCTATTTAATGTAATTGCTCTCGGTCTGATTGCATTGTCATAAAGACCAGTAATGTGCAACTGAGAGATAGAATGGTCTGCTCGGTTCTGGAGATGCTAAGCATGATGTCTGTACTTTAATGTGTGCACTGGCTGTTGTAACATAGGATTACTGTGATTTAATGAGAAGCCAAAAGCAGCTGGAATAGGAATTCTCCCTGAACCTTCCCCCCTCTCAAGGATACGTACAGCCAGATACTGAATACTGCCTTTGCATGTACTTACTGCAGTGACAGAATTCATTTATTAAATTAGCTAGGCCAAGCTTCATGTTCAGTTAGACATCTGCAGCTCAGACTTCCATCAGTGGGAACATGTATCTGCAGAGCAAATCCCCGACTGCTGTGTTCAGAGGCAAGTATTCTTTGTTACACTGTGCCCCAAAACGGCAAAATTTTGCTATGTTGCAGTGTAACAAGGCGGCAGGTCTGTGTTAAACAGCTCAGTGGCAATTATGCCCAATTAATGGAGTAAATGTTGTAACGTTTTGTGATGTCTTTGGAGCGTTCGGCAGTTAAGAATTCCTGTAAATGAAAGTGAACGTTTTCCAGGAGGTGGGAAGGCTTTGCTTAATATTTAAAGATAGAATTAAAAGTTTCAAAGCTACAGAAATGACGTGTGGTCTGAATTATTTTGATGGCTCGAAGGAATGCTCCCCTGCACTTAAAGCTTTAGGAGACTTCAGTGCTTGACTAATCAATGCATGGAGTGCCTTCAGCCTCTGCTTACTGCAGTGGGGATTGCCAACCTTCTGAATCTTAGTGTGTTTAAATATGTAAAACTTTTAAACTTTTTCTCCCTCTAGGATCACCATCCTTGGAACGGGTGCCAAGTGGCTTGCTGTGCTAGAAGAGAAAAACTTAAAACCATGTAAGCTTCTGAAAGCTATTGCATCTCCTTTGTTTGTTTGTTTTTACCCTCTGCCCTGCCTTTCTTCTCAGATTCCAGCCCTTGTCACAAACAAATCTTACCTCATTTTTGTGGGTTGTAGTGTGGAACGGTTACAAACTCTTGTGAAGATTCAACCTGACCTTAGTTTGTGGATTTCCTCCTTTAAAGGTGAAACACACAACCTCCAAACGCTCCATACTATACTGTCTACAGGATCGCCTCTCAAATCTCAAAGCTATGAGTATGTCTACAAACACATAAAGAGCAGTGTCCTCCTGGGATCCATTTCAGGTGATGCTTCTACGCTATATGCATCTTAATTCTGTTCATTGCCTTTATATTTCCTTTTTGCTTGTTTGCTACTGTGCCTTCAGGAAACCTAGACGTTGGAGCATTCGGGCTTGGGTAGAGTTAAACTGGAATTAATTCTCTCTTGTGCAGATACCTTATGAGTAATTCAGCATGCCATAATGAAGCTCATACAGGAAAGCTTTTAGATTGAATGTTTCTGATATGGTGGATGTTCTGCATTTTAGCTTCTATTTTTTTTTTTTGAAGCAGGATCATTTATTTTGACTCGCTGTCCTTAGGGGTTGCAGGGTGAGATCAAGAAAAGAGTCTATTAACCTACAGAACATAGTGCTCTGAAAATAGCTGACTTCAGCAGGAAATGCCTCTTAGAGAGGTTTTTCCATGCTCCCGTTTCAATTCTTTTGTGCCACATAATTGGCACAGCAGACAGATCTTTGTAAATTATATAATTAGAGAAATATCAAGCCCACATACTGTGTAGTTTGTTGTGAGGAGTGCTGGCTGAGGCAACTCCTGTACATAGAAGGTCCCTCATAACTCCTCATGCTGCTTTGTAATGAAGACTGAGTTTTCCCAGGGCTTTTAAGCTTCGTTTAGTTTGATGTTATAGTCTGACTATTCTGCTTCTGAAGTCACTCTGCTCTTAGTAAGAGTAGTGCTGGATTCTAGACTTGCTGCTACAGACATTAATGGTCTCAAATGTGGAAAACTGTTTTGATAACTAAAGCCAGCAGTATTGATTTTGTCTTAGAATTCTACATCTTTAAAGACCTGTAAGTATTCCAGTTGTGTGCACTTTCTCAATGCCTATTTTTATTGGGAGAACTGCTCATCCTCTGAGTGTGGTTGCCTCCTCCTTGGCTGCCAATGAGAAGAAGGAATAGAAGCTATGTATTGAGTGGAAGAGCTAGTTCAAGCTAATGAAAACAAACAAGAAAAGATTTCCAAGTGGTCTTGAATATTGAAGTCAGTGCAGTAGGGCTTGTTTCTTTTCTCATTCTTACATAAATGGATTTTTTGTAATGAGCCTCAAGAACCTACTGATATGGATCTACTGGAAGAAAAGCTATGCCTTAAGGAACTTTTCTGCGTGAAAGGTGTTCATGTTTGAAGCGTTGCACACACAGAACAGGAGAAGAAAGCTCTGCTGTGAGAAATCATATAGCAGTGGTAATACTGACTGTTGTCTGTGCTGCATAACGTGGTTAGAAACATTTGACAAAGGCAGCAGTCTGACGTTCTGGAGTTATTATAGACTTCTTCTGTTTTAGGTGGGACAGATATAATTTCATGTTTCATGGGTCAGAATGTTACGATTCCAGTTTACAAAGGAGAAATTCAGGCCAGAAATCTTGGGATGGCTGTGGAAGCATGGAATGATGAAGGTACCTATTCTCAAAATGTTATTGCACTTACAGAACAGCAGTTATGATGTTAAGTGTGCCAGTCATCAGATGGCTGTCAGCTGTGAGTAGTGATTTCACTATAGAGATGTGTTCCACGAAACCTTTTTCTGGATCTGTCTGATCTGGAGTGTGAAGCATTACAATGAAAATAAATGTGTAAAAAACAAACAAAAAAACTCTGCTTTTCCATTGCCTTGAGGAAGCACACTGGGCCAAGTTGTAGCCTCTGTGTGTGTGTGTGCTAATCAGCTGTGTTGTTGTAGATGCCAGTCTGTCCTTCCCCTGTGGTATAAGTGTCCTTAAGTTACTAAGTTAATAAGTCCTTAAGCTGAGGTAGGGATGAGTTCATGAATTAAATAAACTGTAAGATCATCAGTCATCCCTTACCTCATATCTGCATCAACATCAACATTTGTTATTTACACGCAAGATGCTTTTTGCTTTGCTATTCAGTTGTTTACGGAAGGGAAATGCAGGAAGTAACTTCTTCTTTGTAAACAGGAAAACCAGTTTGGGGTGAGAGTGGAGAGCTGGTTTGTACCAAGCCCATTCCCTGTCAGCCTACACACTTCTGGAATGATGAGAATGGAAGCAAATACAGGAAGGCTTATTTTTCAAAATTCCCAGGTATGTGATGGAGGGGGTTGGATGTCGCTCTAGCTGCCAAGTGTAAAGATTGTATTGCTGCTATTGGGAAGGTACAGGTTTGTTCCTGCCCAGGGATAGGCAGGTGCAGCTCTAAAATGAGACTGTGAGGATGGGAACTCCAAGGCATATCTGATAATTCTCACTCCATTATTTTTGGTGTTTTAAATATGGATTCAAATCACTTTAATAAGAATGTCTGGAAAGCTGCAATCCTATTTTGCTCCTGCTCTCATTAGGCAGATATATGGCTACAACAGCTTGGTAATCTGCAATGCAGACATAAACTGCTTGGCATGAGTGTGAAGCAAAAGTGCTCGATAGGTCAGGGAGCAATCTTCCATTAATGAGTTCTACAGCACCTCTGCCAGGCTGCTCCTGTCTGGCAGGAATGGATCCTAGGGGATAAGTGCTAGCCTGCTGCTTCCATTGCATGAGGCTTAGGTATGCACTGCCTCAGACGTGCATATTCTGCATTCATACAGGCTTTCAGTGCTGCTAAGAGTAAGAGGAAATGATGCTGACAGCCAGAGGCTTTCATCCTAATCACTGTGAGAACTCTGTTCATCCAGCTTTTGCATATGCAGAGTGGTGATGCTGTACTCCCTGCTGCCCACCGGACAGGGGCTCATAGGAGCAAGTCCTTGAGCACTTTCTTTCTGGAAAGGCTTTCTATAAACAGCAGTGTAGAAGCACAAGAAAAACTGGGATGTGCAGAGGAGATAATTACATAGGAAGATTGAGGGAATATGGGAGTTGGTCAGCATGAGTGTGACAGTAAGAAGTAGAAAGACACTGAGAGTTGTTGGGCTGAAGTAATGATGGTTCCGAGGTTTGTGTGAAACTCTTTTCCTTGTAAATAGGCTTGCAGTTGTAACAGCAATGATGGCAAATTGTGTTACATGATGTATGCAATCGAGGCTTGTTTTTCTTTAGGAAAAATTTAATAGAGCTGGCTTGAATTTCTGCTTGTGACAGTCTGCTGTATTGGTCTCAGTCTTAAAAATAATACGAGAATTATTCCTGTTCTGAAGAGTCAAATCTGATACTATGTTATCAAGAGTATTAAGCACATAAGCTCCTTAGTGAACTGCTGAGACCTATTGTGCAAACCCAGAGAGCTTCTTGCACAGAATTGTACACTGTGAAAGAAGTGGGTCAAGAAAGACCAACGGGAATACTGTTACCTTTGTGAAGGATTCTTTGTTTCCTTAAATTGTGGTGTTCAGAGCAGAGTTTTGTCAGCTTTCTAGAGGATGCTGCGTAGCCTGCAAACAGGCAATCAGAAAATAATCTGGGGTTTGATCAGAATGTGTGAGCTGCTTTTGTGTGTGCCAGCTTAGTTGTGATAACTGCAGAAACAATCCACGCTGTGTTGAAGTACTGCTGCGTTTGCTGTGGGTGGCTCTTCAGGTACATCGGATGCAGTAGGATTCTTGCTGTGCAATAGAAGATGCACGAGTTATTACACAAATGTATTTTGTAAGTGGAAGAATGAGAAATCTGCTAAAAGCATTGTCATTCTCTCACAGGTGTTTGGGCCCATGGTGATTATTGCAAAATTAATCCCAAGACAGGAGGAATTGTCATGCTTGGGCGCAGGTACAGTATGATGGTGAAAGTGTTTTCCATAAGCAGGCCTTAAAATTGGCAAACTTACCCTTATTGCAGAAAGGCAGCCATTGAGTTGTTAGAGATGATAGAAAAATTGGAGGTCACAAATGGGGGTAAATGTTATGCTTGCATTTGCATTCTAGTGTTCAAAATAAAGGCGAGTGACTGTGTTGGAGCTGTGTGGCTCTGTCACAAACAGGTCTACTTGCAGGCATAAGGTGTGAGGCTGCTGTGTGTGAAACACGAGTTTCTCAGTTGCTGAGAAGTAATGGCACACAACTGCAGTGCAGTGAAGTTCTAGGAAGTCTTTTTCCTGTTTTGTCAGTGTACACCTCTAAGCTAAGGAGAGAGAACTAGCTGCATTTGGGCTACTGTGAGGAGGAGGGGGGGAAATGGGAATGGATAATGCTGGATTTCTCTGTACAATTTTGTTGTAATGAGCAAAAGGCCTTTTTCACAGCATCGAGTTATTTTAAAATTCTGTTTCTTATGTGGCTGTCTGCATATTCACTGCATGAAACGTGGAGAAACTTGGTTAACTGCATCATTTTTTTCTTTTGATCAAGCTGTAATTACGTTTTAATGCCTCTTTGTTTTGTGTGTGACTTTCAGTGATGGTACATTAAATCCAAATGGAGTAAGATTCGGAAGTTCTGAAATCTATAATATAGGTATGAAATCAACTTTTCACATCCTTTAACTATAACCTTGTTGCCATAAATCTGAGATACGAGTGCTATAGAGGTGTCTGGAAAGGCTGAGTGATAAAACTTGCTCTTTTTCAAATGGAAAATGGTACATATTAACATGAACAATAAAAGTCTGTCCTGTAGACTTGAAATTGGTTGCCTTCCTAAAGCATCTAGAGCAGATAGTGCAGGTGACTGCAGTCAAGTCACTGCAGGTGACTTGAGACGTTCTCTGTAAGATGTTGCTTTCATATAACAAGATCTTACAGGTATTTCAATCAAATTTAGAGAGTACTTCTGAAGCTATGCTTTCTTTTTCCCTTAGCCAAGCTCTTGACACTATTTTGTTTTATCTCATCGTTCCTGATAAGTACTTGAGCTTATGTTACAATAACTGATTGAAAAGAAGGATTGCAGGTGAAGCCAAAAGTGCAAAGGAATGGGGAGGCTAGGTTGCACTGCTGAAGCCTGTTCAATTGAAATAGTGTTCTGCTGGGGACGGTGTCTTCCCAGTGCTGTGTGAGGTTTGGAGGATCAAGTTCCCTTAGCTGCAGAAGAGCTGTGTGGGTGTTTGTGGCAGCTGCCCTGGGTCATGCTCCATTTCTGCACTGCGGTGCTTCAGCTGGGTAACAGGCTTCTCGTGTTGGAAGGCTTACCCTGGTACAACTGACATCTTGTTCTGCCTCCCCAGAATAGGGAACAGGGTTCTGTAGTATAAATAGCAGTTTTAGCAGGGACTGGTTTGAATCCTTACAATTTGAATCTAGTGCAGCCTCCATGAGACTGTCAAGATGCAAACTGCTTCGTATCTCAAACGTCTGCCTTGTGGAGGGCGGTGTAGCTGCGTGCCAAGGTGTGAATCTTCCCTTGGGCACCTGTTGCCACACCTTGTTCCTATGTGATCAGATGTGTTAGATTTCTGTCTAAGCAGCAACTGGAGATTGGGAGACAAACCAAAGACAATAGTTTTGTGTAAAAACCGTCATCAGCTCCATTTTTGTTGTCCTGGGCCTACATACAGATGGCCCTTAAAACTTCAGCTGAGCAGGAGTTAGAATCTCAAAGCTCCTGGAGGCAAGGCTTGCAGAATGACCTAGCCAGGAAGTCTGCTTTCCCTTTGTATATCCCAGGAAGTAATGCTTTCTTTTGCAATTACAGAAATCCTGTGTTCAGAATAAAACAAAACACGCGCTAAAAATGACTCTTCTTTGATTTCCAGTTGAGGCCTTTGAGGAGGTTTCTGACAGCCTCTGTGTCCCTCAGTACAACAAGGATGGGGAGGAAAGAGTGATACTCTTCTTGAAGATGGCTTCAGACCATGCCTTCAGCGAGGACCTGGTGAAAAGAATTCGAGATGCAATCCGTGTAGCACTTTCTGCCAGGCATGTTCCAAGCCTCATTCTAGAAACCAAAGGCATTCCGGTATGTCGTGAAAAATGCTGCCTACTTTTTTTCTTTGTCACCTTGAATAGTAATTAAGGAGCAGTTGTCATTGCTCTTCAAGCCCACATGCATGGAAATTTTAGCATCTCAAAAGTGTATTCGAGCTTTATAAATAGTTTGTCTATGTTGCCTAGCAACATCATTTCATCTCCTTTTCAGCTAAGTGTGTTTTTGTTTTTTTTTAACAATACCTAAAAATGCCCGTTCTCAGCTTATAAATATACAAGCTGCTTTTTCTCAGTAATATATACTTGAAGTCTTTTAAAGGAAAATATTAGGAAGGTAATTTAACTTAAGCTTTTCACGCTACCCATAAGCTTGGTTTGTTTCTGTTTTCCAGTTTCAAATGACATCCTTATGAAAGCTGAGAGCGCTGAGCAAATTTATGAAATCATTTTGCAAACCGTTTCACTTGTACATCTGTTTAGCCATTTAAAATGTAGCTTTATCACTGTCTTCCCAGTAGCAATAACTAAAAATCTTTCTGCTTGTGAAAGGCAGAGAGGAAAAATGTACAGCTAAAGGTACTGCATGCTCAGTCTTCTGGAATTGTGAGCTGTAGTATTCTACCCTACTCCTCCTTGCTGTATGAACTCTTATTTGGGAAGCCCATCTCTTACCTAGTCCTCTCTGATACTACAGCCTCCTCAACAGCTCTATGGACACCTTATTGCAGGATGGGGATGCAGGCTGTGTTGTCTTGAGGCCACATGCAGGTTTGAGGCTTCAGACCCATCATTTTGTGCTCTGGTACCTCATCTACTGTTCCAGGGCACAGGACTGCCAACTTCATAATACACAGCGATCTGGATCTGATCTGTTGGGTTATTTCTGAATCAAGTTGCTCTTCTCCAATAGTATTAGCTTTACAGTGTTGTCATAGCATGAACATAAAAGCCCCTGCATCTGACAAATGGTGAAGGTTAGATTTTTCCAGGCTGTGGTTTGGTTTCTGCATGAAGTGTTCAACTTGTAAGCTGCATAAATCACTTGGATGTACAGCATAAAGTTGATGGCAGTGAAGTGTTTATGACAGTCTGTCCCTCAGGAAAGCATGCTTAGATCATTAATTAGTTCACACTTTGACTGAATTTAAAATGGAGTGAATTTTAATTACATTTCAGGTAAATATTCCAGTGGAAAAACGATCAAAGCTGTCTCCTATCTTTCTTTGAAGGTTTTGCTTGGAAAGGAAACCTCTTTTCTGCTACTTATAGAACTGTATTTTCTGATGGGGGGATAGAAACCTGTCTAATCCTGACTTTATGCTGCCATTGCCTACTGGTGGAAATAGCACTGCTGTGCTTCAGTAATGCAGAGCATTGTTTTTCATGAGATCTCCAGGTGTTCAGAAGCACTGTGGGCTCTGCGTACAAATCTTCACCGTCCCATCCTGACCTGATAAACACTGATCAAACGTAGCAGAAAAGGGAAGGTGTGAGGCTGCACTGTGGCTGGGTTCTTAGGTAGGCGTTCTTATTAATCTTTCCATGAAGCTGCTGCATGAAAAGTGTAATTCTGTCGTTGCTGGCTTTGTTTTTCAGTATACGATCAATGGGAAGAAAGTGGAAGTGGCCGTGAAGCAAATAATTGCGGGGAAAGAAGTAGAGCAGCGGGGAGCTTTCTCAAACCCAGAGACTTTGGACCTCTACCAAAATATTCCTGAGCTTCAGAATTTCTGAAGCCACGTGTTCGTGGTTGTTGGTTTGGGTTTTTTTTGCGTCTGTCTGTGTTCTGTGTTTGTTTTGTATATACCAATGCTGTATGTAAAGAAAAAGCTCTATTTAATACCAGTGGTTCTTTTAAAAGAAACAGAAATATCTTGTAAAGTGCATTCTGAAAGGCTCGGGTGAAGCTTAGCTCCCTTTTATTGCTTCAATATGCCATACGTCCAGCCTGGAAGGAGGAACCTGCCTGTGCTGATTTTTGTATCTATGCCGAATGCGTTGTTTGTGGTTAGACTCCCCTCAGCAGCCCATCAGATGGGAGCACCATTAGCAGATGTTACAGCTGATAATAGAATATTTCTTTCACAAAATGTTCACGTTTTTAAAAAGAGGAAACTGGATTTTTAGCGTCTTTCTTTTTCAATGCGTTTTAGAGCCACCTGCAAGGAAGGTGCAGCAGTTGTAACTACTTGTCTGTGAAACACAGAGGCATCCTACGCGTGCATTTGCATGTTTTTATAAAGCCAAATCATAATGCACTAAATCTATCTGACTTGACTCAGAATAATTCCAGGCCCCAAATAGCTGGTGGTACTTCTGAAGGCAACTGCTGCTCCGTTTTGTGATGGAGCCCTCCTGTTGTTTCAAGCTCTTCATCCATAGACTTCAGGGGATTGCAGAGGTGGAGGAGCAATCGCTGCTGTATTGCTGGCGTAGCTCTGGGGTCTGTCTGTGGAAATGATCGTAGTTACTCTGAGTTTAACATCACTGTAGTTGGAGGCAGCGTTTGCCTCCTTGTTTTGAAGTTCTTTACTGGCAGCAATCCACCGTTACGTTGGCTGAAGGATTCCAGTGTGTCCATTTATTAAAGGCTGATGATTTTGTAACACTTTTTTTTACTAAATGTCACCGTGAAAATGAAAGGCTAACATGTTTTCTAGCTCTGTACCCTTCCAGTTCATAAAGGGAGAAATACCATAGTGAGCATACTAAAACAGTAAAATGGAAGCACTAAAACATTGTTTTCTTTTCCCATGAGGAAAATAGAATGGCAGCAGTTGTACTGAACCTCTGGCAGTCAGCATCTCCTGCACTATTTGAGTTTTGTGGGTTAAGTATTTAATGCATTAAAATAATGGATGTCCTTACAATTGTGTTGAATGCATTCAACAGTAATAGAGTTAATTAAAATAAATTGATTCTTTATATATATATACATATATATAATATATATATATATTTGTTTACACTTTCACTCAGCTATTGTCTTAATTTTCTTTAGATTGGTTGTCATGGAACCATTTGTAACTTAATTTCTGCTGATGATTTTAATGGGTTTTTAAGCCAAGCCTATCCCCACAGCAAAATGTTTGCTCTCTGAAAGTTTTATCCTGTTTCTTTCTGGTGCAGATCCCAAGACAAGCGAACATAGGTGCTGGCTATGTATGCATGGCTGGCTCGTTTAGAAGGTCACAGTAAACAGGAGAAGATGTGCTGCACGTGTGCTGGTGGCCTTATGGGGAGGAGCTGCAATGTGTTCATGCTGCTAACAGGGGAGGAAGGGCATGCCCTGTTGTTTAGGGCAGGATCAAGGAGTTGGTGGTGGTGATGTTTTGCTGCAGATAGTCGATGTGAACTGCAGTTTCCTCCCCCTGTGACAAATCTCAGCCAGCTCAGTAAGCTGAATGCTGCTGCGGAGCTCATCAAGTCTGCCTGTTCATTCACACAGGGTGAAAGTGCCCTTCTGTGACAATGTGAAGAACGCAGTCGTTGTGGGCAGCAGCTCCACACCCACTGTGGGGCTCAGAAATGCCTCATTAGCAAATGAGTCTTTAAATGAGTTGGTTTCCATTTGACTTTTTGAACTGTACCTAGTTGGACAGTATAGATGCTGGCGTGATAAATGCTAGCACATAAATACCAAGCACCCGTTAGGAAAGTATAAAAATGAGCTATCCAGCTGCCAATAACCTATGATTAAAAGTATTTTTAAGTTCCTTTCCCCTCTGGCGTGCTATATATAAATTTTACATTAACTGTGACTTTGTATTCATTAAAACTTCATCATATTGTTCTTTAATTCATGCAAAATGTCTGTTTACAAAGCCCACAGACCCTTATTAATAAGTAATTTGGGGATATTTCATTAATTAAAGATAGTTTAGAAGCACAGATATGCTAAAAACATATACAGTGCCTACAGGCTGGTTTTTTTTTTTTTTTTTAATCCTATATCATACTGGAAAAATTATAGGAAGCTTTAACAGATCTAATTTGATCTCCTGCAAATGTCAGACTGTACAAAGGTGTTCCCAGACTGTATAACAGGGAAAAAAAGTGTGTGTGTGTGTAGGTCTGTGTGCTGGAAATGACCTGCTAGCTGTAAAGCCTTGACAGGTGATACAAATTCAATGCCCTGCAGACAGTGACCTCTGAGTGCCTCACCTGGTTTTAAAGAACTGAGTTTCAGAAGTGCTGGGACACAGCTGATGGAGATGAGGGGTGAGTTGTTCCTTGAGGGAGGTGGAGGCAGAGCTGGCTGTTGTTCAGGCTTCCTGAGGCCGGCTCCTACTGTCCTCCGAACAGCCAATGTACACCAAAGGTAAGCAAAGAGAAATGCAAGTGACCTGTTTCTTTAGGTACTGCAACACAGCTCTGTCCAGATGGGGAGTAGTTCAGAATGCCTGGAAAGGTGGGGGCAGCTCACCAGCTGGCAATAAGGAGCAGAGAAGGTAGTTTCCTGCTGCCTATCTACAGCTATAAGCTAGCTGTGCTCTCTTCAGAGCCTGGACGTAAGGAAATAGTGATCAAACATAGGGAAATAGGGGGCAAATACTGTTTCAGGAGGATTCTTGTGAGCTCAGGTCTTCAGTCCCAAGATCTGCTGCCTTTGGGCCGCCAGTGTGTAACCAGTGGCACCCAGTTATGCGTGCTGCCTATTCCCAATCTGGGGTTTGCAGTGCTTTGCTGGGAAAGTACAGATACTTGTGGCAGGTGTGGGATGCAGAGAGCTCACTGCAGATCACTGTAAGCCTCTGGCATAAGTGTTCAACAGGGGGAACTTCAGAGCAGCAGTATCACAGCTGGGGGCGTTTCTCAGGCAGTCTTCTGCAAATCTGAGAGCACCTCCATAGAACTCTATAGCCCCATCCATTTGTCCTTGACTCACAGTTTTATTGCAGCCATCATAAACGTGCTGTTGTCAGCTCCTCTCAAAGCAGGTACTTTCCCTCTCGCTGCCTTCTGATTTCAGATAATTTCCATGGTTAGCAGTGGTTCCAAAGAAAATGAGCAGGCATGCCACTGCCCGAGCAGGATGGAGCTGATAGAAGTTATGTGCAAAAGAGAAATTGGTTGTGTGAATTACAAAGTCGGTGATTTTAAAGACAAAGGTAACTGCCTGATGGAGTCCACCTTCCCTGGGGCTGTTGATGTCTTTTGTTCAGTGCATGCACAGTGAGAAGGATACTGCTGGCAAGGCAGAGCAGTCAGTCACACAGGCAAATGAGCATTAAGGCAATATTAAAATGCATTAGTGGAGTGTAACAGCTTCATCCTGAGATGGAACTGCGGGGCTGGGGGGGTTTGTAGGGTCACCAGAAAGAAGCTGAATGCTGTCCTGCGTTGTAGCAGGAATGCACAAGCTTGGTGCAGCGTGGCCAAGCTGCTGAGAGCATGTGCTCCATTGAAGCGCTGATCAGCGTCAGCTGAAGCACCTTGCTCTGATGGGCTGTGTGCAAAGCAGGAGTGAATTGGTGAGCAGAGGAGTGGGAAACAGCTCCCGAATTGCTGTTAGTGGGTCTGAGGGCGTCTTGAACAATTTGAGCTGCAGAACTGCAGGGTGCCCCCAGCACTCGCACTGCAGCCTCAGCTGTCCATGCAATTCTCCTCATGGTTCCGTGGGTCGGAGGAATCCTCAGCCACAGAGTTTGGGGACAGAGCAGTGCGTGGGGGAGGGAATCCTCAGTGTGCTGTTGCTGAGCCATTGTTCTGTAGTGTTAGCAAAGAATTAATTGGGCCTCCTTACTTCATAATTACAACACCTTCTTTCTTGCCCTAACGCTTTGAGCAGTGCTTTTGCAGAGTTCAAGAGGGTTATCAGCGTTCTGCCTGAGGTCCTGGCTGACACAATGAGGACCCATAGGAAAAAAAAACGTACTCAGGATTGTTGATTATGATGGCATATTGAAGAGCACACAGAGGTTCGCACTGCTAAGGAATTTGCTCTCCAGAGTTCCCTTTGTCAGTGCCATTCCCTTTCTGTAGCAATTTAAAGGCAGAAGTGGTTGGTGCAGGGTAACATTCCCACCCCACGGTGGGGTTGAGCCTCTTCAGCTGCTGTTAGCTACAAAAAGGTACCACTGAGCTGAAATAACCTGCCTGCAGGAAGGGAGCTGAGCTGAGCGGGTCCGGCTCTGCGCCTCCATGGGCCTGGCTGTGCCAGCCTGGCTGTGCGGCTGCTGCACTCACCTGAGGGTTTTAATTGGCCTGGTACTTATGTATAATGAAATATGCCAGATACACGACACTTCATGAATTAATGCAGGAGTGTAAAGCATGGAGAGAAGTTCTGGTACAGGGTTTGTTCTTCAATGCAAATGCCAAGCGAGGCTGCAAATGGCCCCGGTTATCTTGCATCGAGGGGCCTGTTTCACGCTTTGCTTTAGGGTTTATTCCTGTTTGCTGAGCCGTGCTGCTGTGCAGGGACAGGGAACCGAGGAAGGAGAAGCCCAGAGCAGCACGAGGAGGCTGCTGTGTGCTGGGATCGCTGTTCCAGCTGCGCTTGGTGCTGCCCCATTGGATTTCTGTGCGATCGCTCTCTCATGTTCCGCTCTTTCTGTTCCTCCTGGTTTGTCTCCCTGGCTCTTAACTGGCAAAGCAGTTCTGCACTGGAGCGATGCATCGTCCTGTTAGGATGCAGCCCCTGCAGCACAACAGCCCTGCCCTGACGGGGCCAAGACATGCATGGCAGTGCAGGGAGCTCAGCACAGCACCCGGCTCTCAGCTGCCTCTCTAATAGGCTCAGCCCTCGCTTTAGGGTCGCTAAATGCCATGTGCATACTTGAAGGGCATGAATGTAATTAATATTACGCTGCCTTGATGTGATTTGGGAGCAGTGACACACCACCATCTCTGGGCCTGGGAAGGAGCATTTGGCTTCGCTGCCCAACTCCTCCCGCGCCTCCTGAACATTCATTATGCCTTAAACACTCTCACACTGGGTTTTTTCAATGGTCTAATTATAAACTTCATTATAATTGTTCATTAGTTTTATTTTGTTCAATTAGCTTAACAAGTTGCCAAATGAAATACAAGGCTGGCAATTAGCTTGATCTGATTGTAATGAGCCACTCAAATTGGGTCACCAAATATGTGCATTTATGGCACTTTTTCTTTTCTTCCATCGGTGAACAATAACATAAATATTCAGAGCATCTCCTGCTCTAAGGAGTGGAAATTTCCCCACTCATTTGTTAAAGTAGAGGTGGAAATCAATAGTTTTGTGCCTGGGAGCCCCTGTCCCGCAGAGCAGGATCTGAGGCTGAGCTGTGAGCAGCGGGGTCCCTCTGCCCTCAGGTCTCCTCATCTCTGCATCCCAACAAACGCTGCGTTCAGACACCCTGCAAGCATTGCTCAACCAGCAGCCCCAGCGGTGCCCTGAGCTCTCCCTCAGCTCCCATAGAAGGAAGGAGGAAAGCTTGGGCTGAGCTTTCCTCCCCCGGAGCTCCCGTAGGAGCGGGGCCGTGCTCAGAGCCATCAGCCCTTCCCTGCCGGACCCGGGGGCTGTGCTGTCCTTTCAGTGCCAACGCCGGGGCGCTTTGCACACAAGGGGGAGGGGAGGGGAGCACTTGGTGCTGTCTGAAAGACGAATCTCCCGGAGTGGCTGCAGCGGGATGCACTGCGCTCACAGCCTCTCTGCTCCTAATTCACTTTGCTCGCTTTCTATCAGCTTCATTCCTGCTGGGCTCAGATGAGGCAGGGACAGCTGTAAACAGGGCTGCTGCAAGCTGCTAAAATTGCAAAAGGGCCGCGCCACACATGGGTCTGCATTTGATTCAAGCAGTTACAGCCGTAATCTCCATTAATTTTTTGCAGTGCTCCTGGTGGCAGGAGTCTCTCCTCTTCATTAGAGAGGCAGACCTGAATTTCTGAGGATGGGGGGGGGGGGGGGGGGGGGGGGGGTGAAGTGCTGCCTGCCTGGGCTTGTGCTGAGAAGATCCCTTTTTCTATATCTGGCCTGGAACGCCTCCCTGCCCTCCCTTGGGGCTCTGTGCTGCTTGTGCCCTCCCACCCACCTGCTGGCACCGAGCAGTACAGGTGACAGCACAGCATGCTTCTGATGCAAAGGTAATTCTTAATAGGGATGGAGCCCATGAAAAAGAACAGCTGGATCCGATCGAGGTGCTGATTAAACCCATATCTGCTCCACCTGCTGTGGAGCCAGAGAAGCACAGAGCCCCTCGCTGAGCATCTGTGCTTCTTTGCCACAGGGGAGCAGGAGCTGGGTTGCCCCAGCCTTGGGCAGAGAGCAAGGAGACCTCACAGCACAAACTGTGTGTGAAGCCCATGAGCCCAGGCTCAGTGGAATTAAGGGCTGCATGTTCTGGTTGGTTCAAGGGCATCAGAAACATGGTGCGAGATCGCTCCTCTTTGTTTTGACAAAGCTAAAGAGATAAAATCAGGCTCCTCGTAATTATGCAAATAACAGCATCTCTGTGGCATGCGACTGATTCTTCTGTACACAATTATTTCCTTAAAAGTGGGTTTTACGACCAGCTATTATGGCAAATAAAGAAGGGATAACCAAAGGATGCTTTATGATCTGAATGTTGAAGAGGCCTCACTCCCAGCCGCCGTCGCTCTGTTTGGGTGCAGCAGTAAAATACGAGGCTGCAATTTGGTACCACGTTCATAAGAGCAGCAACAACTGTGAACCAGAGGACAGCAAGTGGAACAGAAAAGCATGCTTGTGCAGGGAGCGGAAAACCCAACTCGGGGACCTGTTTGCAAGGATCCCAGAGGGACACTTTCTTCGGTTATTCTCCTGTTTTGCCTTGCTGGATTGATGGCAATCGCAGCAACGGCTTCCCGAAGGCCCGCGCCGGCTGTCACCGCCATCTGGTTTCCAGCAGCGCGGCATTCAAGGGCAGAGGTCCGGGGCTGCGCCCTTTGCTGACCGCCGCTTGCGTTCCTCCGCGCGCCCCTTCGCAAAGCGCCTCGCGAGGCTCCGCGAGCGGCGCGTTCTTTCGCAGCGCATTTTTTGCACGGCTCTCGGCGAACCGCTGCGCGCGCCGCTTTGCAAACTCCCGCTTCGCAGGGCTGTTTGCAAACCCCATCGCACCGCTCCTTGCAGAACGCTTCTCCCGTCTCCTCGCCCTCAGCTCTGCACACCCCTTCGCGCCCCTCCCGGCCCGCCGGCCCCGCGCAGTGACGGCGGCGGCCGCGAGGGGGGAGCCGCGCTCTTCCCTCCGCCCCACCGCGCTCTGCTCTCTCCGCTCCGCTCCGCTCCGCTCCGCTCGGGCCGCCCGGGGCAGCCCCGCCGCCGCTCGGGGGGATCCGGCCGGGCCCCGGGGGCAGCGGCCTCGGGCGGGCCCCGGGGCGGGGGGGGGGGGGCGGGGAGGAGCGGGGAGCGGGTGAGGCTCGCACGCGGAGCCCTCGCTCAGCGTCCCGTCCCCGCAGGTGAGCGGGGAGCAGCGGCGGCCATGCGGCGGTGAGAGCGGGGCGGTGGGGCCGTGCCCCCCCCCCCCCCATCCCCAACCCCATCCCCACCCCCCGCGGGGCTCCGGAGCGGGGGAGCGGCGGGGGAGTGGTTACCGGCGGCGCCGCGACACCCCCGGCCCCCGCCCGCCCCGCGCCCATAAATCAGCACCATGACTACTTCTGGGCATGGAGCGAGGAGGATGCTCCCCCCGGGCCCCGCGCTGCTCCTGCCGCCGCTGCTGCTCCTCTGCCGAGGTAACCCCTCCGCCGCGACCCTGCAACTCTTCTTATTTCTTTTTTTTTTTATTATTTCTTCTTTTTTAATTTTATCCTTCATCTTCCTTTCCTTTCCCCCTTTCTCTACGTTTCGCTTTTCTGAACGCGGCTCCGTGCGGTGCCCGCGCCGGGTCGGGGGGCACCGGGGGGGGGGGGGTGGAGGAGTTTGGGGGTCCGCGGGCGCTGGGGAGGGAGATGTGGGGAGCGCTCCGGGAACGCGCTCTTCTGCTGTTGCCGAGGGGCTTCTTGCAATTACTTGCAATAAAACTGGGGCTACGCGGGCAGGGTCGGGCCCTTGGGGGGGTTAATGCCTCCTACGCGTCTCCTCTGCGCTTTCAGTCCCCGGTCCCGGTTCGGAAGGGGCTCCCGGAGCAGCTCCCCGCGTGCCGCCCGCTGTGCCCGGCAGCGGCTGCTCGGAGCCCGGCGTTACGGAGCGGCGGGGCTGCAGTCGTGCGGCGCTCCGCTCGGCCGCGACACGGGAAAACTTCCGAAACGAAGCCGGGGAGGGAAAAACCGAGCGGAGGGACGGAGGCAGAGGCTGCAGGATGAGGAGAAACGATGTGGGAAGGGTTCCCGTGGGGCAGGAGGGCCCTTTCCCTGCCCGGGCTGTGATGGGGATCCCGCCGAGCCCAGGTGGTGGGCACAGCAATGCTTTCCTGCGGGCACCGCGATGCACCGCTCTTAGTCCTCAGCGTTTAACCAAGGAGAGAGTTAAAAACAGCGAAGGAATGTGTTCTTTCTCGTTCTTTTTTTTTTTTTCTTTTTTTTTTTTCCCCTTATTGCTTTGCCACGTTAATGGTAATCTTTTTTCTGCTGTTCCCCTCTCCTCCTGTGTGGGCAGCTACCATGGTGAGATCGGGCTGTGGGTGTAATGCTTCCAGCACGGATCCGAGTGCTTCAGCATATGGAAAACCGGCTGTGGCTGCGGGCCTCCCGCCGGGCCGTGCTGCGCCCTGTGGGTGGGGGCTCTGGGGGCACAGCAGTCTGTGGGTGTGTGCCACGCACACCTGTAGCTCCCTATGGCTCCCTGTGGGGCTGAGGCAGGTGCGCAGCCACGGCTTCAGCATGGGGCAGCTGTCTGGAGCACGACCTCCAACATGAGGCCAAAGGATGCAGCCACCCATTGGTCCAAAAGTTCTCCTGTAGGGCTCTGGCTGCTGTGTTCAGACCTGAGGAGAGCTGTGGGGCGGGCGGTGTGCGTGCTTTGGGGTGTTTGTCCCCGTGCTGCTTTGCATAACGAGTGCCTCCATGTTGTGGTGAGGCTCGTCAGGAGCAACGAGGAGCAGCTGTGCTGGCTGCTGTACAACAGGTTTGCAGAGTGCAGTCCTGGAGTTGTGGGTTATTTTCTGCACGCCGGTGCAAGTTTTAGCGTTCTGCCCAATCAGACTCCAAATGCATGTGGTTGAGGGGCGCCGGGGTTAGGCTGACATCGCCAGCTGCCTCCAGCTCTCACACCCATCAGGGCAACGCATTTCAGGCATTTGGCTTCTGTTTTGTGTCTGTGCGATCCTCCGGCAGCTGCTGTGCAGGTGGTGAAGCTGCTGTGGGTTTAGGCACCGTGGGGGCAACGCTGTGACCTGGGCACCGTGGGGCTTCTGAGAGGGAAGAGCCCGCACTGCCCCTGGGTCTGCTTGCTTTCTGCAGCTCGGTTGCAGAGCTCTATGCACTGACACCTGACTGCAGCTGATCGATAGATTCTCCTGAGGTTTGGATGCCAAAACAGTTACATTAAAAAACAAATCAATACAGTCCAATTAATGTGCTGTATTATTACAGGGGATGATAGGGGCTCCGCAGCTCTCACCCTGAGCGCTGTTAGCTCTGTGTTTAAGGCAGCTTAGCGTGGCAATGAGATGTGTTCCGTGCACTTCTCATGCTGTGATGTGAGTTGCTGTGACTGCAGGCATCCCTGCTCTCCCTCCTCCAGCTTTTATCCCCATCCCCTCTGTGTCTCACGGAGGAGGGATCAGCAACCCGCTGACCCTCTGGGCAGGGATATGCTCCTCTGAGCGGGGTGGGGGATCTCCGTGCATTTCCTCTCTCTCAGAGTTCTTGTTCCCCACTGGGATGCTGGAATTGATGGGAAGGGCCTTGTGATGCACGGAGGGCTCCCTGGGAGGGTTTCCTACTCGCACAGGTTGGGCTGCAGGCTCAGGTGCAGTGCAAATATTAACATTTCTTTCACGCTATCCAGAAATCCTCTTGCTGCACACTTTCAGCTTTTCTTTGTTTATGTAAACGTGTTTGATTTCTGACAGCGTTCAGAAAGCTTCATGAATTTATGATGTGCTCCAGATTCGAGTACGCTTTCTCGCTTTATTATTATTATTTTTCTTTAAAAACGCTTTCTTCCCAAACCTTGGCCATGAGATGGAGAGAGAGAGAGAGAGAGATGCGTGTCAGCAATCTATGGAGAGGCAACGTAAACACCATCCTTTGTCGACCATCAGTTTGTTCAGTTTCAAAAGCAGGCCAGCCTCCCGCTCGATCCATTTGCTGTCACAGAATGGGTCCAATGGTTGAAGGGGTGGGAGCTGCTCGGGGAGGAGCAGCTGAGCCTGGGCTGTGCCTGCATTCACAGGTGGAGGCTGTTGGCAGAACAAAGGGTGAGGGATGCTGGTGGTGCTGAGCTGTGGGTTGTGCTCCACAGGTGCAGAGCAGGCCGTTGCGTTGGCACTCATCTTGCTCAAAGGCATTCTCCTCCAAGGTGTTTGGAAGTAATGGAGCAGCTTAGTTACTAACATTATTAAATCCTCATCGCTGTCAGCCATGAGAATTAATATACAAAGGTTTCCTCCTCTTTTTTTCTTTTTTTTTTTTTAATGCAGCTCAGTTACTCATTTTCTGTCTTTTGCTTAGGAGTAGCCCGCTGAAAGTTATTACCGTGATATTGGTGCAAAGAAAGGTTCAACTCCATCATTACAAAAGGAAAAGGCAAGTGAAACATAAGACAGCTTGAATTTTATTGCAGTTGAGGTATTTTATTTTTTTTTTCCCCATTTCAAATATGATTCATTCTTCCATCTGTAGCTCCCAGAGGGGGATGAGAGCAGGTGCTGCTGGGCTGCAGTCTATGTGCTGGGAGCACGGTACCTATGGGCATGAGGAGCAGAGTGGGCTTCTGCCCCATTACAAGAGTTATGGGAAGTCTTTGGCACAGGGTGAGAGATGGAGGTGATGTTCTTACGGCTGACATCAGCACCCAACCCTGGCTGCAGGGAGCAGGGCTGTCCTTTGAGGGGCTGTGCTGCAGAGCCGTTCTGCAGCTGCAGCCTTTTAGAGCCCAGGTACCCATCCACATCACACACAGCAAAGCCATCTGCATATGCAGCACCCTTGGAGCTGTGATGAGCTCACTGGTGTGAGCTGGGCCCCAGTCGGTGTGCAGGAGCCCGTCTTGCTGTTATCTCCTATGAAGGCTCTCTCTTCCAGTGGGGCACTTGCATTTATTTACTTCACAGCTTCTCCCATTAGTATAATCATTACTCCTTGGACTGGGTTTGAATTCTGAGCATCCCACTGTGGTACTTAAAGAATTAATTACAGTGATGAAAGAATTCCTCTAAAGACTCCTATGAATTGGTCTGGTTGAAGTGTTTTAGCTTTGCTTCAATTGGTGCAGCTCTTGTCAAAGGATTGTGAGAAAATGCATGGGTCAGTGATTTAGATTAGGCAAATTATGTTAGAAAAATTGATTTGATTTAGAAAGTGAGCTTTCAGATGGCGGGGAATTGCCTGCTTCCTCCTCTGCTTTGCTGCTGTTCCCTGAGGATGAGCGGGGTGAAGCACACAGGGTAACACAGGGCTGTGCAGGAGGGCAGGGCTGAGGGCTGTGGGCCTCTGCTTGGCTCGGTGGGATGGAGACCAGCAGTGGGTTCCTGCAGAGCCCCTTAGTGCTCAGCGCCCTGCTCCAGCTCTCCTCCTCACCCTGTGTTTCCCCATCCCCAAAGTGCTCGGGGCCTTTAGTGAGTCTCACTGCTGGCAATTAGGGCTGAGGGCTGAATGTCCCCCTGCCAGCAGCTCAGCTCAGCCCTGCAGTGGAGGGGTTGCAGAGCAGCAGCCCATCTGTCTGCTTGGTGGGAGGAACCTGTGCTCATTGCACAGTAATCAGTCCCCTGGTGTTTAAAGAAACAAAACTGCTGCAGGTTTCTTGCTTTAATGTAGAGAATGGGCAAAATCTAAAGCCCATTAATGTGCTCAGTCAGAGTCAGTGGGGCTTTGCTTGGCTTTTTTTTTTTTTTTTTTTTTTTTTAAAAAAGCATCTTTTGACAAATAGAAACTGTACCAAATTAAAAAAAAAATAATACAAGAAACAATAGATTGCCATTGGTTTTTGAGTAGCCCGTATCTACTGTAACACTTCAGGGCCATTCCTTCCTCCCCCACGCTCTCCCCAGTGGATGACCAGAGCCATTACTGGCAGGGGATGCTTCTCAGGTGGTGGATGTCTGTGTGTCTCTTGCAGTGGGTGATGCGTTATGCAGGTACATTCCTGCTTCAGTTGCTTGGCTGTGTTTGCATTAAAGGCCTAATATTCAGGGCTTTTAATTTGTTTGTAAGAATTTGCTCCAGGCGCTGCCTCGGATGGAGAAGTCCAGGAGCGTTGTTTTATTTTTACAACCTCATTTCATTATTTGTGCATTTCTCTTTTTTTTTTTCCTTTCCCATTAACCGTGAGGGCACAAAGCATGAAGGCTGCTTGGTTCTCACCAGTGTGAACCAATGGGCAGCGCCATGGAGGAGAGCTCTGCCTCCACGTGGCTGAGTGCTTGCTGGGATCACAGCACTGACCGCAAACCCCAGCAAGCACTGAGGGTCCTGGAGGAGTTGGGAGTGGGAGCCCAGTCCTGAACATTTTACCCGTGTCCATCTGATGTGAGGTTTGATGTCTGAGTCAGAAGGGGAACCAGTTAGGGGGCCTCATCTCCGAAGGTTGAACCAACAAGAAAATGACTGTAAGCAAATTATAACGACTTACATTCTTCTTTCCTGTGCGACTGTAATATTGTCTTTCCTTCCACCTTCCGCTGAGCTGTGAAAATACTCTGCAAAACGATATTTTTGAGTCGATTGAGAAGCACGGCCCTGTCAACAATTTTCCTCTATTGCTCATCAGAGATGGGCTCTGCACTGAAGTGATCTGCGCCTGGAGGCACAGCGGCAGCCGGCGGTGCTCCCACCTCCCCAGCAGTGGGGATGCTGCAGCTGCGTGGATGTGGGCTCCCAGCCTTGCAGGTTGTGAAGGCAGCAGTGCACTGATGATGGATTTTGTGTTAAAGGTTCTCACAGGGAGGAGGAGTCTGGGGTGCTGAGATACCAAAGTGTTGGCTAAATTGCTGCAGGAAGGTGCAGCCTCCTTCCCTGAGCACCGTGGGGGGTCACGGGCTTGTAAGCATGCAGAAAACAAGCTCCCACCTTTCTCAGTCCATGTATAAATGCACACATGTGCGCTCTGACGTTAAACTGGCAGGGTGTTAAATGTTTCCCTTTCCCAACCATCAATTTCAATTGAATTTCATAAGCCATTCAAGTTCTCTGCCGCTGCCTTTGCTGTTCCAGTTACGTGAGCTCCAGCCATTTAGCTGCAGGTCCTGGGGCATGATTGCTCTGTGGAGCAGCAAAAGTAAATTGGTTCCTGATGTAGAGTCTTTTCTATATATATTTTTTAATATCTCTAACTCGCTGTGAATGATGATGTTGGGCCTGGCCGTTCCTGGTCCAGTTTTGGTGCACCCCAACAGCATCTTTATAAAGCCTCAGTGCTTGGGGTGAGCAGCAGCATCTCGTGCATGTGGGAGGAGGGTTTCTTTTGTTGCTCAGGTATTTATCTTTAGAATTGTGGTGGAAAGATTTGACTTTTTTTTTTTTTCTTTTTTTTTTTTTTTTTCCCCCCTGTGGGTTTGAAATGTTTGAGGACAATTCTTACTTGGATCAAAGGAGATCTCCTGGCAGCCCTCTGACTTTGTTTCAGTGCCGGCAGCCTGACAAATAATGAAAAAGCAATCATTTCCTCTTTCTCCCACTTTTATTTTTGGGATAAACGAATGGCTAAGATCTCTGTGCTCAAAAATAATTGCTCGTGGCTCTTAGGAAAACAAAAATCCATAACGCTTATCCTTTAAATAGCTGATTTGATCTTTTCTGTTGGTTTGTATGTTGCACTGGTGAGCATCTTTGCTGTCAGTTTGAGGCTGAACTTGACCAAGCTTCTAACAGGGCTGAGCAGATTGCATCTGCTGGAAGGGGTCAAAGTCAGTGACTTTGCTGCTGTATGTAGGAGCTCAGCAGCAGGGTCGTGCTGCCATGGTCCATCAACAGGACTGCACAGCGTAAAGCTAAGGAATCTGCTGAAAAGGAGAGAGAATGGGAGGGAAAAAGGTGTTATTTTATTTCCTTCATGGGACCTGAGCTGGTTCTGTGTCCCAACCAATGCTGACCTGCGCTGCTTCCTGCAAAGCCAGGCAGGTTGGGTATGGCTTCCATCCTTCTTCCTTAATGCTTCTGCTGCTAATTGGTGCTCTCAGCCTCTGCTCCAACTTAATGAAGGCTGCTGTCTGGGAATCGTTATGAATGGTTATGGAAATGCATTTAAATGCTCTGAGATCTGTTGTAATTTTTCCTTTATGGGATTATTCTTTCAGGAGGGATAAATGCGCCCTGAGTCCCAGGACGAATGATCCTGTGGGTCCTTGCTGGGATCTGGGAGAGAAGCATTCAAGGTCAGGCTGGATGGGGCTCATAGCACCTGATGGAGCTGTGGGTGTCTTTGTGCACTGCGGGGGACTGGAACCAGATAGCCTTCAAAGGTCCCTTCCAACTCAAACCGTTCATAGCAGTGCCCTTGGCTGCACTGCTCGTGTTGGTCTTTCTGCTGTTCTTCGTGGTGGAGGCTTTGATTCTGCATGGGGACAGAGAAGCTGTAAGTCTGCCCCAAAAGCAAGGAAAAGGGGTGAAGGGTGTTTTCCCATAAAAACGCTCCAGGTTTGGGGATGCCTGAGTTGCTCCTGTTGGTTGTCCCAGGCCTCCAGCTGCCACCTTCCACTGGCAGAGATGCAGAGCCTTCTCCGTGCTGTTGGAGACCTCTGGGGTGCAATTGCTTATGGTGTGTTGGTGGTTGCAATGGATGCAATGGTGGTTGCATGGTTGCAAGTGCATGGTGCTTCACAAGAGTGGCTGTGGCTGGGAAGTAAAGCAAGTGCTTGTGCTGAAAGAGCATTGTGGCTCCTAGAGGGAGATGTGAGTAGTCTGATTGCCGTGCTCTAAGAGCAACGTTCAGCCAAAATAACGAACTGGAAAGATGAGAAAAGACTGCTACATGCCAAAAGCAGCAAACCCATGAAGCAGAGCTAGAGACAGCTTAACAGCTAGGGACAGAATAGCCCGAGGAGCCTGCCAAGGAGCCAGATGCTGCAAATGAAAGAACTCTGTGCCTTGGGTCTGCCTGCAGTGCTGGGGCTGGGATGCTCCAGCTGTGTGGGGTGCCCCGCAGTGTTCAGTGGAGAGTGGGGAGATGACATCCATGTGTCTGCTGCTGTATTTCTGTCCCTGCCCTATGTGCCTGGTGCTGCCCTGGCTGGGGTGGGCTGTGATGGGCAGGGAGACGCAGTTGGGCTGAGCTCTGAGCCCTTTGGGGCCCGTTTTGGCACACTGAGCTCTGTTCTCCATGTAGGACAAGCTCAGTTGGGTTTTAACATCAGGATCTGCACGTGGCCTGTGCGAGGTCAGGTCTCAATCTGGAAACCCAACTGGAAAGTTGCTGTTATTTTTCTCCCCAAGTTATTTTTACCATTCCCATTAAAATAACTGCGGTTGTAGCAAAGGTGAACAGCTGGGTGTGACACGATTTGTGAGTAATACCCATCATTGCCAAGGCAGAAAAGCTCCACAACAAAACGTATTATTCCTGAGGCTGTGTCTTGGAGGAAAACAGGATAAAATAATAATTAAAAAAAACAAACAAACAAGCGTTTTTATGGGCATGCCTTTGTGGGAACAAGAAATCAAATGGGGAAGAGAAGCAGGGCGAGACCTCCGTGTGTCACTTTGGCTTGGAGACACCGTGAGAGCTGAATGGCTGCTTATTAATGTAATAAAGCAGAGGCACATGCTGGCATCCCCATCCCAGCAGAACCTGGGGGTTGTTTTAGGCAGCGTTACATCTTCCCATCTGAAAATCACACCCTGGGCGTTGCTTTGATTTCAGCAGGTCAGCACCTGTGGGATCGATACGGGCAGCCCGGGGTCCTTGGTCGCAGCGTGATGGGCAGCTGAAATCCCCGTAAAATGACCCTGCACTGAGGGCTGAGTCATTACTGGTGGTTTTTTCTTCTCAGTGAGGGTTTCTGCTAACACACAGCATAACTTAATGGCGGAGGAGATGCTGGGTACTGGCAAGGACCCCGATGAGGCTGAGAGAGGGATTTCCAAAGCAGAAACAAGCTGTTCTTTGCTCGGAGTTTTTCCTGCCAATTTAACATATTCATGAAAATTGCCTCAATTTAACTTCAGGGGAGAGGAGAAGCGACAGGGCTGGTGTAGCTGGAGGGCTGCATCCAATTCCATTGCTTTGCTGTGCTTTAGGTTTTCACCTAGAGGGTTTTGGTGGTTTTGTTGTTTTTGGGTTTTTTAACCGTACTTCCTACCAGCACCTTTCCACACCTGGTGCTTTTCAGAACTGCCCTGCAGTCTGCAGGAGGAAGGTGCCGAGCAGTGTCATCTCTGGCCTCCAGGCAAGGACTGCAGTGCAGGAGCTGTGGCCACACATGCCAGGGCTCCTCCTCCAAATAATAATAAAATTAAAAAATCACTACGAGAATAGCACGCCTTATTCCATCAAACTGTCATCGCTTCCTCTGCCCAAGCGTGGTCCTGTTGGGGGATGGCAGTGCTGATGGGCCCTGCAGCATGCTGAAGAAGTTTGTGGGATGTTGGTCATGGAGTTGAAGGTCCAGCAGCCCGAAGGCGCCTCCTTCTTGTCTTTGCGGATGTTTCTGATGCTGTTTAAACGCTGTCTTTGAGCTCTACCGGCAGCCAGCATTATCTCATGCTTTCATTTAAGGCCAAATCGGAGTGCCTGTTCCGTATCTCTAAGAGGAATATAAAAGCCCTCTTCGTGGCTTTGCAAACAAATGGAGATTGACAGCTACTAGTTGAGGACCCAGCTGCTCTGACAGCATTTGACACGGGGATGCTCAGGCTGTGCCCATGAGGCGCTGCTGGGACACGCGTGGCCCCACGATGATGCTGTGCCCTGCAGCGCTGAAGGCACCGGGCGGGATCCCACTGCTCACACATGGCAGATGCACAGCAGGGCCTAAGAGAAGCTGTTCCCTTCCCAAACACAAGGTTGAGGCTTTTGGCACAAGCTTGAAGATTTGTTCTGCTCGTTGTGGGTCACCTTTAATAATAACCAGCGTACTTTACATCTCTACAAACCTCTTAGAAAAGGCGGAGCGCTCGCTCTTTATTTTGCATGCAGCGGTTCCTCGTGCCTCTCCCTGCTTGTGGTTTGCTTGCTGCCCAAACCTCTCCTTTTGCTGGGTGCAGGCAGCGCTGCTGAGCAACCCCTGTGGGCACCAAGGCCTCACGCTGGGCTTCCATCTGCAGCCCCATCGATGGCACTGACGAGGGGAGATGGCAGTGACTGTGCAGCTGTGCAGGCAGAGGCTGCTGTAGGGGCTGGGGAATGCTGCTTGCAGGGATCGATGCTGGCAGCTATTGACCACCAAACGCTTTGCATCGCATTGAGTGGCGGTTGGGTTAGTTCATGAATGTATGGATGTCATTGAGCATCCTGCTCTGCGTTGGTTGGTCTTGAGTTGGAGTGAAACGGCTGCGCGATCGGTTCTGAGCAAAATGGAGATGTGGGAATAAAATGCTTTTTGCATTTACCCTGTGTCTGGAAGGGAGGTGCTCGGCATACCTCTGCTTGCTGATTTTACTTTCTTTTCGTGGTTTGGAGCCCAGGGACATTAGATATGTATAGATATAGTGCTGTTGGTACAGCATTTGTGCAATGTTGGTATTTGGAGATGATTCTCGGAGAGCTTTCATTTTTCCATGCACAAACATGCCGCAAACACACACATCTCGTTGGATGCCTTGGGGATGACTCCAAGCCTTTCAGATGCACGATGGGGAACTGGAGGCAAATGTTAGTTTCTCTTCTGTGGTGTTGTGCAGCAGCCGCAGCGCACTGTGGCCAGGTTTTCATCTTGGTGTTCCCATCTCCCATTGCCACCTCAGGGACGGTTGTGGCTGAGGACAGTGTGCCTGGTCCCAGTGGTTCCACCTTGCCTCCCTCTGTTGGTTCAGCCTCCCTTCAAGGATAACAGTGAAAGGCAATGGTGTGAATGATGCAGGAGGTGTTGTGTGAGGCAGGTGCGTGGGGTGGGGGCTGCAGGTGGGACAGCTCTCCATGCATTCTCTGACCAAGCCTTGCCCCCCCCTCCAGATCCAGTCTTTCCTTTGCTGCTTGCAGTGGGGATATAAATGCCATCAGCAAAACAGCAGCAGCGGCTCCCAGGCTCATTTCTGTTTGAAACCATCCTCCAGAGACTTCTTTTTCAGGATTTGCAGGGCTCCTGAATTGTCATCTTATCATAAAAAGGGAAATAAATCCTTTTGTTTGCCCTGCGCATCCGTTCTCCCCAGACCCGTGGCAGTGTCAGGAAACGCTCTGCCTGTCGTGGAGAAGTTTGAGCGCTGGCTTAACTGCTGCCTCGCCAGGCAGCGCTGCGAGGGGACGTGCTGAGGATTGGTTCTGTTTGTTCGTTAAATAAAAGGAGCGGGGAAATATCTCATTCAGATGCGGTATTTTCTGAGAGCGACATATGCTGTTGACTCACAAAAATATGTCTCCTCTGGAGAGCCCTCGTGTAAGAAATCTCTCAGCCTTCAGTTCCTCGTCGGTAATGAGTCTTTCTTTCAGCGGAGCTATGAGAACCTTGGATCTTAGTTCTCAAATAAATGCAAAAGATGTCAAATTATAGAAACGCAATATTTGATATGTTAATAACCAAGGAGGTTATGAGAGAGGAAATGGGAACATAACCTGAGGAAAGGCGCCGTGTTTCTGGCAGCGGGGCTCCCCTGGCTGCTCTGTATTCCTGTCCGTGTTACCTTGGTAGCAGTTTCCGACGTGTCCCCAGGTAATGGAGTGCGTGCAGCCCTATGGATCGTGCATGGCGTGTAGGAGAGTGTGGTGCATGCAGGGTTGTTTGGCAGTGTCCTGGCACAGGATGCTGCAGGAGCAGGCACTGCCATGTCCCTTTTATCCTAGCTGGCCTCAAGTGGCTCCTTGTGACATTTGGACTTCCTTTCCTACTTGTCCTATAAGTGCCTATAGAAAGTAAGTCCTCCTGTGTTTCCTCCATAGGTCAACACACGGTGGCATTTCTGGCACTGGTTTGCAGGATTAGTCTCAATGAAGCTGTTGTATTCCCAGTCCTCACCTGCAATGGTTTTTCTTCCCTCTGTCCAAGCAAAGGGAATTACTATCTCAGTGAGGCAGTCTAGAGCTATCTGAGCTGTGGTGCCAGCCAGGATTGTCCAGTGGTGTGAGGATAGCATGGAGGCCCTGCTCACGTTCATCGTACTGCACTAAATTGAATGGAAAGTGGTTACAGAAGGTGGGTGGCACAGGGCATAACCAAAGCTGAAGTCCGTTTTGAGAAAGTATGACATCCTGTTTATGTATTTATTGGTGCTGGGGAGGGGTGCTATTGGTAAAGCATTCTTCATGCCCACCATCTGTGAGTTCCCATATGTAGCTGTGCTCTTCTGATGCCACGTGCAAGGACAGGATTAACTAATAAAGTCGTGCTTTATTAGAAGGGCTGCCATGTTGCATCTGCTTGCTGTCCCAGGTTGCGTGGCTCCTTGTTCTGCAGCCTGCACCTGTGGTTGTTATGTTGAGAACAGGGAGAGTGTGAGTTACAGAAATGCAGAACAGGGCTTCCTGGTGCAAATGGACGTGGGGAAGGTTGCTCTGTGGGATTGGCTGGGGATTGGGGCTGTGTGGGTTTTGGAAAGGACCATAAGAGAGGAGTGCTGGTCCAACTCCTGACTCCTCACAGTACCACCCAAAAATCAGACCATGTTGGTTCCCTTTTATTATTTGCTGCCAAGAGGTCCTTGCGGGATAGGTAGGAGAAATAAGGAGGTACTTGGGCTTCTGATTCCAAGGCGCCATGCTTGGCTGCTGTTCTGGAGCTGTGAAATGCTGCACGAGCAAATTAACACTTGGAAAGAGAGCGCTGCTAAAGCAAATGTCAGGCCTTGGAGCCCTGCTGGGTGGCTGGGGAGAGCCCTGTGTTTTTTGCCATTGATCACAGAGGTGCTGCAGTGGCTAATTCTGCACCTTCCTCGGCAGCGCTCCATGACACGCTGGGCACTCAGTGGTGCAGATCGGGTCACTGCCTTTCCTATCTGCTGTGCAACGTGAGGCTCTTGGGACTGAGGGGCAACGCTGGAAATTTGCACAGAAATTGGAATTTAGCTGTGAGGATTCAATACACTTATTTTGCTTGGATTATGCTCCTGTTTATCAGCATCGGGAGGTATTTGAGAGACCTAAAAATTGAATTCTAGGTTTTGCATTAAAAAATAAAAAAAACCCACCCTCTTAGAATGAGTTTTTCTTTGTGGAAGTTGGATACTGAGTATAGATCTGACTCTCCCATGTCTGTCGGAAGAGGATAAAGGATAAACCAAGCTTATATGTTAAAGACATATAATAAAAAGAGGAATGAGAGTTTAAAGATCCCCCTCTGTCGGCCCGCTTTGACTCACCATCACTGACCTGGGAGCTTGAGTGACTTTTTAGAACAGTTTATGCTTGTTTTCTTTTTATCTCCTCGGAAACTAAAGCTAAGAAGAAGGCACTAATGAAAACTCTGAAGCACCTATTAACTATCATTTTCGATTAAACCATCTCGCAAGGAGCCTTTGGGAGCTGTGGTTTGAGGAAGGATGTTATTATTATGCCGTTTTATAGCAATACCAATTTTTAACCACAGAACGTGTTCTTTCGTCATTAAGTACCGGGGAGAGCAAAGAAAATGAGGAGCCTGAGTTATAATGCTGATGAAAATATGCTGATGGGATGGTGTTTCTCTGCCGGTGAGAGTAAATGCAGATGTACCCTTGCTGGGCTGGAGCAGCAGGCACACCTATAGGGGCTGCTCCAACCTTGGTGTGCTGCTGGCTCCCATTTGCATGAAGACTTCTAAACTCCCCTCCTGAACGTACCATTCACTTCAGAGATAGGCCGTCATCTAACAGAGGAATGGCTGTCGCGTAACTCCTTAGTTATTTTTGGGATCTTTGAGATTGGAAGATGCTATCAAACTCTATGATGTCTGTTATTTTAATTTTATGTTCTGCTCTACGCAGTCCTGAAGCCTAATATATCTTCCATTCTGCTGGAGGGAACTGGCTTCTTTGTAAGGTTTTACAGGCTGTTCCTGTTGTGCTGTGGAATTCAAATTAGGGATAATTCTATTCTGTTCAGAAAAGAAAATCTTATATTAAGATGGGGAGATAGGCAATGTTCAATGCCAATAAAGTGTTAGGGAAGAGAGTCTGTGGCAAGGGGCTGCAAGGCCCTGGGGATTTCATTGTGGGTCTTAAGGGACAGCAGCCCCTACTGAGTTGTTGGTGTTCCTTAAAAGAAAAATGAAGAAGAAATAGATCTAGCGCAGCTCCTTCGTGTCCAAGAACAAACCGGGCTGCATCGTATGAGCCTTTCCGGGTGTCCCACTTGCCTCGAGCTCAGCACAGATGGACTGAGCGCAGAATTAGCTCAAGCAGCTTTTCAGGGAGGGTGACAGCATGAGCTCTGCTGCTGGAGCAAGGACATGGGGCTGTCCTTTGCATCATGCAGAGGTCTCTTATGCCTGCGAGCTCTGCGTTCTTCCTTGGGTTTGCTGAATATACCCTACCTGTTGTAGAGCAACCTCGCCTTGTTTTAATAAATGCTACGTAGCTCTGTGCTTTAGCTCCACAGCAACTGGGTGAGAACACTGGGAAAAAAAACATTCTTGGCGTTCTGTGAGCCTGCAGAGCTGAGTTGCTGTGGGTTGTGTTCTCGCATGCGCCAATGTGAAATTAAAATACAGAGAAGGCTGAAAAAAAACCCAACAGCAGTACCAACCATCTTCTTCAGCTGGGTTACAGCAGCCATAACCAGAAAAGGTCTTTCTGTCTCCCATTTGGGGAAAAAAGCCAATAATGCTTTTTAAACAGTTTTCCCCCTGTGGATGTTCTCCTGCACTGATCTAATGTTGATCTAAAGGCTGGATTGCCAGCCGTGGGAAATAATATTTATTTAATAAGCCATCCCCATCACAAAATCCCTTTGGACTTAAGAAAAAGATGTATAGAATAAAAATGAAATGTAGCGGAGGTAAACAGAAATTTAATAAGGTTCTATAGGAACTCCTGTGCAAACCTAAGGAGTTTAATAGAAAATGAGAGGTTATTTTTAATCATCCTCTGGAACTCCATAGCACGGTTTTAATTAAATTATGTAGGCAGGGTAGAAAAAAACGGAGGAAAGATGACTAATTTTCTATTAACCTTTATTCAACTTTTTCGTAAAATAAATTAAGTTAATGACTCATTTCTGTTTGTGTCGCCTTGGTGAAAGCTCATATTTACCAAGTTAAACTTTGTCACCAGTATCTCCAGCCTGTCCCTGTCCTTGCACTCCTTGTCTGGTTATTCTGCCCTGCAGCAGGGTGAACCTATGGAAGACATGAGGCTGTGCGGGGTCCTGAGCCCTCCTGACTCTTTGATTTACTTTGGCACTGTTAGATTTTCTGAATTATTTTTTTCTGGTTTGTGCTCTCCCTGAAGAAGGGACCATCCTGAAAGCCGGGGGCTGAGACACATGAGGGCTATAGGTGCAAAAGGTGGATGAAGTCTTGGGTTTTGATCCACAAGGAAGGACTGGGAGTGGGTCCTAGGAACTGCTCCACTGTATAGATGTGTAGATGTATAGATGGGACTCAGTGAGGATGAGCAGCATGTGAAGGTTGAGTGGGGTTGAGTGTTGGGTAATCTGGGTGAATTATGCCTTGGAGATGGTTTAGGACTGGAGTTGTAAGGTAAAAAGCACTGAGTTTATGCAGATGAAGTAAGTTTTATGTTTCCGGGCTGGAATGGGTGTCTGAGGGAACTAGCATGACTCTGGCCACCATCGGGTCAGACTGGTCCCTTACAGACCTGCTAGATTGTCTTCTTTTTTTGGTCGGATTGGATTCACTGTGTTGCTTTAATATCTGGAAAACAAAGGAATTAAAGCAAACTTGAGGAAGTCGTCAACCTTTTGGACACGTGTAATTTTTCGCTGGGCCGCGCCTGAGCCTGGTAATGATTGCGCTCACATGGGCCATTGGGCTCTTAAATGAAATTTCATCCTGTGCTTTGAAAAATGCTTGACGTTTCCTGCAGTATGAAGGAAGGCAAGTCCAGAGATACCCCTTGAAAACGGCGTTGGTAATTAATCCCACGAGGCTCATCAATGTTGCTGGTGTCTCTATTAGTTACGTGCAGAAATAAAGACAAATGGCTCTTGTTATTAGCCCCAGGAACGCATAAATCTTGCTTGTTTATGGGAGGAGGCAACACAAGGAGACATTATGTTACGAGGCTTTTTGCTCGATTTACGGCGTGCTGCCTGCCTTGCTGGTCTGAGATTTATGTGGAAATGCGAGGGTGGGTGCAGGGACCTGGGATTACTGGTGTTTATCCACGCTGTGCCCTGCTGCTGCTGCTGCGGGGATGGGAAACGCAGCACTGCTCACCTTGCTTTGGATCGCTGTTGGGGTTGGGCTTTGGCTGCTCATGACGGCCATGTTTGCCATCCTACAGAAATCTGGTTTGGCTGGAAGGGTGCAGATGGCATTCAGCTGGGCTATCTGTTGGCCTTGTTTTTCCTCCATGCCTGAGCAGTGCTGTATGGAGCCAGATATAGGTAAAGCCAGTAATGCAGCAGGGGGGGACTGCAGCTTCTTGAGCCATCGTTGGTTCCTCATACAGTGCGGGAAGGATGGAGAAATTTCCTCTTGGTTTTGAAGTGGAGGAGCACAACCACTTACTAACTCTGTGGAGCTTGTTTTTGCAGTTGATGTAATTAATTCTGCTCTTTTAGCTCAGGCTGCTATTTTTATCGGCCCTGGACTTTCTGTAGTAACAGCTCTGGGGCAGACCTCCTGTTCCTCCCAGTCCCGAGTGTGAGGAACAGCTCTAATTATATTTACAGTTAATTCACAGGTCACCGAGTGGAGCTTGGGGCCGGTTTCACAAGTGCTTCGCTTTGTTATCAAACCACTAATAAATACGGGGAGCCGTCATGGGCAAAGGCAGGCAACAGCATCCTAACGAGGGTGGAAGCTCGCGTGTCATTAACTCCGTGCTGCGGCAGCTGATGGAAGGCAAAGCCCTGCAGAAGGAGCGCGCGGGACATAGCGGGGCATCCATCACAGAAATGATACGTTACTGAAACACGGCTTAATTGGTGCGTAAGCTTTCCTACTCCCTTTTGAATCTTTAATGATTACTGAGGTATTTCAGCAGAGGAGAGTAGGAGATAGCCGTGCGTTTTAAGTTATTAGGCTGGGATCGGGAGAGCTGCATTCAGCCGGCTCGGAATTTCAGAAGACGCTTGGTCTGTGCGTGTCTCAATTCTCTGGTTGTAAAGCAGAGATAATGTTTGCAAAATGAGGCTGCCATCCTAACTGCTGCCTGGCTGCCCTGAACCAGGTAGAGGACCTCGTACAGCTGCCGGCTCCAGCTGTGCTGTGAGCGAGGGCTGTGCGGCCAGCTGGGCACCCAGGGCACTGCTGCTTCCCCATGTGGGACAGGCACTGCAGGGCAGTGCTGGCGTTGTGCCTGAGGGATGTGGGCAACCTCTGTGCCGCAGTTCTCCCTGTGTCCCATGGTTTTCCCAATCCATGCATGGTGCTTCTTAAAGGGGCAGTTCGTTTTTCTAACAGCCCGCTGTTGAGGCTGGGGTTAGTCTTTGAGATTTCTTAGCAAGCACTACGGTTGAGGTCAGAGAATCATAAGATGGCATAGGTTGGAAGAGACTTTAAAGATCACCCATTCACATCACCTGCTGTGGGCTGGTCGCCTCCCACCAGCTCAGGCAGCTCAGGGCCCCATGCAGCCTGGCCTTGAATATCTCCAGGGGTGGACAAGACCAGTAGATGGATTCATTCCATCGCTGAAATATTTTCAGTCTCTTTCAGAGCCCCATGTGTGGGGTGGAGGATGCCTGGTGTTCAGAAGTACCACTGATCGTTGATTTGCCCGACTGGGATAGTGGATATACAGCGTGGCACTATTGCACCTTGCTTTCCTTCCAGGGATAGGCTGTGTGTTGATTAGAAGCTCATCTGTATTTCCACATTTCTTAGCCATGCTGTATGTGTCAAAAAAGTTTTTAGCAAGTACAACAAACTGTTAGACTTATTCAGTAGATTAAGCCCTTTCCTCAACCAAAAACCCTGCCCTGCATTGATGCTCTTTGTGATATGAATGCTGCTGTTTATATTTAAAGCTTTTTTAGCCTCCTGAGCCAGATCAAGGGGAGAAGTTGGACACAGGCAGTGAGCAGAATGGAAGGTTGCCCATTAAGAGACAGAGGAATCAGGTAGCTTTCTTGTGGCAGGGCCATGAAGGAGGCTGAGGTTCCTGTAGTACTCTCTTTTTCCCTGAATCCACTCATGGCTGCTTAGTGTGAGCACATAATTCAGGTAAAACTGCAAAAAGTGAGAAAGAGTCCATTCTGCCTCAACCCTCCCCATCCTGAGCCTTGTCATCCTGCGCTATTTGGCATTTCCTGGGAACCTGAAGGTGCTTTGCCTGTGTGCAGTGTGCCCGTGTGTCCCTTCTCTGAGTGTTATCAGCCAGGCAGAACAAAACACCATGTGTTTTTCCTGTTTCTTTAGGTTGTGTCTCCCAGCACTACAGCAGCTTGCTGTGCTTGATAAGGCACCGGGTCTCTCACCTAGTGGCAGGGGAACGCTAAAGACTGAATTCACTTTCAGCAAAACTGGTGCTCTGTATTTATCTTTCTTTGCTGGTTGCCAGCCATAGGGACCCTATTAAGTTTGACCCAATTAGTAACTATTGCATGTACTTAGTATTTGGATTGGAAGCTGGATTTAAGTGCTTTCATCCTGTATGTGCTGACAGAGAAAGGGTGAATACCTCAAGTGCACCGATGTCCCATTTCTGAAGCATCGGGTCCACCTGCGAGTTCCTGCAGAGGAGGAGGAGGAGAGGGCAGCGCTGTGCTGGAGCAGCTGCTGAGGAAGCTGTGTGTGCAGACAGCTGGTGGGGCTGGAGGCCATGTGCTGTGCCCCCAGGGGACAGCCCTGAGCAGCTCCTCTGTGCTAAACTGTGACCTTTCTTCTTCCTCATTCTTCTTTGTTCCCCCTTCCTTCCTCCGGTCTACTCTAGAATCGCTGTAGGTCACCAAAAGGATGGGGCTGGTATCAAGCCGTTACCTGCTGTATCAGTAATTAAAATGAGCCGTTACAGCAGGAGTTATATTGGGCAGGCAAGCTCTGAGCTGTTGAGTATGCAATTACTTAAACTCCGTAGGTGCTTATGTTGCTCTCGAGAGTCAGAGTTGAGCTCTTAAATCACTTTGACTCTTTATGGACAAAGTAGTTATTAGAACTGGGGGCTTTTTTTACAAGACCTCGTGTTTGTGACACTTCCCTGTGACACACAGAGGTGTTTGCAGAGCGGCCGCCTATGTGTTTTAATGACAGGGATGTAGCAATGATTAATAGCTCGGCCAGCCCACGATGGCCTTTCTGCTTCCAAAGAAGTGGAAGACAGAAGATGCTGTGCGGAGAAACGCAAAGCTCTGCTCTTGGGATGCTGTACTGGACACGTCTGGTGAGGCTGAACGATGTGCAACAGTGCTGCTTAATGGGAGGACAGCAACTAATATTTTGGGTTGGGTAAGAGCCTATGTAAAAGCTGGGACAGCAAGCTCTTCCCTGACTTCAAGGGCTGAAACACTTGGGGAAGTTCTGCCAGTGGGCAGCAGTTAGGGGCTGTCGGGATCACTAATGCATAATTAATCCTGCTCTTCCTACTGCTATGCGGGCTTCACAAACAAATTGCACTGGTTTTACCACTCCTCATAGTGGAAGGAAGCAATAAACTAGTTCAAACGGGTGAAAAGTGCCTTAAAATGTATTCCCATTAAGAAGCAGCTGAGATTGCTAAGGCCGCAGAAGGAAGCGCAGTGCTGGCGGAGGGCTGGGGGTGCGCCGGTTGTTTGCCTCTCTGCTGCAGATGGAAGTGCAAGGCATGTGTTGGAAAGGAAGCACAGAACTTTTAATTTGTTGCTCATGCTTGCGAGCGGCCCTGAGTTAGCAAATCACCAGGAAACTGGCTAAAAAGAAGTGATTTTGGAGCAAATGAATTGTTAATTATTGCGCTCCTGTGAATTCCTGTAATTTCAAAATCGTCCTGGCAGCGGATCAAAAGAACATGTGGTGCCACAGCGTTAGAGTATTTTTATTTATATCTGATTCACAATTGTCTCCATGGCAATGTGAGAGATGAAGGCAGAGGGAAGAAATGAGTTATCACATTATTAAATGACCCAGTGGAAAAAAAAAATTAAGACATGTTAAGGATTAATTTAACATTGTGGAGCTGCCTGGCAAGCCATTTTCCATTAGTTTAGGATTTGTTAGAGTTTCCATTATAAATGTGTTTTTTGAAGTGTTTATTACTGCTTGAATTTGCATCAGGCTGCAACTTTGTATGCGGGTTCTCTGAAAAGATTCCATAATTTTAAAATGCCCCAAGTAGTCCAGTTTATTAATTCTGGAACTTTTTGTTGCTCTGTTTCTTGTAGAGAGTGGTGTTTCTCCGCTCTACTGACTAAATAATGGCCTTTTCCCTTCAAAAAAGAAACTCCAGACCCTCAGCCAGAGGACCAACCTTTCCTGCATTTTGTTTTATTTAGTTATTGCAAATAGAATTTGGGGTAAAACTGTGTATGGCTTCTGCAGTGGTGAGCCCATCTCTCCGCAAATTGAGCCATCTCTGCTCTTGTTCTGAATATTGTCAGTAGATGGATGACTAAAATGGAACAAAAGGCTGCTAAAAGTGAGCATCTCTTAGAGGACATAGGTTTTAGTTGCTTTGTATGCTCTTGCATTTTTATTTTTTTGTTTACTTTTGCCCCCCAGCAGAGGGGGGGGGGGGGAAGCCTTTCATTACTGCACACAGTTTGTGCAAAATCCCCCTGCTCTCAGTGCATTATTGCATAATGCAGGGCTGTATTTTCAAGCTTGGCTTGCTGTGATTAGAAAGCTAAATGGGGGGGGGAAAACCCAGCAACTTCTGTTCTAAGGGAGGTGCATGTTTGCATCCTCCACCAACCTGTGTGCTGGTGGTGGGTGCTGTGCAGGAAAGTGCTGGAGGCTCTGGAGTGCTTCACTGTGAGCGAGAGGCCCCACGTTTACCTACAACAAAGGGGACACTTCTCCATTAACTGCAACTTCAGCATTTGCACAGGGGCTGCAGAGCTTCAGACACCACAGAAACTTGGCTGCAGCCCTGCAATGCTGTGGGTGCTGAGGGCATGGTGCCTGTAAGGAAGCCAATGGTGCAAATGGTACCACTGTTTAAAAGAGGAGTCGGGGCTTTATGGAGCAGCACATTTATCTCTGATTCCCAGAAAATCTGTGAGTCTCTGCAGGGCTGGCTCCTGTCCATCTCTATTCAATATTTTCATTATCAATCTGGTTAATGGAATGGAGAATGCGTTTGTTAAACTGACAGGTGATACAAAGTCAGGAGGGACTGCAGATTCATGGGGAAAAATGTACCGGAGTGCCTTCTTAAAATAATCTGGACAGATTGAAATGGTGATCTGGAAAAAAGGATAAAAGGGCCAAGTGATAGCTTGGGGCGAGAATTGCTGCAGATGGCAAATAGCAGGCTAGGCAGTGCTTCAGGAAAAGGATCTGGGGTTACAGTAGGCTATCAGCAGGACGAAAATCAGCAGTGATGAAAGCAGCGCTCTGCAGGACTGTGTGCAAGGAAGACATGAGGATGATGCTGCTGTTCCAGCAACCTGGGGGGGCTCGGTGGTGTGGGAGCCTGGCTGCTGACCTGTGGGCTGGGAGGGGAGGAAGCCCTCACGTCTTGCTGGAAATCTCAAAGCAATTCACGTGGGCTGGGTGTGAGGAGGTGCTGGGGGAGCGTTCTTCTGGGAGGTGCACTGTGCCATCTGGTTCTGCAGGAGTGCTGAGCCTTGCTTTATATCTTCTCCAGAAACCGTGATGCCCAGCTGCAGTGTTTATACAGAGGAAATGATCCGCAGTGCACAGTTTGTCTGTGTCTCACCCGTTGCCTTGGAGGTGTCTCGTTTGAGCACTGCCCCAGCTTGACTCTGTTTAGCTTTCAATTCTGATTTTTTAAAGAAGTTACTAAAAAGGTGACAGCAGTGAGCAGGGCAGAGCTTGTTGAATTCTGTCGCTGAAATGCTACTTCACTTGATTAAGTCCAATGGCATCTTTGCATTCAGCTAACCAGCTCTGCAGGTGATGGAATAACTAATCAGAGTAAAAACATGAAGTGAAATGAAATATAGACTGTAAACACCGTTCTAATTAGTAGCTTTATGGGAGTCTGTCAGTGAATGATCATGGAGCAGATTTCCATCTCGAGAGTATTTGGGGCATTAGTCATGGCTGAGTGCCTGCCTGTGCCTTCCTCGCTGGGGTTTGGGATGTTTTAATGGTGGTTCTCTGTGCAGCCCTATCTGAAAGCTGTCCTCGGCTTCACAACCTTTGGTTTTGTCTTTGCCTCCATCAAATGAACTTGAAATGGTCTGGTCTGTGCTCGGTAGCGAGGGCTCCCCATGCTGGGAGGACTTTGTGCTTCTGGGGGGGATGGAGGAGCTGTGGAGATGGCCATGTGCTGTGGGGGTGGCTGTGGTGTGGGGTAGGGCAGGCTGGGCACGGCGATGGATGGAGTCGGGGCTGCTGTGGTAAATCGCCCAGTTAGGCAGAGGGGAGGAATGATTTCCATGACAACAATTCGGTTAGGGAGAGAAGTGAAAGCTCTTGGAGAGGAAATCTGAAGGAAGGTGTCACCAGTGAATCTGGAGGGGGCTTGAGGGAAAAGGAGGGCCTGAGTACAAGCAAAGTGTTAAAATACAAAGGCCTGATTGTCGCTTATGAATCAGCTCTTTCAAATGGTAAATGGTGGGAAGAGTGATGTGCAGTGCTGCAGTGAGAAGATGGAGGGATGGCTGGAGGAGGTGCTCCAATGCTGCCATTCCCCTGCATGGGGAAATGGAAACAACTCTGTGGTGCAGCTGATGTAGCAAGTCTGCAGGCCAGCTCTCAGCATTCCTTTCTGTTGCCTTGCACACGTCGTCTCTTTTCAGGGTTTTTCCTCTTGCCCTGAAATCTTGCAGTTGAGCGTGTCCCTTGCAGGTCCCAGCAGTCTGGGTGTTAATGCTGACCAAAACTGGCCTATAAAGTCAAAATTATCTTGGCCGTGATTACGGTTATTCTTTTTAGACACTGTAATTGTAAATGCTGTAATGCAGGTTGGATGTTAGGAAAAATGCCTTCTTGGAAAGAGTGGTAATGCATTGGCACAGGTTGCCCAGGGAGGTGGTGGGGTCACCGTCCCTGGGGGTGTTGATGAGTCTTGGGGATGTGGCACAGGGACGTGGTCAGTGGGCACGGTGGGGTTAGGTAGATGGTTGGACTTGACGATCATAGAATTCTTTTCCAACCTCGATAATTCTATGGTTCTATCATTTACAGCAATATGTGGACTGGGGCAGCAGCTTCTGGAACAGTAGTCGCTGTTGATTTTGAGAGTTTTCTTGACCTTAAGAAACCCATCTCAAGATTTTACTGATATTAAAACAAACGAGACCACGATTCATATCAAAACAAAACTTTGCAAGAATGGTATTTGTTGAGTTATTTGAATTCAGCACAGCAAGAGGAGGCTTGAAACGTACTCGGATGCGTTTCCCTGCCGTAAACCAAACGGGTTGTCAACTTGAAAGGTACTTGGTTATCACTGATAAAAGATGCGGCCAGTAAAAGGCAGGAGGATGCACTGGGAATAAATAACCTAGTCTATAAACAATCACTGTTTGTTATATGTCTTTGTAATGCAGTGTTTTTGTAGCCAAGTGCACTGAAATTTGAACTTATCAGATTAAAAATAAAATAAAATAAAAAAAAAAAAATAAATTCTGCTTGTGATGGGTGAGATAGCATTCTGCAGGGTAATCACTCTCTTCCAAAGCACTGTGGGAATACCCAAGCGTGAAGCATTGCTGAGCTCAGCTCCAGCTGTTGAGGGGCTGTGTGGGATCTGGCCAGGTGCCTGCAGTGCAGCCTGTGCCCGATGGTAGCAGGACCCTGCTTGAGTCCCTCTGCCAACATGGGGTCCATAGTAGCGTGACCCTTCTTGTGACACTGTCAGTGTGGGGAGCAGGGCAGCTGGCTGGAGATGCAGCGCGTGTGTTACGGGTGTGCATGGAGCCTCCTTTGCTCTCCTACTCCTTTGGGGCAGTAATGATCCACAGCTGGAGAGCTGTCACTGAGCTGTAAGACTTCTACCCCTTGCTTTTGCCATGGATTTCATGTGTGATGTTAAGGAAATCCACGCAACCCAACCAGAGGATTTCTGGTTGCCTCTTCTTGTGTGTTAGGCTTCCATCTCAGCAGCCCAAAAACCAAAGCACTCAGGGATGCAGAGTGAGCGAAGCAGAGACTTGCTGCTGCCTAACTGAGCACCTGATTTTGCTTCATCCTAATCAAGGCTGGTGGAAAAACTGTATGACCTAAAAGCTGTATCATCAGATGTGAAGCCAAGCAGCTGTGACAAGCTCTGGTGCTACCATCCCTGTCCTCAGTGGGGTTGTGAGCAGAATCTTAATTCTAAAATTTGTGGCTGTTGGTTTATGTAACCTTGGTCTGTTTATTTTTTATGACACCTTGTGTGAAATATTGATGCAGCCTTAATTCAGGAGAAGAAACTGTCTTGCGATCAAGTGCAAGTCCTGGATTATGTCAGGTTTCTCAGTGCAGCATCTACACTTGACCACGTTGGCCACTCATTTGCACTTGGGCATGATCCAGCAAGCAGAACTTGGCATAGCTTTTATTTTTTTTTCCTTATTTTTTATTTTTAACTTATTTACATAGGAGGAAGGTTTTCACAGACCCTTGGAAGTGCAGCAAGTGTACCCCTTGTAGAAAATAATCTGCTCTGTAGTGCATGTGTATCATCTTTGTAAAGCTGCAGAGGAGCATGTGTGGAAGGGCTGATATGCTATAAAAAAAATGAGCACAGCACCTGCAAGAAAGACATGAGAGACTGATGAAGCACTTGGACCAATATATTGCTTTATATTTATTTCTTGAGAGAGAATCTCGCTTCTATTTTCTGACCTTATTGGGTATTAGGAACCAGAGCTCCTGTTCTGTCACTGCTCTGAATTTAGTCCTTGGTCAGAAAGTTCCATTCATCCTGGTGCACATGGAAGGCAGGAGGGCAGAATGAGCTCTCACATTTCCTACAACATCTTATCCATGTTTTTTCTGAATGGCATCATTAAAAGTGGATATGCTTCAAAGATGCCTGTATGCACAGTACTGAAGCCTTGGTTTAATTGCTGGTTACAGATGCTGCTTTTGATCCAAGCTAAACTTCTGAGCCAAGCTGAAGTTTTTATAGAGAAGAGTTTGTGAAATTCTAAAGAGGAGGAAATCAGCATTAAAATAGCGTTTGTAGAGAATCTTAAGTGAAATGTGCACTTTTCAGTAGAGGCCTTTGCATCGTAAATTAGCAACATCTGTCCTTCTATTCTATATGTTATTTCCTCTCCAGATCCGCGTTCTTGGATACAGTGAACCATGGTTGAAGATGCTTCATAAAATATGCATAAGCACTTGTCTGTTGGATAACACTCCTTAGCACTCGCCGCTTTGCTGTGTTTTAACACATTAACCCTCAGAACATGACTGATAGCCATGGTGAATACGGGTTGGGTTTCCCAAGGGCTTGGTGCCTACCCATGGGTGACAAAAAGCTGCTGGTTAGCCCCTCTCTGGTGGTTGTGGACTGTTTTTAAGAGGACCCTTAGCCCTTGACTTCTGTCGTAATCAAATTCAAAGCCGCACGTGGCTAAAAATGGTGTGTGTGTATTTGTAATCTTGAGCTGAACTGGCCCATGCTGCGATGAAACCATAAGGGATCCAATAGGAACTGTTCCAGGTGTGTTTAGAGCTCTGCAGAGCTACTGCCCTTTTTTGAGCAGTATGTTTTGGCAGCTAGTAAGATCTGAAAATTCAGTGCGTTCATAGGTAAATGTTGAGATAACCAGGTTTTTGAGGGGTGAGATAACCTCTCGGCTTCCCAGCTGCTGAGATACTGCTGATGCTTCAAAGGGCGGATTAACACAACACTTTTGTTTGTTGTGCTTGGCTACTCATAGGGAAATAGGATTGGGAGGGAATGTGTGGGATCAAACAGCCCGTCCCTCTGTCCCAAGGACAGCTCGGCTATTCCTTGCAGACATCACTGTGCAGTCTGTTTTTATGGGCTCCCAGATATGAAGAGCCTGCAGTGCTGCCAGGCGATCTGATCCAGTGTTTCACTGTTCAGTGGATAATATTGAGGAATAAAGTCCAATCCTGGAAGGCTTTTAAGTGTGAATGAAAACATTTAAAAATCAATAGTGTGCTTTACAAGGAGAAAATAGGTGTGCAGTGACACTGGAGAGAGATACCAGACAGATTTAATGCCTGATCCAGAGGTCCTTAGCCAGGCAGAAGTTTCATTTTATTTCTGAATTCTTTTATTTCTGCTTTACTGGCTTAACGACTGTGTGCATCTGTTAGCCACGCACTCTGCCCTTTGGGGCCAGTTTGAGGTGGACTGGCTGGCATTTGGGTTATTTGCTAGGAAGTCAGCAGCAAGAGTACTCTACTGTGAGCGTGTGTGAGGGCTGAGAGCTGGCTAGGGGTGAGCAGAACAGGGGCTGCCCTTTCTTGGTCCCTGCAGGGATGGAGATCTTAGTGGTGACAGCTGGATCCCCGGGCTACATAGAACAATTGGGTTGGATGGGACCTTACAGGTCATCCAGTCCCAACCCCTGCCGTGGGCTGCTTGCTCCCCCACCAGATTGGGCAGCAATGGGCCCAGTCCAGCCCCAGGGGATGGGGTGCCACAGCTTCTTGGGGTAACCTGTGCTGCATCACCTTCTGAGTGAAGAATTTCCTCACAATATCTAATCTAACTCTTCCCTCTTTTGATAGAAAACAAAAATTCCCCCTTGCCCTGTCACTATCTGCCCCTGTAGAAGGACCGTCTCCATACCTGTCTTCTGCAGTTGGAAGTAATTTGAAGGTGTGTTTGTGCTTCCCCAGTCCTTTGGCCATGCTGGATGAGGCAAGTGTGGTTGGGTGAGCTGGAGTGGAGAATTCAGCTTTGAGTGGCACTGAAAAGCCAGGCTTTGCTTCTTGAAAAATGCATGGCAACTATTGTAAATCAAAGAAAAGAAGGAGAGAGACGTGAAGTGTGTAATGTATGCTACACTGGTCACTGAAAGGTGAGCTGGCTTTGTGCACATCAGTAACACGCTTAAAAAATTAATGAGTCTCACTAATTGGTTTGTTGTGGCGGAATTTTGTTAACGAGACACTGTCGATTTTTAGTTTATGCTAAAAAACAGAAAGTGCAGTGAAAGCTGTTTTTCGCATTTCTGGTTCTCATTGATTAAAACGACAACACTTGCCACCGATCTGAGCTTTGCCATCAGGGACAGCTGAGGTGCAGCCAGCAGCCTGTGCTCCCTTGGGGTGGGTTTCCCACTCCTGTGGGATGTCTATATTCAAAAAGTGAAGAACTGGCTCATTTGCTTTGCAGGGTTTTGCAATGCCTCTTGCTTTTGGAAAATTAACTAGTTTGAGTCTCTTCTACAAGTTGCATATGCTGGAAATGTGATTAAATGGTCAGGGAGGAGGAGTAAGATTAGAGAGCCCTGGTCAGTTAGAATTGTGTTATTCCTCTTTACTCCTACGCATGGATATTTTTGATTCTATTAGAATCTAATCAATAATTGTATGAATAAATATGTTACGTTTCTGAAAACTTAATGCTCCTGAAGAAAACTGCAAACATGTTCTGTTTAGAATATGATGATCTGTTGTCAATCCCGTACGCACCTGTATTCAGACCAGCCTCTAAGATACCAGTGCTTTGGAGAAAATGGGGAGCTTGAGGGCTGTACAGATGTAAATAAGGTGATGAAGACAGAACCTGCTTGCAGTCCATCTGTAGGGCCCAGTTTAACAGCTGCACCCAGTATGGGAGGCAGGAAGCAAGAAGAATGCCCAGGAATGCCCACTCCCCTGGCTGCCATCTCCCTCTCAAGTACCTGCGGTTTCTGTGGCTGCTGAACAGCAGCTCCCTATCAAGAGGAAGGAGGAGCTGCATACAGGGGAGCATCACAGAGCCTGTACCTGTATAAAGCCTTTATACCATGATTTTTTCCCCCCTATAGCTTACTTGGACCTTGTTGAGAATTCATTAGGTTGCAGACTTTGGGAAGCCTTGATGGATGACCAGCGGACAGGTGCATTTTTTCCTTGCTGAGTTTCAGAAAGGCTTTTTGCAGCACCCTTGTTCTTCAAAGCAGGTTGCTGACAAGCAGTCAAAGTGCCACATTATGACGGGCGGTCACCACTGAGGTTAAACTGGAGATTTATTGTGGGCTTGCATTAACAGCTTTGACTGACAGGTTCCCCCCCTGGAGCTGATTCACCCTCTGTGTTCACGTCCCTGTCTTGCACGGCTGGGAACTGAAGGCTAGGAGGGCAACAGCAAAAGGGAGAGTCACTTTGAGTCTGGTGCCTAGAAATTCTTGGCTCTGAGTTTAATCTAAAATTCAATGAAGATGGTGAGGTTAAAGGATGGGTTTGAAGAGCTAAGATTTTTACCTTTATTTTTGTTGTCTATACTAATTTTTTAGAATTTTACTGCAGATCTTGACATGAAATTCAGAATTAGTGACTATTAGAAGGGACTCTTCTCAGATTCCGGGGTCTGGTGATGGAATTTTCCATGCCAGGTGACAAATGATACTGCTGTGAACCCCTCCCTGCTGCACAAAGCCATATTTTCTTGTTTACAGTTCTTAAAATATTTCTGTGTGAGTAAGAGTGGCAGAGCTTTGCCTGAAGATTAGCCAGGAATGGCTCTAGAAGAGGCTGCCTTGGAAGGCAGCGCTTCCTGTTGATTAATTTAGCATCCCCCCTTGGTGATCCAAGTGTACTTGGTGTATGTGAGATGTTGTCGAGTAAAGACGGCACAGTAAGCATCCTCTGCCAACAAATGGCTTTGCTGCACAGGATGCATCCGGGGCTGTTGTTCCATATCCAACACCTGTAGGTAGAAACAGAAGTACCCACGGCTCCGTCTTCAGGCCTTTTTCTGCATTCACACAGAGAACAACTGAGTCATTCAGCTCCTTACCCTGAGCTGAAGTCTTTGGACATGACTGTGCATCGCCTCGTGCCCCAGAGAATGAGGAGGAGGTGAGCCTGTGGCTGTCACTAAAGGCTCATTAATTCTGGCAGCCAATCTTGAACCAAATCCTAGACTAATATTTGACTGCATCCCTTTAAAGATTCAACACCTGGTGTCGGGTTAGTAGATTCCCAGCAGTCGCTTCTGATGTAAATTTGAAATGCTGATGTTACAAATGAGTTCTGATCCAAAGTGCTCTTTCTGCAGGTGTGAGAAGGAGTGGAAGTTCTGGCTTTGTATATTTGTTATCTGCCAAAAAGATGATTTTTCAAAATCAATATTTGTTCCTCCTTTTTGGCGTATTTAATCAAGAGTTGCTTTGGATTGACTTTTAGGTTTCATAGCGAGGGTTGTCTGTATTGTAAGTCTGTGTATTGCAGTGAGGTTCCTATCCTGCCTGAAGAAACTGTAAGTGCAATTGTACACCGTCATTAAAACTGGCCCTACATGTCCCAAAGCCTGGGGAAACCTGTCTGTTAAAAATTAATGGAGTAGGAAGTCCTGGCATAAAGTAAAGCCTTGAGTGAAATTCCATGGCTTCATGGACTGTTAATTCTTTATTAGGTTTTCCTTACACTGAGATAAAAGGCATTTTATCTTTTTTAAGGTTTGCATTAACATGCCATTGAGTTTTATAGATACATTGATCTTCAATTGGCTAATCTGGAAAGGGTAGTAGAAATTTGTGTTATGTGCTAGAGCAACGACAACTCCATAACACTTAAGATTTTTTTGGTTACATTTATTTATGAAGTTTTCCTCAGAACAGAGCTGTGGTCACTGTCAGGAGTTGGGAAATTCAGCCTGTGGTGCGTTTTTATTGGCCACGATGTCTGGGGTTCTCTTTCTTTTTAAATGCCTTTACTTTCTAGCTAATTTGGCAGCAAGGTTGATGCGTCTCCTCTGAAAGCTTGCAAAAAGATTTTGCAGTAGTTTTTCAAAATACTGTCTCTATGTGTGATGGATTCTTGGCTTTCTTGGCTTCCTGATTTATTTATTTTTTTATACTGTATTCCGGTATGAGATGGAGCAATGAAGTGTGTCTGTGGATTCAGAGAAAGGACCTGAATCTGACTGATGGCAGCAGGTTTTTTTTTCCTTTTTCTATTGCTTCCTATGAACAAAAACTAAACGTTAAGGTCTGCAAATGTCCAGCAAGGTGTGCTGTGCCATAGGGTGCAGCTGGGAGCTCAGAGTGCCCGGCTTCACTGCATCTCTGCACCTTGACAACCAGTGGATGTATCCAGCACTCAATTGAGTCCTTTGCTCAGTGCTGCGTGCCAATGACCTTCCTTGTAGCTCTGCAAGAGGAAACCTTCCCTTTGTCTGCCTTGGGTGGGCTGCAGGGATTGCATTCAGATGGGTTGATTTTGGAGATGTTTTCCTTCATATCAGAGATTTGTTTAATCCTTTCCTTGCCAACCAGCCTTGCCAAGCCAAAGCATCAGAGCAGCTTAGATCTCTCTTCTCGCTGTCGGCTCCCACTCGCAGCCTCTAGCAAATGCTTATTTTAACACCAGCTGGCTGTGATCCCTTTGAACTTTCTGATACGAGATGAAATGTTAATTTATTACATATCGTTACAGGGTTATATGTTATCTCTAGGATAACGGAATCCGAATGTTGGAATGGCATGTTTGAGATCTAATGCTTGCACACATTTTCCTCTTCTCAGGAAACAAGAATAGTTGAGGGCAATAAGACTGAAAAATAGATGAATTAATCTAACATTACAGCTATCCAGGAGCTCAAGCCCTGGAAGAATGTAGCCAGAGGTTCATAATTTTCTTGTTGGAGAGTTCAGATGAAGCAGAGGAAAAGTTGACTGAATTTTCTAAATAAATAAACAGACACGAAGCAATTGTTATGTGCTGTGCATGTTCCAAGGGCTAAGTCCCATGGATAAGTCATGCGGTGCCAACGATGGGCTCGGCTCTGCTTATGAATGCCAGGCGGAGCAGAGCACCGAGGTGACCTGTGTGCCCAGCTCCTGCAGGATTTGATTCTCCAGGCTACGGGTAGATGAGCAATATCCGATGTGATAAGATATGACTTGAACTTGAGTTGACTCAAACCTGAAGTGCACTTGTGATATTTCCACGCAGAGGTTTATTGGAGGTGCCACCAGGCAGCTTTTTTCACTTCACTCTTGCTTCCAGTTTGGGCAGCTTTGGGTGGGCAAATGCTATCGTGGCATGGCATCCCCAGTGCACACAAGCACTGTGTGGGTGCAGTGCCGTCCGTGTGCAGAATGCTGCTGTTAGCTGAGGCACTCATGACTCTGCATTTGCCTCATGTGAACACATGAGGACCACACAGCTTGTATGACCTTATCCAACTTTGATTTCTGCTTGATAGTTTTTATTCTCTGCCTGTAATTTCTGTGGTGGAGATACCTGTGTTTGGTGTGTTGCGGTAGGAAGGTTGTAATACGGTTTTACTTTCTTTGTGTGCCAGTATTTTGGTAGGATCTCCTATTGCTGCCTCCTGAAGCAGCTGGGAATCGTCCTGGTGCTTAGGAAATGGAACTCTAAATTGCTGAAGGGCACCGGGCAGCCAAACGAGCAGCCAGGAAGATCTGGGTGAGGCTGCAGGCTGCTTCTCCTCTTCCCAAAAGGAGCTGCTCTCCTTGCGTGAGTGACAAGCTGCAGCCTTTGGTGGTTGTAGTAAGAGAAAAGTGGTACCGAGGGATGGTTGTTTTGTCCTTTCTGACAGCATCTGCCATGAATTTGTAAAATATGTCAGTGTCGTATTCAGAACGTAAAATAATGCATTCGGGCGTGAAAAATTATGCTTTGTTCTGCTACTGGGACGTGCTTGAAGAGAAGTGTTTCAGTAAGAGAGGGAGCAGGGGGGAGGTCAGCAATCACCCCAGGAATGCAAAGCTCTTTTACTCCGTAACAAATTAATGGAGTTGCTCGAGGCTGTTGTCATTTCAAAAATAAAAAGTCGAATCAAGCAAAGGAATCTGAGAGAGCACAGAAACTTTTGTTCTGGGTGTGGGGAAAAAAAAAAAAGACTGCTGTCATTAGAAAGGAGAGAATTCATATTTCCTGCACTGCTCCTTGACAGGTTGGTATAAACTGATAACTTATGAACTGATAATGAAATGCTGTCTGAACTTTAGAAGTAGGGTGGTGTGGTTATTCCCCCGAGAGCCAGAGCACACATCTTGCTTTGGGAGCCTGGTTGGTGTGATGTTGGCTGCCTGTGAGAGCAATGTGAAGAGCAGGATAGAGGCTGGGTTCAGAGACATGAGAGGTGAATATCCCAGAACTAATAGTGGGTGAATCTTCGGAGCTGTGGTGCTCTCATTTGCCTTTTTCTGCTGTGGCCTAAAGGCTGGTGGCTTCATGGGTTCCTATCCTGAAAACTTCACAGTTTGTGCTTTAAATTGGAAGCACGTGGCTGTCCAGATGGGAAATCCAAGAGCAGTGGGGAGCACAGTGAGCAGCACTTGGTGCTGGGGCAGAGCGTGGGGCTGGTGCAGCCCCCAGGACCTGGCTGTGGTGTCTGTGCATCCTGTTCTGCCTCATCGCAGCCCCAGGTGTGGCTGCGTGTGGCACGTCCTCTTTCTGGGATTACAGTCACTGTGGGATATGGATGAGTGCTGTAAGACAGAGGATTTTCTGTGCGTTCAGGACACATCTGTGTTCCTAATAATTTTACAGGGGTTTTATTGTAAGCTGCTTTTGTAGTTTCCTGCGGCTGTTTGGGCCCATTGTTGTGGAGTTCCAGAACAAGGGGATGGAGAAAGCCCATTGCTCTGGGGAAAGTCTTTGGACCAACATCACCTCTTTGTGACAGTGCTAATGAGGAATTGCTGCCAGCGTTTCAGGATCCTCTAATTTCTGGCTCGTGCAAGGACTTTCTCAATATCTCTAAAGATTCTGAGGGGAGAATCAGAAGCGCTATAAAATGATGCATCTGTGTATCCTATGAGTGCAGATAGTCTGTTGCATGTTGAAATTCAAGTTGCTCTTCTTCATTTCATGGTTAGGTGTAACGCCTGAGGCTGCTGATGGCAGCCACAAGCTTGGGCTTTGCACAGAGACACGCAGCCAGCAGGTCCTCCAGGAGCAGGGGAGAGCTGCCAAGGAAGGGTCAGCCCAGAGAGGAGCAGAAGTATGGAGCCAAGCTAGCGTTGCTTGGGGAAAAATGGAGAATGTTGAAGCAGATTTAGGGATGGATGCTTATGAAATGGCTTTTTCTTTTTTTTTCTTTCATCTGGGTAGCGTGGGATTGTAAGTAATGCAGTCAGCACTGTGTTTCTCCTTGTTTTAATGGGGAATTTAGTCTGGGAGTCAAAGGCAGCCTACGCTAGTGATTTGGGAAGCAAAACTGCCTCGTGGAAAGTGGTGAAGTGGGGTTGAGTGGGATTGAGTGGGACTTGGCTCTGTGGCACTGCAGGATGCAGTTTCCATCAGTGCCCCCCATTCCCTGGCCCCCGTCTGTGGGGCTCCATGTCGGTGTAAGAGAGCTTCCCCCGCTCCTTTGCGGCTGTACCGGTGAGTAACTTTGTGAGAGACGGGGATGCACTTTGCTATTCAACCTTAGCTGCTGAGATCAATATCTGCAGCAGGAGAGTGATTTTAATAAAAGGACTCTCGCTCAGCTTTCCTATCTCTATGACAGATAGGCCCCAGTGAACATAAATCCTGGCCTTTCTCCTGTCAGTCTCTTGGCTTTCTGTGACATAGATGTTTTGACTCTGAATACAAATATTTCACAGTTGGCTAATAGTTTAAGGCATGTATTTAAGAGATTTACTTTTTGCAATCGCTTGGTGAATGAGTTCTTCTTGTAAGGCCTTTCTTTTGTGCAGGAAAACGTCCACACGCTCCTACTCATTTTCTGTTGTTTATGAAATACCACCACGGGAAAATGAGTTTTGCCTCAGACAGCGGCAGCAGGGAGCCCTCTGCTCACCTCCTGCTAGCAGCAAGGCCCTGCATCAGCCCTGACAAACCCTGTGTATCAGATCTCAGGAGGGTTTGCTGTGCTGGAAGCATCAGCTGTGCTCTGGGACCAGGAGCAGCAGCGCAAGCAGAGCTGCAGGACCTGGGGCAGGTGTGCACAACCTGTGTGTGTGTGTGTGTGTGTGTGTGTGCACGTGGGCAGCCTTAGTAGCTTTCTCCCCCGCGGGTAAGCAGAATGGAAACCCTGCCTGGTTAATCAGGTGTGTTTTAAGCTTCAGCTCAGCTCATTCAGCTGATGAATTTGTGACCTTTAGCCGCCGTGCCAGTGCCTCTGATTGTAACTGGCAGGACAATTTCCCGTTGCCGTTGTAGGGGGGATGCAGAGAAACTCACTGAGAACAACCTGTGACTTTTAACTACTGTATCAATGCCTGTGAGTGAAACCCAAATGACAAGTTTAGGGCAGTGATCAGCCCGACGGAGTAACTGGAGTGATTGCAATGGTCGCTTAAATGAGAAAACTTCTGGGAAGGTTCTGTTGTAGGCGATTGCAGGAGGCAATGCAACAAGGTTCCTCCCTCCTGCCTGCTCCCTGCGCTGCCATTTATCAGTTATCTGCTTGGTTTTTGGAGAGGCATTCATCTCTGCTCCCTTCATGCTCATTGTTTTCCTATAGCTTCACTCTGATGTTTATTCTATGTCCTTCACCCATTGGAATGATCCCATTTTCCTAATGGGGAGAATATTTTGGACTAAAGAGACTGGAGCAAGAGCTTGCTGGCCATGGAGGCCATGAGTACTGGGCTGAGGATCTGCACTGTCTGCTTGCTGCTTTGCATGATCTAGGGATGGGACCAGCAGTGCTTCTGCAGAACTCCCAGTTAGTGTTACAGGAATGTAATTCATGCTTCCTGATCTGACTTCTTGTTCTTACTATCAGACACTTTTGAATAGATGTTTATAGGGAGGAAGACTTTGGCCAGAAGCATGTGTGTGAGATTAATAAACAGACTGTGGTGGCACAAAGCTTTTATGGGGTGTGGGAATGGCAACATTGCTTACGGATGGTGAAACCATCCATGATATTTTTCAAGAAAAGCTATTTTGGGGATGTTTAGAGAGTTTTAGCGTTCTTTTTACTGTGACTTATTTTTTCCATCACTCCTCCCTGTAAAACCAGGTGCATCAGTTACCATGTTTCCCACTGTACAGGATTCAGAGGGAGTAACAGAACCTCTAAAACTTAGCTAACATTGTCTTCCTGCAGTTATAGATGCCACAGGTCTGATGTCCTGTTTCTCAGGTCCTTCCTGGTCTTGACACGATGGAACATCTGGAGGAAAGGAGATCTCACATCTCCATAGTGGAATAAACTTCCCACTTCATAGCTTGCAGCGGTGCAGGACCTTTGGCTTAGAGGCTCTGACAAATCAAATAATCCAGGAGGAATTTTCACTCCTCGGGTTCAGAGAGCATAATTTTAAGAAATTTCACGTTTGGGCAGGAATTGTGCTTACGTGTGGTAGATTTCAGAAAGAAATGATTGGGACTTGCATCCTTCAGCACAAGGTCTAGGAAAGTTAAACCCTCACGAGATGCAAATTGAAGTTATTATAGCGGTGTAATGCTTTACATACACACGCTGATTTCATCCTAAAAAGATTATTTTCTGGTTTCAGACTGTGTCAACTTTAAGCTAAAAGAACTCCAATCTTTGGAAATAAACATATCCGCTCGGAGAACCATACTGCTGTAATGATAATGGCTCGGCTTCAGCTGCATGCCTGATAAAATCTTCTTATGCAGGCAGATCTGATGTCTGCATGGGCCAGCATGGCAATCAGGGGAGCAAACACAATAGTGTTATTGCTTGGGTTTGCATGCTGTTCCCTGGCCAGGATAAATATGTGATCTATTTTGATAAACAAGCCTGAATGCCTCCTTCCCCATAATAAAGTAGTTAACGATCATCTTCTCCGAGAATGTCAAATAATGAGGCAGTGGCTTAACAAGGCAGTTCCTCAACCTTGTATAAGCAGAGCCTCGTTTCCTTGAAAGATAAATAAAGCTGTGATGTGCTGTGTGCTGTGCTGCTGTAAGGCTTTTTATTTGTGACTTAAAAAAAAAAAGAAGTAATAATTCAGGGTAAACTTTGTTCAGCTGTTGGATGCCTTTGCTTTCCCCCCCGTTCTGTTTGCTCACTTGGAGCTGTGTTGTGCAGTGCTGTGTCCTGTTCTGCAGCTGCTCTATGGGATCGCCCTGAGCATGGCGGAGGGGAGCAGGCTGGTAAGGCTGCAGCGATCTGCCTGGCCCAGCCCACTGCTGAGGCACCCCAAGGCTGCTGCTCAGTTGGATGAGCGAGCTCAGGCAGATACAGGGGGGTACTTCCCCTGAACGTGCTCTCAGCACCCTCTGTCAGAGGTCCTGTCCTGGCTAATGCTGATTTAGGCAGCGCAGCAAGCATCATTTTCTCTGGGGTCCAGTGGTTTCTGAGCTTTCCTTTGCAGGGCTAAAGGCAGTTCTGAGCTCTTCTCTAAGCTTTTGCTGATAGAGAACCCTGAATTAATCTTCAGGCCATTTGGGTATTGGATTACACTCTTCCTCGTTCCTTTCCGTGCCAGCAGTGCTGGAAGTGGCATGGGATGCTAATCCTGCCGTACCTATTCACTGCCGCAGAGGAAAATCTATGAAAACAAATTGCTAGTCCAAGCTAAATTTATTCAGTTGGAGTTAATTATAATCTTTATTTAGTCTCAAGTGATGCCTTCTTATCATACGCTTATTATAGCTGAGAAAATTAATTTTTATTCTACCATAAAGGTGAATGTAATAATCTGGGTTCAGGGAAGGGATTACTTTAATAAGATTTATAGGCAGCCTTTCAGACAGTGTGGTTTTATTACTATCTGTAGGTGGCCTTGCTGTGTGTGTGTCTTTCAGTCTGGGTGACTCTGCAAAACGCACACGAGCTGAAAGTGCAGTAAGCACAGCTCAGGAACTTCCCCATGCAACTTCATTTTTTGGCAGCAGAAAGCAGGCACGCTGCTGAACTTGCTGACAAGTGCAGTAATGCAGTTTGTTGGTGAACTTGTGATCTGCTCAGAGGGTTTTATTCATATGCATAGTTTAATTTTTCACTGAAAAATGTGTTTTGGTGGATGGGAGTGTTGTCCATCAGAGATGGACTTCTGGTGATGACTGTGATGCACAGCTGCAGGGACATCTGGGGAACAACAGTTTGATGAGACATTTGGGGATAAGCCGACAAGACGTTGTCCCAAGCCTACAGAAGTTAATTAACCTCTCTTCAGCTTTAGATGTTTGGATTAAATAGGATTTTTTATTTTTTTTATTGCATCATTTTTCTTCTCTCTTTCTTTCAAAACAACGTGCCCAGCTAGCAAAGTGAACGTCTCCACTAAAGTCTAATCAAGACCAAATTGAAACTGTTTGTGGGTCCAATATCAAGTCCTATCCTCACACCAAACTAGAAAGCAAACAAGAAGCTTAAAGGGATCCTATCATCTTCTTTTACATTACAATTTTTGGTATGCTCACAGCTTCTGGGCTGACTTTAGAGCTAAAGGAGTGTTGGGTGGTCTGTATGCAGGGCAGGTTGCATGCTGAGCTGCTCCTGGCTGGGGTCCTCTCAGCCTGCAGGTCTCAGCCTTTGTGTGCACGAGAGAAAGGAACCTACCAAACTTGTCCAGAGTCAAATATTCTCCTATAATTTAGCAGTTCTAGAATAGCTTTCCTTGTGTGGACAGCCCGTTCTGGGGATACAGTGTGTTTTTATTCAAGGATAATGCCTTCCTTTCCCGAGCAAAATAATTATTATGAATAGAGCCATTTTTATCGTGGAATAATGTACATGTGTAGTTTGGTCTTTATGGTCTTTAGTGGGGGCTGGTGGGAAGGGCTGGTGATTTTTCTCCTATACAGACAAGCCATTGATTGCCTCCGTATGAGTCATGGATAACATCATAGTACTTACTGGCACCACATTACTTGAAATTATTCCTCTTACAAAGAGGAGTGTCTGTATGATCTCACGCTACAATTCTGATGATGCTGCAGAAAAGATGAATTTTAACATTTTCAGTCTTTCACAGGTGCGAGATGAGATTTCTTGTTTGTTTTCCACCCCCCAAAAAAGAATATGGGAAGAGTTGCATATTTGAAATGCTTCTTGCTCCTTCAGCTTCTGGAGCTGATGGAAGACTTGACTCCTGTTAAATAGCTAGTTAATTGAGAGGGCAGATATTTATGTTCCAACGGGACTTATTTTAATATGTCAGATCACATCCAGCTCTATTGCTCCCACATACCCCTCAGTCCCAAAGTCATCTGAAAAATGGTGCCTGGCCTTTGAGGTGGCTCTGAGCTCTGGAGTTGCCCATTGGCCTCCATTGACTTGTTCTAGTCGTGCTCTCCTTTGTTTTGCAATTAGGACTAAACACGTCCTGCCAACTTTTGATCTCACTGGAGAGGTTACTACAGGAGCAGGTGATTGAATAGCTGCTCTGTTGTCCGTCAGGAGCTGGATGTGTGTTCTGCTGGTGATGGTTACTGTAAGGAGATGGATGTTGTGGGGCTGACGTGCTGAGTTAAAAAGGCGGGCTGTTGCCTTGCCATCCTATGAAGTATTTTTTTTTTTTCAGATATTCCTACAGCATCGTAAAATGCTGCTAAATTCAGACATCATATTTTGTTGCAGGCTGGTTCTAGGACAAAGCCCAGCCCTGTCTACTGGTGTTTATGGCTTCCCATATAAGCTTTCAGACAAAATTTGTGTCTCGTTTAGTTTGAGTTACAGCAGGCTGATGGCCTGGCTCTCACACCAGCTCTCAGCAGCAGCACTGAGCGTTGCCACTGTAATGCAGCGAGGAAAAGGAAAAAACACACATTTCAAACTTCCTGTAAATCAGTGCTCGAGAGAGATAAAGTATCTGCGTGGAGGATAAGGAGAGGGGAAAAAGTGCTGTCATATAAACACAGATGCGTTTAAGCCTTGGCTCATCTTTGCTTTCACTGTGTGCTCAGGAGCTGCGTCAGTCTCTGCAATGTGGGGTGTGCTGGGGGGGCAGATCCTAGCAGTCCTTCCCCAAAAGCAGAAGGTACTCTTGCTTTTGTCTGTCCTCTGCTTGTATATACAGCAGCACAGTTCTTATGATAAATGAGGCTGTTAAAAAGTATTGCTTTCAAATGCAGCCTCGTGGAGCTGGGAGGAATCCCAGCCGTTGAAAGTAAATGAGCAGAATTTCAGCAGAGGACAAGAATGGAGCGAAGTCGGATGGATGAGGTTTGCCCTAGCAGCTGTCATTGAGGAGTGCAGGCTTTAAAATACACAACCTGAAAAAAACAGCTTAAATATCCCAGCTTTTATCTGTGCTAAATTGTGGCTGTATGGACGCGATCGCCCAGCTGCTAACAGGTGTCCTTGTTCCTGCAGTTGTTGTGCTGTGTATCTGCCATCCCCAGCCCTGACAAACAGTGAAATCGCCGCTGAGCTCCAGCGGGAGACAACAAGAGCTCTGACCTTAGGATCTGTCATTGTTGCTTTTGTTATCTCTGCATTATGGAGCCGCTTCATTTTGATTCATTTGCCTCCTGTTTATTTCCTCTGTGGCGCTCCCAGGAGCAAGCTTGCATTCACCAGCATATGAATTGTTAGTCTGAAAGACCCACCACTTCTTTTTGGTAGAGTCTCACAGCCCAGATTGAATGTATCTCACTATTAATTAGAGATCAGCCCCAACCAAAGGCAGCAGTCTGAACCCTTCCTCCCTCTGGAATCTTTTCTTGCCCAGGAAAAATTGCCCAGTGCTGGCTGGAGGATTGACCATTGTGTTGTAGAGAAACTTCTGTGATTTACAAATGCATTTCATTCTCCTCTGGAATTAAACAAACAAACAAAAATCCTTCCAAGCATCTGTGAACCTTCTGCATGTAAAGGATTTCTCCTTCTCTCAAACTCACCCTAGCCTTTAAATCTGTCCCGTTGAGACTCTACAAGCCCTATATTTTCTTGTGTATGAAAACTCCTTTTATTCTTTCTTTTTTTTTTCCCCTTTCCTTTGATTTTCAGGAATACCAGTCTTTTATTGGATTGCAGCTAACTTCCAAACTACTGACCTAGCAAAAGTGGAGGGGAAGTGATGCTGATTTGCAAACCCCAGCTCAGCCTGCATTGTCTTTAGTTGGAGGGGAAAAAAAAGAAAAGTTTCATTGCCTACTAGAGCCAATCCAGTGGGAGGATTGGCTCTACAATGGCAGGATATAAAGAAAACATTTATGCTAAGGGTAGTGAGGCACTGGCACAGGGTGCCCAGAGAGGTGGTGGTTGGTGACCTTGGGTGCTTCCAGAGGTGGGGCTCTGAGCACCTAATGGAGCTGTATGTGTTCCCATGCACTGCAGGGGAGTGGGTCCAGGTGGCCATTAAGGGTCCCATCACAGAACTCAGATGGTTCTGTGTTTGTTGCACAGTACCTATAACAGCACTGATCTGCTCTTGTGGGATATGCTAAGCAAACATTAGAACTGTCTTTGTTTCCTTTTTCCTTTGGCTTGCAGTGGTGGAGAGCCGAGGAGGGATCATGGACAGCGTACAGAGATTCTCAAACCTGCCAACGTACCTCCCTGCCAGCTATCACATCTGCAACGCTGATGTTTTCTTCTTCCTTAAGGAAACCAACCAGGACATCACGAGGAACTCCAGTTTGCAGTCCAGGGTGGATTCATTCCTTATATACAAATCCAAACTGCCGCCTGTCCTAAATGCCACGTACGGACCCTTTTCTGTGGAGCAGGCTGTTCCTTTAGACCTCATGCTGTCTTCTACATCTTTTGGTTTCACAAATGAATTCACTTTCAATTGGAAATTAAAATCGCACATAATAGACAGCTCGATTTATTCCAACAAACCTAAAATACAAACCTTGTTCTATATTGCGGGGAAAGACTGGGATGACTATGACCCTGAGGAGAGGTTGCCTTGCGTGAAGATGTTTGCTTTCCTGGAATCTAGAGGAGTGGTGGCCAGCTGCAGGTTGACAGGCCAACTGGGATTATGCGTTGCAGAGCTGGAGTTATCTCCCAGCTGGTTCAGCTCCCCTCCACCCCTGGTGTCAGAGGATACAGCTCCCCTGGAAGGGATTACTGTGGAGCTCTTCTATAAGATTGATACAGCAGATGGGGAATGTTCTCCAGAGGATGAAAAGTGGGAGAACAATATTCACGCGGATCAAGATAATGCACGGAAGGCTTTGCCAGCTATGGAGAGGATTGGTAGCATTGTTGTTTACCCAAATCAAGACACATTAAAACAGTCTGCACTGAGGCTAGATGAGAATGTCGTAATCCGCTTGCCACTCAGCCCGGTCAAAGAAGGGGACGTTGTGACCTTCCATGTCTCCCTGGCAGATGACTCTCTGGCAGACCAGTTTGTATTAAGGTAAGAGAATATTTGAAGTGCTGTATGCTAAGCAGTTTACAAATAAGGACAAATTGATCTCAGATGTAATTGCTTTGGTGACATTCAGTGTTTTCCTTGGAGAACTCAAGTATTAGCTCTCCAACTGGGGAAAACTATAAATACTCTTGAGTTATCTGTGTGGATGACTCTGTTTGGGATGTGGCAATTGATTTTAAAGTACGTGCTATGAACATATGCATCATCATCTTTTGTTTTAATTCTGTTCGCTTCTCCTAATGCTTCTTTCTTTTAAATTACTCCTCTCTAAGTCTGCCAGCATAGTTGCCACAACCCATTTTGCTAAGTGGTTTGCAGGAGTGCTTTCTGTTGCTTTGGTGAAGTAGCCTCAATTTCCCAGATAATCTTTCCAAAGCTCACGGGCTGCATCTTGTACATGTTGCATGCAGCAAGGAGCTACTTCACTGCATTGTGGAGGGGAGCTGAGAGAAATCAGAGGTGCCTCAACTTGTGTAGGAGGTCTTTGGCAGAGCCAACATTCAAACCCAAGCTTTTCAAGTCCTGCTTTGATTTTGCTGCAAGACAGCCTGTCTGACCTCCTCGAACTCATGACTGCTTGTTGCATGAGCCATTTTTGTTCTAAGTTTAGACATTTTTTGGTGACCTTTACTCATGAATATGCCTGTAATAGGAGAAATCAGGCATTTCTAACCCCCCTGAGGGTTAGTGCTGCATGTCTGTTACGTCCTTAGCTGTCAGACTCTACGTTCAGAGCTGTGTAGAGATTGAATTCAGAGAGAAATGTGAGCCAGACTTGGGGAATAGAGGGGCCAAAAGGTAATTGGAAAGTGTCATCTGCAGTGAGAATGTGAGACACTGGGGAGGAAAGGAGCTGCAGTCCATGCTGGCAACCTCAGACAGATTCGTGCCTTACTTTTAACTTTTTGATCTGAGGAAGATGAGAGCAGAACATGACAGAAGTGCACTTCAGGGACAGATGTTGAGAAAACAGATAGTGAGCTGCATGCAGTGCTTGCACAGCGTTCAACTGTTGTGAAATAGTGCATGCATATCAATGAGATTGCAGCACAAACCAGGACACAGTGTGCAGTCAGTAGGTCATGGGCCACCTGCACCCAAGCATTTTTCATGCAATCATAGAATATCCTCAGTTGGAAGGGGCCCGTGAGCATCATTGAGTCAAACTCTTAGGTTTCATTGCGGTAGGGTGAAATACATGAGAAAGGATATCACAGCATAGGGTTTAAGCAGACTTTAAATGGTTTGGGTGAGGAAGACTCTTCCTGTTAAACCAAGTTATTCTGTTATTGCTTCTGTCTGTGTTTGCTGGTTTTTCTTTGCTAAATGTGGTTTTGGTCAGCAACTGCTGTTGAGCAGGGCAGTAGATGGACCTCATGGACTGGTTGGACTTGAGCAGTTGCCTGTTGATCCTCAGCTCTAAAACAGAGAGGTGATGAGATTTGCTCAAGGTTTTGCATCAGCTCTTGTCAGGTTTTTGTCCTTTGCCACACCATGGATGAAATTCCTGAGGTGTTAGAGAACCTTGTAACAAACGGCAGTGAAGATGCTTGTTTTGAAGTTTCCACTGGTCAGGAAAGCACCAAAACTCTCCTTTAGGGATAGTTTTGCAATGCTGTCCTCAAAAGCATAAAACCAAAATAGTGTCTGGAACTCCTGAGCACAGTCACAGGGTGGGGTTTTGAGGAAGCAGAAGTAGAGGGATCCTCCAAGCCAGGAGCCCCAGGATGAGCCCCAGGAGCACAGGCATTGCTGTGACCTCAGCTTCCCACAGCCAATGGAGCTCCTGAGTTGCTGGGAAGGGGAAGGCAGTCGGTTTCCATGGGGATTTCCTTGGAGAAATGTGCAGAATCGGTGTATCTCCAGGAGATGTTTCTGTTAGAATAAATAGGTGCGTTGTATGCACCCAGAAACACTGCTTTGGAAAAGCCACAGTCAGCTCTTGGTAGCCTGGCCTGTCCTGTCTGTTCCTTGGCTTTGTCTGTGTTGTGATTTTCATCACAGAAACTGCAGTTATTTCTATTTAACCTTGGGTTGGAAGCTGTAAGTAAGAAGCAAACTGCAGCTCTGGTGGCTCACCCATCCTGCAGGATGGAGCTCAGTGTTAATGTAAAAACCCAGAAGGTTTTTATATGCATCGAATTTCTGTGTGTTACAGAGGAAAAAATACACTGAAGTAAATGTTTGCCTTGGGAAAAGTATTTTTTGCCTAATATAACTGATTGTTTTTAATCATATCTGTTATAAGTAGAGTGGAGGAAATTGCAGCCTGGCTCATAGGAGATGATGGATCAAAATTACGTCATCCTCTGCACAGCTCTGGCACTCTGCAAAAGAACAGATCTGCTCAATTTTATGCATCTCCTTGCAGTTTCATGCTGCGTTGTGCAGTATTGAATTTGGTGTTGCATTTTGCTCTAGCAAAACTGTTCTCTTAAAAGAGCCAATTCTTCCTTGTTTTGGAGGAAAATCGCAGGCTCTTCATTAAAGTGGGAAACTGGAGAGCAAGTGGGAGCACTTTCCTGGTCCAGCACTGTGCTCAGTTGTTAACCCCCATCCTTCCATTGGTGTTGCTGGACAGAGGATGGATGCTGCAGGGTGTGCATGAAGCTCCCTTCCTCACCCCTCACTGGTTTTGCTCAGCTTAAGCTAAGTTTTTTCATTTGTTTTCATTGAGTAACTGAAATTTAAGATAAAGTTAGAGCTGTGGGTTGTGCCCCAGGGAATTTCTTTTTATTCTGCAATCTAGACAGTGTTGCTGGGTGTAATTGAAGGGCTGAAATATGTCAAGGGGCAGAATTTGGAGGCTAAGTATGGATGTCATGCTTTTGCTGTGTCTGACAGTCATATTGCTCCCCTTGTTGACAGATGATCTGTATGTGTGTACACTGAAATTCTTGTGACACTGGAGATTAATTTGTGGCCTTGCTCTGGTCCGTACTGTAAAATTTGCCATTTGTGAGCATAAATTGTGGCCATTATGTGAGGTGGGCTGCTACTGAGCATGGTATGACAGTAAAGATAGGCAAAATGCACTAAGTTACTGTGAGTAAACTTTTTAATGAGATGCCTTGTTTGAAAAAAGCAAAGATGAAGCATAGCTTTGAGAATCCTGCAGGACTGGACACACATTCGTCACCAATTTGTGGGCACTTTCTGTCTTTCCATGCACAGGAATATCTCATTTACTGATGAACGTGGCTGTCACATAGTGAACAGGGGAAGCTGGAAATGGCCATGAAAGAAGGGTCGACAGCAGCTAATTGCTAAACTAAAGAAGTCCCATGAAACACATGAGAGAATGGTAAAAAGGAGAGATGTGGCATTATTTAACTCCAACTTGAGACTCAAAAGTACATTTAGAGGAAAAGATGAGAGTCGTTTTATACAGCATCTAAAGGAAAAAATGGACAATTGCAGCGCAGCTGTAGGAAAGAAACCAGGGCACTCTTTGTAAATGAATGGCGGAGTTTTGTCCCGTTTCCCAAGTCTCCCTTCTTAAACCGTCCGCAAGGATGTTCCAGTAATGAGGGCTGAGCACTCGCAGCAATTTGTCGGGTTGCAGACAAAAAAGTGGGTTTGTTGGCATTCGTTACACGTCCCCAACGCAAACGGCCCATCCTTCTTTCATCCCCGGTCAGAATAGACACGGAGACTGAAGATATTCCAGGAATAATAGGAAGGGACTGAAACCAGGTAATGAATCCCACGGCAGAGAAATGAAAGCGGCTGTGGCCCTCCGTCTGGAGGGGATCGGGGCTGCAGAGAGAGCTGGCTGTCGTCGGTGCCTTGGCAACCCGAGGGAGAAGGATTATCCTCTCTGCTGTGCTCCACGTCTTGCAGGGCTAAGATGACTTTTTGATTTTGGGGTGAACCGCTACAAGGTGTAATACACGCCGGTTGGCTTTCGCTGATTATTCTCCCTAGGAAAGATGATATTAAGGATTTATATTAATAAACATATATCCATATGGAGGAGGTTATGTCTCCTGCTAAGGGATAAAAATTGCACAGGCCATTAAAACTGACTTACAAGGCTTCCGCGTTAATAATGAAAGATCCGTAGAAGTCTGAGCAGTCGTCTAGAAGGCCAGAAAAAGATCATTAAGAGGATGTCTCCTGCCAATAGCTGCCGAAAGCAAACAAGGGAAAGAAAACAAAAGGTTTTAGATCTGGGGATGCACAGGAAAATGAGAGTGCAGACTGTGGGGAGTGCAGTGAGAGGAGTGGGCTCTGCACGGCTCTTGCTGCCCTGAGCAAGCTGTTCTGGAGGGGGGGATGCAGAGCAGGGTTATTGCTGGCGAGAGGAATAAATGATTAACTGAAGCATCTCTTCAGGACAAAAATTCAGCAGAAGCAAAAGTGGTGAGAAGGAGAAAAACATACTTCAGGAACTAATCAGAAATGCTAATTCAGACTTAGAAATAATTACGGAATTAAGGCATTACCGGCGACTTGGGAATATTTGTTTTTTACTTAAAGGCGTTAATAAACCCAGAATGAATGTTGGAAGTGATTATTTCTCTCTTCTGTCTACATGCATGCTGTACTAAATGTAAAATATGAAACACCAGTGCTCGATATTAATTAAAAAGACTGAGCACTGCAAGTCTGGAAGTGCCAGAAGTATCCGTGCAGTCTTAACTCAGCCCCTTAACTCCTCAAAGCTGAATTCACACTACCTTTTCCCAGATAGCTTGCCTCATTAGATATAGAGACTGTCTTGCTCCCACTGTTTTGTTTTGTTTTCTTTTCATCCCTAGATAGAAAACGGAATGACGTCCTTTCAGGGCCCTCCTGTGAAGCCTGGGACCTGTCACTGGGATTTTTTAGCTCGGATAAACCATTTCTATAAATGTGAGAGGGTTGAACCATTCTTTCGCTTTTCTGATTTCTGAGACAGGCGTTTGTTTCAGAAGAAGAAACTTCAGCTGATGAAAGCCTGGCAGTGCTCTAAGCATCTTAATCGATGGTGTTTGTGATGGGATGGGATGGAGTTGTACGTTTCACTGGGGCACTGCATAACGTAGTTGGACTGGAATTGGTGTTGGCTGAAGTGCAAAGGCCCCAGGCTCTCTCCTTTCCTCATGCTTTGAGATAACCTTTTCTGCCCCAGGCACCTAGAGAGGAGAATCCATGCCCCTTTTACTGTCTTGAAAGCAGCTACAGGTGCTAAAAATAAATTAGCTCCTTCCTACAGCTCAAACAGTCCTAAAAGCTTAAAAGCCACCAAATAACCGACAGTGACTTAAAGACTGAGCGAATCCTTAAAGACCTGTAAGACCACAGCCAATAAAGCAGTTTGGTGCGATTTTACCTAAAAATGAGCTGCCTGCCCACAGTCACTCATCATAGGGATTTTGTGGGGAGCAGCAGCCCTGCACTGCAGCTGGGGTCATCACTGCAGCTGGATGGCCGTGTCTGAATAGAGGTGCTCCTTCCAGTAGAGCAGCCCTGGCTGAGCAATGCTTTCTTCTCCTGTGAAAGAAGGGAACCGTTCCTAGGAGCTGGGGGCATTAACCTGATTTCTTAACTGGCAATATTTAGCCTCTGGATGTGCTTCACTAAGGTGGTTTTTTTTCACTAGGAAGATGAATAACTTGTCTCAGTATTTTCACCTGTGATTCATGGAGGATGTTCCGTGCTTATGACAAGGGGTGGATGGACGCTGAATGCAGCTGGAATGGGGCAGCGCCTCGCAGTGCGTTGGAAAGACCCCATGCACTGCATTCAGCCCTGCCAGCAGCACAGCTATCTCATTCATCAGCCCATCTGAGTTTATGAGCACTGAGGGATGTAGTAACATTGTGTAAATGGATTTGCTGTATCTCGTATTCTGAACCATAAAGTAGGAAGGAAAATATATGTCATTTATGTTGGGTTTTGAGTCAGCCGATGCGGTGGGCATCTTCTCCCCAAGGTGCAGAGCTACAGGTGGGTATGCGGGGCTGCCTGGGGCTGGTGCCAGGGCAGGTTTCCATAGAATCATTAGAGTGGGAAAAGAGCCCTAGGATCATCCAGTCCAACCATCAGCCCATCCCAACTGTGACCACGTGTCGGGAGCTGAGCGCGGGTGGACAGAGGTCAGCACTGGGAGGAAGATCTGGGCGCCTTTGAGCGCCTGACAAGATCAACATTATCTTCATCTGCTTTTATTTATTTTGATGATATTTTTTGCACCTTGTATACTCATGTTGAGAACACAGGTCAGAACAGGTTGCTGTCTTGGAGTGATTGCTTCCAGCCAAGGATGCTGTCCCACTGCATGAGCCCTTAAAAGGGAGCACAGGGTGGGGGTCTTTGTCTGGGACAATCTGCTGCGGGTCTCAGCTTTGTGCTGCCTGACAAGGAGGGCATTGTAGGGCTCTTCATTAGCTGGCAGTGCAGTAAATCACAGGCTTGTTGTAACAACTCAGGCACAACAGTGTTCAGTCGTTGCTGCAGTTGCTTCTCATGTGTAATGAATAGTATTAAACGTATTAAAAATGTGCGTACTTTGAAATTTGCCCTCTTCCTGAGATGAGTGTTTCAGACTGTGCCTTGCTGTTGTTTTGTCCAAGTGCAATCACACAAAGCAGTGAGGTATTGCTTGGGGCCAGCAGCTGATCTCAGTCTCTTTGTGTTCCTGCTGTTGAAACAGCATTGCTTTTATCCTTGTGTTTCCCCATAAGTTTTTGGTGGCCTTGCAGAGGGAAGGTTGGGGGAAGACAGGAGATGTAGTATTGCAAGAAAATGGTTGGTGTATCTTCCTGGTTTGGAAGATACATTCCGTATTCCCTTTGCAATTTATGGCCATAAGGAACTCATGAGAAAATCTGGTTTTGGAAAAAGCAGAGCAGGGACCTGTGCTCAGTGTGTGGCTTGTTCTGCTTCAGAGAGTAGCCATGTGTGCCTTGGATGCTGTACTTGACCAGTGTATGAAAGCAATCATATTAACAAAGTTATTGGATCTCAGGTGAATCTGAGGAGCTGCAGGAGAAGGAAGCAGTGACAAATGATGTGCCATTCTATGGTGCAGTGAGCAGGGCTGGCACCTGCAGCTATTTCTCAAGCTCATGAAGGCTGTGTATCAGCACCCTGTGCAGAGCAGTGCTTCATTTGACGTAAGAGAAGAATGTCCATACAAAATATATACCTTCCCCTCCCTGCTTCCCTCTTTCTTTTTATTTTGTTTTCATTTTCCTGGCAAGCAGACTTTCTCGGTTGCTTTTTTCTCTCTGTGTGGCCCAAGCTTTTGTGGGATTAATGAAGGAGTCAAATGTGTTTTCATTCAATCTCCATCTCTAATTGCGCCGCTTCTAGAAGACAGCAAGTGGGAAAGGAAGAGAAGGACAAGTGAGGGATAGATGGAGCCTTGTTCGGGGGCTTCTGCTTAAGTTAATCAGAGTCTGGGCAAGAAATGTGCCACAGGAAGCACACGTATGAGCGCTTTGGTACAGATCCCCAGTGGAAGATGGTGATAAAATGCACTGAGTGGTGCCTGGGGGCAGCCTGAAAGGTTTGTCCCATCCTGGGAGGAGACAGAGGGTGAGGGAGAAGTGGGAGCAGACTGTGAGAACCTGGACCGGGGACCCAAGTGCATTGTGAGATTTGGGTTGCTTTGGGTCTGGGAGTTTGGCTCTGTCCCATCTCTAATTTAATTTGCCTGGCCAGAGTCTTCTCTCTTATGAGCAGAAAAGGGGGGTTGATTTAATTAACTTCTGTGGAATTGCCTAGGGTTTGTGCCAGTAAAACTGTTTGAATGTGGATTTGGTGATGTGCAAGGCACACATGTGTGGCAGTGCTTTGGTGCTGTGAACCTGATAAGTGCTGTGAGATGTGCTGGGGGCAGTGGGGGCCCTGGGGTGTCAGACAGGGAGCGGTCACATTTTGGGTCCTGATCTTAATGACACACACTTACACTGGTAGTACCATCTTAATTATGGCGTTTCCTGCTGTTATCTCCATAATTTGGTGTAAGTACCTTTCCTCTCCAACTAAGATGCCTTTGACTCATTTACCAAAGCTAATAGCCCTTTAAAAATAACGTAAGCATTTTCAGAAGTATTTGACCGATGCTCCTGGGACCAGTATCCTTCATTTGCTATGGAGCAGGCACAGAATGAATAGAGTACTGTGGACTCTCTCAAAGCGACCTTATGGGAGATGTAGTGATTACAGCAATTAAATCCTCTTTGCCAAGGCAACCAGGGCTTTATTTCAAACTGAAGTTAGTTTTTTTTCCCCACCAAATGAATCTCTTCTACATGCATTATTCATTTCTCTTTGGAAGACTGTGCCTCGTATGAGTTGCATGAGCTCAAGTTCAGTATTATTTATTAATTATTGTATAGAGGTAATGTCTAGGACAGCCTACAAGGGGTTGGAGAGCAGAGGTCCCCTGTGTGGCCAGAAGCAGAACAAGGCACAATGCTTGTCCCAGGTGGGGGCTACAGGTCAGTGGCATCTGTGGAACTGCTCACAAAGAGCTTGCGTTTGCTTTTTGCTTGACACCATAACCCATGCCAAGGAAGCGTGGGGCATTGCGGTCCAGTGGATGCTTGGGCTGCTTCAGTTTTGACCGTACTCTTAAACTTTAACTCAAGTGTTTGGGGGAAAAAAAATGAAAAATAGGCCATGTCAGCTCAGGCTTTCCAAGTTGGATTGAGTTTGGTTGGTGTGAGGTCTGAACTCCTTGTTGTGGGTCCTGACCAGAAATCCTGATCGTACTCAGAAATGCTGGCAATGGTGGAACATTTGCTTCAGTGACTTTGGAGCTTACAGCTTAGGATGTTTTTTTTTCTGTTCCCATTTTTAGTGGGAAAAAAAAGTTAAAGCACTGGTAACCCTTGCCTTCAATATGCTGCACCTTCATTTTAAGATTAGACGAGTTCATTGTCTGTTTCTGCTATTATATAAATAGCATTTTGATTGACAAGAAAACTAAAAGGATTCTGTTTAAACCTGTACTGCTCTCCTAAGAAATGTACATTCATTATTCCCAGGATGACTGAAAGATTTACAATAGTTTATAATCTGGTATCATTTCATTCTTTCTCTCGGTATTATTAATCACCTTGTCATAAAACGTCAGGAGAGCTTGATTCAGCCTTCATGATTTGGGCTGAGAAAGCCATACTGTAATATTAATGTTTCTTAGGAAATTGGGTAGATATCTCTGCATTCTGGGAACATCAAATGGATGAATGATGTCCTTTGCCTAGACATTGGGTGCCTACAGGTTGTTGAAGTTGAGGAATGATTGAAAGAAACCTGCAGCTGTACTGCCTGGGGAAGAAAAACGACCACGCGGAGCAGAACTGGTTCAGGTCAATATCTGGTCAGAGACTTCTGAAATCACCAGCGTTGTTCCTCCTCTGTCTTAGCACTGGGCTGTGTCCTGCAGGGCCAGGTGGATGGCAGCATCTCGCTGGCGATACGAAGCCCGGGTCTCAATTATTTGGTCATTTAAAGATTCTGGGTTGCATTTCACAAGCCCAGAGGCAGTCAAGCAGGATCCTGGCTGGGTTTCAGTGGCAGTAATTACAACTTGCCAGTGGAGATTCTGTCTGTCTCTTAAATTGCGTTCGCTATTTTTCACTCCTTTGCTAAAGTGCTGTGCGCCCCGTGCTGCTGTCGGTGATCGTGGCTCTAATGCCTGGCCTATTTATGTAATGTTATTTTGTCTGTGATGTCTCGCAGTGTTTTTACAAGAAGAGTCAGTCATTGCTTTCGTTTTACAAATTGCTATTTTTATTGCTCGTGTTCCAGAGGTCCTTCTCAAGAATGAGATGCTTTCCAGAAGTAGGAAGGCAGTAGCACCTCTACCCCTAAACTCTGCTGTCTTTAAAGAAGGGCCACGGGGCTGAGTGCCATTCCTGCTCTTTCCTGTAGCTCTCTCACCAGGGAAGATCAATTCTGAATGGCCAAAAGAACATCCAGAGTTGGGTGGTGAGTTTGGGCAGGGAGCTGCCATCCCATGCACACCCCCTGTGCTGCCCCATAGTGGGAATGGCTCCATTCATCACTGGGGGCTCTGCCTGCCTGTGTCTGTCAGTGCCTACCTGGATCCTCTCCATTACCTCTGGGTGTGATTTTGGGAGGGCTGCATGGCCTTGGAGCTGTGTGGAGGCTGGAAGAGAGCAGAGTGGGTTTGATGGCGTCTGGAGCAAAAAGCCAAAGTGCTGGGGGGGGATGGATCCCTCTTGAGCAAGACTTGATGTAGGCAGTCCTGTTCCAGGGAATCAACGTAGCCAAAATTTAAATACATGCAACCTTTTTTTCTTTTTCTTTCTATAGGTTAAGAAGCTGGGAATGAGTTTGTCTCGCTGCAGGGCAGCTTTCTTTATGAACTTGCAAGACAATGGAAATGCAGTTAATGTTCAGGGTGACAGAGTCCTAAGGGCTTCATTTAATAAAATCATGTTTCGCTTTCATAGACTGGAAACAGAGCAGAATTGAGTCTGGTGTAAGAATGGAGCCCTCAGTAAGGTACGTGAGACTCATGCTCAGCTCAGTGCTTGAGGAGCCAGGGAGGTTTAGAGCCGCATTTTCCAAATTGTGCTGTGCTTCTTTTGGAACTGAAGGGAAAGGGGAATGTATCTTAATGTTAACCAGACATGAAACAAAATGCGTTTTTTCCCAAAAGAAAAGTTAAGCATTTGCAAGAAAAAATGCGTTGAGTTTCAATTCTGTGAAAAACACATTTTCTGTCAGAAAATAATGGTGCTGGATGAGCTCTAATAATAAACCAATTTGTGTGAACCACGGGAAATGGACTTTCCCTATCCTTGGTTGTATGTCATGTTGGAAGGGCTGCCACTGGGCTTATGAGAGCGCGGATATTGTCTCACTGGAATTTGTGTCTACTTGAATTATGCGAATAACTCCACTGAAATACAGCTGGGGGGAACAAAAATCCATCAGGCGACTTTTTATTAAAACAAGTTGCTCCATTTCAGCCTGGCGACCGGCTCCATGTATTGTTCCCTTGGACTTTCTTGGAATGCTTTTTTTTTTTCCCCCCCTCAGATCCCCTTTGCACAGTCCCCAAGTCCTAGAGCCAACCCACTTGTGGCTGATGGCGACTGCAGCTCACGTGTGGGCTGGGCAGGGGCCGCCTGAGCCTTGTGCAGTGCTCTGCCCTCCGTGGTGCATCCATTGCTGGGGCTCAGCAGGTGCACTGCAGTGTGCAAATTTGAAATCTGCTTTGAGGAAAACCGAGGGGTGTTTTTCCCCAAAATGAGCTGTTTCTGAGCATCTCTGCCAGCCAGCTTGCATGAAATGGAATTCAGGGGTGGTATCAACGCAGCCAAATTGAATATATTTATAGGTGTTGAAGGCTTGGGTTGTTTTAGGCTTGTAAAACTCGCTGGGGTGAGAGCTGTCACTTCCTACAGCTTTATGGTGCCTTACATGATAGGTCCCTAAACATAATGATCTGCAGGGGCCAACGTTGGGTTAAAGAATGGTTGTGGTAACAGTGTTGGTCCCATCCTGTGTACAGACCTGCAGGTACCCTGACCCTCTCTGGTCTGCCGTCATGCTTGATAACAGTGTGAAAATTGGATTTGTCAACTAGTAATTCCTCAGTGATCGATAATTAGTTGTAATTATGTGCTGTTTAAGTGCTGTGGAGAGAAATTGAAGTTTGTGGCCAGAGTCAGAAATGAAGAATGGCAGGTACACACCGAGCCATTTGCTGGAAGAGAAATTCATTCAGAGAAGTGGGTTTGCACAAAGCATGGTGGGTTGAATGCTGACTTGTGCAGCTGGAGGGATAGCATTTAAGCTAAGCCAGGGTAATGTAGTCATTGGTTTGCTTGCTGACTGGGAAGTATGGTAACTTGACCTGTAGACAGGCTTGCATTTTCTTTAGGCTCTCCTCAACATGTGCCCAATGTGAGATGCCATCAACAAACACTGAAGTGACTGCTTGAACCTACACTGATGGGGCTCTGCCTCCAGAAAGGTGCAAGTTGGTAATTCTCAGCGAAGGGGTGAAAGAGGGTGTCTGTTACTTATCTGTTCATGTATGTCTGATTTCTGCTATTTTGTACTATTTTGTCTGATTGCCATTCCCTAAACAGGCTTTTAAAAAGGAAGTATTTAACTGCAGTGGATGGGAGTGAAATGGCTGGAGCAGACCTATTACCCAGTGGTATGTAAGAGAGAGCCAGCAAAATTTATGGCTTCTGGAGAAGCAGTGTATTTTTAAGCTTCTTATCCTACATTTCACAGCCAAGATTAGCAGATTGTTGACAGCTCTGTGATGTATGTGCTGTCACCTGGCTGGAATCCGAAGCAAGTGATAAATTTTTGGTTTGAATGAGCTTTTGTGTGACGTGCAGTGGCATATATATATTTATGTTACTACAAGTATGTAGCCTGTCCTGTGGTGGGGGATTTTGGTGCTATTTTGGTGTGATCTTGAATGATTTCCTTGCTTTTCCTGTGCTTCTGTTTTACTATTCAAGAAAAGATGAAGAAAATGACACATTCCTTGTGTGCTGCGATTGCTTGTTCTTATTGTGTGATGTTGGAGCCTGACACTGGCTCGAATCATTTTTGTTAGGCTCAGTAAAGACTGTCTGCTGGCAGGAGGTAAATGCAATAAGAAACAGCAGCTGGAAATGCTGGATTCTGAATTTCATGTGTCCTAGGGATATGCCACATAAACTTAGATTCAAACACTAATATTTTGGAGTGAATTTTGGTGATGCTGTGCCCTGGGAAGAGCCTCCTCCCTGGATGACGTGTTCAGTATGGAAGAGGATGAGCAGCGTGAATCAGTGTGGGCCTGGTGATAACGGGTTGCTGGTCGGATGATCTTAGTGGTCTTTTTTATGATTCTATGAAACTGTCCCTTCCCTTCAGTCCAGCAGACAAGCAGAGGGCTCTGGAGAGCACATGGAGCATATGTGTGGCAAATGGCTGCATGCTGGTGCTGTCTGCTGCTGTGCCGTGGGGGAGCTTGGCAAAGGGCAGTGTGTTTTGGTGTATGACAGTGCCCTGTGAGGGGATTTCACAGTACATGCACACAAGGGCTCCCTGGATCAGGCCTGATTAATGGATTTGGCCAGAAAACCACAGGGAGCAGCCAGTTTGGGAACGGCACTGCTGTCTGTGTGCTTGGAGCATCTGCACCCTGCAAACTGCCAAGGAGGGAGCGGCGGCAGTCTTGGGAGGTGTGAAGGGGAAGATGTACAGACAGCAGGTGTACGTGCAAGTGGGCAAAGCCCCCACCTCCACTGGGTTACGTGCTTGGACCACTCTGGAAAAAAGTTCAGACTGTATCTAGAAAGGGGTCATTCCAGAACTAGAGATGAAATGGAATGGTAAAAATAGAAAACAACAAAAAAAAGTGGATCTGTGTAAGCAAAATGTATACTTAAAATTTTATTTTGCAAGGCCTTATATTTTCTAGGTGTGTTTTCAGAGGTTCCAGAAAGCAAGGGATGTAGTTTCCAAAGTAGGGCCTACGCCATTTCTGTGCACCTTGGAGTGAAGGGTGCAGGAATTCAGACATTACAGAGATGAGTATTTTTATGTGGAGCTCTAAGTAGGCAAAGGCAAATGCATTTGAAACTAAGGAAGTATCTATGTCCATGCACACAATTTGCTTTCAAACAGTTTAGTTGTTTGTGTAAATTATTTTGCCTTTATGTTGTAGAAGCAGAGTTGGAGAATGATGCTGAGAAAACCAGAAGAGGAATGTGAAGGGGAGGAAAGAGTTGGCATGGTACTGATGGGTTGATGGTTGGACTGGATGATCTTAAAGGTGTCTTCCAGCCGTAATGATTCTGTGATTGTAGGATTAGCTGGAAAAGCAAGTCTGGCTTTGTGGAGACTGACAAGCATGAAGGCAGAGCATCTCTTGTGCAGGCAGTACCAGGAACTGGGCTGGGCAGGAGGGCTGTGCCTGTCCTGTGCTGCACGGAGAGCTGCTGTGTGTGGAGCTGCCTTGTTTCGGTGTAGCTCTGTATCTCAGGCAGACACGAGGCAGGAGGTGCCTGATCCAGGGACATCTCTCCTTTGGGTTTCCCTCTGCCTGTCAGTGCTTTCAGGTGTCTCTGTGCTCAGCCACCCACACCTCTCCCTCCAAAAGAGGCACAACTTGCACGTGCTTACACATCAGGAATGGAAGGTGTGCCTCTTATTGCAGACCGTCATGGTGATCGCTTGCCTTAGGGGGGAGAGCATATGTGCAGCAAATGGACACTTACATAACCCTATTAGCTTATACTGTGTGATTTCAACTGTTGGTTTGCCACGGGGAGTTGGACGAGAAGAATTAGGTAACATAAATAGAAAGATGACATCCTCAAAAAGAGCACTGTTCAGCACATACTGCCGGCTGGCCTCATGGTTCAGAGCCGATAAGCAAATCTGGCCTGAATCCCATTGCAGCATTTTCTGGTGGCACCAGCACAGCTGAGGGATTGGTGCTGCCCGTGGCTGCGGCTGCAGAGCCTGCCTGCCCCTGGGGCACGAACCTCCAGCCAAATCAGTGGTGATTTATTTTGATTATGGGCCATTCCCTTTGAAGCGATGCTTAAGATGAATTTATCCCGTACGTGCTTTAAATGGGAAGTTGCTCAGAATTGCTCCTGCTAATGCATCCTCCAGGTTTATTTCCACTCTGCTTTTTCTTTCTTTCGGGGATTGGTTCCTGGTACAAATGTGCAGGTACTTTTCATTAATTCCTGCAGGGCTTCTGTGCCTTCAGGCTTTTGAGTGACATGTGGAAAAATATGAAAGCATCATGCAAAAATCATCCTAGGAAATCATCTAAGGAAGGGTTTGAGCGAGGACCTCAAGATCTGTCCTGTAGTACGCGATGGATATTAGCACTTAGAGTGGGTGTAACTGGTTGGAATGCTGGAGCAAGAAAAGAGTTAATAGCATTGTCTGTTCACCGCTGCAAGGAGCTGTTACCTATTATTACATTTATAGCAAAGGAAAGTACAATGAATGCACTTTTAAGCCAATTCCTCCCACTGTTCTTTTCATTCTGTCTTGTGAATATTCTGTGGGACTGACTGAAGGCTTTGTCTGGTGTAGCAGGAGCCTCTCGGCTTCCTAATAGCAGTGCAGAAGGCATGGCACAGCACCTTTCCTTTCTTATTTGCTTACTTATTTATTTTTAAACGAGAATGTTTACAGCAACCTGAGAAATTGTGTTTTGACCCAGGCTTTAAGAAAAGCCACCTGCGTTCCGCTCCTCGCAGCTTTCTGAAAGTTCCTGCCTTGAGAAGCACTTCTCACGACGAACAAACTGCCAAATGCATTTGGAATGGAACATTTCTGATTGAAATGGCATCCTGGGGCCTCCAGCTGTAGGTAACTGTGTTGCAAAACAATGGCATCGTTTGCAGTCTCTTTGCAGATGCTGCTGCTCTAACAGGCAGGGCAATTTTAAATATTTTATTGAGTCTAGTTGGTTTTAAGTTTGAAGAGCCCTGTTTTTTTTTCCCTTCTCCGTTGTCTAAATTAAAATGGGTGGAGGTAGCTAGAGCTCCTGTGTGCCCATGTTGTGAGTGCTGAAGGTTGGTCATTTCGTGGTCGCCCAGATCTGTGCAGAGAAGGAAGAACATCTGGACAAGCCTTGGCATATTTGAAAGTTGTATCGTGAGGGTCTTTCTGAGGGAATGAGAAAACTTCAGAGGAAGGATCATGAGCAGAGGAAAACCACGGGGCTTTTTGATTCCTAGGCAGTGATTGAGATCAATGGGAGCTGCCTATCTTGCGCCAGGAAGCACAGCCCAAGGCTGGGGCTCTCCAAGGGCTCAAACTTTAAGCTGAGTTTCTTCTTGTGCCAGTTTTTCCTTGGCGTCTTTGCCCCAGTTTGGGGGCTGCTCCCTCTGGCTGTGCCCTCCTGCCACCTCTGGTCCCTCACGAGCTCCGTGCCTTGGGTTGGATGAAGGCACTGAGGGCTGTCCCTGTGTCCCAGCACGTCCTGCCTGCTCCTTGTGCTGAAAGACCAAGAGAGAGTGGTTCTGAAAGTTATTCCTACACATCCTCCTGACGGCTGTACCTATTAGAAACTCAATCGGAACCACACTGTGAATGCAGTCAACTTTTCTCCTGACATGATCTGAATGTATGAAGTGAAGAAATGTCAATCAAAATGAATATGCACTTATTCCAGAAAGAAATCTCAATACTTAACTGCTGTAGTGCTGGTGGGTGAGCAGAGATTTTTTTTTCAGTCATTTTGCTGTGTAATGAAAGCCCTGATGAGCCCCGCAGACCTCCCTGCTGATGTAGTGAGGCTCTCACCATTGCCAAGTTGTTGTCTCATTTTTTGGTTCAGGTTTGAATCACTGCATTTCTTTCTTATTTTTCCTGGTGCTTTCTGTTACTGCACTCTGCCAGCAGCTTTTTGCCTGAGGGGACGTGGAGAGAAAACTCAGGCAATCCTAGAGCACTTCTTCCCTTGTGCAGTGCTTTACTTGATGGTGTAAAAGTGGTCTGACATTGAGTGCCACACTCAGTGTAAATGGAGGGTATGGAAGAGGCTGCACCTCGAAACCAGTGGCAGGAAATCCCATTAAATTCAGTGTACTTACATTGTTCTAGAAATGTGGCTTTGTTTCAGCTACCAGCCTCCCACTAAATGACTTCAGATCAGGCTCAATCTGTGGAATGAAATCTGCCCGATGTAGATGTGAAAGATGTAATAAATATGAAGAAATGCATTTTGCAGTTACATTTTTATATTTATCTGCAGCTGTTGATTACATTCTCCAGATCTGGCCTTTCTCAGGGCACGTATTTCCCTGCTGCGTGTGAGGAAATTGAACCTTGACTTCCCTTAATGCCACAATTTACTCTCTGTAGCACCTCGTGCATGACGTTAGCCACTTTGCTTTGCCAAATCCTGCAAAAGATCTCTAAAGAAAGGGTTTTTCCTACGTGAAAAATGAGGCAAAAGCCTCCCCAAGAGGAAGTACCAGCCTGATTGCACCAGCAGTGCTGAGGGTGTTTGGTAGTTCAGGGGGATGGTGTTGGTCTTTTGGACAGATGAGCATTGTGCTGTGGGTTGAAGGCTCACTTTCTGAAGGCTTTGCTCTGCTGGCAGGCAGTGTGTTTACACCTGAAGTCTTTGGGGCCTGAAGTTAATTGAGAGTGATGGCTTGACAGTGAAGATTCAAGTCAGGGAGGCTGCGGTACCAGGAGGAAGGGAGTTGCTATTCTCAACGCCATTTAAAATCAAAGGAACACATCCATGCAGTTAGTGGTTTAGTGAATGGTGCCTTTGTCATTTGAGGTTTTCATCAACAAATCAGGTAATTTATACCCAAACTACCGGATTAGAAAGAAAACTCAGCCAAAGTAAAGCAAGTGGCTTCCCTTTGAGTATTCGCAAGCTATCGATGCAAGTAATTGAGAATATGGTTTTTGAGTCAGCGATTATTGGCAAAGAAGATATTGTCACTTTAATGCCTTGGCATGTGAATCCGTGATAGTGTTGGATGCAGTGCAGTAACTGCTGGAGGAAACAATTACAGCACAGGGCACAGGCACTGACAGCCCTTCCTCTGCAGGAGGCTGGTTGGAAAGCTCCAGCTTGGTTTGCAGTTTGGAGGTGCAGAGTCTCCTGGTGTCCAGTGTCAGCTTCCTGAAACGTGTCTGGTAGTGAATGCTGCAACAGAGCAGTGCATTCCATCCTGTTGTGCTTCATAAACTGGTCAAAAGTACTGAAGCCTCTCCTCTTCCAATCCAGTATTTCTACGTCAGTACTGATGGGCACGTAATAGACAATTTGAAGCAGGAAAACAGCAGCACGGGGAGAAGCAATAGGGGAGCGGCTGCTGTTTTGCTGGTTAAGTGTAACTGGTCATAGCTATTTTGGCCCTAGGTTGTTGGTCTTTTGCTATATTAAACCTGAAGCTTGTGCCTGTTTTTTGTAGTTAAGAATGAAACTACGCTTACCCCAGCCTCCTTCCAATCACAGCCATTTTTTGGCCGGCCCCAGACTTGCATGCAGACGTTCGGCATCCTTAATGCAAGGGGATGGTTTTGTCCTGGATCCCGAGCTGCAAGAGCATGGCTGGGCACCTCGGGGCAGAGCACAGCATGCTGCCCTGCTGCAGTCACTGAGCAGCTGGTTTCCTTTATTGGGAGGGTTGGATTCCCCCCAAGGACAGCAGATTCCCTCGCTGAATGAGCTCGTCTTTCTGTGCTTCCAGCCCAGTATATCAGAACTATTTCAGCATTTGCATCCTCTAAACAAGGCTCATTAATCGCAAATTCATGGCTGACGGGTGGGGAGTTGAGATTGCAAAAGGAGAACAGGGATGGTAAGTGCTTAATGCTCAGTGGGACAAAGTATCTGACTGAGTGTTTTTCACTGAAAACCACTGAACATGTTAAAAAGCATCAAAGCCTTTTTTATTGGCAGTTGATTCAGTGCCCCCCGACTCCCCAGGGGAAAAGCTTGTTTTTAGTGCGTTTGTTATTGCAAACGCAGTGCATGCTTTGAAATACTCAAGGTCTAAGGGACTTTTTTTTTAATCAGTGATTTGTGTCACTGAAATTCCCAGGGACAGCACTTAGTGCTGGAGCCCACCTGTAGGTATGAGTTCTTGGTGAAGGACTGCAGAACCCCTTGTCCTGGTGGCTGATGAAGGAGTGCTACCTGTCCCAAAACTGGTGTGACTCTCATCAGGAGGGATCCTGGGGCTGAGCCGGGCTGCAGGATCTGTCCTGCATGCATGAGGTCTGCAGACAAAGCTGAGCAGCACAGCCCTGCTGGCAAACAGAACAGATCTGCCATGTGCTCCTTCGTGATTGGATCCATCCTGAAGCAGGCTGCTGCCTGACTGCTCTTCTACAAACACTCAAGTTTAAATTAAAAATTGCTGCAGGTATTAAATAATCCTTTCCCAATCCTGCTGGTGCGGGGTGAGTAATTTCTTTTGACGAGCAAGTGAAATGCCATTAGTTTCTTGCATTACCATCAATCACGGTCACAAATGGCAAGCAGCTTTTATGTTGTGGCCGGTAGATCTTCCTGACAGCAGTACAGGGCTGGGTGGCTTCAGGGGTGCATCCTCATGGCCTCGTTCTACTGTTGGGGCAATGGCCAAAGGGCTGCCTGGGGTGCCCCTTTCTTTGGGAAGTGCTTGCTCTCTAGGAGAATGTTGGAAGGCTGTTGTCGGCAGGTAGAAAAAAATTGTTACAAGAGGGAACGCAGAGGGAAAAAAGCAGGAAAGAAGGCTTTGATGGCTTATCCCAGCTGGAGGGCTGGTTCTCATCAGAATTCACGCATTATTAGCCTGCTTGGTGGTCGTTGGTGCCTGGAGTACAAACCACGTAATCATAATGCTCACTAAAATTTTTGCTAGCAGCAGAAAAATGCTTTCTTACTGTAATTTATGGTACCACCTTTTCAAGAAAAGTACTGGTCTGAGCTGTACTGGAAATTGAATTCTATCTTGTGGAAAGGGAGATTATTTCCTGAGCTTTGCTTATTCTCCATCCTGGCACACGCTGCTCAAGGTAAAGGTGCACTCTAGGAAGATTGATCGTGAGCGCTGGCGGACCTCTGTTCCGTGTGACAGGGATATAAAGAACAATATTTTCATTTTTTGACAGTAAAGGGGAAATGGCATTACTAGCAATATTCAGCAATGTACTCTGCAGCCCCAGTTAGCTCTGCATATTTTATGGCATCCGTTTTCTTTCTTCGATTAAACAACATAAAGCGCCATAAAATAATTCAATAAAAACAACCACCACTAGTTCAGGCAGAGTTCTCGTGGCCTTCTTAATTCTGAATGGATTTTCATTGCAGTGCTTTGTTTTCCCCCTCCCTTGTGCTCAGGTCACTGTCTCCTCTCCACAGTCTGGGCAGTGCTCCTGACAACCTTCCTTCCTTTATTGTTTTTTTTTTTTTTGGTTTGGAGTACAGAGCAAGAATCAAAAAATGGTGATAGATGCCCTAAAGGTGCATTGTTTGTGCTGTGGCATGTAGAGATGGGGCTACAGGTGGGCTGCTGTGGGCTTCCCAAGCATCTGCTGCTTGGGGCTTGGCTGTCACAGTCTGATTTCAGTTGTACGTACTGAATAGACTTGTTCCCTGTAGGAAATGTATGAGTCTCTGAGGTGGTGACCAAATTTAGCCACCGTGATCAGTGACTTCAAATGCTGGAAAACCCCATCCCATGTTGGCCAAGACAGGGCTATGGAGCTCATTATCTGGTTTTGCAAGGAGAGAGGGATGGGAAGTTTTCTTTCTTTATTGTTGTTTGGGTGCTTTCAGAAACTGTGACCTTCAGGGCTTTTTTCTTCTCTTTTATTTTTTTTCTTTCTTTTTTTTTATTTTTTTCCCTCCCACTTGTAGAGGCAGAAAAATGACCCCTTCACAAAGATTCGCCGTCTCCCAGGAGGACTGCACTCTGTTCAGGCTGCAAACATCTCCGCAGCACTGATTTCTGAAAGGAGCCTTTCAATAAAAGGAAACCTATAAGTATCTTTGTCTTTGCAGGAAGAAACCTCTGACTTGCTTTGATATTTTCATTACAGTTTTCAAAGCTGTGTTTCTGCATGATTGCAAGAATCCCAAGTTCAAATACTTCGGACACCTTCAGACTTGATAATGCATTTTCTCCTGTGCTTCTAGGCTTGAAGGGATAGTTTCATCTATTATAGCATTGCGTTGGTTTCAAGGTAAAGGACATAGTGGGAGTGCATCAGATCTTTCAGAGAAAGGTTGAAGAGTCTGAGCAGGCTTTGATTTTTTGTTCTACAACCCTATGTTACAGGAAACCATTATAGCATTTTACCTCTCCTCTCCACGGAGGAGGGACGGCACGGCTTGTTGTGTTGCAGAAGAGAGGGCACATAATTCAGTTCCTGCAGGTGTCGGAGGGGTGCAGGGCAGCAGGCACTCCTGAGCTCTTTGAATAACGATCACTGCATCATAACTCAGCTAACTGAGTGGAGGAAAGGAAAACATCGCTCCTCTTACAGAGCAGGGTGTGCATACCAATGAGGAAGGGCTGTTCGGTAGCACAAGAATCAGAGTTTGGAGAAGGTTCCCCCTCTCCCTTTTGATCAATAGTAATAATACTCGGTTCGTGTTTATTGAATGCTCTGAAAGCGTCAGGCAGCTGTTGGATCTGGGTTTTTCTTTGCAGGTGTTCTGTGCTTGTTGCCCTCCAGGTGAGCCAAGCCAAAAGGCCTGGAACGCTTCCCCGTGGTGTGGGCAGGGGGCTGGGCTGTGGGACTGAAGAGCTTTCAGCACAATCTCCAGCCACATCTGCTTATGCTACAATTATAGTCATCAATGTGTCAAAGACCCAACGATATTTTCAGGTGGATTGAAAAAAAATAAAAATTACAGCTTTCAGTTTTATTACGAAAATGCCAATTGCTACAGAACTCTTTGACCTGCAGTATTTTATTTTATTTTTTTTTTCCCCTGGAATGGATTTCTATACCAAGGCAAGAAAAGATGCTTATTCCCATTTTGAATGTGCCAGTTGAGTTAAATGGCTAATAGAGTGCTGTGAGCCAAAGGGATTGCACCCAGCATCTCCTGCCCAGGTATGTGGCAGCCTTTTTCTCCCTGAAGGAAAACATTCCACCGCTGACATATTTTGATAGAAATGGAGATTGCTGGGAGACAGTGTTTTGATTTTGTATTGCAGAAAGACTTCAGAACCTCTCAGATTCCCATAGCAGCATTGCAAACCCATATAAACAGGTCTGGTTTGTGACAGCAATAAATAAGGATAAAAATTAATAGCTTTAATTTCAAGTCTATTAGAGTGTCTTTCCACTGTTGTTTTATGTACCTGAGTAAGAGAGAGAGCAAACTGAAAAATGGACTTTCTGCTATCGTGTGACGATAACACTTAAAAATACCTAAATACCTTCTTTCCTTTAAAAGAAAAAAGGCAAAAACTTGGAATTTTCCTTTTGGATGTGTAAAGACGTGATAATGTTAGACTGCTTTGGAGATGCTCACGTGCTCTTTGCTAATGTTATGAATGCAGTCTTGTATCTAGTAAGAGTTTCTGAGGCACTTTCCCTTTGAACAAACTCATGAGAAGTGACCCCTCCTTCTTTGGCTCACCTTCTCAGATGTGAAATTTATCTTCTCGATATCATGAATTCCATGTGAAATTCAGTGATCTCTGGTGCTTTAGAACAGAGCAGAGAATCTCTCCTAAAATATTTATAAGCTTTTAGGAAAAGTGGGACCTCTGGAGAAAATTTGGAGTACTTTTTTAGCTAAGTTCTATGTAGAGTTTGATTGAAAGGCAGGGGGAGGATTTTGGTCTGCCCAGCACCACCTCCTGTTGGTCATGCCACACCTTATTTTGGTTGTGCTTCTGTAAAAGCTTCCTTTGAATCACAAGCCATCATGCTTCAAGGGTAGGCTGTGTTAATTTGTCTTTCTTAACAGTTGATTTATCACGTGGAAAGCACTGTACTGTCAGAATCCAAATGAAAAGCCCTGTTTACTCTTCTCATTATTCAAAATCCAATATGCTAGCGAGTCTGATGCCTAGCACATTTTGATCCATTCCCTGGGCTGAAAAAATAGGTTGATAGCTTCATGTGTCTGTCTAGAGGAGTGGTAATTGTGTCGTTCTGAGTCTTCAGCATCAGTCCTCTCTGAGGTTGCAAAGGGCTTCCACCTCCCCAGGGCTTTCTGCTTTTTTGGCCGCCATGTCAGCGTTGTTCCTGCCTTGCCTTGCACTGGTCACCACAGCTATTTTCTCTTACTTTGCTCTTCCTGGTACTTTGGCATTGACTTTTATTCCTTGAGCGCCTGTTGGATGGAGATATTTTGATATACAGCAGTAATAACTGCTTTCCTAGCAACTGCATCCCCACTGCTTGATGGGGTTAAATAAGACAGCTACAAAAGGTTATATAAAAATAGCAGACGCTGAGAGAAATTGAGTTATCCCGGAGAGAGGAAAAGGCAAACTTCCTGATGTGGTGTGAAGGTGAGAGGCATTTCTGTGGGTTGGTGACGAGGAACCTTGGCCCCATGATGGCGTCTCAGAACAGGCAGAGCGCAGTGAATCTATGTCTTGTTTTGATAAATAATTTGGAGCAGTTATGCATTGGGCTGGCAATGAAGGAGTGGCCTGTGGAGTAGGTTTCAGCTGGGTTGAAATGAAGAGGCAACATCTTGAGTAACACTCCAGCTGACCCAGGACGTCGTTGTTTCCGTCTCTGTTGAGTTCTCTTTAGGGATAAAGCCAAATATGGTGGGTTTTTGTCCCACCATCAGTTCCCACTTCATTTTACTGGTAGTACATGTTGTCACTGGGTTTGTACCAGGGTCACGTTAAGTTTTCAACCGCCTGATGTCATCATTCTAACACTTTGGGGTTTTCCTTTTGCTTGGTGCACTGCAATGCCCTCTGTTTCACATCTGCCCACACTTCTCCTCCAGGCTTTGCAGGCTGCCTGTTTCACTTATGTGACAAAAAGGCACATTGTTTGTGCTCCTATACTTGTGGCCTCTAGAAGAAGGCTTGGTTCGTTCCAGGATCTTTGTGTATTTTGATATGCATTTTAAATACTTTGATAGCTTTACTCACTGTGACATTAATACAAACACAGCTGGCCTAGCATTGCTATTTTAAGAAGAATTTGATAGGGAAATAGCTTGAACATAAAGCTGTGACAAGTCTTTTAAAACATAAGAGAACAAAGAAATAACATTCTTGGATAAATACTTCAGAAAATATGCTCTACCCCTATGTAGGGCTGCTTGTGTCCCTGCCATACGGGAGCAGTTGCCTGTTTCTCCCACACTCCTGAAAGTTCTCAGCTGTTACGTCTGAGTTCAGCGATTATTTTAATTTATAGTGCTTGGCTTAATGTATCTTAAAACACATGTATTTTAACTAGAAACTCCCCGGGGACCTCATTCAGAACTAATTGCTCGCTGTTTGTGCGATTCTTCAAATCTGTAAAATGCTCTGTGAGGGCTTGGAATTACTCAGCTCCATGGTGTGTGGAGTTAAAGATGGGTCGGGGTGTCTAGCCGATGTGTGAGCATGAAGTTGGGGTGGATGGGAGCCTTTCTGGCTCTGCAGAAGCTGTATGATTTTGGTTGGGTTAGCCAAGCTGGCCTACGGCTTAGATTGCCTGTATGGAAGGACGATGATTTTATTTTTAATTGGGCTAAAAAGGAGCGTTGAAGGACTGAATGCAGAAGTGCTTGGAAACTGCAAAGGAAATGTATGATCAGAACCATTATTATTAGTACGTTATTGAGAGAGGATTTAACTCGGATTATGTTTTCCCCTGTAATGGGCTGGGGAGAGATGAGCGGATTTCTAAAATAGCTCTGGAAAAGTCTTTTTCCTATCGTTTTGAGCACATTCCATCTGCTGTGAGCACATTCCTGCTTTATTTCCTAAACATCTTTCTCTTCTGTTTCTATTTTAAAGTTCTTTTAACCAAGATTTTACTTCCAATTACTGCTGCTAGGTGGGGTGCTGGGAGTGTTGCCCACATTTACCTTTCAGATGCTGCAGCTAATTGACCAGGAGGCAGTGGCAGTCCCGGCACTGTTTCACTGGTGCTCATCTGCCTAAATCCCTCTTGCAGCCTTTCAGTTACATCCCAGCCCTGGTGATTGCTTGTACTTTCCCCTCTCCTCCTCTTGTACTAAATGAGAGAGCTGCTGAATTCATGGGGTCGCATACATTTAAGGCTGGGATTGCATTTTAAAATAGCTGTTCCAACTTGGCAGGCTGGGGACACTTCTCTTACCCACTCCATTCAGTCCATCATGTTTCCAGCTTTATATTACCCAGTACATGGAGGGCACACTGCTTGGGGGAAAAAGCTCTGCTGGGGATAGCAAATGTATTCTGCAATCTTACTCGAAAGCAGCTTCCTCCATTCCGCATTTATAGGTGGAGAGGAGGGCAAGATTCACTCGTGAAGTAATTGTCATCGATTCCCTTTCTGAATAGCTTTGACACTACCCCCTCCATCCCCACCAGCTCTCTCTTCTGAAGATCTCACAGTCATAAGTGTCATGAAAGGCTGTGCTTGAGAATGTCACATTTCTCTTGGGCTCCCTCCAGCCCTAAAGAAGAGAGCATCATGAATAAATGGTCACCTCCTTTGTGGTACAGACTGTGAATACAGGTGGTAAATTTAAAGGACGTCAGACTTCTTTTTTTTCCAATCCATTCTGTGCATTGTTGCAGCTCCCTAGGAGATGGAAGAACAGCACTTTCCTGTAGTTTGTATGGGGAAAGGAGGTGTAAGGAAATGAAGCAATCCACCCAAGCTTGTTACTGAAGCCTGGCACATAGCAGGCAGTACCCAACGCCTGGGCTCTCGCGTTGGCCATTCACCATCTCTGCTCCGATTCCTGTCAACTCCCAGTGGGTTTTCCCATTCTTTTCCATGCTCTGAGTCAGCAACTCTCACAGCAGTTTTGTGCCTGAGGATTTGGGGGCTGACTAAAAGACATGAATCACTTATCAGAAGAGTAGTGGGCTCCGACCTTCCGTACGTAGGCTGCTCGATTTGAATTTCTTGACTTTTTCCTAAGTGAGAATCTGAATTCACTTTTTTTTTTTTTTATCTTCTTTCAACCTTTCTGGCTGTACTGATATCCAAAAATGCAAAATGACATCTTGTCTCAGCCCACCAGAGCAGACGCACTGCAAAGGATTAGACTGGAAATTTTCCTAAAATGCAGCATTTGGAGATGTTTTTGGAAAACAGAGCAGGGAAGCAGTGGATGTGATGTTCACTTGATGCTAAACCAGCAAGACAGTGGATGGATAGGCAGTGAATGAAGGCTGCAAGCGCAGTCAATGAGCTCCTCTTATGGAACAGTGCCCTGAAGGACGAGCCCAGCGGTGAGCAGGACAGTGGGAGAACCTCAGCTGCTGCTCAGATGGGCTGCATTCAGACCCAGGAGAGGGAGGATGGAGCTGTGCAAAGGTCCCACCTGGCTGTAGCCTGCTCCTGAACCACATCCTGCTGGGGTGTTGAGACCCACCAGGCTCAGAGTGGAGCAGAAGACAGAGCGTGCTGTGGAGTGAGGGTATCCATAGTGCAAGAGCTGTGTGGGAGGGCGTAACAGGCTTCTGACAGATGGGAAGAGGCTGATGAATCCTGAAATCGTGGTGTAATCCAGCTGTCCTGGCCCCATGCATCTCCTGCCCTTCAATGAAACTTTTATTCACCAGGGCCTTGACTTGGGTGGAAAGCTGGGTTAGAGTTTTCCAAGCTTGTTGTCAAGAAAAAATTAGTAAAGTGAGGGGACAGTGGGGAGGTGAATTTGTTGAAAGTATATAATTTTGTCTGGGAAAGAGAAAATTAAAATAGCATCCTTTTTTTTTTTTTTTTTTTTGATCCCCCTGAAGTGCAGTTGACTATATCTAAAGAAAAAAAGATGGGCTCCATTGCTGAAGGCTTGGTTCTTTCTCTCATGTAAACTACAAGCCCGTCTGAAATGAAGCCATGTAGGTGTTTTGCAGGAATGATTTGGTCCAGTGTAATTACTACAAAATAAATGAATGTTCCTATGGAAAAAAAGAAGAGGAAACGATACAGAAAGGGCACATAAGCTTTGAGGCATGTTGTCTGGAGATATGAATGTCTGCGGAGAAACACGAAGGAAACAATTAGAAAAATATCAAATGAAATTCTCTCCCTCCAGGAACCATTTTTCATCAGCTTGGTTATGCCAGGCATGGGTTTGGTCCATCACGTCAGGAAAGCCTCGCAGGGAGAAACATGGGCATCATAAAAGCAGGACAAATTAATTCCTTCTCAGAGGAAAAGACCACCCACTGAGTGCTGAAGTGAGTTTGATCCCGGACCACGAACTCAGCTGCAACTTAAAGGAGATTCTTAATTGAGTGGAGTGAGGGCCGACTGGCCACGAGGCTTTGGGGCCAATCCATCACAACTCACTGTTAAGTAACGCTTCATGTCACAGCAGTTGCCGTTTAATTCCACCATACAACTAAGAGGTCCCTCTTGGCCTTGCTTTTAATTAATTAAGTCACAGTAGTGGCGAATGCGGCACGATAGCAGTTGCTTTCAGCCTAATTGTTCTCCAGGCATATTTGCAGCACTCCTGTCGAAATCCCAGGCTTGTTTCTGGAGTCAAGCTGCACGAATGAAGTTCCTGCTATTAAAAGCAGTTTGTTTCCTATTCCTTAGCAATCTGTTCCTAATGCAGAGCCCCGCTGGAGCGTGGACTTTTTTTTTTGTTCAAGCAAATGGCAAAAAATTGTGATGTTTACCAAGTACTGCATGCTTTTAGTGCTACCTGTGCTTGGGAAGTTAAGGTTTTTCATGTCGACACACTATTTCCATCAGCAAGTTTTGCATACTCCATGTGGTAGATCCCAGTGCAATGGCATCATTATTTCCAGCCTGTGTCCAGGGTTTATCCTAACACATTCCTTCTCTTCTCTTCCCGTGCTGTGGTCTTTGAGCAGCAAAGCACATTTTTTCCATGCAAATCCCCCTAATATTAAGAGCCACCTCACTCCCAAAGGTTTGCAGGCAGGAGGATCTACTTTATATCACAGTGCTCTGAACCTCCATCTTAGACTGCAGGACAGACGCAACAAATTAAATCAACTTATGCTTAGTCACATCTGTTTCATTTGTATCAAACTGGTGCCACTGAAGCAGAAAGCATTCTTATACTTCTTTCTACACTGTTCCAGCTGAAAATTAACCACCTTTGCGTATAATGAAACTCATACTTCATCTGTTTAAAATAATTGGGCCTGTTTTATTTTTGAAGCAGGCTGACTTGCAGTTGCAACGTATCAGTCTATTACTAATGCAAGAGGGAATATTTCCTCTTTCATCTCCTCTGTTTACCTCTGTGGATTTATTTGTATGGGGTCTGTAACTAAGGAGATCTCTGTGGTTCTCCAACAGAATTAAGACTGCCCCAGGTGTGAAGATCTTGGACGTCAGAGTCAGCGATGCGGACCAGTGGGGAGTTCAAGAGGAGACTGACAGCGCCAGGACCACTGCCACGATCACCTGCATGCACAATGACCCGGACCCTGAAAGCAGGTAGGCTCCTCTGTGCATTAACTCTTGCTGAAATGCTGATGGAAACTTTTCTGATGAGTACTATTGCTCTTTTAACGGTAGCATTTGCTCCTTCTTGTCTGTGTTGGAAGAGCTGTAAGTGCTGTGATTAGAGCTTTGTTCCTTTCGTTTCGCTTCTGAGCTTGAGAAATAGATGGCTGAGTGTAACTAGAGGCAGCCAACTCGTCCTGGCTCACGTTTTCTTTTCTTGCACCTTAAGGGCAGCAGAAGTCCCTTTGCCAAAGAGCCAATGGATAAATAAATGGATTAGAATAGAAAAATATGGAGAATAATTGAGAAATAATCGAAATAGGACAATGCTGTCTCTTTTATTTGAAAAGCTGCAGAAGTAATAGCTATTAAGTGTTCTTTATTAATGGTGCAGAACACCTATGAGTATCTATGAATAAGTCTAGTGAATGCTGGGTGCATTTGTTATGGTAATGCTCCCGCCAGCTATATCAAACATAATGAGAAATTTATATTGTTAGTCAGAATTATGTATTTGACAATACAAGCAATTTCTCTTCATTATCATGCAGTTACTGTACATTTAGAGTACACTGTGCATACATTTAGCATTAAATTGCATCATAATTAGAAAAGCACAAAACTTTATGTCAAAACTTTGATTTGAGGAGCCTTCTGCACCCATTCTTCCTGAAAGCTCTTTGTTTAGAGCTAGGAAGATTATTGCCAAAGGTTTGGCATGCAAAGTGTAGTTCTGCTCTGTTGAACTTCTGGAGCTGTATTTGGGGAGCAAAGGAGTTCTGGGTACCTGCAGTATGAGTGCTGAGGTGAGAGCTATTCACCTTGGGTTCACTTTTCAGTGACAAAAAGGAAAACTGCTGGATGTGTAAAACAGGCCTAGCGCATGGCAAACTGAAAGCTCCTGTTTCTCTTCAGTAAGGATGGAGAGTGGAGGTGACTGAGTGGGATGTGGGCATTTGCTTTGCAAACACACAAAGCGAGGGGAGGCGGTTCCTATGCGTTTAGTCTCTTAAGTGATGCAGAGTTTTCTGGCATTAAAAGTCACAGAAACACTTCAGTTCGTTACCTGCTTCATGCCCTTCCTGCCCACTGAAAAACAAACAACATCAGCAATAAAGATTTCCCTCTTGTTTCCATTCATCGCAGTTGCAAGTCTGAATTTGTGCTGTTGCAAATTGTGGCTGCCTCTCATTCTTTATTTTTTTTGCTGGGGTTCCACGAGCTCCTGCAGTGGTGAAGCAGGGCTCTGGCGGCTGGAATAAGCTTTGTCACCAAATCCTTTGTCTTTCAACTACATTTCCTCACTCTTCCAATGCCTTGGACCCACTGGTGGTGGAAAGCTCATGGTATGGTGGCTCTGGGGTTGGGGGTGCAGCACTGGCCCCGGTGTGAAATGCTGAGGCAAGAGGAAGACTGAAGATGGTTTGGTGGGACAGAGGAGACTTTCTACCTAATGCAACTGTTTTTTTTTTAAGGTTAAAAAAGAACAGGCAAGGTACTGAAACTTACTGCCTTGTACGTGGTTTCACTAATCCATGGAATTATACTTGTCACAGTAACTTACTTTTTCTTAAAACTGATTTTTGCTTTGTATTGAACTGTTAATTTGCACAAAAGCAAGGAATCTCGAGTTAATTAATACTTTGACCCTTTCCTTTGTGAGATTAGTTTTAATATTTTTGGATTAATTAAAGTATGCAAATGGAAACTGCTGAAAGATCGCTTCCAGATTTGCAAATACTGTAGTGCTTAGAGTAAATATTTAGCTTTGATCTTTGCTTTAATTTGCCTTTTTGGTCATAGCGGTGGCCCTCTCGTTTCTTTTGGAGAATGTTAAGTGTTTTGTAGGGATTCTGATGCTTTGTGTAAACAAGCGGAGGCTTGAACTTGCTGCTGCTGAGGTCAGTGTGGCAAAACTGCCTGTGAGTAACTCAGGGAGCTTTTTAAGGGCAGTTTATATGTGAGCAGAGGTTTGGTGAAAACGAGAACCATCCTGCCATGTCTCTGCTGCACTGCTGCTATCTGTCTGTCCACTGCCTCTCCACTGCTCTGCACTTGGGCTGCTCCCTCCTCCCCAGTGCATGACCCCAGTAAGAGCCTGCAGCATTCCCTGCTGCAAGGAGATCTGCCCTGTTGGGCTGCAGTGTGGTGGCAATCCCTTCTCCATTCCCTTCAGCCGCTGTTATCGGTGGGAGCCTTTTCAAACTTGCTTACTTTCCTAATCTTCTCCTTCTCCCCTCCGCAATGTTATCGTTATCATGAGGTTTTCATCTCCGTTTCTCACATTTCCCTACACAAATTGAGTGTTCATTAAAATGGTTTAAATTAAGACCTTTCCTCCTTTCATGCAGAGTGCATCGTGCCTTTTCTGCGCATTACTTTAAAAAAAAAAAATCCTTATCACAATGTTTCAGGCAGTTTACATTATATTCTATTAAAAATCCATTTTGTCCAAGCTTGTCACAATTCACAGATTAAAGCTTTGCAGAGTGTGTTTTGTTAGGAATACATTCATAAATTCACCTCTTTAGTCGTCCCAGAAGCTTGTATTTAAAACCTCTTTTGATAACGTAGTTGAACAAAGGGTATAAAAAGATTTATTTTAAATATACACAAGTATATTGCATGCACCTATTCTGCTCTGTGCAGAGCCTTGCTTTGCCCCCATTGCTGTCATCTCAAAGGAGCTTTTTGGGAGCTCATTCAGCAAGGAGATGGGTTGTCCTCGGTGCTTATTCTGTGCTGGGGGCAACTCCATGAATCATATTGTGGGAGACTTAGTTGATCAGAAGTTTGTTGCTTCAAAAAGATACAGTTTCTACTTCAAGCACAAACGCTCCTGGATGATGCCTGCAGCTGGAACCCGGTCCTTCTCTTCCATAGGAAAGAACCTTAATGGGTTTCTGTGCAGAGTGCGTTTTGCAAGGAGCAGAGGAAGTCAGGGCTGGCAGGCTTAGATAAGAATCAGGAGCTCCCAGCTGTCCATGCAGAACTGCTGTATGTGTGAAGGACTGGCATCTTACCCTGTGCTGTAGGGTGACATGTTGAATTATTGCAAGCTGCTGTGCCCCATAACTTTGCACTGATATCCAGAGACATGGTATAGCAGGAACTTTGCCCGTGATCCTGCTTGTTTTAGGATTGGGTTATTTCAGACCGCTGGTGTTCTCATTTGAAAGGCCCCACAAAGCAAAATGTTTCATGGTGCTGGGTTTCTACTTTGCTGGAAAGCTGAAGGATGGCACCTTGGTGTGACCTCCTGACCTTTGGCTCACAAGAACGAGGTGGACAGACTCAAAAGTCGAGGCTGAGAAGTGGCCTCTCTCCTTTGGAAGGGAGTAAAAGAGACATTGTTCTCCTCACTCAGGATAACTGTCATTACATTTTATTGGATTATTAGCTGGGGAGGAATCTAATTCCATGACAAAGTAGTACTTTAATCAGAAAGGTTGTATTTATGCTAACTGGCGAAGTTACTGAAATTGATTTCACCTGCAGGCTGAGCATAAAGTGACCAAACCTGTTCTTCTCACTCAGGGATTATTTTATCTCCGTGTCAATAATGCAGCTTCCATCTCTCAGGATATCCATCACTGCATAAATTAAACTTGCGTGAGGGACGCTCAGAAGGCAGAAATAGGGAAGCTGGAAGCTTCAGAGGTTTCTTTAAGTTTCTGTCAGAACTATTTGTTCTGCTGCATGGACAATTTATATCTTTTTTAATTGATGCAGACCAACTCAGCTGTTCGGCATTTGACATTATCTATCTTCAAACTTGAATAAAAAATTAATATTCTGCAATGATATTCCATTTCTCTGCCATTTTAAAAGGTGTTCAAAGAATTCAAAAAAGAATTTCAAAAAAAAGAATTAAAAAAAAATAATTTAAATGACTTCAAAAAATTATAACCATAGCGTGTGCTATGTATCTTTATACATATGTATCTTTAAATCAGGGAAAGCAGTTATTTCATGTATTTATAGGTATGCAAATAGAGCCCGCTGTTTTGAAATAATTCACTTCTTTTTTTTGCACTTGGGAATGCCCTTTGAACCTGAAATCTCAGGAGAAAAAAAAAAAAAAAAAGAAAAAAAAGATGTGAAATTGGCTGTCAGTTAAGATATGGGCACGTATTTATTTAAAGTAAATCTGTGTTATTGGAGCTGATGAACTGAGCAAAAATGTTGTATCGTTTGGTTTTGTTTTTAAAGCTTGGCCCTGGTCTGAGATAGGGGAGGCAGAAAGAGTGTGAGCTCCTGTCCTTGGGCACTGCATCCATCACAGCAGCCTTGGGTCTTTGGGAAGGAAGGTTTTGCTTGAAAAGGGAAAGAGGAGCTGAAGGTGTGGGCAGAAGTCGCAGACTGTGTGGTGCAGCATACTGCCTTGGGTGTTCCTCTGCTATTCTTATGCACTTGCTGCTTTGCTTAGGTCAGAAGTGTCATGGGCAAAGAAATGTGCTTTGAATGTGGAGTGAGGGTGGCCTGTAGATCCTGTAGGAGTTCATTCTCTGGCCTTGGCCAGACCCCAAGGCTGCACCGTCTCTTGAGCCATTGATGAAGAGAATTTTTATCTTCAACGTACCGGTTTTAAGGTTGCGACCTCTATTATGAGTGATGGAGTCTGCTCTGCTTTGTGTAAAGAGTGTTCCACTGAGAAGCATCCACACACATTTTCAAACACAAATGACTCAATGGTGTCACACAGAAAACCCGATAAGAAGAATTTTAACTAACCTTTATTCTTTACGTGTGTGCCTTTTTGTATGAAAGAATCCAAGCAGGCTTGGAAATGTTTCAGTGAGATAAAAGCGCTGACACCTCGCAGTAGCTTAAAGAGGGCATAAAAAATAATAGACAATTAACAGCAGTAGGAAGGACCACTTAGTGTAGAAAGCTGCGGTTTTAGGATCAAATGGAAATGTACCATTTCAGGAGGATATTTTCTTTTTTTTTTTTTCTTCTTCTTTTCGTTCAAGGCTAAGAACAATGAAATTCTCTGTCCATCTCCTGTTGGGAGCCTAATAGCCTGATAACCACATGATTCCTCTCCTGGCCAGCCGGCTTTTTCAGATGGCTGTTTCTTCCTCTATCTTAGTTAAACTCACTGCTGCTCTGGTAAAGTCCCCAGAAGAGACGGGTCAGAGGGATTACTTACTGCTAGTCTGGATAATTGCTTCTTTACTGTGGTTCATGCATCCAAGAAAGTAGTGGCTCTTCTTAAGGCAGCCGTGCTGTGCTGGTGCAGTACTTTTATTATGGCCCAAGGAGATGTTTTTGAACAAATGCATCTTTGATAACTGGAAAAACCCGTCGAGCAGTACAGCAAGGGATTTTGACAGTTGTCTGGAAAATCTGGAAAGTGGGAAACCTCTTTTTGGAAGAACTCAACAGTATTCACCTGTATTCAGTGGTTTAAGATGACGTGGTACAGGGGCTTGAAAATGATGTGGAAAACTAACAGCTGGTAACATCTGACATAAGGAGCATCTAAGTTAGATCATCAGGCCTTGCTCACCTCTAGGTGTGATGCTGGGATCAGAAGAGCTGATTCTGATTTCTGATAACTCGATAGGTCACAGCTGTGTCTGAGGCTTAAGGCTTTTTTTAGTCTGTTTCCTGGTTCTAGAAGCGGTTTGACAGACAAACACTGAGCTTTTAATTTCGGCCCTTTCAATTTTGATCTCCATATATGTATATTGGCAGTTCAGAAGGTGTAAGCCAATGGAAGACATTTCTTAATACATGTCTTTGATTTTGTATATTATCTGGGTTAAATAGCAAAAAATATATATGTGCAACTCAATGATACTTTGGTTTCCTCAGTTCAACAACAAATATACCAAGTGGCTTCAATAACCTCTTCACCAATGTGTTCCACAAAACCTGATTCAGTGCATATTTTGAGTGATATTTCCTCTGAAAGATGAGCCTGATCATTCTGAAATGAGTCTTGTTTTTGAATTTGACCTAATTAACTTCATTTTGGGTATATCATTCCTAGATGCGAATCTTAATGTAACAGTTGGGAAAGTTTAATTTCAGGGTAGGATAGTCTGCATAATTAGGGCTGAGAGAATATAGCAGGAAGGCTGGGAGCAAATACCTAATGCATGCTGATGAGTGAATGACTTCAAATTGTTATTCATCCGTTGGTGCTTGCATGGCTTTTCCATATTAGTTGCCAAAGGGAGTATGACATACTCAAGAGTCAGTGGGCTTCTCTGAGGCTCTGCCAGTCTGTTTGTTTTCATGGTTGTTTGAATTACTGCATGTGAGTTACCACAGAAGGTCCATCCTTGCTGATAGGAAAGTTTCAGTGAGCTTAGTGGAGAGGGATGGAGAACACGTGGTCAAAACCATTACCCACAAACGTGACCTGATTCTTCTGTAAATATTGTACTTAGGTACATACTCCCAGTAATAAAACCTGTTCTTCTGGCAAACTGAAGTCTAGATTCAGAAGAGTGCCACTTAAGTAACTGCTTGCTCTTAAGTACCTAACTTGGTTCTGCTGATGCCTGTTACAGTGATAAAGGAGGTACTTGGAGTCAGCAATTAGGGAGAGCTCTGTGTGGAAAATACAGGTCTTGATGGTAAGACACACTATGTATAATAAGAGGCATTAGTGTGTCACACCTGAAAATATTGTTGAAATTGGAAATTGAACTCTTCTGTCGCACAGAAATGTTCCTGAGCATATTAGAAATGTTACTAAGGGATTTATTTTTGGCAACTGTACACAGAGATTTGAGAGCCATAATTGGATTGTTCCTTGATATAATAGGACCGGAAAAGATTACTGAATGTGTATGAAATTGGAGAGCTGGTATGTGTGGCATGTTTAATTTGCACCTTTACTGGCTTATGAGCTTGACTTGTAGCAGAGCCTCCTGCACACGTAGGAATTCCATGCAGTGTGTGCTGACTTGCTTACTTAACAGCCAGTGCATGAAAGTACCAAAGCTAACAACTCATTTATTAGGCGTTTGGCCAAAAATTGAACTCATTTTATTGTTAGGAGGTGATGTTGCTAGGCAACTATTTAAGTACAGGCAAATATTAAGTTTGTTACTGTGATTTATTTGAATCATCTGTGCCAAATAAATTATATAATATCCCAGCATTAAGTTTGCATGAATTAGTTCTTGCTTTAGTTTGAATTTTTCAGTCATTTTCCCATTGATATTCCTCACCCATGTTTATAACTTGAAAAGATTATTTTTGAAACCCGTAATGTAACTCTTGCAAAAAGAGAAAGTAAGCTGAGTGTCAGTGTATGATTTTTTTATTTTTTAATCAAACCTCAGTGTTTTGTTTGAGGAGAACATGAAACCAGATGAAAGCTAAGAGCCCTTGCACATTCACCGGTGCGATGAATCTGTAAATGGAGACTCGTCACTGTTGCAAATCCCCTGGTCCTCTGAGGTAACCGCAGAGGTGATGCAGCTCTTTGGGTTGGCATCACCCACCCAAACAGAGTGCTTCAACTCTTTAAAAAAGGGTGTGCTCAGCATTGCGTGATCAAAAAGAAATTTAGGTTGTTCTCTTAGGATTTTTTAGTGTGGAGTTTTGACTCCAGAAGTTATCGGTCTGAGCACTGAGCGGGCAGCAGAGGTATTTTTGCTCTCCCTGCTGGGCAGTTTTCAGCCATGCTGCTTTCCTACATCTGACTGGTGGATCTTTTTGTTAGATAAGCACTCTTCTTAATGGTGTACTCTTTAATTTCTCTGCTGACAGGAGTAGGAAATAAGTTATTCCTCTTTTAAAAAGAGTGATTTAAGTAGGGAATAATGAATGCAAAATGCTGTCATTAAAAATCAGTAGATAATCTGATGGATCATCTGTCACTCCCGAGCCTTGCCATAAAAAAAAAGTAGATAATAATTTTTAAGAAGAAAATAAAAATGTTCAGGATGAGTATGGGACATATTGACTGTGACTGCTTTAATAATGAAAACTGTTTTTTATTTAATGAACAACACCTTGAGACTTTTGGCCGAGAAACACACTGTAGAAGAGAATTTCCTTCGAGAGCCTTTCAGAAAGGGTCTACTGTGAGAGGTGGGGTATTTTAGAATTCTGCAGTCCTTGGAAATTCACACAGCAAAGAGCAGATGTCCATGCTGGTTTGCACACCTTGATTTCACTTTTTTGTATCATTTTTGAGGGGTTGCTGATCTCCTTTGAAATCCAGTAATTGGATAGTTGCTCTGCGTTCAGCTGGACTAAGGGTTGCTTGGTGTTTAGTGATGTTGGAAATTTGCCACTTCCTTCCTTATTCAGCTGAATAAATGTCATCCACGTCACAGCACGTGAGGGATCAGAGCATGGGTGGCAGTTCTTGGATGGATGCAGAAACTGCCCTTTTATAGAGGTTTGACACCATAGCAGAATGGGTCAAGCACAGCACCGCAGCTCCCTCCTGTTTCCCAGTGTATAATTCACTCAACTTTTCTAATATTCAGGTTTTATGTACGCTGTTGCCCTCGGCCAGGTGAACTTCTGCATGTTCCAAAAGATCCCTAGTGGAGGAATTAAAAAACCACATCATATGTAGGAGCTGAAAGTACCAGCGGACTTGCATTGGTTTGGAGGTGCTCAGCCATTTGTGCGTTTATCCTTAGCACAAATGCTTAAAGGCACTGGAGCTCCATTCCTTGTGGTTTACAGTACAAATTCTCTACTTTTTAAAAATATAATAACAGTAAGTATCGTAACAAGCTGGAGAACCGGGTGGCCGGGGGCAGGATTTCATTCAACTTGTTGAATAGAATAAGGAGTTGACCACCTGCAGTGGGACAATTTGAGCTCATGCCTCATGATCCAGTGAACTTCTGAAGCTTTTGGTTGGGCTGTCAGTTGGTCCTCACTTATATTCACCTCTTCTGATGAGAGGATGTCTGCTGGACTCCTTCCCTCTGCAGAGATCAGCAGAACTGAGGTGGCGATGTGAGCTGTAGTGCTGCTGCAGGCATGGTGGAACAACAATCTGCTGCACACTGCAAGTGTGCTTCTGGGTTCCTGCCGTGAGTGGTTGATTCTCATATCTTTCAGTTTTGTACATCAGGAATTTTTTAACAAAGCATGTTAATGCACAAAAGCCCCAATTTAAGCTTTATTTCTGTTATTTTTTTGCAGTAAGACCTCACGCTTAAATACAGAAATAAAATGTTTTCGGCATGCATGAACTTCCTTAATGACACCTGTCTCCCTGTTTCAAATAAAATTCATTTTAAATGTTTCCATACCCTAAACGGTAGGATATCTCTGTGACAGAGGCAGAATGTGAATCCTAAATTGAACTTGGAGCTCTCTGTGATGAAATGAATGCTAAATGCACGTTTATTTGTAGTCCTGCCTGTTACATTTTTCTTTGTCAGCACGAGCCTTATTCCTCCAAATATATTACTGAATGAGGGAAAGAAACTACTCCTTTATCTGCAAGTGCTGATGCCTGTAATCCATCGGTTCATTTTCTGTGCTATTTTCTTTGTGTGGTTCTTCTCCAGCTTATGTAGCACAGAAAAACTTAATTGCTCAAGTCTGATGTACTTTTCTATTCCAGGCAACAGTGTAGGTTGCTAAACTATTATGTGGGAGATGCCTTCTGGAATATGAAGTGTGTGCTGCAGTTGGGATATGGCAGGGTTAGGGCCTGCTCTAGGAAGAACATTTTAATTAGAGTTTTGGATATCTTCTGTGGAGCTGCCAATGCACTTTTCATCTGATGAGGCGAGGAAAGACCCATTTCCCTTCATAGCTGCTTTCTATGTTTTGCCTTTGAAAGTTTTGTTCAGTTGTCAGTATGTGCCAATAATATGCTTGGTGCTGGATTGCTGTAACACTGGAGTCAAAACGCGCCCCAAAAGACTGGGGCAGATCACTCATTTGTACACACTGTACCCGACTTAATCGTCTTTTAGATGGCTTTAATTGGGTCTCTGGATGAAAATCTAAGTTCACTTCTGGTCAAAATGGTGTCTTGTATAACGATGGCTGTTCAGAAACCAAAGTGTTGGGGAGTTGATCAGGATTGAATGGGTCCATGGTCTGCACCTGACCTTGGGCCAGTGGTTGAACTCCTCTCTAAGTTCTCAAAGTGCTGTGGAGGAATCAATTGTGATGCACAGCCTTATTAAGTAGTATTGGTGATGCATATTGACAAGTCTTGCAGTTTTTATCATGTATCCTCAAATGCTTATTCAGTAAGTCACAGACTCCTGGTGTGATTTAATAAAAGAATTCATCTCAAATCTAAAGGCAAAAGCAAGATTCTTCTCGTCATGAAAAAATTATGAAAATTTCATGAGATTCAAAAGACAAGAAAGCAAAGAGAGAACACTGAAAAAAACTCCTTAGGATGAGTTCACGAATGTGCAGGGGATTTTTGCACGTTGGTCATGCTGAGGAGGGCTCTTGCATTAGCCCAGCTGGACTGCATGCTGTGGTAGGGCAGGCTTCCACATGGTCAGCCCTAAGTCATCTGTCTTCTGCTAGTGATTTAATTTCTTGTCTCGACAATTAGTGATGGAGCAGTCAGTAATTGTAAGATGAACATGGTCAGTCTACTTGCTAATACACCGTGAACACAAACACTGGAAGTTCTGAGGATCCCTGCACTGCTAATTAGTATTTCTGTGGTTTCACTAATCACTTGAACTGGGAACTTGGCCAAAACTAACAGAAGAGACTTCCAGTACAATAAATTGTTTTAATTTTGGTGATGTGATCTTATACATGGCTCAGTGTTTCTGAAGGCAAGAGTAGAATAAAATCTCATTTTGCATGATAACATATGCAAATCAGAACTTTTTGGTCCCAGTTGAAGCTCTGCTTCTATTGACAGGGTGCTAGCAAAATGCTGTTAAGAATAAAAAGCCACTAAAACTTTATTTTGCTGATAGTATTTCATTATTGCTTTGTAAGCTACCTTATCCATAGGGCAAAATCTGCCGAAGAGATAAGATCCCATAACTTCTGTTTGCTTGCATCGTTCTCTTTGTGATTTATACAGTGCCATAGATGTTCATGGCATTTTGCAGACATATAAAAGATTGACATGTTCCTGCCTCAAAGAACGTAAAAATTCTGCAGTTTAGCAGCAGTCAGCAGTTCCTCCTATCTGAATTTTACTTTTAACGGCACTGTATAAAATCACTATTACACAGTCACCAAATGAAATAGCATTTTATTTTTAGTTACAAATGTATTTTCCTCCCCCCTGATTTTTTGCTAAAGGTTCCACTCTGTCTAGATGAGAGGGGCTGCCTGAGGTTGGGACAGAAGCAGTGCAGAGCAGCCCTCCATGCTCTGCCCATGGACAATTACTTGTAGCAGTGTCCCCATAACTGATGGTAAGGGACCATATAGCACTGAATGTGGCAGGGACATTTACGTTACGGGCTCTGCTGAGGAGGGGAAGATTCATAGCTCTTTCCACATCTCCTTTCGCATCAAGAGCCAAACTGCATTCTGTGGCAATGACTCCTGGCCATCCCTGCTTTACGCGAGGTTTGAACTAGTGACCAGCAATTAAACGCTCTGTATCCCGTTATCAACTTCTTGAGCCTCTCAGCAGGCACTTCATGCTGTTAGCAAGAGGCTTGGGGCGATTTCTAGAGCTCTTAACAGAGGTCAATCGAGTAATTCATTACCGACTACCCTGAAAATCTTTCCATTAAAGTTTAAGGGTCAAGGTGAGTAAAATATTTGAAGTGGGTAATACTTATGTCCCTATCTGGAAGAGAATACATTCACCTGCTCAACTCTTTAATTAAGTACATATGAAACCGTTTCCCATCATTGATTTGCAACAACTGAATGTTGTTTTATTACCAGCATTTTTAGTGTCATCTTTCTACTTGACACGTCTTTGCAGTCTGCATCATAACTGTATAGTAATTATACGTGCAATTTTAGGATTTCTAGGCAGTTGTATAAAGTGAAATCCATCTATATCCTGCCCAAGTAATTTAATGGAATTACACGTATAAACATAACATTAAAAGCAATTTTCTGAGACTTGTGATTACACTGATTTTGTTTGTCACACACCTGCATGTTCCTGATCTGCCACGTTCTGTCACTCACAGTAAACTTCATCCCAAAGCACAATGTGACAGATGATAGTGAATGTGATACATTATACTTTTTGAAAATGGTGATACTTGGGAAAATGTTAGTTTCACCCTGTTAAATGCTTTGAAAAGAAATTATATTGAAAATAAGTAAGATTCCGGGTGTTCTAAGCATAACTGAGATTCTCTTGAATTTTACAAATTCTTTTGATGAATTATGGGAAGGGAAGAGTGTCTTTGATTCTTCTGCCAGCCAAAGGTGGGTGCAGCACCTCTCCTGATGGGCAGACAGGTTTTGATTCTTTGTTTGCTGTGGGAGGTTGGTGCATGGGTATGGGGTTGGCCAAGCATCAGCTCCCAGTGCCTCAACAGCACTCTGTGTTTGCCTTGCTCTAGTTTGCTCTCATTATGTTTCTGTGTTGCTCACCATCTCTGATTGCCTGCAGTGGATAATCATGCTTGGGTATCAGCTGTTGTGTTTTGCTGGGTAGCACTTTCCTTTGAGGTTTTTATCTTTATCAGTGCAGAGTATCTGATCTCTTTATCTGCAGTTAGGGCACCCACCATGGGCAGGACGTGGTTTTCACCCTGTGCATACTATGCCTCCTGGTGGCAACTCCACGTTGCCCAGCTCGTGTCCTTAATGAAGGAGGCAAGAGTAGACCCTGGTGCTGTAAGAAAAGGGATGGGGAATTTGGGAGGAAAGCACCAAGGCATTCACACATGGCTGGGTGGCACCTCCCAGCATCACCCAGGGTGCTTGGCTTGAAGCCGTCATGGAGGGAACCAGATTGGGGTCTCTCTGACGTGCACAAATGTTTTACCAGCTGTGCTGTAAACTGCAGGGATTGCGGGAATTTCAGTCGCATGCTCTGCTGGGGGCAGCTAATATCCTTCCTGACTAAGAACATCGCCTAGAGGGACCATTCTGTGTGTAACACTCTGGTAGAGAAAGTGGTACCAGGCGCCGAGCAAGGCGGGTAGAAGACTAATGTGTTCTGTGTTAAATGGTGTCTTGGGTTTTGCTGGGTCCCTATTCATAAAACACAACAAAGTGGCGACAAGGATAAACCTTGTCAGCTAGAGGAGCTGCTGGGAATACCAGAGAGTACTTAGTGACTTAAACAAATCAAATTTTGAAATCCTCCCTTCCAAAGGAAAGCACAGAGAGGATTTAAGTAGAGTGAACAAGCGTATTTGCAGCGAAATGGCAACATGTCTGAGGCGGTGGGGAGAGGATGCTGTAGGATGAGTGTGGCCATCTTGAGCAGCACCACAGGGCCTGGGCCATTGCTGGGCCCTCAGTCCACCTCCTGGCAGTGACAGAGGGGAGTAGGCTCTTTCTAAAAGTGTTCTGGGTGGCAAGACCCCTCCTGCTTGCTGTTGGTTCCTGCTGCAAGGGGTTAACCGTACCTTGGTTGCTGATACCCTATTTGGGTCTGGGAAGATTCCTTTTTAATTGTAATTAGGCTGTCCTTGTGTTCATGGCTTGTTTCCACATGGGAATTGTTCCCGACAGAAGCTGTTCCAGGAGTTTGGCTGCCAGCCTGGTGCTGGGCTGCAGCTTGCTGCTGAGCCAGATGCTCCCTCTGAGGCTCTGGCCAAGTCTCTTAGACTCTTTGTGCCTCAGTTTCTAATCATAAAATGCAAATATGAACATCTACCTGTCTTACAAGGGACTTAGCTACAGAAATCAGGGTATTAAGTGCTCTCTGAGAGTGCTGTGGGGAATGGCGTGAGTTCTTCAGACAGGCAGGCAGCAACACCCGTGGGTTTGAGTCTGGTTTGGCCTGTTTTCTTAGCTGAGGAAAATGAATGCACTAGTTACAGAGCTTCTGTAGCAAGAGGAATGATCAAGAGAAGGCTGTAAAATCTATGCTCTCCTGCATAAGCATGTCAACGAAATTCCTTGGGCTTTTCAGAAATACTTAACTCTCACTGAAGTTTGCATTCATATAACAGACAATCCCAAGAAACCTCTATTTGTGTCTACTACCACTGCTCCCCTCAGGGTACTTGACCCAAGAGCCTCTCCATCCTCTTTGGTGGCCATTGGCTAGTCCAGCAAAGGCTGGTTGCTGCTGTCATCATGCTGTACAGGTAGAATATGTGATGTGCATGTTGGGATGCTGAAAGACAGAGATGGGACCTTTTTCTAATGGGACACGATGGTGCATTGTTGCTTGAGCATCACCAAGTACGTCAGAGCTGAGCTGAAAGTCAATTTTTATCTTGCTTTACCTGTTTCTTTCCTTCTTTTCTTTTCCTCTGAACTATTACATTGTATTCCCTAAGGGTAGGATAGGGCCTTTGCTCTATTACATGGAAACTTATTGAAAACTTGTGGAAAATTATGTTCCTTTTCACAGTTCTCTACTATTGTATTAACTTGTTCAAAGAGCTCCAGCAGGTTACTGAGTTCTCTCCAGCAGGGACTCTGCTGCCTCAAGCCTTTGCTGTGAATCTCACCTTAATTAGATCCTTCATCCCTTTCTCAAGAACAGATGGGAGGCTCAGGGCTCTGAAATATTTGGGGTCTCCTGAGAGGCCTGAGGAGTGGTCCTCCATGGTGTGTACCCCCTCACAAGTACAACCATCAATACCAGTCCTCCCCTTTGAGGCTCACTGGGCTGGTCCAGCATGGATACCCTTCCTACTGCCTGTGGTGTGTTGCAGGCTCCTGTTGACCTTAGAGGCTCCCCACTGTCCTAGTTTCAGCTGGGATGGAGGTAATTTTTTTCTCTGTGGTGTCTGATATGGTGCTATGTTTTGGCTTTAGGAGAAAAGCGACGTTGATGGGTACTATAAGATTTTTCTTGTCATACATACAGTAGTCACCAGTATTCAGTGGTGCTCACGCCTCATCTTCTGATCTTAATATCTGCTAAGACAGAGGCATCCATCACCTCTCTCACTGCTTCAGCATTCACTAGTCAGCGGCTTATGCAATTGATAGAGAGCTTTGTACCTTCCTGCCTTGTGCTAGATGTTTCCAAGCTGACGAATGGGTGCCAGAAAAAAGCACTAAAACATGACCTATTGAAAACCCTATAGGCCAGATCATAACCCACGTTATGGATGAGAAATCTGGTCACCACTGGATTGCATGTGTTGGTTTTTTTTTTTTTTAACATGCTTCCTTGAAACAGCATTTTTTTCTGCCAGCACCTCACAGCAAGACATGTCCCTGCCATGTGTCTGAGAACTAACCCGATACAGCACAGCTGATCAAAGGAGGTTGTTGACAGTGGAAGGAGACTGAACTACAGGAAATTGAGCCCTCTTTCTCCTGGGTACTCTAAAGAAGATGTATTGCTGTATGTTTGTGGTGACTTACATTTTTTTGTCGCTATTGTAACCTGTTCACTTTCTTGGCTTGTCAGCCAAATACGTGCTAGCCAGCAGTCTTCCCTGTCTTTGGATCAATACCTGCTAGTAGCAGTAGTTTTTCCAATAGAAAATGTGACATATAGCTTTGTTTGCTTCCTTCATTCCTTCCTTTGCCAGTCTAAGCCTTTGGTTCAGCTCCGTGTATGCCAAAGGGGCTTTACAAGAGAAGCACCTGCATGCTTGGAGTTTAGTCTGAAACAGGACTTGGCAACCTTCATTTGGAAACGGGGCAGGTAGTTCCAAATGCTTGAAGGCTGGATATGTAAAGGATGAAGAAACAGCCCCAGGTGAAAACCCTTGTAGAAGGTTTCTGTTCTGTTTGCTGGGCCTTGGAATACATACAAACCCATTAAAATGAGACCATAAAACAAGCCATGGGCTTTGGTGTATGTGCAAGTTTGGCAAGATGCAAAGCAAAGAGCAGAAAGATTTAAAACAAGTATCCTTCTGAAATTATAGTTTCGAACAGGGAGCTCCAGGCCAATCGATGAGAGTCTGCTTTTGTTATGGTCACAAAAATCACAAGTCTGACTCATGCTGTTACAGTGATGCACAGTGTTGTCAAGGTAATGGATTCAGGCACTTGGCATATACAGGAAAGGGGGGGGAGGGTGGAAAAGGCAAGGAAGTATTCTGCAGACCTATAGGAACGAGTTTTTTGGATTAAGGATTAAGGATTTTTTTATTTGTACAGCAGTGATGGAGAATGCCCAGTTTTTGTTGTAGAAGTGAGTTTAAAGCCCTGGCCTGTTGCTGCTGTCACACACATCACCCATGGGAATGCTGTTCTTTCCCTGACGTAGCAGGGTTTGTGAACTTTTGCTGCTTTACCTCCCCTGGCCGGCACCCAAGAACCTTCCGTCCATCAGGTTTAAGTGGAAACAAGAGAGAGGGAGAGGGCAGAGGTGTTGGGAACGTGACTCCTGCTTCACTTCCTTAGGAAAAGAGCTTGGTTCTAACGGAGCTGTTGAATTAGCAGAATTCCTAAGAGACTGAAGTAAGCAGGAAGCTCTGAGGACCGTGGTTGTAATCCATCAAGACCTTTTTTTCTTTTTCCCCTTCCTTTTCCCACCTCCTTTTTTCCTTTTTTTCTTCATCTTTTTTTTTTTTTTTCTTCTTATTCTCCTGGTTCTTTTTTGCCTTCTTCTTCTTTCTTTCTGTTCTCATTTTTTCTCTTTGTTTTCATGGTAGAAGCAACATTTTAAAGCATTATTTAAAGACAGACTTGACAGAATCAGCCAAAAAGGCAAGAGAAGTGGGATTTCTGTTGTCAAAACTTTGCAATCCAGTCTGCTTGCTTAGTTGTACTTTGATAGAGAGAGAAACTGACAGAAAAAAAAAAAAGAAAAAAAGAAAAAAGAAAGCAACCAACTTTTAAAAGCTATCAAGATGAGGGATTGCTGCCTATAAAGCTCTATAAGACAAATCCTTCCATAAATAACTCTTTGTCGTTCTTTCACTAACTTAAATGAAATCAGAAATGGGCAGCAAAAGAGAAATACTGAGGTATTGTGATTTGTAAGGACCGCTAATGCAAAGGACATGGTAAGCATGTGAATAATGCACTGCAACTGTGCACTGCAAGGAGCTGACACACAACCACGGCTGGCACAGAGCTGACAAATGGCATGATGCAGGGCAGTTGCCTGTGGAACCTTCTGAACGGGCCGAATCATTCAGATCTTTCAGTAGGGCACCTACAGCCTTACTTAGTTGTTTCCTGTGTGTTGACTCTCTGAGTCAATATAGAGTGTATTGCACTAATTAGCAGTGACAATATTTTATCCTCCAAATGACAACACACAGTGAAGTTGGCTTAGACATGCGGCAAATCAGTGCGGCTAAATAAAGTGCTGCTTAAAAATAATGTGGTGGGTAGGCATTTAAACACCACAGTCTAATGGTTAGATCCAGCAGTGATTCTTTTGTTTCTGTAAATTAAATACCAACCAGAAAAGCAAAAGGAAAAGACTGAGAAGACCATAAGAAACATGGTAAAGGTATTAAAAGAGTGCACTACTCTCAGAGGCAAAATGTTGGTGTTCAGGAGTCACTCGAGGTGTATCTCACAACTCACACTGTTTTCTTTCCAGTAATGCACAGTACAGTGAGGATGCTATTGATTTAAACTGGGGAGGAAGCACAGCGTTATCTCTTGTCCTGGGCAAGTATGCACAAACTCCTGATTTAAATGCTAGTGGATCTGAGGAGTGTCTCAGAGCAACCCAAGTCCTGGGGAAATAATCTTTTCCTTCCCTTTTCCTTCCCTGGATGCTTATATTTCATCACCTGTACTATGATGAAATTTGATATGTAAGTCACAGGCTTTCCAAGAAAATAGAATAATAAATTCATGCTTCTGCACAAGAGCTTTTTCCTGATTCATCCTGGGCACAGAGAGCGTTGTGATGAGTATTCTCTGGCTCTTGGGTATAAGGGACAGTGGGGATGGCCGAAGCAAAGGAATAAAGCACTTCTCTGCTTTGCAGCAGCAGTCAGGGCTTTCTGTTCAGCCACTGGGAGGTGCATGAAAACAAGAGAAACCGCGTCTTCCTCCCGAGGAGCAGAGAGCTGCTGCTCCCAGACAGGAGAAACTGAAGTTGCCGTGCGTTCAGTTTAACTGCTGATATTGAGAATTAAGCGGTCTCTTCTTTTGGGATAGCGGTGTATATGTGTTTTGTTTTGTTATATGGTTGCTTTTTTTTTTGCTTGAATTGTGGTATTATTAGGTCATTGTGCTCGAAAACTGCATAGGAATGTTGGTCGTTTGTCTAGGTGTGTCACTAGCAATGTCACTTTGTGCAGTGCCAGCCCTCTTGCTGCTGCTGTTGAGCTGGGAGGCAGGCTGGAATCCTGCTGGCTGTGCTCTTATTCCCCAAAGGGCTGGCTTTCAGTCCTGGGACCTTGAGGATAGAGCTGTGCCCATGACAGGAGTACAGGAGGAACTGTGCTTTTTGAAGCAGGAACGATGCTGGAAGGGACCAGCCCTGCTCTTTTAAACAGAAAGTTAAACTGCAATTAGTGCGTGAATCCAGGCTGGGTTTGGTGCAAGGGGGGAAATGCCAGCTGTCCCACCCTAGGAAATAAACCCACACCCATCATTTCAGCCCTACCTGTGAGGTAGGAAGCTTTGATGGCTGCCTCAGATACAGGTGTACCTAAGGCTGTATGATGACAACTGTTCACGAGATAGAACACATAGAATGTCAGTGCAGTTACTTTGATGTTCTGTGCAGTAGCAGGGCAGTGCTACAGGGATATGGACCCATAAAATGGAGGCTTGGAAATGACTGCAAGGGTTTCTGCCTGATGCTGCAAATTAACAATAAGCCTCAGGGGCATGGTGTAATTATTTACTTTGCTAAATAACACAGAGGAACTATGGTTTAATTACAGTAGTTTAGCTGTGCAATGGAATTGCAGAGAATGTAGTTTCAGTGCACTGCAATAATGAGCCTTGCTAACGGTTACTTCTAATATTGGATAATATTTCTTTTGTTTTAAATCATCCTTTCTAAATGAGTTCCATGCAGATGAGAAGGAGCCTTTCCAAAGTATCACAATGGATTGTTTTTGTTTCCGAAAGACACAACCCAACAAGGCATTTGATATTACAATTATACTCAGTAAAGCCAGATGCATTTGGCTCTTCTCTTATGTCACTGACATCCCTTTTGTGCTGGATTTTGATGAAATTTCAATGCAAAACCATGTAACTGGGCATCTTCAGATGGGGGAAGTCTCGATTTCCCAATCCTACCACCAATCCAGTCAACTTCTTCATTTCTTTTTAGCTATAGATGCTGATCTAAGCGCGTGGTAAAATCAACTAGGCAAAATCTGCAGTCTCTTTCCTGCTTTATACCTGTAAGGAGATTGAATGCCTTTCCCAGACAAGCTGATAGAATACCTGTAGTGTTCTGTGTCACACAGGGCCTGAAGAACATGGAAATACAGGTTGTTCCCTTGTACAGCTGTCCGGGCGTAGTTAGATTTCATGTTCGGGGAGCTGGTAATTCTTCAAGCTGTCAGCTTTTGGGGTGGGTGAGTGACTGAAGCAGAGAGACTGATGTCTGGCGGTTGGAGGACTGCAGGCTGTGCTTACAGAGCAGCTGAGCATCTCGGCAAGATTCAGAAAATAAATGACACGAGTGGTAAATAGGGGAACGTACCCCAGGAAAAGCATTCCCTCTTGGGAAGAGCAGGAAATAAAAGGCTGTTTTAGTGCTGTACTTTGGCTGTAAAAATGAGGCTGTTGTACATAGAGATAGAAGGGATGTCAGTGTTCTCTTCTTAAGAATGTTGCTATTAGCCCATGTCCTGGCCCAGACGTGAACTGGGTGATTTTATTTTACAGATCAACATTTTCATTGTTGTTTCAAAATATTGCTACTTCTCTGTTTTTCAGATTTAGTCATACTGAAAAAATGTGTGTATTCTTTGCAAAGCTTTAGTGTTATGGCTGTGTAGACGTCCATAAGTTTTTGCCTGAAGAAGGGCTGGGGGCTGTGCATGGGGAAACCTTGTGCAGGTGGGAAGGACATCAGAATTCAGCTTGGCTCAGGAGCAAATGCAAGCAGCAGCAGGACTGCAAGTGCAAATAGCACACAGGCAAGAGTCTGTAGAGATCTGCAGCAGAAGCAGATGAGCCAGCCTGCTTCTCACCAGGACCTATTGTGTGCCCCATGCATCTCCCCTCCCTGTGACCTGCACGCTCGACGTTCGGGGTTGCTGAAGTGATGATCCATAAAAGGTATAAATGTAATAAATTCAGACAGCAGCAGCAGAGTTAGAGAAGCCTCATGCCACAATCTCCTGCTTCCTACTGCTAAAAACGTGTAGCCAGAGCATTGCTGATCTGCCTGCTGCAATCAGAGATGTTTGCATGCTGCACTGAACATATGCTCTAGGTACTCTCCGCAGGGGCTGGCAGATTGCTTCCTCTGTGCAATCATTTGTGTTGCTGCTGCTGTTCCCCTGCCCAAATGCAGGTCTCAAACCCACACAATCATTTCCAGTTCTGCTTTACGTGTTCCTGATGCTGGGGCTCTCAGAGGACTGCTGCTTAAAAGGTGCTGTCTCCAAGCCAGCCCTTGAAACCAGAAATACTGAGATCTGGAGACTTGAATTTTGGGTTTTTTAAAGTTTATTTTTGGCTGGAATTTCGAGACTACATCTCATCAACTACTAGAATAAAATTCAAACAGAGAGTCTATGTAACCATAGGCCTGAGTTCTCTCCTAGAAGAGACGCTGGCACTGGGGGCAGCCCTCCTTATTCAGCTCCTCTACATACAGATCTGATAAATGAGCAGCATAAGAACTCTTTGATAACAGCATGCAGAAAAAAAATCTCATGCAAATAGTGATGAACTCAGCGTGCAGTTTCACCTTTTGGGTGTGTGGGCCGCTCACACCAGCAGTATGCATCGTAATCCCTGCAGGTCGTGGAGGTCCCTCAGTGCTCAGAGGGGCTAAGCAAAGGAAGGTGTTCAGGAGAAACTGCTGCGCTACTGCTCTTCAGTCCCCAGTTGGTGTAATGTGTATGGCAGAATGACAAACTTTGTTTGCACGGCTGAGGTGTTAATCCAATTTTGGTGTTGACAGTCCCTCTTTCCTTCCAGCAGAAGCAACTCGACGTTTTTACTCTACATTTCCCCCCCCCCTTCATTTTTTCCAGGGCCATATGGGCATTTTGGCTTGGAGTTGAGGCACGGGACATGGTGGTGCAACCAAGCACGCTTTGCATATGGGCTGCTGCTTTGTTACGGCAGCTCATGTCTGCTCCGCTGGGAGCAGAAATCTGTTTAAAGAGACTGTAAGATAGCAGTGCAGCTGGTTAGGTGAAAGTTTCAACTTTAGAAACTTCTCAAGGAGGCAGAGAAGAAGAATTAAGTGGGTGTCAGGGGAAGAACAAAAGAATGATGCTAACTGAAAAAGAGTTATTAGGATAAAATCGCTCTCTGGATCCACTCAGGCAATGATGGATGGGATGTGTACACAACATTGATCAGTGTGCATTTTATTTCCTTAGTCTGTCTGCTGCCTACCAGAAGGGTGTATCACCTCATTCTTAGCGGTTTTTGCTTCTCTGAGAGTGGCCCTGGTTTCATATGCCCTGAGACTGCTGTTCTGGCAGTGGGAAAGGATCACTGTTTGGCTCTGAATCAACCACAAGACCTTTCCTAAGCTCTCTGTCCCTATCCAGCATCAAACCAAAAGCAGAATGTGCTCTTTTCTTTGTCAGGCTGGTATCTGTTGGGCCCCTAAGGTTAGTCTTTTATTGGAAGTACGTGCTGGAAGCAGTGGGGGAGCTCCAAAAGCACAGAGTCTTTGGACATCTAGGCACATTAGGGGATGCTGTGCCCTGCCCTGATGGAACAGATGAGGAGGTGTTGAAGTTAGGATGAAACAGCAAGAAGGCGAAACCTCAGCACCTCTCCCGAAGACCGTGTTATTCTGAAAGCTGATTTTCTCAGGTGTTTATTTTTTTCTTTGGTTAAGTGATGTATATTTTTCCGTTTCTTTTGTCAGCCCAACCAGGAATGAGCCCAGTGATCGCTAGAGATTGTTTCTGCTGGAGAGAAGAACTAGCTCTCCCAATTAAAGGTTTCTGGAGTCGATTTTGTAGCCTGGGGCTCGATTCCTTTTTTAACAGACGCTTCTATGTCTGTTAAGAGTGGACTACAGGATATTTTATAATTGATAGCATTGGAATATATTGTAAATACTCTAGGGACTGAAGACCAAATTATTGGGTACTGTGCTGTGAGTGCAACAGAAAATTAGTGTCAAACACATGCAGAACATGCCAGATCCAGCTTCCTTGCCACTTCTGCTTTGGCCATCTCACAGCACAGCAGTGCTGCTCATCAAATGATACCAAAATAATCTACTGAATTTTAAACAAATCCAAACCTTCAGATTGTGTTGCTCTTGTTCAAGTGAAAGGTGCAATTACGTCCTCTATTAAAAATGCTAATGAAACCTATAATGGGTTTGGGTGGGGGTCAAGGCCATTGTTTGATTTTAATGAAACGTATTTTTTTTTTGCACTTTATTTTAATGAGATGTCCTATTAAGCTTAATGCAGTCAAACTTCTGATAAAAGCCCTTATCAAAAAACCAGCCATAGAAAAATAAATTAATTTAATTGTGGCAGCTAAACAAAATGGACCATTTTCTTGGATGGGAAGCGAATGGGAATATGATCTAATAACGCTGTACTTATTAGTATTTCTGATATGTAAATTAAAAGCATAAAGTGAATAGCAAGATGATCCATAGCTTCCCTAGACAGAGTAATAAATGTGAGCTGTATTTTTTTTTTTACACAGAAAACTGATATAATTAGAAGTCTGTTAACATTTTTTTTTTAACTGCATGAAATGAACAAGCCACAGGAGACCAGTTCATCATAATAATTAAAGTTCAGAAATAGTTTTATATTACCATAAATGAGATTTGATACATATCTTTTTAATTTACTGTAAATAGCCTCCCTCTCTCTCAACAGAAATATGCATCATCTTTGGGTGATGGTTCTGTTTGTCTCAGATGCTCCATAGTCTGCTGTTTGCCAAGGGCATACATTAAATATCTTCCTAATGTGAGGAACATATGGGTTACCACTTCATAACAACAAGAGCAAACAAGCACAACAATTTCTCTCTCATCCAGGGGACGTGTTGAACATGAGCATTGAATGTTGCTGAATTTCAGCGTTTCTTGAAATTCCAAGTGCACTCTTTACAATAAAAGTTTATGAGGTGTAGAGTACAAATTAATGACAAGGAAGTGATATCTGGGTTAGGCATACTTTGCACTCTTGGGGATTTAATAGCATTTACCATTCCTATTATTTTGGACTCTTCCCCGGTAGTTCATTTTGGGACGCTATGAAACAAATGAGGTGGTGGCTTTGGTTTGGTCCTCTCCAAATCCTACCCTGAGCATCCAGCCCCCCCACAGCCTGCAGTCCTGCTCTGAAAGTGCAAAGTACCTTTGTGCCTTTGGGAGCACTGGAGGCAGGATTACTCTGCCACTCTAAAATACGTTGCTTTCCGCAGCCCTGGCTTTTGAACCTAACTTTGCTTAAGCTCTTTTGGCTGCTTCAGCCCTGTCTTGCCTTATTCAGTCCTGAATCCCTTCTTTGATGTACTTGCCTTCAGTTGTTCCTGTGCGGATGATTTAAGGCCAGCAAATAACTTTCTCCCAGTGCATGCAAGCGTCTTTCTTCTCCAATAAATAAGAACCACATCTTGCATCAGTGGGCATCCTGGGATCTGTGTAAACCATTCCTTAGCTGTTTAGTTTCGGTGGCATGGGCACGCAATTCAATTGTGTTGCTTGTTGCAGAGGCCATTCCAATGCAGGAGCAATTTTCCACTTATAAGGGGGAACAGGACTTCACTTTGTTGGGATGAAACAAACAAGAAGCCAGTGCAGTGTGCCTTACCGTGTCTATTTTGCTCTAAGTATGTCTCTAAAAGAGTTTAAGGAGCATCAGTTATAGAACCAGCAGCATAAGAAGCCAAACCTTGAGTTTAAAAGAGTTGTGCACAGCAACTGTGGGTGAGCCCATGGCTATGTTCTATTTCTAAACATTGACACTTGATTTATTTGGGCTTTTAATCATCATTTTTGAGCTATACATCCATGTCAGCAGTCCTGTTTCCCAGCGGTGCCCTGGGACGTACCCAGAAGATCCAGAAGCACGCTGTGCAGATTGCAGGAATGGCAGCAAACTGCCATCTTCCATTACAATGCTGACAGTGCTTTCTGGATGGGAGCTGGTGAGCAGCCCTTCTCTCTGAGCTGTGTCTCAGCCCTGTTGTGGAATCTTAGCAAAGAATGGGCCATAAATAAGAAGTATAAGTTGGTGTTGCTTAGGAAACAAGCATCTGGAGAGACGGGTGAATTCAAGAGTCAAAGAACTTATTACTGGCAAATAGAAAGTTTATCTGAATGTATTGATTTATCTGTAGATCATACAAAAGCTGGCAGTTTCAATCCCTCTGAGCACTTTAAATTTGTCCTGATTACTTTATTCTAATTCCCAGAAGAGGAGTTAAGAGCTGGTCTGGGTTAAAACCATAGGGAAAAGTTGAAACGTTTCGGATTAAATTCTTGGGTCTATTGTGGACTTCAGTGCTGCACTGGGTACATGACTGAGTTATTGCATTTTGCCCCAATGCTCTGTCTGTACAAGCAGGGAACAGGACTCCCTGTACAGCAATACTATAGGCACTGTTACTAAAGAAGCAGTAAGATTTTGTGAGGAGAGCAGGGCTCCTTTCTAAGGCTGCTGTTCATTACAGATCCTCAGCTGTGATCCTTAATGAGAGGAAGGCTCGGGTGGACCCACTTTGTTCCCAGGTTTGCCTTTGGCTGCACCACTTTCTGGTACAGAGGAAGGTCCACCTGCCTTCCGTCATACGTCTGAGCTGCTGCTACCTAATGCAGGGGATGATTATGAGAATAAACACCTCATTTTTATAAAGACTGGGAGGTTGGGGAGTGACAGGTGTTGTACGCTCACAGCCGATGGGATTAAGAAGGTGTTTTACTGATAAGGGTGTTTATGGGGAGAGTAACTCCTGATCTCCCATACAAACCAGCCTTAATTTTCATCTGTCATCTCGAGACACACTGGGGAGGAGAGTAAATTCCCATAGTCAGCCTGGAAAGAGCATTCCTATAATTCTGATTTAGTGCCATTTCCTTTTAGCCCCAGACTCTCATCAACCATCCTCCAATGGTAATTTATGTTTTAATGGGCAAAACACTTTACTGCCCGCAGGGTTCTAAACCAAGCCCAAATTTATGTCCCATGTCTCTGAAATGCCATATTTTTATTTCCCTGGCATGTAGGGGTGGGAGAATTGAATGTGTAACGAGTCAGCTCTGTCCATGTGTGTCAGTGCGAGGGTCTGCAGCTGGCTTTGCTTGGAACCACAGACGGCATCACAGCAGTTCCTGTGCTGGGAAGATGCTGACTGCTCCTGTCTTACTGATGGGGCATCTCCTGTCCCGAGTGGTGCTGCTTTAGGAGCCATGTTCAGGAGCAACATTTTGAATTCCTGCTAGCAGCTCCTGAGAAGATCTGTCGAAAACTGTGGTTTTGTGGATATATTTTTAACATGTGAAAACACTCTTCTGGCTTTGACATCCCTGGTGTTTGCTTTATGTTTCACCTTCAAGTAAAACTAGTAGTGAGGTTTGAATTATATATGCCCACTAAAGAGGCCTTAGAACAGCTGCCAGGCTCCTGCAAGCCCCCTGACAGCAGCACTGCTGCCCGCTGGCTGGGAAGGGGAGCCCAGACAAGGTGAGCTCCTGAGATGCTGTTCAGAGGAAGAATGTTTTGCATCTCAGCAGCAAGCTGTCTCATGTTTTAACCGGCTCAAAGGCATGGCTCAGTTGCCTCCGACTTGGTGTGCAACCTCATCCCAGTCATACAAATGTGGAATGCCTGGGGTCGAATCAGTGAAAAACTTGCCGTAACGTTTTTAAACAGAGCGTGTTTGGGAGATTGTTTGTGCATAAATAATTGTGAAACCAGTCATTAGCACAGAGACCTTTGTAGCTGAGCCCTGGAGCGTGTGATTCACCCATAGCCCTGCACCTGGCTGCACAGCTGGGCTGTGCCCTGCCCTGGGGCGATGGCGGGATGCCTCCATTCACTGATAGGACTGCACTGGCAGCCACTGACCAATGCCAGCACTTGGTCAGCATGGCTCTTTTCTAAGAGCTCCCATCCTCACATTATCTTCCCATTAGGTCCTGCTCACCTTGGGACCCGTGTGGGGCTGATAGCATCGTGTTCCTTGCGGCACGGAGGCAGCTGGTGCTGCTTTCATCTCACTGCTGATGAGCTTTGTGCTGCTCCCATGTAGGGCTGGATGCTGCCTCACCTGTCGTGTGTATGGCACTGTGCTCAGTGCAGGTGCTTTGAAGCAGCAGTTAAAAGGAAGCCAAACCTCTTTTTCCTGATGCAGGATCATGCCCTTGTAACGTGGAATCATTTTACTTTTATTTAATCACTGCTGCCTGGAGGAATTTCTCCGAGCATTTAACGTGCATTATTGTTGAGAACCCGTTAAAGACGTTTAATTCATTTATGTTATATCACAACAGAACATCCACTTCCCTCTAAAATTAAGTTGTGCTCAGCACTGAAATTCCTTTCTTGTAATGCTTGGTTGCAAGCTAACTCAGACACGCCATGGTTACAGGTTTTGTGATATTTGGCAGTTGTTTTTCTCCAGCTTTTTGCTGCTGAAGCAATTGAGATTTCTGTCTCATTCAAGCGTACCATCTTATTTTAGATTCAGGCTGTTTTCTTTCTTTTGGATCCTCCAGTTGTTTGCAGGACAGGTTGCTTGTTTGTTGAGTCATCGTTATGTTAGATGTGCGTTGTATCTTGGCGTCTCACCTTCACAACTAGAAAAGTTAGAGGCTCTAGTTTCCACACAGGCAGGAAGTCCTCTTCTCCAGGAGGTAACAGTGGCAGCAGCAAAACAGGCCCTGGTGGGGATCAGCACAGACGTGGCTGTTTGGAGCAGAATCTTGGTGAGCAAAGTCAAAGTGACTCCATTTCTTTAAATGTGAGAACTGTTTAGTTTTCCATCCTTACATAATGCTCAGTGAGCTGAAATTGCCAGGCTGACTGCCTGAAATACTCCCATATAAAACATAATGCAGTGCCACATCTTTCGCTGGTGCAGACTGAACCTGCTTTGGAATGCTTTCTGTATTTGAAAGAAATTATTACCTGTAGCCTTTTCATTTCAGAGTACCATTATTTTAATTTGTTTAATGAATGTCTTTCTAAGTATTTATTACTTAAAGAAATATACGTACTTTCTTCAACCGAATTTCCATAAATTCCTTTACCTTATATATAGCAGACATTTGGTTATGAAACTGAAGAGGCAGAAGGTATTTTTTAATTACGTGGAAAGAGAAAAATTAGCAGCTTAGAAGGTGGCGTTTGTGTTCTGCAGGAAAGGGAATGTATCTGTTGGAATGTGGATGCCTGCCTCAGAGAAAATGTGGTCTGAAGAAACGAACACTGTGTGAGGTGAATAGGGAGATTCTTATCCAAAAAAAGAATTGGTGGCATCAGCTGAAACTGGCAGCTGACAGCTTTGGTGTGAAAGAAGGTGCTGCGTTTCATTACCCATGAAAGTCAGAGGATATTGGAGATGATAAAAGTTTACATGGGTTTTGGAAGATCAAAAGATATATTTTGAAAAATGCATTAGATAGTACTAAATTTCATTTCTTGGGGGAAGTATCTGTGTAGTATGTCACTACTAGTTTTGGGAGGGCTTGGGACATATACTGCTGCATGCTTGAGCTGTCCTGACACCCCCTCCATCCCTTAGACACCTTTCCTCAGGAATCTGTGGGGCCACAGTGAGCAGAGGGATGTGCCCTTGGTCTGCCTCAGCCCTTGAGCAGAGCAGTGGGAGCAGCACAAAGCCTGGATGCTAGGCAGACCTACGGTATAAAGAAGGGGCTCTGTTCCTTCCTCTGCACAGCACTGCTTGTTTCTTAATTGAGAGACAGCCCTGAAACAAAGTGGGATGGGGCAGGGATGAGGCATGCTGAAGCCACAGCGCTTCTTGTGCTCTGTGCCACCTAGAAGAGGGGGCAGTTCTGGAGATGGCTGGGCTCCTCCATGTGGGATGTTTGCCCTTCTTCTCCCTCACCTGAATGCAGTAGGGTAACAGGAATCTGTAGTGTGCAGTTTGTTGGCCTTGTTGTGGCTGTTTGGCTGCAAAACCAGGTCTTGTCCTTTAATACTTCCCTTAGCCAGAAGCCTGATGAAGCGCTGACACCAGATTTGAGTTCTCCTGAGGCAAAGCCCTATCTCATTCCAAAGCAGTGAGAGGTGGTGTGGGCATTCCTCGGTTAATATGAAGCTCTAAAAGGAAAGTTGAAACTCCTTTGGTACATTGTCATGGGAGAACGTGGGCTGCAAGCGTGGAAATGCGAAGCATCAAAATGATCGCTTGCTTTAAAGCGCTTAATGTGGAAAGCAGAGACAATGCACTTGAATGAAGGCATTTATCTCCATTCCTGCTCACCCCCCTGCATAGCATGCTGCTGCAGAGATAGCCAGGGGTCAGCTTGCTTTTCTTTTTGATTCCTGCCTGCAGCAATCACATCATTCCTGTTTCCGATACGCCCTGTATGGAGCCTTGCTCTTCCACCCTCCATGCAGGGAAACAGGCTGTCAAATCACACCGCTGCCTGACTGCAGCTCCAAGCCGTTCCATCTTCCCCATTAACCCTCTACGTTACACCCTCTTGCAAAACCTTTCTTTCCTTCCTTTCACTGGGAATTACATCAGCAGATGTTGTGTCATCCACTGCAAATTCTAAACTCCCTTTGCTTCCAGGATATCTCGGTTATTATAGCAAGAGATAAGGAGAAGAAAGAGGAGGAGGAGGAAGAAACAGATGGTCACTGGTGTTGCTGAACACCACCATCCATGGAAATCTCAAATTGGCAGCCACAAGGCGTGGTGATGCCAGACTGCAGATGTACTGACATGGGCTTCAGGCTTTCCGTTTGCTGGGAAGCTGCCCTTGTGGGAGGCTTAGTGCTGACCCACAGAGACCTGTGCATCATCTTTGTAGTGAGAGAGCAGTGCAGAATGCACGAGCACGCATCAGGATGTGACATTCCAAAGTTTTTGTGTTGAAGAAAGAGTGAAACAAGTTGAAGGTGTGTGTACGTAGGTACATGCACTGCACTGTCAAACATTTCCCATTTGTTTGTGGAGAGAGTCCAATGGAAAATCGTGCTTCACCTTTGATTGTTCAATGCCTGGGCTCAAGTCTGTAGGGGCTTTTTCTTGATTCTTTACCGTAAATAATTTTGTCCCACTTCAACATGACACATCTAATATTATATATCTCATACACCAAGTTGAGGGTCCATACTAATGTACATTACTGACCTAACAATAGTTCATTTTTTCCCTTCCAGAAACTGAACTAGTTTTTTAAACCTAAGTTTATATACTAAGCTTATTTGTGTAACTTATTAAGGATCTTTGATGGCTGGACAAGATGATCTGATGGTTAGACTGGATGATCATAGCGGTCTTTCCATACTGAATGATTCAATGTTTCTGCTTAAATAATTACATACTAAACATCCTTACAGTTCAGTTTTTGTTGTAATTTCAATTTGTTTCCCTTTGCAGTCTTCATAAGCATCTTTATTTCAACTGAGACACAAACACGTGTCCATTGTTTCTATCTAAAAAAGTATGGCAGCTTTCCAGACAGCACTAGCTTTATAATACTCTTTATAGTGATCTATATTTCAAGCAACAGAGCTCATGGTCTATATTTCATCTGTGACCTACACCCACAGACCTTATAACATCATTGCTGAATGGAACTCCAAATAGGATACATTTATTCTTCAGCAAAGATTTTTGTTCCTTACCGTATCATAGCAGGTGACAAACCAAAACATAACAGTGAGTTATTCAAGGCAATTTTTTGAGATGGGTGTACAATTTGTAGTAAATGTTTTGTTTTGCTTCTGCTTGGTTTGGGTTGTCCGTGAGCTGCTTGTGATTTGAGCACATTATTTGACTTCTGAAGTGATTTTGCAAGAAATTTCATAAATGACCATAGCCTGTAGGTCTGGGCACGAGTGTGGTACTAAGTGTTCTTTCTGCATGTGGTACTAATGATGAGCAAGTAGGTTCATGGCCCAACATCTGGTACCATTTCCCATGCAGTAAGGATTACACCCTGGCTAGAGATTTCTGGGGTCCTACTTTGCTTATTGAAGCAGTTGTTTTGCTCAAGCAAGACAAGCTTGTGAGTTTGGATCTGCAGATCCAAAGTGATCATACCATGAGAATGTGTTATTTGTAATATTTGCAAATAAATTTATTCTGGCAAAGCTGCCCTGAATTATTAATTCATGAGTTTGTTAAAGTAGAGAAAGGTAATTATCCTTTTAATTATAGCAAAACACTTCCCAGATTGCTGTGGTAATAATTAAATGTGTTTTCCATATATTTATTTCAGTGATCGTAAGGACTGTTCATTTGAAATCCATTTTTATTATTGTTATTACAAATCATATATATTTTTTTCTAAGGTGGAGGACAGAAGGAAAGGTGCAAGGAGGAAGTATGTTATATACAGGAGAAAAAGCATCATTCAAGTTACAGATTGTAGTCCTGATGGTTTGGTTGACAGCAATTGCTCTGCTGTTCCAGAAAGGGAGTGTTATCCAGGTGGATCCAGGATGACTTTCTCATAAATGACAAAATGAGGTCCCTCTTGACTGATTTTTCTATCTGTAGGTCTCTGGTATTTGCAGAAACATTGCTATTTGTTCCCATGTCCTGGTTGATTGAGTGTACTCTGTCTCCCTAAACTTTTCTTGCATGCTCTGCTGGATGTATTTCCCTTTCATTCCAAATTTAGGTGCAGTGTGGCTGTGGGGCTGCTGCCTGCCATGTTAGCAGGTCCTCTGGTGCTTCTATTGTAAGCAGAGAATTCAGACAGCAGGGGACATCTGGAAGGCCTCAGCCCGTGTCCCTTAAATTGCCAAGCCCCACTGAAGGGGCCACCCACCTCTGTGATGACTGGAATTGTTTTCAGAATGATTTCCCAGCAGGAAATTCTGGATATCCTAGCTTTTATGCAAGCATTACATGTTCAGTTAGTAAACTATCACTGCAGTGCCTCCCTTTGGGGCAGAATACTATGACTTGGAGTCTTTTAATTTTATTGGGCTTGTCAGAAATGTGTTGATTTACATCCATTCAACAGAAACGTCGGGGAGCTTGCTCCCAGCAGGACATTGTTCTGTTTGGCGCTGCCTTTCTCTTCTGGATCAGTCATTCCAGAGAGAAAAGCTTTTCCTGTTGCCTGTTTGGGAAGCCTTAGACTCAGCTGTCTGCTCTGAGGCAGAGCCAGAGAGACCTGGTGGTCGTGGACCTGGGCAGGGGTCCTTGCAGAGAGCTCAGTGTGGCCAAACTGTCCTTGTCCTGCAGGGTCTGAGATGTGCTGTGTGACCTGGCCTGAGCCCGTGTGTCTGGGAGCTGCTGCAAGGGTTGGGGTCTGCTTTGTCGTATGAGTGGGGAGTCAGCATCAGTAACGTGCATGCATTCAACTATGAGAATGGTGTTGACTGTATCTGACTGCGGTGTTCTGTAGACAGTCTCCTGTACCCTCAGACCTTTGGAGCAGGTGGCCTCGGCTGTGTTTGGCTGGCAGCTGAGGACATGAGCGCATCTATAGAGACTGTGACCAAACCACAGGAGTCATTCAGAAGAGATTAGTTATGCAGTTACCTTCATCAAAAGCAAACCCACTTCATTAAGCACACAGGGAATGCAAAAGTGAGGGGAAAAGTGGTTTCCTTGATGAGATAAACACATTACAAGTTACTCATTATACATAAAATAATAGCATATACCACATGTTCCTGGGAGTTCAGGCTGGAAAATGTATCACTACTGCCATGTTCCTCTCATTTCCTGTGTATTCATCTGAAAGGTACTGATTCAGCCTCTTTAATTGGCTTGTTATACACTTAAAAAGACCCTAAATCCACAACAAAACTCTTCAAACTTTCACACTGTAGGCTGTGCTGTGTGTTTATATGTGTTTAAATTTGAATATGAATCAGAAGAACAAGAACTTGAATTTTCAGTACTCCAGTGGGTAGATGAATAGATGAGTGAAGAGAGAAAGAAGAGTAAATAAATAAAAAAGAAACCCTGGGTAAAATAAAAGGCCTGTGATGAGCCTCGTTTCTGTGCACTGCTCTGGAAGCAGAATCTGGCCTCTTGCCCCATTTATGCACATGGTCCTCTCAGTTTTAAATTAAAAGAAGAGAGTTTTAGGGATGCATCATTATCTACTTTCTTTATGGAAACAACTCGCAGTGCAACCTGATGTTTTCTTCAGCACCGAGGATCTGAGCAGCGGCTGGGTTGGAACGAAAGCCATTTGGATGTGTTTTGCAGCCTGCCGTTTTAATTAGAGTATTGTCATCTCTTGGCTGCTTGCAGACCTCCAAAGAAATGTTGTGCCCTGCTGGGTTGTTCTCCAGATGTTTGCGTGGTTGATGTTCTTATTGGTTTGGGTTTTTTTTTGCTGATTCTTTCTTTTCTGGAAGCAGGTTTCCAATTGTGCTTTGGATGCTCGGTGAATGCGGCTCAAAACGGGGTGGGGAGAAGAGGTGGTCCTCGCTTAAGTGCATAGTTTGTCCTTTCTGTGCCACTTCTGCTTTGTGGTGGGCTCTGGGCAGGGCTGTGGACTCACGCCAGGGTTGAAACTGAAAGATCTTTGAGGTCCCTTCAATGAAGATCTTCTTGCTCTTATTTCATAAGCCAAATACAAACTACATACCAGTAAAAGGAGGTTTAAAGCCAATGTGTCGTCAAGTACTGATGAAGGGGAAAAGAGCCTTTATCTTGTTTATTCTACTTTGTAGGTCTCCTTGGAACACCCACATGTTAGCATTGAAATAAAAAATTGCTCTATATGAAATTAAAGTCATAACTCCTCCAATCGCTCACAAACGTTAAGAAAACCCTATGATTAGAGCAGGATTGCCTTCCAACCTGCTTCCTGAGTTTAAAGGTTTTGCTGTTTTTGTTTTTCTGCATTTCCTCCGCTGAAAGAGAATGCAGAAGTACAAATCTTGCAGCTAAAGCTGATAAGCGACACTTCCCTCCCACGTTCTGCTCTGTGTGCTTGGTGCCTGGGCACTAAGTAGTTTGAATGGTTGGGATTCTGGAGGCAAGTGGTTTGAATTAAAAAAAAACACAACAGAAATTGGAAAGCATTTTTTGAAATCTTTTTTTTTTTCCCCTTTTTCACTAAAAGGAATTTTCATTGCTTTCTTAAATCATTTTTCTCCCTGCTCTCCTGATGTTTCAGAGATGGAGATAGAGGCAGCAAGGGGAGGAATACTGTGAGCAGCAGTATCCAGAGGGACTGAGGTAGGCTTTAGATGAGCAGGAGCTGATGAGAAGCAATTTTCCTTCATTTCTAAGGTCACTGCAAAGGAGCAAGTCCAGAAGGGATGCATGTCATATTTTTCTCCTCATACGTGTTGGAATTCTTATCAAAGCAGTTTATCAACTGATCTCGTTTTCAATTATTACCTGCAGAAACATTCATATTATTAGATGTGCTGTTGTAATCCTCTTGAAAACAAAATATGGGCACGGTGCAGCTGATAAATTGAAGTAGGAGGAAGCAGCTAATACCTATCTTAGTAAGCAATAAGTCCACGGTGTGGATCTTATGAATTCTAATGGTATCTTTCTGCCTTTTAAATGCATCCTGTAAAGGCAGTAGTAAACTTTGAACTCAATATTCCAGCCAGGAATTACTGTATGTTGATCTTTCAAAATGTATGTTCCCCTTCCGGAGAAAGTATTAGATTTAGATGAAAACAGATCTTCATCATCTGCCCACGGATCTCAGCTGCAAAGCTCACGCTGATGTCAGAAATTCAGACTTCCCATGTGGTCCTGTTCTGTACGCCTGCTCTGCAGAGTAATATGTGAGGTACTTCTTGGTCAGATAGCTGGTAATAGATCATACTTCAGTTGGTGTTCTGACCTCAGGTGATTGCATAAGGATCTGGGCATGGAATTCCCTATCACTGGAATCCAATAGCTGTGGCTTGAAGCTGGCAGTGAGGAAGATTCTGCAGGAGGCCCCCAGGGAGCAGGGCTGTGACATGGGGGCTGCAGAGGACACAGAGGCATCCAGGGCTCTGGGGACCCCAGGGTTTGCTGCAGCTTAGTAAAGACAGAGCTCCTTCAAAAATCTTGCTTTCAGTCCTTCAGTAAATAAGTTCTCAGCGAACATCAACACCTAATTTCCATCTGTGGGTGGAATGTGAGAATAGAGCCATGAAAGCTGAGAAGCAAATGGATTTTGTTCCTCAGACAGCAGTGTTTGCAGGACTGTGGGGGGGGGATCTGCACTCTGTCTCCCTTCTGCTCCAGATTAGCTGGGAAACATACGTGGATGGCTCGAGGAGCAAGCAGGAGGAAGCAACAATCAACGAGGCCACTTCTGTGGTGCAATCTCACTGGCAATTAATTAACTGCAGGGCTTACCGCTTGGGATCTATTCATTGCAATCTTCCTTTTACATCCTGCATGATGCGTTGGGCTGCTCAGCCTGGATGCCGGGTTTGCTTTACAGTCATTTTGTTTCTGAAGTATTTTACCCTTCAAGAAAAGGGTAGCTGTCTCATTGAGTGACAAGGTTAGTGGGTATGGTGGGGATGGGTTGGTAGTTGGACCAGCTGACAAGTCTTTCCAACCTTAAGCACTCTGTGATTCTCTGCTCTACCCTGGATTGCTCTCTGGATGGTTTCCCCCTTCTCTTCTACGTATGGTAAACAACCTCAAGTTGTTCTGTTGTTCTGTCCTGCTGTTTAGCAAAGAAAAATGGTTTGGGAGACTGAGTTTTCCCAGTTCAGTTGACTGTCCGGGACCAAAAGCTGAACATGTGAGGTAGAATTAATAAAAGCAAACCAAAAACAAAAGCATCAAACCATGGGGTGGGTATTCCAATTACAATATGCAAGCTAGACATCCTCCTTCACCGGTTTCCTAATTTGATAAATGCCTTGAGCTGATTTCAAAATGTGTAGGCTATTTTTAACTATGGTAGCAGAGCCATCTGTATTGTATCTGATGAAGTTCTGTGATAGAACAAATTCATTTATTCTGTCTCCTTACAAGTTATACTAAGCTTTATGTTATAAATAAACTGGTTTGAAGTGCATGATGTCATTGAGCTTGAAAGTCTGTAGATAAATTCATGCTTAAAGGGTTTCTGTTTTGTGTATGAATTTAAAGTGGTGCAGATTGTTGCATCTCTTTTCTGTCTCTGTCTTGTGGACTGCACGCTCTGTGGGGTCAGGACTGCCTTTATAGTTGTGTTTGTACGAAATACACAGAGGGCCCAAATCCAAGACTGCTGCTCTCATATGTTACAGCGAGAAAAATAAGAGCAGTCAACAAAAACAGAATCACACATTTGATGGCAGGATTTTCAGAAGCACCGCAAGGAACGATGTGCCTAAATCCTACCATTGGCTGTTAGAAAATACAGGGAATTAATTAGGAGCTCCATTCACTTGAGGTGTAAGCAGACCTGGTTGTAGCAGGGGCAAGCCCGCTCTGGCAAGTCTGAATGGATGTCAGTTGGAGATCTGTGCTTTGGTTTCTGTTCCAGGAGGTGAGCAAGCTGGTGGAGGCACAAAGATGGCAGCTGGAATGAAGTAGGACTTATAAAAGACATTGGCTAGAATGGCTGTCCCTGTGCTTGGGGATGGTGTTTGGGAGATGTTTAAGCCAGGAGGTTCCATAAAGAGTGCCACGTACATCACAGATTTTACTGTAATTAAAAAGAAAATGAGCAGTGCTTTAATTGAGATCTGAAGATTAAAAGCTCAAATCTTGCTGTCCTCTATTATTGTCAGATAGGAATTACACCGCATATGTGTAACAAACCGTTGCATTTTAAAAATGGGACCATAAAATGCTGCTGTAATTTAAAAGCAACCGATTTACGAGGACTACAGTTTGCAGCTCTGTCACTTGCTAATCAGTCTGTTAAACATAATAGCCATTCTTGTCTGGAGGCTGTTAATCTTATGTTGTGAATGCACTTATCAGCACATATTAGAAATACAATACAAGGCTTTCCAACAGAGGAATGGATGCAATTACTGCAATCAGTATACGTTTAGCTGCTGTCTTATCATACCGTGTTTTTCTTTCCATTTCCTTTTTTTTTTTTTTTTTTTTTCCTTTTAAATGGTCCAACGACAGAATTTCTTTCAGTAAACATAGAGGACACTTGAAAATGCTGTTAAATCCATGGAGATGCTCAAATGTGACTGTAGATCCAAATGAGAGATGGCTGCTGGTATGGTTGGTGGGTCTAGCAGGTTGGAAGCCGGATCTGGTAGTTTGGTGGTGGTTTTCAGAGCCTTGGAAATGCATTCATGGATGTGGAGGGATGTATTTAGGTGGTGGGGAGCTGAGGTTGCTGCATTTGAATTAGAATCATAGAGTCATGGAATCATTAAGGTCGGGAAAGACCTCTCAGATCATCCGGTCCAGCTGTTAGTTAGGTTATGAGGAATTAGGTTAATAGAATATTTTATTTATTTTAGGGTGTGTCTCTACATCTGATAGCAGTGAGGGACCTCAAAGTTTTTGCAAGGGAAAACTGAGAAAGCTTGCAAGCGGATTGCTTCCAGCAGCAATGGTGTAAATACGGCTGTCTCAGGGAATGCCAGGACTCAACAAAATCTGAGGATTTCAGCTGAACAGTTTTCCAGGCCTGAACATGCTTTTATGGGGAAAGGAGAGAGCTGGGAGGGGACAGGAGGGAGGAAGGAATGGTTTTGAGCAGTGAAGTCTCCATTGCCGAGGAAACCCATGGAACTGTGGTTCTGGGGGGCATTTTGTCCTATAGACGAGGGATGGGCAAGGTGGGATGGAACGCCTCTTCTCCCCTTCCTGTTTCTAATCATTCCCTTCCAGAGCCTAAATGCATTAACCTCGCTTATTGCTCGCTTGCAGCCAGGCTCATTAATTCATGGGCTGACCTTAGCTCTCAGCAATACCCCAGCAGCCACCCAGTGCATGTCATTAGCTGTCACTGCATGGGAATCCATCACATGTTGGGAAATCACTGTCTTGCAAGTGTGACAAAGTAATGATTACCCTTTAAAAAGGTGACCCCGAGATGTTATGTGGTGACCATTGTGCTGACCTCACTTACATGCCATTAGAAGCTAATTGTGGAGTGATTTTAGAAGAGAGAGAGCAATATTAAATCCGCCTCTCTGCTTTTTGTCATTTGGAGTTATCTTGGCACTTCTGGAGAAATTGGGATTCCTTTCTTGGAGAAAAATAGGCTTTATGGGAGTGGATTACATTAAATCTCCTTGCTCAGCTCTCTTGCTTTGGGTTTTGTTGTGAAGATGAGGGCTGTAAGCAGATCTCTGTTACAAGAGGAAGGGGTATGGAGTGGAACTGTGATTGGCCCTGTTCTGCTCTTACCCTGCTTGCTCAGCCGAGTTAATCCTGTTTTATCATTTAAAACGTGGGAAACTTTTAGATGCCAGTTAATTTTAACAGTTTCACTGTCTGTTCAGTGGATATCAGTAACAGCAGGAAAAAGATAGCTCTTTTTTCTCCTAATTACCAGACTACAAAATAAAGCAATCATATGTGCACCAGGTCTCTCTGAAGGACATGGAGGGAGAGGAGATCCTATTTGTGTTAACACTGACAGACAGCACTGATCTCTGTGTTAGCTTCATTGAAGATGTTACCATGGCCATGTTTTTCTTAGCAGAAATGTGAACTAGACACAGGACAGCCCTGCTTGTACTTCTCCATGTGAGTGCATGTTAAGTTTGAAGATAGCTGTCTAACTCTTTAGATGCTGACTCTTGAAATTGGAACAGAATGTAGGAGGAAGCAAATAATTCTCGCCTGTGCTCCTGCTTTGATTTGTTCTTTATTTTGTGCAGTTGGAATCAGGGTATCTTCTGCAGCAGATTCATGAGTTCTGTGCACTCAAGCAAGTTTTGGAACAAACCATTGCTTATTAACTTTCCATTGTCCTTGCCGACTGCTTGGCATTCTGCTACATGTTTGTTTCCACCCTCTGCCCATTAAGCAGAGGATTAAGTTGAAGGTGTCACATTAGGCTTTTAAAGTCCTCAGAACAGAGCACCATTTGTCACTGTTTTCATGCATCCTCCAGCGAATTAGGTATGTGAGTGCTACCATCTGCAGCCTGTCTCCTCTTCCCTTTCATTCATAAATGCAGCACGTGGGGAGTTTGCATCTTTAGATTATCCCCTCTGGTTGCTGTTTCTGCCCAGCCGAGAGGCTGCCAGCTTCAGTTGAAATCAAAAGAGCAACTGGATCACCAGTAACATCTCCTGGGGCAAATCACATTTTTCTGTACCCGTGCACCTGGTGTATATGAATGAGTTTGACCAATTAGTACCAATGTCGGCCATGTGGAAATCGTAAGGTATTAAAATGCCAAGGAAAGTTTTTGTTGCAAGTGTAAGTTGAGGAAGAACTCAACCCTGGGGTTGATGGACCCAGACTTCATTTACAAAGCTCTTCACTCAGGATGAGGAGCCTGTGTGTGTTTGTAAGGATCCAAGAGCCTTGCATAGTGGTATGGGCTCAGGAGCTGCCGTGTAGAGTCGTTCTTCCTGATAACCTGTGGTAAATTTGGAAGTGTTCAGGGAAATTAAATTACATGTCTTCCATCTCATAGTTGGCTGGGGAGGAACAGGACGGAGTGAAGCATCTTTTCTATGCTGAGCTTGTAGCCACTAATATGGGGTAGAGAGGATGGAGGCGCTGTGTGGGAGATCAGCCTTTTTCATCTACTTAACTACCTGCAGGGAGCACATTTGTTTGGCTGTAAGGTGGTGACTTTATAGGCAGATCGAGCCTGTCCCCTTGCATGGCAATGCATTTCTAGCAAGTAACTTTTGGGTTATTTTCAGTGGCAGCACCATCGATTCCCTGAGTGACCCAGACCATTCAGCTCTCTTTGAAGGTTAACTGCAGTGTTTGGTGCCCTGATGTTATGTGCAGCTTGGCTGAATATAGACATGCCTTGGGTTATTAAACTGCAGTATCAGAAACGGTAAAAGAAGTGTCTCCCAAAATTGCACTCTTGTTCATTTAAAGGTCTTCTGGGAGTTTCTGGAGGGAGAGGTTTGTAATGGAAGTTATGCATTGCAAAGAAGTTCTTGTATCACTGGATTTATTGTCTTGAAACTTTAGTCATTGGTTGCTTAAAAAGCCATCGCTGCTTGATGGTGTATTTCAGCAGCTTGCATAACAGTGTGAACGTGCACCATGTGATTATGGTATGTAAATACACAAAGATTTCTGAACAGTTGAGAGAAAAATTCTAAGCACCATTTGGGCACTGGTATTTATTAACTGGTTAGAATTCAGTGTAAATCTTTCATCAAAAAATCATTTATTATTTGTGTACAAAAATAGTTGCCTCTATATTTGCATCCAACATCAGCTAAACTTTGGCCCCAGCTTCTTATTGGATGGGTTTGTTGTACTCCCCAGCAAGATGCTTTCTCCTGGCAGAGGAGCTTTATTTCAAGAAATACACAGCACAGCAATAAAGAGGCTCTAAATAGTAGTCAGAAAAATATTCAGTGCAATCAAAGTGCTTTTATAAACCCCCAAAAGCTTACATGCTGTTTCAAAAGGGAGAGCTGTAACAAAGGAGCAAATGGAGTCCCAGTACCCAGCAATGGACTCTACCAATTACATCCAGACTGATTTTGGTTCTTTTAAGTCCTGTTTTGCTAAAGGCTAACTAAAATAGTATCTAAGGACTCTTTTACTGGAAGAATTTCTGTGCGCTGTCACAAGGGTGGAAGCAAATAAAAATAATTGAAGCAATTGTCTCAGTTGTCTCCAGGGTTGTCATGATGATGTTGATAAAATCAAATAAAGTTATTGCAAGTTGTTAGTGAGCAGCACAGTTGTGAATTGGCAGTGGATGAAGCTGAAAAGCTTAAAAGGTTTGCTCGTTACCTAGATTTATTGTTTTCAGTTGTGGGAAAATGTTGGCTAAGCAAAAATACCATGAATAATACCTGGTCCTGGTGGTGCATTTCAAACAAAAGTTTCTTTGTTTTTTATACCTTTTACTAGATTATTAAAACCTACTCTGTCAGTCCATGCATTCTTAACATATGTAACAGCTTGGTTTTATCCTATATAGCTGTTCACATAGCCCATGTGTCTGTGAAGAGCAACACTCAGCAAGGTATAAGGACTGACAGTACGTGAATCTTTGCAATTCATAAACTGGATGCTGCTCTGTTAGGAGACATTGCGTCTCATTTCCTTCGTTTTGGACTACTGGAATCTTAATTTCCTAAAGGGGAAGAAGGTCAGGACCTTCAATCTGCATCTTTTCCCCAAGACATCCTGGCCATCTGCTGCTTCCTTTGACTTCAGTATGAAATTAGGGTCACGAGCATTTCCAATCAGTTGTTGAAAACTCTCCTCTTGTAAGTGTTTGCTCTTTGGTAAGCCGTGCTTGTGAAATTAATCCTCTTGAGATCAAAGGAGTGAGACCTGTATTACTGAAATATTTCATAAACTAATGTACTTTGCTTATATAATCCTGTTCTCATTGAATTTGGTGACAATTTGTCAGCGAGAGTGGAATTGACCATTATTAACCTTGAGGAGACTCGGAGGCAAGACGATACCAGACGTTTTATTATTTTCAATTGCCTCGTGTCTGCTCCATTTTTTATGAGTTTATTTACTCTGCCGTGTGCCTCAAAAACAGTTAGTTTGCTGTTTACAGGAAAAGTTATTTTATGAATGGATGAAGCTCATGGTTTCCTCTAGTGGCCAACAGCACCAGCAGGAGGTTCTGTCTGTCATCTGAGTTGTCGATGCATTGTGGTGGGGGCCAGATTTCCTTCTCTCTGAAGTTGTGCAAGGGCAGGCTCTTCAGTTAGGTTAGCAATGCAAGTCTTTATAGCTAATAGTGGGTGTTTGTTTATTTATGATAACTACTAACTATTTAGACTGCCACTACCACCACATCATCAATCAGTGTGCACCGTTCCGGTACTTAATTCAGTAATCCCATGTTTTGCTTTGACAAAAATTAGGAATAAGTTTAATTCTTTACTTTTTCAATGCCAGGTGATTTTGTAGTTCTTACAGAAATGGCTAATATTAATGCTGCAGTGGGCATTCACAGTAATCTGTCATTTTGTGAGATGAGCCTGTGCCATTCCATATTAATTCCTAGTAAGATAATAAACGCGGAGAAGCAAAATATAGCTTTTTTTCCTAGATTCAGATTTTATATATATATATATATATATATATATATATATTTCTTTGCATATGCTAGCAGATTCAGGAAGAGAGTCCATCAGAATATATGCAAGGAGGTAACAGCCCTCCAAAATAGTGTGAATCTCTAAAAAGCACCTGAATGCAGGGATGGAAGACCTCTTCAAGCTCCTTAAGCACTTGAAACCCAGGTCTTACTATTGTTGTTCTTTGTGCAGCCTGTGCTTTGCTGTGTTGGGAGAGTGTTTTTGTTGGAGAAGAGGCAGCCTGTGGGTGGGTGCATGCTGCTCTCTGGCTTAACATCCAGTGGAAATACTTCAGGTTCAGCCTGGTGAGGTGGGTGAGGGGTACATGAGGTGTGACATCAGGAAATTGAGCCCAAATGTCAGGGCTTTGTGGGGGTTCTTCCAGCACCAAAGGTGGTGTTGTGAAAGTACACAAAGAACATTATAAACTTCAGTAGGAAGAAGAAGAAGGTCTACTTGCTGGAGTTTGGGAGAGGAAATAAATCCAAGGCCATGGTTTCTTTTTCTCCTCTCACCAGAAAGAAAAATGTCTAATGAATGTCTCATGTCTGAAATACTGGGCTGGATTCATCAAAGGGAGTTAGTAATTACCAAATTGAGAGAATCATGAAGCGCTTTTCTAAATTTGAAAGGCTCATCAAGAATAGATCAGGAGCAGGCAAAATTAATAGTTATGAACTCATTTCCATAGAAATGGACTTATTAGCAACCATGCCAGCTGCCTAAAATTATAAGGTCTTTTCCTTGTGCTTGCAGGAAATAATCTTTTTTTATAAAAGTAATTTTGACTTTTTATTTTTTATGGCTCCTCTAAACTCAAACTGAGGTTTGGCAAAATCCTTCTAAACCAAGAAAAGAATTCACTGGGCAACAGAAGTATTAATCTAAAAAGAGAAGAAAGATTTGGAAAGGGGAAGTGATTTATAGTCCTTAGATTCCATCAGGCTCTTCCCAACAGTGCAGACTTACTTAAGAGAAAAATGGAATAAACCTCAAGAAAAAGCTGAAGTAGGATAAAGGATAAAATATGGTTTAGTGGGATTTAACGACTGATAACAGCATGAGTTACATTCATCATCTCCTCTGTTAGTGGGTTTTCCCACTCGTAGTGTTTTGTCTTCACCAAACACTTTCACATTGACAGTGACCACAGGGACCAGCGTTGGTCACCTGCTGAAAGTCACATCAAGGAGAAGCTGAGGACTGGCCATGGCAGGGTGGGATGTCTCCTTCGATAAAGGGGTGCAGTGCTGCACATTGAGGAGAGAAATTTAGATGCAGGCGTTGTGATGTGAAGTTACCAGCTGATGGAGCTGGTAGAGGTAAATGCTAACCTTTAAAGTCTTGCTTATGATTTAATATAATTCTGCTTTTACTTTGGCAACCTCATTCAATTTCACTGGAAAAGGCAGCGGTCTCCCACATGGTATTATAGAGGGTGGATAATAAATTGCATGAAGTGTGAATATAGTGCCGATCCTCTTGCTAGGAAAGAAGCCTCTGCAGGAGATGCAGTGGAGAGCAGAAAAGCTCAACTCTGAGAAAACTTTTCAGGTTTTATCATGGTTTTGTTAGAGCTGTAACCCAGGAAGAGGCTCAGAACAAAGAGGGTGGGTTAGTCCATGGGGGTACTCTGTGACCCACATATTGTCACACTTGGCATTGCATGAAAGCTGACTCTGTCCTGAGGAGGAAAAAAAGAGCCCATAGCTTTGAGAAAATCCATTGACCCGCTGTTCTGGAGGAAACTGGAAACCTGCTGGCAAACAAAGGGGTGCAGAAAGTTGAGCACTTGTTTGCTGAAGCTGCACAATCGGTGGAGACTCAAGAGTGAAAGCTAGCTGCATACAGTAAGTCCCGGCCTTTCAACAAAACTCCAAATGGGAAATGGACCTTCATGTAGTATTACGATCTCATGTTGCATGGTTTGCTACTGAGACAAAAACAGAAAGCAGTTGGTGAGCCCTGTTGTTTTTCCAGGCAACAATAAGGATTCTCCTTTGAAGCAGGACCACCGCCTGCCTGGAAAGTCAGCTCTGCTTTAGTGTGCATGAACTATCAGTTGGATCCGAGGAAAGTTTCTGTTGTGTCACTGCTCATTTCCAACCCAACAGTGAATGGTCACGTCTGTCTTTAAATGAAACTTTTGTCTGGTGAAGGCTCCTCGCTGTTCTAAGGACACAGTGAAGGCCTTTGCGTATTTGTAGGGGCAGGAGTCATTTACTCCCAGGTATTACTTCAACTTGCTTATATAGACAAGGTACACATGTTCTTCTTATAGAGAGCTGAGTTCTGGTGTACCATAAAAATAGAAAATTGCTATTATGGTTACCTTGGGAGTGTATAGAAGAAAAACAAGGAAAGGAAAATTTCAACGCATGACAGACAGAGCAAAGGCCCATCAGTGGGACATACAGATTTGATTGATAACTACAGACTGACCTGACAGTATTTGGACTTTATTTCATTGGTGAATCCAAAGCAAAACCCTCCATCAATAGTTTTGTTCAGAATTGGAAGCTGCTTGTGGGTGTTTGTGAGTGGCAACTGTTGGCTCGAACAGATTGAACCTAAACTGCAGATCCAGACATACTTAACAGGGCTAATAACCACATCCATAGTTAATGTAAAGCTCATCTCAAGATTTTATTTCTGCATTGCAAGCAAATTCATTTTATGTAGTGTAGATAAAACAAACTGCCAGAAGTGATAAGTGGAAAACCATGAAGTTGAGTGTGCCATCTTAGTGCCCACAGTGGTTAGATCTTTTAACAGAACAGCCTTAATTACATCCATAGTAATGTACAATAATATTTCTCTTTAAGAGATTTTGCTGGCTGCCTGGTTGGCCACCCAAAGATGCTTCTAGTTTTGCCTGAAGGTGGATATTATCTTCTGTCAGCATGGAAAATATTTATCCTCCAGCCATTGAAGCATATGTTTGTGTTGTTTCTTGTCAGAAAGAAAACATGAAAATCAATAATTCCTGCTCATTTTTTCCCTTTACAATGTGCCTTCAAAAACATATGGCAAAAACAGTTTCTTGCCTCTGTGCAGTTGGGAAGAGGAAAAGGATGTTTAAGTGTCTGTTCGTTGTAGCAGCATACAGGCAGCCCGCTATGAGCACAGCACTTGAATCACTGCTGTGGGAAGGGGCACACCAAAGTTTCTGGTCTGTTCTGTTGTTCTGGAGCATTAGTATTTGCAGCACCATTATAATAATGTATTATATTGAGTAATTCAGCAGTGCAGTTCCCAGGGTTTGGGGCTTGTTCTGTATGTTCTTCACGATTACATGGAACGAATGCTTGGGTTTAATGGGAAGGATGGCTCTATGTCAGGAAACTAGAAGATGTTGTCACCTGTCTATAAAGGATGGCTATTGCCCATACTGGCTGTTGCCAGTGTACAGCCTGGTTTAGGTTTCCGTTTTCAAATCTGCACGTTAAATTGAATGGTAAATCTTCTGTTGAAAAGAGAAGTCAGAATGTCAGTAACATCCTACTGACATTGCTTCTATGGACAATTTTGTTTTCTTTCTTCCCAGAGCAAACATCACCTCCTATGAGATCCTGCAGATGGACTTTGAGATCGACAACACCAGCAGCCTAGCGGGGGCCCAGCAGATCACCTGGCAGGTGGAATACCCTCGAGATGATTCTCTGAGCGAGCTGGTGGTCTCTGAGATCTTTGTCAGCCGAACGATGTTTGCTGGAATTGTTCCTCTTGCCATGGTAAGAACCTGCTGCTGCTGCTTTCTGCTCAGTGCTTCCGCTGATTCTCGTTAGTATTCAGGGGAATGTGAACCGTTTTATTATGTGCTACTTCCTGTGCACCTGCTGCAAATGATTTAAATGCAAAAAATACTTTTCAATAATATTTTATTTACCTGATATGCCATAATGGCTCCTAGGAAACTATTTGAGTCTTTTGTGTAAATCCTTTAGTGTTTGTGGATTATTGGCCTGGTACATGGTAATAGCTCCTTTGGAGCCATTGTCTTCTGGTGTATTAATGTGACTGCCGTGCATGTGCTCTAAGGGTAAATGTTGCAATTAGCTGGGACATTTTCAATGAAATAAATTATCATGCAAGTGAGGAGAAACTTCATTGCTAAACCAAACAACTGGGCTGGTTTCTGCTTTGCTTTTCCCCTGAGAACCATGCAGACCAGTGAGCTGCAAAGCGTCCGTTTAACAAAAGGTGCTCTTGGAGTTACAGGAAAAGGACAAAATACTTTCTGAAGGTTCAGGTACTGGACATGTTTTCCAGGCAGGATTTAAGGTGCATAGACTAGGGTAACAGCCATATCTCTGTAAATTTGAGCTAAGCACTTCTGAAGGGTAAATTGTTTTTTCCAATCTGTCCCTCTGCCTGTGTTGCTTTTCTTTCTGTTCTACTAATTAACCAGGGAATATTGGTATTTTTCTCTGTATGGCCACTGGCTTCTCCTAATATGGCAAAAACAAGGAAAGATACTTCTAAAGGTAAACAAGGCCCTAAATAAATCTTATTTCCAGTTCCTACTGCCAAAGGCTATGCTTACTGACAGCAAGGGATAGAGGAGAAATGATGTGTGGAAAAGTCAATAGAGAATTTTCTTCTAATAAACAGTAAGCATGACTAGAGGAGATGAAAGAACCCTCTAATTGTGTGGATGGAACGTTATCAAGTAGCAATGATGAATCAGATATAAAATAAAAGTGATGTAGTGCGTGAACTGACTTGCACATAGCATTGCTGGTTCCAAATGGATAGCACAGGTTTTGTGCCATGCAGAGCACTGTGGGTATGCAGGAAAAGCAGATCCAACCCCAGAGCTCATTGTCAACTCTGGATGAGAGCTTTGCTTCTTTCTCTGCCAGGGTTCGGCCAGGGCTTCACTTCATCTCTTTACAGTTATGGCAGCTGCTTTAAGCAATCTCTAAATGTCCTTGGACAAAATCTGAGGCAAAACCTGAATTTGAAGTGGAGCTAATCTCACACAGTTCATCGTTATAAGATAACTGCGGAGTAGAGCAAAAAGCTTTATGGATTTATGCCCTTACCCCTTAATTGGGGGTCTCACGTGGGCTATCACTTGTTGCTGCATGTGAGCATCCTTGGCTGGCTTGGCGCTAGGCTGATAGAAGAACTGATGGCACCAGTGGCAGGAGAAGCAGCTTGTATTTGCATTTCCTTCCCTTATGATTGCTAGTTTGCAGTGCTGCTCCATTTAACTGTCACTGACTGATGCAAGTTCTGGCACTACGTTGCCCAGTCAGGGACAAAAGGAGGAGTGTTTGGATGGTACTCTCAGACATTGGGTTTGGGTGCTGCTTGTGGGTCTCTTCCAGCTCAGGATATGCTGTGATTCCTTCATTCCAAGATGTGTGTGCCTCTGTAGGCTGCTTTGGGCCTTTTAATGTGGAGACATCCACATCTGTACTGTTTGGAGTATCTGTTTTGTTGCTGCAGTCGATCAGAAGTTCGTTTTCTGTGCTACTTTCTTAAACAAGCGATAGAAAACAGAAAGAGCTGCAGATGACTTATTCTGTCATTGCATTGTGGTGGCTCTGGAAACAGCAGTGGGGATATTTTCCTCATTAGCAGCCTGATTTTTTTATTTTTATTTTTTTTTATTTTTTTTGTGGTAGATAAAGATGTGGCAGACTGCACAGTAACATTTGAATAATAGCCTGATGAAAAGAGCTGATTTCTTGCTTTAGTGGGTTTATGAAGCCCTTAACATAAAATCTGATGTTCTTAACATTTACATTTTGTAGCAAGCTTGAAAGGCATTTTTTGTTGCTTTTGTCTTTTTTTTTTGTCTTTTGCTTTGGGGTTTCTGAGCGAAGACAGCTGATTTTTGCACATTGTCTAGCAAGAAAATAGCTCCTTATTAGCAGACAATCTTGCTGTAATGAATTGATATTGCAGCTTATTTCTGGCTAATCCTTTGGTGTCGATTCAGAAGCACATTAATAGGCACTGTTTTGAGATGCACAGAAGATGGCATGGTCAGGGAGGGTCTCCAGGTGAGACACTGGTCTACCAATTGCTCTACGCTTCGTTCTCTCTATATGATACCTGTAAATAAGATGGGGGATTTTATTTTCATTTTAGTTGGAAGAGGAGGACTAAAATGTAATCGCAGGGAATTGCCCCAGACTGTCCATTTTCATTTGGATGATCCTCCATCTAATAAATCTCTTAACTTATTTCTTGCCAAATTCAGTGCATTCAAAATATATAGATAAATAAACATTAGCACTAATGAGAGAAAACGAAACAAATTTCGTACTGGAAAAGAGTCCTCTTTCTGCATCATTGGACGCTTCTCCCCAGGTCCTTAAGCTCCTTCTAATTGAAACCTCCATTTTCCACAGCTGCACGGGGCCAGGCTGTTGGGATTTCCAGAGGAATGACAGCCAGATGGAAATGGCATAGTCCAGTGGTTCAGGGTTTGCTTTCTGAAAGTCATCTCTCTGCCTCTGGGTGGGCAGTGTAGGTGCTGTGCGCAGTAGGAAAGCACGTGGGCAGGATGCAGTGGGAACGCAGACCATTGCTGGCTGACACAACAAAGAAAAGAGAAATGCCAAGGGGGTGATCACAATTGCATGCATCCTACTGCTGTCTCAGGATTGGGTTTGGGTGACAGCTGTGATAACCCCAGTGCTGAAGGAAGGACCAGCTTTCTTTGTGGAGTTGTTTTTGTCTCCTCCTGTAAATCAGATCAGTGCTTAGAAGCTTCAGTCCTATACCACCTACTAGAGGACCATGGTGGGGAAGGCTCTCATTACATTATGCTGTCATTTCCATCATCTGTGGTTGCTGAGACTGGTGTGGGAGAGGAACCAACCAAAGCCTTGTGGGAAAAACCATTGGGTTTTATGTGAGGATTGTTTTAAGACATGGAAGGATGTAAGAGGGCAAATGGCACCTCTGAAACGAATGAATGCACACAAACAACCCTTTTTTTTTTTTTTTTTTTTTTTTGGTCCATACATGGCCTTAGTGCCTCTTAGCAGGTGATGAGCACCGGTTTCAAAATCAATTCCAAGTGTGAAGCACTCACTGTACTGCTGGCACTGCTTCCAGCCCTGCTTAGGAGCTGATCCCAGATGGTATTGCTGTGTGCATTTTACACCATTTTAGAAACAGACTGTTTATTTTGTCTGGTATTCACACTTCGTTGACTTATGCTGTGATGATCAAAGGGGACTCAGGGTCTTCCATACCTATCATACCTCCTGTGTGTGTTTGAAACTAAAAGATGACGTGTGTCCTGGAAGCGCTGATACTAATAGTCTGTCTTCTGTTCCTGGAAGGTCTTGTTTCTGTAGATAGAGCTAGATTGGAAAATTCACCCCTTCTGAGCAAAGAAGTCTTACTGATAGGATTTCCTAATTGGGTATATGCGTAGTTGTGCTCTCATATAGAAGCATAAAAATAAACGTATTGAGAGCAGGTGTCATAAGATGCCCAGATATAAAGATGTAGGGAAATGCCTTTTTCAGACTGCGTTAGAAGCAGAAGGTGAAATTCTAGGGTCTTTGGACAACGGACTCAGAGAACACAGCTCCAAGCTGTAGCAACCCCTGAAATTGGAATAATTCTAATTATTTTAATCCCAGAAGCAGCGCAGCGTGGTTTTTGCTGAGATGGAATGTGGATTTGAAAACGAACGCAAACAGGACATATCTGTGTTCCTCTGTAAATACAACATCACAAATAATTCCGAATTCATTCGCTGTGAATTGTCTCACATAAAATACACAGTGCCACGTTGTCCTGAAACTGCTGGCACGTCTTCTGATAGCTGAAAGGGATCGGGTGGACCCGTTTACATTAGGGAAAGTAAATGCTAATTCCTAAAACTCTATGCAAATTAACAAATTATTTTTACTTGAAGTGCACTGTTATTATTTAGTATTTACGTACCATTATATATTTTCAGAACACTTTATAGGCATGAATTAATCAGACCTGAATAAGCAAAGCTTAATAAGAATGGAAAATTACATGGAAATGAAGGCACTCTTGCTCAGTTTTACCTGCTCCTGAATGATGCGTGAGTCACTTTCCATACCCCTAAAGGTACTTTTTAAAACACTTAGGGAAAAAAATCTCACAGTAATACTGCTTAATATCCCTAAAAACGTTTCGTTTAGGAAAGAGGTAGAATTTATTCTGTCAAGAGCTAATGACAGCGCAGATGAGTGGCTCTGAAGAATGTAAATGCTGCTTTATCGTCTTATGCTGCGCAGAACTATTTAAGCTGATTTAATTCAGGTAAAAATGTATGGATGAGGGATTACTCCCTTAATTTGAAGTTTACTTGGGAGCTGCAGTATTTGACTCCAGGAAGTTCTTTAGTGAGAACAGGAGGAAGACTGAGTTTTGTCTTAATGTTTCACCGTGAGCTTTTAAGAGGAAAGAACAGCTGAGATGTGTGGCCCTTAGGAAGTGAACGGGATGGAGCACTGCCTGGGCTGGCTGTGTGATGCCTTCCAGCTCGGGTACTGCTGCATGGTGCTGAGAAGTCCCTAAAAGCCTTTCAGGATCGGTATGGCTGTTCACTGATGCACTGTCAGGTGAAAATGTCAGTTGCTGTGCTCCTTCGAGGCTTATTTCTTTTCTTTTTGACAATAACGACCTTAGGTAATTGATTCTTCCAACATCTGGTGTGCAGATTGACACGTGGAGCTGAAGTCCCCAGAAGTGTAAGTTATCCATTTTCATTGTGCCCAGCAGAATAGAGACTGAGGGTAGAAAATGGAAGTAAACTACTTTGCATGGTCTTTTTTTGTTGCTAGTGAATATCAGAATCAGCATTTTGGTATTACAGTTATTAAATATAAACACTGTGGGGGATTTTTTAAAGCAAACGGTATGGCAGTGAAGTCAGATGTGAGCTGTGGATTGGATGATGTTTTGTGAAGTGTATGTCCTGCTAATCACACAAACTGATGGCACTAACAAATGCAATCTGTCCAGCAGGGATGCAGTCTTTAGTGACCTCCATTGATCTAACCAGCTGTAGGCTGGAATTCCTATGGTTATAGAAAGCTCCTGATAATGAGGCCAGTGGCAGAGCCTGACTCCTAGGGTACAAGGAGCAAACACTTCACAAGTCCTCAGCCAGTCATGAAGGTTTCTGTCACAAATAAACGTGATTGGATTAATCTGTTATCTAGCTAACAGTTGGGGCAAAAAAAGAGAAAAAGAAAACTCCAATTCTTCTAGAGGGTTTCTAGGCAACGAGGAACTTTGTCAAAGTAAAGCACAAGATACTGAGGAGATGCATACAGCTGGTTTTTGGGCTGTTTTTTTTTTTCTTTGTGAGGGTGAAGGCTTGAGGAACAATGGGTTTAATAACAGATGAATCTCTAGTGTGCTTGTCTTATCTAGGAAAATGATGGTTTGGTCTGTGACTGGCGTCACTAGTGCTTTAGATATACATGGTACAGAGCCTTTCTGGTATAGTAATAGGATTGTAATTCCCTGTCATTATTCTAAACTGTTTTTCAAAGGCAGCAATCAATATTTCACTGGTTCTCGCAGCCCCTCTGCCTGAAACATTCCTGTATATGTTAAAAGTATTTAATCTGTGTCTTCAGAAATCTCGTTTTCTCCCCAAAAATGTAAGCTCTTGGTTGACTAATGGTTGACTAATGTTGTGAATCACTTAGAGCCACAGATGGCTGTATATACTCTAGTAAGGTTCTTTTAAACAGGAGCCTGAATAATAGCATCTCCAGTTGCTGCTAGCAAACGTGCTGACAAGAACACCCAGGAAAAATGGTCCTCAAAGATGCCCATTTCTATAACTCAGGCTGAAAGGGAATTGCTGAGTGCAACACTTTGCTTATTTGTTTTAGAAAAGCAGGAATGCAGGGTGATTTATTTATTTTATTTTTTATGCACATCTCGCTTTGGCTGCCAAGTAGCAATGAGCCATAGGAAGGCAAAGGCAGCCTGGGAGGACTTTCAGTCGTGACAGCTCCTGAGCCCCTCTTTGGGGAAAAGATTTCTCTGGCACGTTTGTTTTAACTCAGTCCAAGCTGAAGGATGTCTGAAGTAAGGTGAATTGGAGCGTCCATGTTCTTGCACAGAACTCTGCTGAATCTGAAAGGAAGTGTTTAAAAATAAAGCAGCCTTTAAAGATTTTTGTTTTTCCTCCAGAAAGCATTTTTGCTGATGGCAGTATTGCTTGCATTCGCATGCCTAGCAAAGAGCAGCACCAAGCCAAGATGGAAGCTGACCTGGCTTCTGACAGAGGCTTACCTTCAGCCCATTGAGATGAAGGAAATGTCAATGGCAGCAGCCACTTTTCTTCCCTCTCTGTTGTGTCAGTTATAAAACCTCAGAATGCACAATGCTGGAGTGGCAGAAGTTTCAGAGTAGGGTCAGTCGGTTCTTATTTACATATTTTTTTAATGGTTGGTTAAAATGGATTTATGTACAGAGTCCCATATGTGTTTATCCACTGCGCTGTATGTGTATTTCTTACCTGAAATCATTCTGACCTTTGGCCTTCCACTTCCCCTTAAGATGGTCAGTGTGCCTCTGTTGTACCTGAACCATGAGAACATGATTGTGACAGTCAGAAAATTGCAAGGGAAAAAATACTAAAAAGTACATTCAGCAGAAAGTCTTTCTGGATATATCAAGGACTATCAAGGTTGTATTCCTTTTCTCCTTCTAAAAGCAGAATCTGAGAATCTCAGATCACAGATTTCAAAGTGTATTTTAACACTGATTAATGGGAGCAGGACTGAAGCCTTGAGCATCCCTAAAACCCCACAGAGGAAGATGTTCAACTCAAAGCAAATTAAATACTGTGGAGAGGAAAAAACCCGGAAATTCTTCATCTGTATTGTTGTATTTCTCATGCCCACAGTGAGCATTCTGTGTCTCTGCAGCAGAGATAGGATCTTCTGCAATTATTACCATCGTCAAATTAATTGTTGTAGGGAATTAAGTGGCTTTGTTTTGTATGGCTGTTCTGTACAAGTGCAGGGTGAACTTCATGGAGAAAGATTAAATTCAAAAGGATTCCTTGAAACGTAGCAGCCGAAATACAAACCACTGAAGATGTGATGAAGTTGGATCCAGGGGAAGGCTTTGACTGTGCTGAAAGCTGTGTGTGGGGAAAGCACGTCATGAAGGGCGCCCAAATGGGCTTTGTTCAGAGCCAGGCAATTTTGGCCTCGTTTGGGAAGGAACATTCAGAGAAGCTATTTGGGATTAATCAAAATTGTTTAACAGAGAAAAACCATCTTTCCTTGCTGTACTCAGCTGTTTGATTAAAGTCGATTAAATAATGTGCAAATATTTAATTTGGGGGGGAAAAAAAAAAAAAAGAAATATTTTCCTTAAGTGCAAATACCCCATTCTGAATGTGGTAGAGTGGGACAATTTTAATAACGTCAAAGTTCTTTGTTGGTGTTCTTCCAAAAATGAAATTCCAGCCAATTCTCCTCTGTTTCGTGAAGTGTTTCAGTTTTGGCTGAACTGTATTTTCCAAAGAATATCACAATTTGTCCCTTTCACTCTCATTCTGGGCATCTGAACTCATTCTTGGAATTGATCAGTGCCATCCATTGTCCCTTGTTCTCTCCCTCTGCTCAGTTAAACATACTCTGCCATTTAGTTCTTAGAGCAAAAATGAAAGAAACCAAAAAAAGAGTTTGCTATTGGTGGGACAAAAATAATGGCATTTTGACTGTTCCTATGAAAGCGATGTGACATGACAAATTTTAAGAAGCTCTGTGAATAGTATTAATATTTATGAAGCACTCAAGAAAACAGCTATTGTGTGCCACATCCATCAAAGATAAGAATTGTATTCAACTGTGTTGGATGATAAACATTGAATGACAACAGCTACAGATTATGTGCGGGATTTCATACCCATGTTTGACGCCTGCTTGGGTAAAAGCACCGTGTTGTTCCACTGAGAACCAATAATTTCCTTTCATAAAATTAGATACACTTGCTGATACTTGTTACAACCGTTGTCCAAAACCTTAATGACTGTGCAGGACATGCTGATGCCAAGCGCTTCAGAGATCCTGTTGCTAGCTGCTCATCAAGTCCCAAAGGTACTATTTTCCACTAATTCCCCTCTTGGAAATCACTCTGATGCTTTCATGATTGCAGTGATTGACCACATATTGCTAGCTGTTTGCAGATCAGAAGAGCACTGATTACCCCACGAAATGAAGGTCTCCCAGCCCAGCAAGATGGCTTTGAGTATTCTCTTTTTAAGAACTTGCCCACCTCTCAGCCACCAGGAGTGGAGCACAGGTGCCTGTGCCTTAGCAGTGCCTGCTTACATCCCTCACCTGCACCTGGCCTTGTGTAGCATGCTCAGGAGTGTCCCAAGTGCCTTTGTTTCATGACATGATGAGGGATGTGGTTTAGTGAGAGCTATTGGTGATAGGCACATGGTTGTGCTGGATGATCTTGGAGGTCTTTTCCAACCTTGGTGATTCTATGAGGCTGCATGTGTTGCCTGTCTGTTTTCTTGCCCTGCTTGCTTATTAAAGGCGTGCTGTTCTGGAGATTCTGCTTCTGGTCAAATGAAGCCTGCACTGCACACCTGCATCAGCAGAAAGGAACAGCAGCTCCGACTTGATTGACAAAGTGCAGTAGAGAGTCCGGTGAGGTGTTTCTAAATAAAGCTGAGTTTGGAAGCATTGCCACGTTCTCCTTGCACGAAGGGTAGGAGGACATCCAGGTATTCTTGTAGCCAGCGCGATCTCAGGTCTTCCTGTTCCATCTGCAGAGTTACTATTCTTAGAAAACCCTCTCCAAGGATGCACAGGCACTAAATTTTTGTTAGAAGTAAGTGGTTCCAATAATAACTGCGCAGAGGAAAATGCAAAGAGGTGCCCTGCTGCTGAGCTGCTACGGCTGTGCTGCCTCCAGAGGGCTGTTTGCCTCCGTTCCTTCAGGTTTGCTGCTTCTGTCTTTATAAGGATTTGCTGGTGGGAGCTCAGTGTGAGCTGTCAGAGGGATGCCTGGGTCCTTGGGCAGGCTGCTGGGGACGTGGGGAGCCTTTGGCAGAGCGATTGCAAGAGGGAAGGCACAAGCCAACCTGCACTGAGTTTTGAGAGCACGTGAGCAGACTCAAAACAGGAACAACACTTTGCTGAGGGGAGCTCCAAAGCTTCTATGTTGTCTGCCTAAAACGAGACTCCTCTTGTTCCTTAGCAATTACCCAATAATTTGGCTCATCAATAACTTTTTCCAGAGTGCTCATTTTGGTTTTACTGCCAATTAATGTAGCATTCCAGTCTTGGGCTGCAGTGGATTGGCCAGTAATTTGAAATACAGCGCTCATCAAAACAGCATCATTTGTAAAACAGAGAAGAAATCTCAGAGATGCTGAAATTATTGTTAATTAAATCAGCACATGAGTATAATAGGCACACATGAACAAAATTATGTTTGTTTTTTAACTGTTCTGCTAGCTGGAGAGCAAGTCCTGTTAGGACTGTTTAATTGTCAGCCTGTGTTAGTGAGATGTGCAGAGAGCTGGGTCCCTTCTGCATGTACTGATGGTGTGTTATGTGTGTGTACAGAGTGATACACACAGCTCTATAGTTAAGTAGAAGACCCACGTGCTTGCCAGACAGACACAATGCCATACTTCTTGGGCACACATTGCTGCATGGAAAGCTTCTCTTTTTAAGCATTTGTACTTAGCTCCTGTTCAGGGCTGGCACTGACCTCCATCTGCTTCCTTCTGCTTTCTGTGGCCCCAGTATCAGTTGGGTTTGTTAATTATTTTAAATGTAATTTCTGTTTTTTTTTAAACTCAATTAAAACAGCATTGTAACGATGGAGCAGAGCAGCAATCAAGGAGTGGTAGGAGTTGTAAGGTAGCCTATAAGCAGCTATTGTGCTTAAATAAATTTCTTCCAGAGATGCCTCAGCTTTACTGAAAGTGCTGTGCTACAGCTTTGTGAAGATAAGACAGCCTCATAATCTTCTGTGTTGCTCTGTTCTGAAGACCTTGACTTAGCAGTTTCACAGTTACACCTCCTATAGAGCTGGAAGGTAAAACTGTGTTCTCTACTGGGAGACTTGAGCCTGGTGCAGAAGGCAGCACTGCCCCACAGCAGGAGTGAGGCCAGCAGTGCTTGGGGGAGCAGAGTTACAAGTTCCAAGTTACTCAAGAGGTGATAAGTGCACTTGCTTTCTGATAGTGGGATTCAACAGTGTTCTATGCAGGAAGAGAATGTCCCTGAGAAACTGCAGACTGCTTAGAGCATTTCATTCATTGAACGGGATGGGAGGTGATGGCCTTATGCTGTGCTGGAGAGGTTCAGGCTGGATTTTAGGTGATGTTTATTTTCCCAGAGTGTGGAGGCATTGGCACAGGCTGCACAGAGAGGTGGCGGAGTTGGAGGTGTTCAAGAATATGGAGATGTGGCACTGAGGGATGTGCCAGTGGGCATGGTGGGTGGGCTGGGGTTGGACTTCGGGATCTTTGTGGTTGTTTCCAGCCTTAGTGATTCTATGATTCATCCCCATTCCTGCCAGAGGAGAGGCCACAAGAGCTGAAGTTTGATATGAAGGCACCGTGGGCCATTGGGTAACTGCAGCAGCACAGGGTGCCAGGCGTGGGTTAACGGCCCAACACTTACCTTGCTTCAGGTTGGGGTGACAACGCGGAGCATTTGATCTCAGGCTCTAATTAGTGTGCAATTTCTTCCTTACTGTATGGATGTCAGAATGCATTTGATCTGCTGCAGAGTTAAAACACTCATTGTTTCAGCCTCCATTTGGAGGCTCACCTAATTAAAATTGAATTTCAAAGGGAAAAACATACCTTTGAATTCCTTGTCAGAGCAGGGAGTTGCAGTGGTCGCTTAGCCTTTTACTTCTGGGTTTCTGGTTCAAATCTGGTCTATATACCATAATGTGAGTATCAAACCTGCAATTCAAATGGTTCCATCCAGTGGAAAGATATTCAGGTTAACAATTATTTGCTGAAAATAATTCTAAGCAATGTGTGCATTTTCAAGTTGTCCTAACTGGTCATGAACAATTCACAGGGAGGAAAAGGAATGTAAAAATTCATCAAATAAATTATTCATTATATTCTCTCAGCTGTAGCTAACTGAATTGTCTAGACAGTAATTACTAATTTTTAAGCTATGGATGTTCACATAGCACTGTTGTGTGGATAGCTTCAGTATACAGTGACTTGAGATAATATTAATGGATATGACAGCTAGCAGATGATTTTAATTGGGAAATTATATTGGAACTTTCTAGTGATCTTCCATGAAATACTCCATAAATATTGAACCTCCTTAATGTTTTTCTCCTGCAGTAAATAGAAGCCCATACAATTCTGTTTGATTTGATCAGTGGAGAAGCAAACTTTTTAAATTCTGCTGTCAAATTCTCAAAAAAAAACCCATTCAATTCAGAGCACAACAAGTGTCTTCCAGGGCTGTGATGCAATAATAGTAATATTTTTTTCTGTTTCAGTGATGGTTTTTCACTGAGTGGTTGTATGACTCCTTAAGGAGTCAGCAGCACTCAGCAGTAGTGCAGGGCTAGGCTGGCACGGGAGAAAACTTTCTGCTTTTAATCCTTTGGCTTGTTTGCAAAAATGTCAATTATTATTGAAGTTAATTAGAAAGTCACAGAAAATTAGAAAATCAGTAAGTTTTATAATCACAATCAGAAAATCGTAAAGTCAGACAGATTTGTTATTGGAGCATGTGCCCTGGACTAACTGCAGGTTAATTTCGTGGCACGCTGTCAATTGCTCTGAGTTGATCAGAAACTCTTCCATTTGATCAGAGCTCTTCCATTTCTTACTTATTTATTTCACCTTTAAGAAAACAAGAGCAGGAAGCCCACATGAATGATTGGATACGATAACAAAAACTGGGACATCATTAAAAAGTATTTGCATGAAATTTTATTTTCATGTGTGTTACTTCAAGCAATATCCTTTGGGGCATGGTTTATAGAGTGGCACATTAAAAACCATGTGTTTTCATCAACCCTCATACAAGCTGTGGTTCTTAGTGCTACCTTACTGCAATTTGATTTGATATTTAATTGCAGTAATTTAATTAATGGTACTGTAAATAAAAAGGCTGAGTTCTATCCTCCTACACGCACATATGCACAGCCAGCAGCTCCAGTGGCTCCTGTGAGACTTAAATTTATGCATCTTCAAGCAGAATTTAACCCTAAGGATGTATGATAAAATGCCCAAATCCCAGAATGACGCTGTAACTTGTTTGCACTGGAAACAAGCATTAGTTTGAGCTTACAGGAAGAGCGTGGCGTGGAAAAACAAACCTATGTATTTCCCTCTAATGCTTGTAGGCAGGACAGGTCATGGAATTGCCTCCTTTTAATAGGACTCCACTTACAAACAGTTTACAAATAGTTATTAATACTTTCAAAATTAATTGGATAATTGCTACAAAATCCAAATGACCCAATGCGCTACTTATGAGCCATAGCTTATAGGTGTTTATGACCCTCTACTGACTTGCCCATAACCTTTGCTAACGCATGCTACTCATGTCTTCTCCACACTTGAAGTGCCTATTAAATATTGATTAGTCTCTTATAAACCATTTATAAATAGAAGCATGTAATATAAAATGTAACATAAAATCATTAAGGCTACATGGTGCGCAACTTAATAGTAGCAATCTTGAAAAATTAGTGAGTGCATGAATTAAGCAAATTGTATCCATAAACTGTTTTCTTAGTGCAGCCCCTGTTGAAGTTAGTGATGGCTCTTAGTAAAAAGCACTTTGCACTTTTAAAAGAATTATTTGTAAACGAGAAGTGCAACATAATGCAACTCCAAATACTCCTGCCATGTTGACAGTGAGGTTTTTATATGGAAATGGCACTTGACCCCTAAGGACAGAGCAGGTTTGTGTCCTGTTGTGGTTAACATCATATTTAGATAGGCCAGGGCCAACTCTGGGCCAAAGTCTGACTTGTTTCTGTAAACCTGCATTGCACTGACATTCCGAGTGGGAAGGACAAGCACAAAACCCCAGGCAGTAAAGCAATCAGCAGGGCTTTTTGTTATGCAGAGGATAAAATCAGATAGATGGAAACAACAATAACAGAACAATGATTCAAAGTGCTTCTTTCAAAACATCTCTTGCAATTTCCAGCTGCCTCTCCTCTTTGTCACATCTCAGTTCTCAGCTAAACAGCAGAATTTGTGAGGCTCTCACTTTGCCTTTGACGTTTTTTACTTTTTACTCAGTGTCTGTATCTGACCTCCAGCTCTTAAAAGCCCAGCAATTAAGCAAATTCCAAAGAGGATTACAACTGAGAATCAGAGGGTATAAAAGTGATTTAGCATGGAGTGCTGAGCATGACAAATCATTTTTGTGCCTAGACTTTGCTTTTCTGAAATGAGTTTCATTTAGAAGCACAGACAGACACGGCTGTGTCTGGGTGCCAAGTGTCAGTGCAACTTGTGCACTCAGCTCCTGCGGGGCTTCCCGAGGCTGTAGGACCTTCCACAGGACCAACTGCCTCCATGGTCATCAGCTTCCTTCTCTTAGGAGGAAATTGTGTCATCCGTGTGCAAACCAAACTTCCTGGGTCTTACCTTGTCTTTGGCAGAGCTTGCCTGAAAGCACTGCCTTGTAGAAAGCAGAGGGATGCAACAAACTGTCTAAGCATACAGTGACAGAGAAAAGTTTCTTGAATGCTTCCCTGATGTGTGTTACTGTGTGAGAAGTTTGGCTTAGGCGTTCCCTGTTGCTGGAGCTGTTTCTTCATTGAAAAATGAAGAAATCTCTCACATGATGAAGGGTATTAGCATGCACGTGTGTGTTTGCGTGTGTCTATTGGGTTGCCTTGGAAACGAAGGGAGAAAGCATCACAAACCATAGCATGCTTTCCATTTAAAGAACTCTGTGCTCTTATAAAGCTATGTGCAAAAATGATGGCATTCATTCATCCGTTCCGTAACGTCTTGCTTATGGCAGACAGCAGCCTGAGAGTGCAGGTCCCTGGTAAGATGTTGGGAAGCCGCTTGACTTTGTCATTGAGCATCCTGCTGAATGAATGAGTTGACACTGGTGAAATTGCTAAGAACATGGGGGGAAAAAAAAGGATAAAAACTCAACAATGTTGACAGTGCTCCAGATGTGCATTGAAGTCACTGAGATCTGAAACAGACCTAGAGGATACACATCGAAAAACAACACAGAGAAGTTTGCCTTGTGTATAAGAACAGCTGTTTCAGCATATTGGCCTCCAAGACTCAGTATGTCGAAACAGCTGTCCGAGTGTTTTGGAGGTTAATCTGCTTCGTTAATCACCGTGTCCTTTTTTTTTCCCTTCAATTTATAGTAATGCTCATGGCACTCTTTGTGGGCATGTGGACAGAATGATAAATACAAAGCTTTACTAGTCATCACCAAAATGTGTGTTGGAAAAACCTGTGCGTGGAAAAGCTGTCTTCAGTCTGACCCTGGCTCTCATGAAATGCAAGTTGGTAACATAGGAGCTAATCTCAGCAGCCAGATTATGGTAGTTTCAGGACAGGATATGGTTAATCAGAATCACAAGCAATGCTTTGTGAATGAAGTCTTGGAACCCAGCACATTTTCTATGTGTTCAGTACCATCAATTTGCAGATAGACATTCTCAGAAAAATCCACGGGCAATCCGTGTGACCAGAAATAGGTAAAACCTAAACATCACTTCCAACCTTTGTAAATATCACCGCTCATGTAAAAATAGCAAAATCTTTACTTATCACATCCCCGTCCACATTTCATGTTAGTTTTTTTTTTTTTTAATGAAATGTAGGGTTTCTGGCTTTGTTTTCCTCAAGAGACCATATTGAATAAGCGGGAAGAATATATTTAAAAGCTGAGGAAACACAGGCTGCAAGAGCTATGCACAGCTGTGCTGAATGGATTGTAAAGCCTGCAGAAGGAGCTGCTGGGTGGCAGCTGGGACAGGCTTCTGCTTCATGTGGCCAAGGCTGAGTCAGCCTGCTTCCAACCCTCTGTGACTTGCTCAGAGCAAGCTCACCTCATCTTCCTCTCCCGTCTCAGCTTCTCATTAGGAAGAAATAGGGCTGCAGTTTCATTCTGGGTTGTTCTCTGTAATAGATTTTGTCACATTGCAGTGGATGTGCATACCACAGTTCAATTACAAGATTATTGAGGGAAAGATCCAAAACTAAATCAACAGCTTACACAATTACATCTGATAATGAAGAAGAAGAATTTTAAAGTGCCAGGTATTGCTTCATTTAAGAACGTACAACCTTTGGACAGTTTGTTAAAGTCAGTGTCATTTAACAAGAAAAAATGAAACAAAGCAGGAAAATGTGTTTGTGGTAGCTGCTGATCTTAGAAGAATGGCTTTAGTTAGCCACCTTGTGTTGTATTGGCCATGAGAACAAACCTTTGTTACTCAAAGCTGGCTTGCAGTGAAGCATGAGAATGTGGAGTGAAGCTGTTGACTGTCTTTTTCTGTGTTTTGTGGTAAGATGCCTTCTGGCAGTAATTAATGGCCTTTTGGAAAGTGATGATATTGCAGCATAGCAAAAAAAAACCCTCAAAGATTTATTGAAACAGCTTTTGTTTCCAGATCCAGTTTATCCATCTTCAGAAGATTCCCACTGCCAAGGAAATCTGAAATTACTAAATGAGACACTGTGCTCTGTTTATTTTTCTTTTCTTTTCTTTCTTGTTCCTCGCTGTCAGAGGTTCAGCTCTTGTAGGTGAATGCCCCCACTGAGGTTCTGCAAACAGATGCAGGAAGTTGGTTCTTTGAATGATGGGTTACCATTCACTGTATTTAAGACTCTGCCATTTTAAAGGAATACTTTGAAAGCAAATTTGCAGTGCTGGCTCTCACAGAATTGTAGCACAGGTGGTGATTACAGTGGGACTTAGGGACTACTGGAAAGTGGGGGGGAAAAGGGCATTTTCTTTCATTTTCTTTCCACCTGTGGGAAGCAATGGCCCCTACCAGTGCCCTGTGAGCACTCAAGCACTGAGGAGGTCAGCTGCCATCAGGGAGGGCTGAATAATGCGTTGTGTAAGAAAGAGAAGAGAAAAAGCCAGCATAACAAGAAATGGGAAGTAAGGAGCCCTTGCTCCTTTCGAAGCCGTAAATGTATAGGGGTGCTTTCAAGTGAGAGCACTTCTGATCTGGAATTCTGTGGTACATTTACAAAGACCTTGAAATGCAACACTCTCTCCCTGTCATTCCTTCACTAAAATGATGTGTCAAAATGCCACAGAACCATATCTTTTCTTAAGCTCCATCCTCTGTAAAAAGCATATTCTTTTGTACTGGTCTGTCCTTGTAGCAGGAGCAATGACTATATAGCAAGAGGACCCTGTCAGCTTCAGTACAAGAAAGAATAGGGTATTACACCTGGCCTTCTTCCTACCTTACAACGGTAAACAATTTGAAATTCATACTGCAAAAGAAGAAATACATGTACTGTCATTTGGAAATTTGCCCACTTTCAGAGAGAAAGGAAGGAATGAATAGTTGACACAGCCAGTTTTGAGGAAGATAAATTTCCTTAATGGATGAAAATGGCAACTATTAATTCTCTTTGAACAGTCCAGTGATGACGATCTATTTTCTCCTCGCCAGTGAGCTGGGCTGTATAGTTATTTCATGGTAAGTAAAATGGCAGCAAATGGGAGACATTCTCCTCCTCCATGAAAGTTCTTTCGATGAGTTCTTTAACGTGAAGTGAGTAATTCTCTTTTTACTCACTTACTGTACCTAGCTTGTCTTTCTGGAAGATTGGTGTTTTTTCCATTATTCATAATGTAGCAGGTTTTAAAGAAATAATTGTAAAGTTTGAATTGAATAATGCCTTAAATGCTTTAAAGGCTAATTGTGAAGATAATGCTTTGCAAGCAAAGATAGAAGATATTTTTTCATCTTCTTCCTATCCTTCAGTGCTTTTTGTTGGGACAGGGAACCAAGGCAGCCACTACTTTGTGCAGTTTGCAGACATTTTAAAACTAAACGTTTTAATGTTACTTTGGAGTCTCTACTTGGACTGAGTTTGGCACAGAGGTAAGGACAAGGAACCACTGTTAAAAATTCTTTATCAAAGAAACATGCTGTGATTTTGATACATGCTTGCTTTCAAAGAATCACAAGTGAAGACCTTTGTCTGCTTACAGAATGCTTCTATCAAAAACCAATAATACTGTCACCTTCTATTCCTGTTCCTGAGAAGCATTAATGTCATCCCCCTTGTCTTCTTATTGTCTTGCCACGTTTCAAACCACCTGTGGGATGGCATCAGAAGCCCTCTTTAAATGGAACATTCTGCAGTAGTTTCAAATTAAGAGGTATTCTTTTCTCTTGAGTGCATGTAGTTATCTACTGCATTAGAATACATGGTAGTATGCTGCTATCATTTTCCACTTAGGAAAGGCAGCAAGTAAGACAGTCTTTCTTTCCTTGCATCTGTTACTGGTCGTTTTATTTGTGGCCTTCTGTATTTCTTTACAATCACTGGCATTTGTTTTGCTGCACAGCTGAATTTCAGTTAACCAACCAATAAATTAACTGTTTGAGATGTTGCATGCTCAGCATTTACAGCAAAAAGGCCATTTGGTAGGAAAGATGAGAGAATCGGTATTTAAACTGTGCAGAACAGCAGCAGGTTTGAGTGTAATCTTGCAGGAAAGGCATGGATCTAGGACATGGGAAATGGGGATTCTGTTTCTCATTGTGTCATTGGCCTGGTGGGATTTTCCTGCCTCATTATTTGACCTGTAAAATGGAGATAACCATCTTGTTGTCCCTTGCAAAGCTCAGAGCTGTTTTTAAAGTGTTGTTGAAGGATAAGATGCTATAAGGAGTAACTAGAATTAAACATTCAGAATGTAATTTTTAGAACAGATGAAGGCCGTATGGGAAAAGATGAAAGATTAAATAGTTTGATCCTGATTTCACAGGACTTTTACATTTGTGTAATTCCATGGTCTTTGCTGTAATTGCTCTCTTGCACCAGTCTAGTCGGGAACAGAATCCAGTCTTTACTCAGAAGTTCTTCAGTTTGAGGGTCTGTGTGTCCCCAGAGCTGAGGGACTCTGGAAGAACACCGTGGTTCTGAAAGCAGTGGCTCAACTCGTGATACACAGATGATATTGTCCTATTCTGCAGCAAATACAGATGCTGTGCTGCGAAATTCAATCATGAAAGATAAAAAATGGGATTTTGTTCTGAACTTGAATAAAGCAGAGGTCGTTCTTTATAAAGTTGAGCAGAAAAAGAAGTAATCAGACATAGAGGCAGGATGGATCTGACAGCACTTCTGAAGAGGTACAAGGTGAACAAATAGAAAAATAAAAATGAAGAGCAAAAATGCAAGTCACATAGCAGCAGGGGAAGGAAGGAAGGAAAAACCTCCAGAGATCCATAGGCCAGCCAGAAGACTCTCAAACTCTCAAATAAATGGATGTTGTCATTTGAAAAAATCACTCTTCAGGTTTTTTTTCTTTTTTTTTTCCCCCAAATGCTCTCACAGGTGTCTCTCTTACCATTCTTGGGTTTTGCCTCATTATCTTTGGCACGTCCAGAAAGTTTGTGGGCAGCTCTAAACACAAGCAGGAGGCATCTTCTGTGGTTTCTGTTTAAGCAAAAAGGACTTGTAGGAGCAGCTTGTTTGGGCAGTGGCAGTGCAAGGACACAGGGTGTACAGTGTGGGATGCTCCCACAATCAGGGAATGAAGCACCAGAAAGCTCTGAGCTTGCAACCTTAGTAATGGCTGTTGCCTGGGCTGGCTATGGGCATGTTCTCTTGCTTTGTATTTTTGATGCATTGAATACAGTGGTAGGCAGCTTTGTGAAGTAGATAAAAAGCATGGCTGTAGAAGTCCGTGTCACAGTTAGGAATCGTGCAGTGGTGTAAGTACTTGCTAATGTTGTCTTACAACAGAAATGTATAGATGCTGATTGTTTGTAATTGAAAACAGGAAGGAATAGAGTTCTCTCCTTTAGCCATCAAGGCTAAACTAGACATGTGAGCCCTTTAAGAGGCAATAGAGAGAGAGAAAACTTCCAGAGTGTCACTTATGCTGTCCTGAGACACGTGGCTGAGGCAGGGAATGGCACACTGTGAGCACTGCGAGGATTGCTGTGTGAGTGAGAGCTAGCATGGTCTGCTGAATGGCACTGCTGCTGTGCTGTGCTGGTGGGTGTTACATCTTGGGAGCAGTCAGATGGAAGCCCATGGAATTACTTTCACAGGTGAAGTAAGTATGTAAGTAAGCAATCTGGTCCTGATGAGAAGAGAGAGGGAAAAAAAAAAACCAAAATCTTGTTCGGATAATCACAGAATCATTAAGGTTAGAGTTAGGGTAGCATGGCTAGGTTAAGGTTGGACTTGATGATCTTGAAAGACTTTTCCAACCTGAGCGATTCAATGATTCTATGTCACAGCTGCTTTCCCACATACTTTGTTTTGCTCATAAATGAGTATTGTTATGCCACAGCCGTTGTGTGAATGGCCTAATGTGTGCCAAGGGAGAAAGAGCCATGCTCCTTCCTTAAGAGGATGCTCCTGCAGGATGTTTGGAAGTCATGGAGACACGCCGTAATTAATTTGTGCACTCTGCTATAGCATTAAGCAGCTGTTATTACAGAAGGATGTGGATTTCTGCCCAGGTAGTGCTCATGGTAGATGATGAGCACACAGATTGCAGCAGTAAACTCACGTGATACGCAACCTTATGTTTCAGTGTCTGTAGTTTTGCACTTGTGAAACTGAAGCCTTTTCAAGCTGGTGAGTTGCCAACTTTTCCATTGCTCCCATAGCATAGAATTTCCTCAAAAAAGAAAAGAAAACAAACAAACAAACAAAAAAACCCAGCCCTTCTTGCAGCCCGATCCAGCAGAAATTATGATGAGTAGAAAAGAAATTCTAGAAATGGTTACCAGGAATGTTGTTAAATGCTCTAAAACTGGTGGGACAAAGATAGAGAAACAAAATTTCATATTGATCAGAAGAATTTATCTTTGATGACTGCTGATACTCAGGTGGATCCAAGTTACATTTCATAAACTAGACAAAACACGGCCTCCCTAGATTCGTCAGTGCAAGAAGCCTTTGACAAATTCTCAGGTGATTGTTTTGTGGTCATCTAAAAAGAATTATTTGTTCATATGGAAGCATACGTCATTGCAGCAGACAGCTCTACCCACTTGCAGTCCTCTTGAGGTCAGGGGGATATAATTTAATTTCAAATGGAGGTGGCCCATACTTTTATTAAACAACGGAATATGGTCTTGTTTGTCTGGAATAAAAGAAAGGAAACACCAACAGTATGAAGTGATCTATGATATTCTGTTGAGAACAACTGGCACAGATCTATCAGATGAATGCTCAGGTGTGTTGCAGATTGTTAAACATAGTGCAGATTCCAGTGTGGGCGACTGGCAGAGTTTACCATAATATTTTTAGGCTGACATTAGGTCCTTTATTTTATAGCATGCTAAAAAAGGCCAGAAATGCAAGCCAGGAGCTCTTGGAGTCTGTATTCTCTGTGCAAACAACTAAAATCAGATGTCTGATAGCTGCTCTTCAGCTGTAAGAATTTCCCATTCCTACTGCTTCAGGCATGTGCTTTGGAGTGATGGTGTCATGATGTTTAACATAGGTTTGGAGAATAGAGTCTGCTGGGACATAATGGGCTGAAGGAAATAGCAGGAGCCCGTCCCGTGAAAGGTCTGTTGCTGATGCAGAAGGCACTGGTACTTAGCTGAGCCAGTGGAGACTGCCTGACAGGTTGCAATTACTTCTGCCAAGTGCACCAGGCTGCATTCTGAACCTTTGCTTAATGGGGGCAGATCTGTTCTGAGTTATGAAAAAAAATGAAATAAAACTGCCTCAGGTCCTAGATATGACAGTGTCTGCTTCTAATCAGGTTTCACCTTCAGCAGCAGCTTTTGCTTATTCATCCTACATAAACCTCTAAATGAGCTGAATTTCCATCATAAAAAAAAAAAACAACAACACGGAAATGGCATAAATCTCAACTTCAGTTGTTGCAAACTCCAAGGCAGAGTTTCCAATGTCTGATCACATTTGCTAGGTACGCTCTGTCAAGATAAGAGCTTCCTTCAGTGTATCTGTGGCAAAAGGACAAGCTATAGAATGAGATTCCGCTTTGGAATCTGTATCATGCTTTTTTTGTGCTGTAGCAAATTGTTTTTGCAGCCTGCACTGTAATATGCTTCCAGAATAATATTCAATTAGGCTAATAGTTGCTGCTTACATTGTTCCCAAAGAATCAGTGATTAAGAACTGCTCTGTATGGTTCAATCTCCATTAATTAATTTCCCCTGCAGAATGTATACACCTGCCTATTCTTCCTTGGGGATCCCAATATGAAGTAAAGCTATTTTGCAGGTAAACAAAAGGAGGTAAAGGATGACCTTTAACTCTGACAGCAGCATTTGTGATTTACCATCTGCCATAACTGATGACTCCTGATAGTAATATACTGGATAAAAGCTGAAATGAGGGAACAGCTGGAGACAGGGAGTTGGAGGGGAATGGGGATGAGCTTCAAGCAGCAGGTGTGGCTTGGTGGGGTGGAATCACAGGATCATAGTCATTAAGGTTGGAAAGACCACTAAGATCATCTAGTCAGCCATCAGCCCATTGAAGGACTTGTGTGTAGCTGTGACACCTGAAAAGCTGGCAAGCAGGTGATTTTGCAGGTGAATCCACAAGTGAAATTTGCAGGATGAGAAATTAGCACTGTTCAGCTCTTCATTGAGGACATTCAACAGCACCGACCACCAAAACCACCTGCATTGCTGTGGGCCTGGTTCCACGTGTGATGTGGACTGGCTGTGTAAAAGTAGGGAGGAAAAATGCTAAAGAACAATGTGAGCTCTTTGCAAAGATTGTTTATGCGTTTAATAAACACAATCTTAGTTGTTTGTTCTCACTAGTGGGTTGCAAAATGGTAAATCTTACCTGATCTAATGGTGGTACACAGAAATAGCTTTCCAGCAACCTGACTTCATTAATATGTATTGGAAATCTAAAACAGTAGTCAGCTATGAGAGCAAAAAGTACAGAATTGCTTTGGATTATAATAATTTCAGCAAAGCATCTAATTTATATATTAAGCTTGCTTAATGGGCTTATACTGCCTTGCTCTTTGATCTGAAGAAAAAGGTGCTGAATAATTTATCAAATATAAAAAAAAAAATCTCCTGGCCCGGCCCACACATCACAACCTGCCCTATAATTTCCATTTTCTAAGAGATGCCATTTCCAGGCAGGAGAACTGGTTCCTAAAGATTCTTTCCAATGTTACAAATGAATTTTTATGAGGTACACTCTGGGGAAAAAATAATAACAAAGCAATGCAATTCTGCAGACAAATGTTTCGGGTCTATGCCTTCCTCACTAAAGACAGTCATTTCAACTAAATGCCAAAAGGCATTTAGCTGTAACATTTGTCAGTGGAATAGGGTTGGCTTTAGGTTTCCCTCCTGATTTACAATTGAGTGTTTATTGGGTTTGCTGTACTGTAGCGTGTTTGGTTAACCTCTGAAAAAGCACATCCAGCTTGTATATTAATCACTAGGATGATGTCTGTTACAGTAAATTGGGTCAGTGCAGGGTTTCTGTGGAAAGGAGAAGGGCAGGAAAGGTGTGCTGATGGTCCTAGGCTGGAGTTTGAGTAATAAGGCCCCAAAGATGGTTCCTTGTGTGATACATCACTATCTTCTTGGCTTGCAGTGGTTGGGTGAGTGAGCTGGTGAGGATTTAGGTCAATGTGGCGTTGTTTAAAGCCTAAATATCAGACCTCAGTGCCTGGAGTTCCTCAGGGATCCCTACTCCTGGTCACATCCTCAGTAATAGCCTGCTGTGGCTCTTGATGGCTCTCCCATTCACATTTCTCCCCTATTTGTCCAAAGCAATGAGTTGTCAAACGTTTACCAAGGCTGTGTGCCGGGTTTATTTATATTTAAATAAAGCCATTATCCTGGCCTTGAGTTTCAGTAGTTTTCTACTCTTCCTCTTGAGTATTTCTCTCAGTAGTGCCATCTAATCAGCTTTAGGTTTTAATTAAACAGCTGTCATTTGCTTCCTAGTTCTGTTGCGACCTGATGTTGTATTAAATTTTAATTTAGCCTAGGCTGGATAAGAAGTAGATTCCTTCAGACAACAAAGAAACGCTATTAGCAGGTTACAGTTGTAATTAAGAAGAGTTCTGCTGAAGTACTAATGCATTCAGGTACAGAGAAGGAATGGAGATAAACACACACATAATTGTTATTCAAGGATAGTGCTGCAACGCAAATGTCTAGTTTCTGCCCCAGCTGCTTAAATTCCAGATCTTGGTCAAGATCCCCTCATAAACCCATGGCAGAGGAAGTAAGAAAGGACTCCATCTTTCACCTGGAAGCTGCAGGGAGTTGGAAGTGAGAGGCTGGCGCTGGTCCTTGGGTGGTGCTCCAGATGTCTGGGGATGCTGTGGGACCTGCCCATGTAAACCAGTGTTATTACCTCTCTCTAGAGCTCAGTGATGTTGACAGTAACCAGCAGAGTTGTTTTACACGCAGTGACAGTCCTTTCTGCAGAAAACCTTGCTGTGGAAATAGAAGACAAACCTAACAGAATCTACTAAAGATGCAAATAAAAAGAAAAAAGAAAAAAGAGGTCTGCTTATAAATCTAACAGTCAATTAGTTCAGTTCTGCCTTCATATTTCTTCCTCAGAGGAAACACGTTTTGTCAGTCTATAAATAGCCAGCTCTTAAAAAGGTCTTTACATGGCCTATTATGCTATTGTAACACCCGATGCAGGCACCAGGCACCTGAAACATTGATTTCTGTGGTAGAATTGCTTATGAGTGAAGTGCAGCTCTGTGAAGCAGCACCAGCTAATTAGCACTGTGGATAGGTATCTGCACTTACTGGGATGGAAGGGAGGTTCGGGACAGTGCTGTGTCAAGAGAGAGGTGAGCATATTGCAGTGCACCTACCAACGGAGGAGTGGCAATGTGTCACTTCTGAGCCCTTTTCTCTCACACTGAGTTCACAGAAGAATGTAAATCTTTCTGCATTATCCTTCAGAACATCCAAGTGTGACTTCAGCTTGGAAGCTGAGCAGCTCTTACTAGTTAATAGGAGACTAGAGGTTGTTTGGCTGTCGTCACATGGACAGTCAGCAGTTGGGTGATACAACAAACGGTGCAGAAGCAAAGCAGCTAGCTCTGCTGAGAACCTGATTCCAAGTCCACTGAAGTCAGAAGAAATCTTTCATCTGTTGTTCAGGAGGGCTTTGGATTGGACTGTGAGTGCTGCCTGCCCCTGACAAGTAGGAACTATGGAGCTGTGCTAAGAATAGGGGGTTTGGAAGCACAATTAGGCACACGTGCACTGCCCGTGACCTTGGCAAGAATACTGCTTCTCCTGATGCACTGAAGACGGTTGTTGAGGAGCACCTTAGAAGCGTCCTGCTGACAAACCAGGATGCAAAAACACCATGTTCACATCATGTATTCAGCACGTTTATATCAAATTGATGGTGGAGACGTATTTGCCATTGGTTTGGTGCCATCTGCCTACCTCTGATGTATTTGCGCGTCAAGCATCCTCCACTCATCTTCACCTGGTTTACACAACCCCTTTCCACCCGTGCTGCAGCTAACTGTTCTCACAGAGCAGTGAATTTTCTTAGTTTTGTTGGAGCCTCAGTCTTTCTAAAGGTTCTCCACTTGTTCTTTCACACTTTTATTCTTTCACATCTCTGTTTGCTGGTGTCCCTCTGTCATGGGTGGCAGCTGGTGATAAATGATCCCATTCAGCATAAACAAAACCCAGTCATTTACTGTGTGATGTATTTCATGAGGTGTAATTCAGAAAAGCATCTCTATTCAGGACAGCACTTACACATGTGCTTAAATCACAGAGAAGTCTAAGTGTCAAGTTGAGCCACATACTTTTAGTGCTGTTTTGAACAGAAATGGACTGGAGTACACGTTTAAGTGCCTTTCTGGAACATGACTGCCCATAAAGCTCTACTAGACTATATTAGTTAGCTGGCACCAGCATTATTAGTACTTCTACTCATTTAATTCAGGGTGCTTTTTGTAGAACTTTCCAAATATTGATTAATAATATATCTTAGTTGCAAGTATTTATTGGACTTCTCCAGCTGTCCTTAGCTGGTGGTCAATGCCCATTATTTTCTATCAATCTAGCTAGCAGACAGAAGTAAATGATAATGAACATATTTTCCTAAGCAAGTTGCCATCAGATTTTCCACTAAAATCTGTTTATTCTTCCACCAATTCAAATAATGAAATTTAAAGTTATATTAGTTGGAAGCAACTTTTTTTTTCCCCCCCAACTGGCAAGCAATTAGTTTTATGGAATTTGAAAAATGAGCAGCAGATGGATTTAAAGCAGTATTTCCTCTTGAAGGCTTTTCTAGAAGGCTGAGCTGAATCTCTACGGATGCAGAAGTGGTGTGAAGCTTTGGGCCTGCAGTGAGCAGTGCTTAAGAAGAGACGTGTTCCTCTGCAGGCCTCCATCAGAGCTGTTCCCCTCCCGTCTGCTCTGCTTACGCAAGGCAGGGTCCTCTGGGCAACTCACTTGGCACAATTAATCAAACTGCAGCCACACTGAGATGCCGAGGAAGGCTGTGTTAATGCAGTCATTAAAGTGCCAGTGCTGTGAATTCGTCAGGATTAGAGAGAAATGTGGTAAAACGTCTCCAGGTGGGATTTTGATGGGGAAAGATTAGAAAAATTGTATGTGACACTGCTTAGTTGGTAATAGCATGCCTCATGCGTGGTTTTTCTAATCATATATTTATGTCCAGAAAAGGGACAACTGGCTCAACTGTTGGCTGAACCAGCATGAAAGAAATACTGTTGCTGTAGTGCTTGGCAATTGCCTCCTATACCCAGGGCATGATTTGGGACATAAGGGTGGGCTGAGCCGCTGACACTCCTGGAGATGGTGCTTGAAACATGCTGAGGTTCTGCCAACCCACAGATGTGCCTTCGCGCATGGTTGCGTTATGGATTTCATTTCCATAACAGCCAAACCTGTAAATGGGCTCAGAAAGAGTAAATCTGTATGTCTGTCAGACCAGAACTTGGTGGTCCAGACACAAATCTTGGCCTGGAAAATTGTGACAGCGTTGATTGCAGGGAGCTCACAGGCTGTGTGCAAGGAAGTGTCACTGCCCTTTCTGTCCAAAAGAAGGTTTTGGTTCTGTGGTCTGATCTCTGCAGTGTTCTGTGCCTTTTGCTTCTCTAATGCCTGTCCCATAATTCTGTGTGTGCATGCAGGACACAGAAGTCCTTAACACGGCCATCCTGACGGGCAAAACGGTGTCAGTTCCAGTCAAGGTTGTTGCAGTGCAGGAGGATGGGTCGGTGGTCGATGTGTCAGAGTCCACTGAGTGCAAATCAGCTGATGAAGACGTCATAAAGGTAAGGCGCCCACGTGAGATGAGCACGAGGGAATTGCAAGTTGTTTCAGTTGCCTTCTCCACCACCAGTATACCGGGACCTAGCCCACATTTGGGATTTTGCATGGTTTTTACAGTCATAGCCACTTGTGGGTGGCTTCCACTGTGCAATAAGGACTCCAGAGGTTATGCAGGCTTAGCACATTTCTGTAGACTGACATGGAGCCATTTGTGCTGGTGCTTTCCATAAGGTGTGGGAGAGGGTGAGGGATGCTGAAAGCGTGTTTCTGGTCTTTGCTGCTGGATAGCCAGAGCTAGCAAGAAAGAATGTGTTGTCTGATACATCCCTCTTGGGAAAAGTCAGTTTGTTGTGCAGGAATCTTTATTCTTGTGTGGGTTTTCTGCATCCATTATTAAATACAATTCCTATTTTTGACACACCGAATGAGTTCATTACCAATACTGGGAAGAAATGATATCCTCTAAGACAAACAAACAACATTTAAATTGCATTTTAATTCCAACAAGAAAGAAATTCCTATGCAGTTAAACTGCTTACAGGGCTGTCCTGTTTTGGAGACTCTCACATGAGAGATGACATTCACTTGATCCTAGGTAGCCCTAGGAAAGATGCTGTGGGTTTGGGCAAAAGCCTCAGTCAGGCTAACTCTACTTTCTTTCAACCTTTTTCATGTACATTTATGTCTATTTATCACAAAGGCAAATTATTCATAATTAAGAATGAAGTTAGTGAGAAAAGGCATATGTGCAGTTGGATCCTCAGAGTGTGATGTCTGGCACTTTCCAAACCTCAAAGCATTCTGCAGAGGAAATCAGTGTAATACTCCTTTGTTATGAAAGTGACTCTTCATGAAAGTGATGTTTACCTTCAGCTTCTCAAATCTCTGTCCTGAGCTCTCGCTGTATGTTGGATGGGGAAAGAAAAATCACATTTTGTTTTTCTAGTAACCAAATTTCCATGAAAGCTCTTACCAAAAAGAATGTAAATGACTGTCTTTGTTTATAACTGACTTAATTCTCAAAGGAACAATTTATTTTGATACATTTTGCTGTTCTTTTTTTTGCTGTGTCCTATGCAGCAAGTTGTCTCTAATTGTGGCTATTATTTATCAGTTGACAATGAAGTGTTCGTGTTATAAACGCAGGCACCAAGTTATATATCATCAACATATTGCTCAGGCTTCTCCTCTTTGCACTTCAGAAAACGATATATAAGATAAAACGATAAAATGATATAAAAGATGATGTGTGGACTTCTATTTCCGTTGAGTTTATTGGATTTCTAGGACTCACTATTAGAAAATATGGGACAGAACCAGATACAAAAAGATGAGGGAAAGAACTCCCCTTCCATTATTTCAAAGCACTACTTGTTTAAAGTCCATTTAGTTCAATCAGCAGTTGACCGTATGGATGTCCTGTCAAAGCTGACTATGAAGTTGTTCTGGTTCCTGAATTTAAAAGGTCCACTGAAGCTGGCAACTACTTAAAACTTGACGTGATCCCTTTGAGCGGAGACATGATTGCCAGTTGCTTTCCTGGATTTCCTGGATTTCAAAAAGGCAAAGCTCTTGCCCTTTGACCATCATCTTTTCTAGCTTTTAAAAATGAGTTGTATTTCTAGGTGGAAATAGATTTGTTCCAAAACGCCTTCAACTTGATGAGGGTCCTTCCATCTCTTTTAGTGATTTGGGGAGACCAGACCAAAACAATGGCCAAAATGCCACACTGGTTTTATAAGATTTTCACTGTACTTTCCCCCAACCAACTAATCCTTTATTTACTTATTTCTGATGACTACACTGGGACAAGTCCAGTCTTCGTTTCACTCCTCTGAGCAATTTTTTGGGCATCAAGTCACTGATAGAAGACAGTGCCTTGGGGATGCTTTCCCAGAACTGGTACCCAACTTTGCTAACTTAATGAAAATACAAAGGTTTGAATATGGTCTTTATTTAGTTCTGCTTACCCCATCTTGGTGATACAAACAGTCTCAAAATGGGTGTAATGTTATTCTCGTGAAAATTTGAGTGTCCTTACAATGGATTTCAGTCACAGACCACTGAGAGGTGCTTCCAGGCTGCGTGTTATTCAGGCTTAATTTTTTAACTGGAAATACAGGTACTGGTTGCAAGATTGAATTCATAACGATGAATTAGCTGAGTTAAAATTTAGTACATGCTGGATGTGCCTATATTTTTTTTCACAAAATTGTGTATCTGCCTTTAGAAGCCCCTTTGGTAAACTCAGTATTGACTTTGCTTCTGGATTTGTGGATTTGTGTTGACTTTTCTGTCGTGGTCACACTGCTAAACCCTCTAATAAGAGTTGTCAGGCATTTTGGATGTATTTACCTAATTTTGATCATTTCACTGTTAATTCTGCCTTTATTGTTTCCTTGTAATTGGAGAGATACTCATATTCTTTTGGGCAGAACAGAATGTTGCATTCTTAGCCTTTTATTTCTGTTTAATAGCTAATGATTCAATAGACGATAAATGAGACGATTCTTTGATCACTGCTGTAACACCATTATTTTCAATTAAGACACAATGAACTGAAGCTAATTTAAACAGAAACAGACTTTGGCCCAGGCTGTTATGTATTGATACAAAATGCACTCAGGTGGGCAGCTACCTTGGTATCGTACTGACAAAAATACTGCTTGGAGGTGGCCCAACCGACAGGTGATGAGTGATTTGTCTGTAGACAAGGGATGTGAATCTCTCCTGCTCAAAGCCAGATATCTCCTCTGCCTAACAGTATAATAGCTTCCCAGCAAGAGAGTAATTCAGTCCACATTTTTCATGGCCTACATAATTAGTGGTAAATACAATGAAACACATCCATTACTTGACATTGTGCTTACCGACCTTAGTGTGACTGGATCGTCAGTGGAGTCGCACAGATCTACTTGTTCAGTTGTGTTGCCATCCCTGGTTCCTGCAGTTGGGCACAGGCCATAATACTGACCAACCATTTTGCCTTGAAATGGCTTACGTTGTGAAAATTTGAGATGAAAACATCATTCTTGAGTCAGTGAAACTCTCATGTTTATTCCACCATTGAAAAGGAATGTTTAATGTTTTTGGCATTTGAGAGAAAAGAATGGCTTTATGATTAAGGCGCTGAAATGCTTCTCAGCATTTATTTTCATATCTTCTGCTGATTTCCTGTGTGATTTTGGGTAAGTCAGTCATTCCTCTTGGAATCTCACTTCCTTATCCGCAAACAAGGCTGAGAAAAAAAAAATCTTTCCCATCCTCAGCCTGCCTTACATAATTTTTCAAGCTACATGACTCTGAACGGACAAAATCCTTATCTCCAAAAGCCACATTAACTTCAGTGGTCTTCTGCCATGGACTCTCTTGAAGGTCTTCTCCCAAGTCTTGTTTTTCCTGCAAACCAGAACTGAATAGGGGGGTGAAGCTGAAAAAGCTTACGAACAAGTTGTTCAGCTGTTCTGTTCTGGGAGATAAAGGAGCCTGTAGACAAAGAGGGATGTGCTTTTCTCTATGTGTGTGCCAAACCATGGGGCTTCAGTCCTCACTGGTGGGGAAAAAAAGCCTTGAAGAAAAGGATTAAAGCAATTGTACCATGGCAGGGACCTCCTTTTCTTGACCATCCTGTCAGTATATATAAGCACTACTGAAGTTTTGCTGGTCTGCTACAGTGGGTCTTGCATGCTCCTCATTGGCCTTTGAGCCATTGCTAGAGAGAAGTAGCAGTGATGAAGGGAGCACTTCAGGATGGTTATATTGCATGGAGAAGTCTAACTTGATGAACTTTGGTGGCTGTCAGTCTTTACAGCTTCACAGATGCTCCATGCAAAGTCTGTGAACTCCTTTTCCTCCCTTTAAAAGCCTGAACTGTAGTAATTGCATGTAAAGATAAATTCTGAAAACACTGAAGTTATGTTGGTCAGGAACATCAGCCACAAAGCGGCGTCAAGTGAGGAAATTATAATGAGGACAGCTTCTTAGTCCAAATGTTTATCTCAGTAGTGTACAAATGAAAGGGAGACAGCTGCCCAATTAATTCATTCTTCAATAGTTATATTTTCATGTTCTTTGCAAGTTACACAGAAATTGACTGATGGTTCAAATTAATGTCTGCTGTAATTCACATGGCTTCCATGGAGTTACGCCATGGACTAATATAGCCTGATTTTTTTGTAACAGAACAGGACCTCATTGGAACATAAGGGAACCAGAGGGCCTCAACCTTCTCATTTCTGCCCACATGTAAAGTGCAATAGCAACAGGCTCAATGTGCCCAAGCAGTGGCGTACATTAAAACAGTGGTGCTACAATAATATACCATGAACTCCATCTGTGCAAGAATGCACTCTCTTGTTAGCTTGCTAGAGAAAAGCACTTCAGTGAATTATTTTTCACCTTTTCATAATTTCCTGCCTAATTATAATGAAAGTCAAATTCAAACCATCCCCACCCCCTACTTTTCTAACACAAACCTTATCTTGAACTCTCCATAATTAATGTTAAAACAATAGAAGACCTAATTTTGCTAGCAGCAGTAGGCTAGGCATTATCTAATGCGCAGCAAAACAAGTGTCAGAAAGGGAGGAAAGGTAATAGCTGAACTGGATTGAATCTGCAGAACGTTCTTCCCTCTTTCAGAGAAAAGCAGATGAATGACTGAGGTCCTTATTCAACCATTGAGCACAGTGATCTCTAGCCACAGCTATGTGGGCCATAAGGGGGAAAAAGAGGAAGGATAGGGGAGAGATACTGCAGTTCTTTAACTTAAATTATGCTGAATTTTGGGAACAGACCTGCAGCACATTCTTAGGACAACTTACAGAAAGAAGCAACTGCCTGCAGTTGTTAACACAGTGGTTCATGCAGAAGCTCTCAAAACAAAAGCAGTGCTTGTAATTAGCAAGTTCTGCAGCTGCATCACCATTAAAGTATGCGATCAAGAATGTAATGTACATAAAGTGGAGCTAATCTTATTTCTCCATTTATCATATTTTTGAGTGCCTATCACTGCATTACCTGAGAGCTTTATTTGTCATCACTCGCTCAGAAATTAGCTCATTCTAGGAGTCCAAACTCAGTAAGCAGTGAAAACGTTCTCATTTATATGATGGATTTACTTTTGGTGCCAGTTGGTTTATTACACAATTCGTTTTGAACTGGATCGTATTTTTTAAGTGATTTGTTTTTTTCTTTAGTGCTGCTGAGGGGTTTGAGATTGACAGCACTGGAGGGTTAACTGCTCTGCTCACCCCAGCACAGGGCCAGCTCGGGGCTGCAGCAGGCAGCTGTGCAGCTAGAAAGCTTTTCAAGTGCGGGTGTTTAATTGGGTGAATCCACCTCCGTGCCCAAGCAGTGCTTTTAATCTCACCTGATTAGTGCCACTGGGTCAGTATCATCAACTCCATGAAATCAGCTGGTAGCAACCTGAAGTCACTGTTGACTTTGTTTCATCCATCTTTGACAGCTGGGAGGCGGTGGACTCTGCAGTCCATCACAAATCCTGAAATAATGACTCCCCCTGATGCTTGGCCCAACCATGATGCTTATGGCAGCAATGTGTTCCTTGGCCAATCACAAGGATGATTTAGGAGGTGAGGATCCCGCCCTGGATTTAGGTGTTCGCTTTACTTCCCTGCATTACTCCAGCCCTGCTCTGTGAAGTTGCTGGTCTGTAGCACTAGTGCCACAGGGATGACTAGAATACTTCTATCTCAGAAGAATTTATTGGCAAGAAACCTGTTGGAGGCTGTGAATTGTCTTATTTTATACTTGTGGACAGGTTTACCTAAGTTAGGGAAATAACTGAATATCACTGAGCTGCTTGAAATGCATTAAACTTGTAATTAGAGCTGCTGGTTTCTAGTTATTCTGGCCAGAAAACAGCCTCTTTGCCCCCAAATAAAATTCATCTCTATGAGTCACAAGAGAGAGACAGGAGAACATGGCAGATCTCTCAGCAATATGTCAGCTGTTGAATTAAGGATTTTGCTTTTTGTCAAAATATCAGAGGTTCTGACATTTAGGTCACCAGTTCTGCTAATTAGGTTCCTATCCGGACAAAGCACGATCAGAAAAGAATAGCACAGCCACTTACTGAATATTAACAGATTTCTCTTAAAAAACACACTTGTAAGACAGCAACAGGTTGAAGTCTATAGTGTTCTATGAATGTGCCAAGCTAAAACATTGGGTTGAGAATCATATTTGCACACAAAACAGCTCCATGTATAGCAATAAGGATGACAGCGAGGCAGTGTACGAGATCACATATTGAAGAATTAATATTCTGTACACAGTACACATTGTACACAGTTTATAGCAAAATATATGTGTGTGTCTTCCTGAAGCTATTTTTAAACACAGTCTTCAAAGCCAGCTTGAGAAAACAGTGTTTAGTCTGGGAGAGGATCCGTTAAGAACAGACCATGCCGACATGTGCAATTACACAGATTTCGGCAGAGATGCTTATGGTGTCTTCCAAGAGACCAGCTGCTGCTTCAGAGGAAGAAAACAATTCTATGGCGTAGCATTTGGCTGCTCTTAGAGCAGAAATGCAAAGGGCATGGATCCCAGTCCTGGGAAACAATCATTAGCCTGAACTGCGATATTGCTCAGGATCAACTCTGAATATTTTATACTAAGAGATGCACAGAGTAAACAGCTCAACAGAAGCAAATGTAGCAAGGAGAAACTGTTGTTGAGAGAAAATTGACAAATATCTGGAGGCTTTTTCTCCAAGTTCTGTAGGAAATTAACCTTGCTTTATAAACTTTGATGCGGTGGGGCCATTTGAATATTTTAATTGAGGCTGTGTGAACCTCATGGATTCTCAGGCACTTACACCTCTTGAACTGTCATTCTGGCTGGGCAAATTAACTCAGATTTCCATTGTCATCATAACTGGGGCCAAAACGTGCTTCCAGCTAATGTCTGTGTGAAAGGCACTGAGGTGACAGAGGTGTTCCAGAGGGCAGAGTCTGCTCCGTGTGAATGCGACAACAGCCATTAGCTGTTAGCAAAGGGATGAGGAAAAAGTCCTTATCTCCACCCTCTTTGCAGAGGCCATAATTGAGAGAAGAGGGACTGGGGAGCAAATGATGCTTTCTGGACAGCAGAGCTTCCCATTTTAGCTAAGCAACAATTTTTTGAGCTTAGAGGTGCTGTGTAGCAGCAAGATGGGCATATGATGCTGAATCTTCCAACCCTCCCAACAGGCTTTATTTGCAGAGAGCTTTGTGCTGAGGCAGCAGCCACTACTCTCTGCTACCAGACCTTTGCATCCATCCTTCCTCCTGGTTCTGTGGGCCTCAATTGCGTGTTAGAATGTAACTTGAGGGTTTGCTTTGGGGTTTAATTGCTCCACACCCACATTTCAGTGACTCCAAGATGCACTCCGTTGAGCTACTTAACAGCAGAGGTTGGGGATGATGAGCCTGACACACGTTTTGAAGTGCAGTTAATTCATTTGACATGAAAAGCACCTACCACTGACAGCAACCAGCTCCCCTTCTCTGCTGTGGGAGAAGGCAGTTTTGTTCTTGCTCTATTTTTAATTAGCATTTTTACATTCTTACTGTACAGAACTGGAAACCAGAATGAGAACTATGTTGCCTTCATTGGAACAGCAGCAGGATGAGAAATATATGTAGCTCGATGGGTCAATCAGGATTGGGGTGCATCTGTGATCGAGAGGGGAATTGGGAAAATCCAGCCAGAAAGGATGGTAGCTAAATAGTGGATTAGTGAGTTAGACAAGGATGAAGGAACAAAAAGAAATTAGCAGTGGTATTTTCTATTTACATGAAGTACAGGGAATGGAAGTGCTTGCTGGGGTGTGGCTTTGTCCTCCTCCAGTTCTGCTGTGTGCTGTAATTGCGAGTGCCCACCAGCTTCCATTGGAGCAGTGCTGAGCGGTCCCTAAGTGGCAGGATTTAACCATTTGTTCTGTGTTGTGGATGCTTAAGGTCTGATTTATACAAATATCATTGGACTGAAACATTAGAAGAGGAATAAAACTGTAACGCATGTAATTCACTTCCACATCAGAGATCTGTTTCCATTGCTAGAGGTCAGCAGTTACCTTTGTGTGTTGGGATCACAGCACAAGCATCTCTAGAACTTTAAAGTTTACATCTGTTTAATGGGAAATAGCAACTCAATCCATTACCTCTACATTTTTCCAAATGGGGAGAAGCCAGAGCATACAAGCATGTTCTGGCCAGCAAACGACTAACTGTGCAAAGGCAGCAAAGGCAGACACATCTGTGCTGGAAATAAAGATGTATGCATCCCTGTATATAAAATCTGTGTTACATATACAGTACAGACTGCATAATGATTATTGCTCCTGTTCTATTTTTGCTGTGGTAATTATTGTGCAAATGGTCCCATTTGCAGTGAGTAACAACTGCTGCCATGCAGTCCTGTGTTAAGTCCTCCCTTAAACGTGAGTGCAGATCAGAAATCTGTCATGAGCCAGAAAAAGGGATGTACTGTAATCAATGAAAGACTGCTGAGCAGAGATGCATGAACTCCTTGAAGTGCCAAGAATGGGCTGTTAAATACACATATCCTTCATTGAAGAAGATCTGAGCGCTCCTTTGAGTTGCATGCATTTATTATTTGTGGAGTATTGACGACGTACTCAGCTCTGTATAAAAAGCAGTGCAGATGCTGTGCCTATCCTACAGATCTCACAGCTGAATGAGAGCTGCACAGGGCTTGCTACAATATAGACGTTCTGGGAGGTAATCCTTTATTGAGTTACTTGTACAAATACCCAGAGCAGCTTAGCAGTGAGGAGGGAATGGCATTGCCCAGGGAACAGAGAACAGAGATTGCCCAGCAGGACTGCCAGCGAGGGGGAGTGCTGTGCTGGAGCTGCACTGGCAGAAATGATAAGTTCCTAGCAGGAAGCACGATCTCCTATTTATATGCTGTATTTATTTGTGCTTTTCCGATTCCTGCTCCTACGATTACTGCCTGGATTTAATTTACAACCCCTCCCCAGTGACTCTTTGGTTTCCTCCTGAAAAAATAAGGGAAAATCCTTAAGACATGCAGTCCTTCCTTAGGTCTCTTACACTCACCATTATCTGCTGCAGAGCAAAATTAATGCACACCCTTCCTTATTGTTTTCCTTCTTAATTCATTTCTTTCTATAGAGGCTCAGCAAGGACCAATTTTCCAAGCGAGTTTTTAATCGCCTGAGCTCAGCGTGATTACTGTCCTCCAATCTAGTTGCCATTTGATGCAATCAGCATTTCAGAATACAATGATTTTTTTTTCCCCCCCAACATGAATGCTGTATGGCCAACTGATGACACTTGGCTTCAAAGAAACATAAAATCTCAACAGTGCTGCGTGGAAGAAAATAACCTGGTTGTGAGGACTCCCCTGGCCGAATGCGTGAAAATAATATGAAAGAGTTTCTTTCCAGAAATGGTGTAATATGGAGCACAAAGAAATGCATGATTCCAGTACTGAGGGTGGGGAAGCAGGGAGGGATGGGCGGAGAAGCTGGGAATGCAGCGTGCTCAAAGGCTTCTCACTGCTGGAATGCTTTGAAGGGGCCTTCCAGCAGTCCACGTTGCCAGGGGAAATTTTCTTTCCATTTCTTTTTGTGCCACCCCACAAATAAAAAATTTCAATATGCCAGTACTGGAAAACTGGAGACCTGAGGAGCTCCTGTCATGCAGAAGCTGCAGCCTTCTGGATTTTCCCAACCTGCAGCGAGTTTAGTGTGAAAGATTATCAGCGTAAAATAAGATAATCCTTCCTTGGGCTAAAGTGCTTACTGTTGTGCTTTTCAGCACATTCTGTACGTTATAAATGCCAAGGCTACATTTGCAAAATTAGAGAGTGGTGATCAGGACATGAGTGCCACAGGCAGGGGCAAAGTAACACAGAAGCAAATAAAGGATGGGGAGGGGATGTCAGCTGCGTTTTCCTTGCAGCGGATGCCCAGAGCTGGGTGTCTCCTTGCAGCTCCTTCAGCTGAGTCCTGAATGACCGCATTTACCCTGAGATTGGGAAGATCCATCCAGCAGCCTCACTGTGGAGATGCTGGGAGGCTTCTCCTGGGTGCACTTTGTAGAACAAAGCCAATGCCTGCAACCTATGCATCCTTCCCACTGTTCTCTGCAATGCAATGTGATTCCAACTATTTAGGTTACAGCTTGTTTGTTTTTTTACAGTGTTGTTGGTGAGTATGGTTGTCTAAAGTCTAGTAGACAGCCATTTGCTGGGACCTTCTGTTCTTTGCAAACTTGACAATGTGGCTTGTTTAATCGCCTTATGTTATTATTGATATTTTCATCTTCTCTAACTAATTTTTGCCGAGGAAAAATGTATTATTGCCAACTCTGATCTCCTTAATTCTGGTAAGAAAATGCCTCCAGCTTCATCCCATTTGAAGGAGACACAGATGGTTTTGTACACGATTGTGACTCTTTAGAGAAGGCTGCTGGCATTGTGTGAGTGTCTGTGGGGTCAGGACAGGAAGGGATCCTATTTAGCGAGACTGGAAAAGAGCTGGAAAGGTGTCTGCCATTGCCTGTGTTTCAAATAACTGTTTCTCTGTCACTTGGAGTTCAGAAAGAGCTGCAGCAGGAAAAAGCCGGAGGTACCTGAAAGCGAAGGTGATTCTAAATAAAGAAAGATAGGATGTGACTGAAAGGCAAAAAGAAAACTAAAGGAAAGAAATACAACACATACAGAAAAGCAGGGGTGGAAGCAGAGTAGCTCAGCCCTTCCATCCCCCCTGGCTCAGGGTTGGACACTGGTGCACACTGTGCTGCAGCTGCTGTGCTCATGCTTTCTGGAAGGCAGAGGGGATGCCCAGCTGTTGTCCACTGAATTATTTTGTTCTGGTTTTGGCTTAGGAAGGCTTGGTCAGTACCTTTCAGTGCCATAAAGTGTGTGAGATGTGAGCTGCAGAGTGCAGGCATGTTTGCTTGTCAGCATGCCATTGAGCAGCACAGGTGTGTGTGATGGACATAGATGGAAGTGGTGTGGGCTGCAGATTGAGGAGGCAGCATACAGCTGCACAAGAATGGTCCTTAATAATGCACAAACAAACACCTGCACTGAACATGAGTTCACTAAAATCCACTGACCTGCTGCAGACACTGTCCATGTTAGGTAACAAGGAAGGCTGCAAAGTGTAGAAAAGCAAACATCTTACTACCACAGAAAAAGTGCTCTTTCACATTAAATCGATAGGACTACATCTCTGACCTGCATAAAACATGAGACTTTAATAGAGTCATTGCAGTAAACAGAATCTAATAGTTTTGGTAGCTACAAGTTGACTTCAGAGATGCCTGCTGCAAGAGAATGCCCTGCTATCAAGGTGAGATTACTGGCAGGCAGGAATAATTTCCTTCAAAGTCATGCTCTCTCTCTCGTTGAAAGTTTGAAGTCAAGCAGTAGTTTTGAAGAGAACATGAGCTTCTTAAAGACATTTAAGAGCAAAATAATTTACAAAGCCTTCAGTGCTGTGCTCATAACTATAAAACCACAGGACAGCACTGGTTACCTTGCGTAGGGCATGCCAGGGATACAGTATTAGCTGCACAGGATTTGTGTTCTGTTTAGGCAGAAATGTGACAGCCACAGCACTGGGTTCTTTGTCACTATTTAATTTTGTCTCTCTGTTTAATGCAAGCAGGGAAGAAAGTGTCTTCAGAGCACAATAGCACAAAAGAAAAATTATGCATTAAGTAGAAAAATGAAATCAGTATTTCACATTAATTTGTAACTTGTTCTTTTTTGGTAGCTATAGCAAGCTAGGAGAAGAAAGAAAGATAACCTAGGATTTCATGGGAAAGTAGTTTCTGTGTTTGTGCACGGAATACTTTGCATCTGATTGCTCCTATGTGGTCGTTCATCTGGTAGAGCTATGATATCCCTCTGAGTAAGCCTGTTTTGGATTGTCAGTGTGAGTAACATTTGTACAGAATCGATGCTAACTTTAACTACTTTTGGTAGCAGCCAATGCAAACAGTTCAGCTTGGGCTAACAGATCTGAGTCAGTGATACATGTACATGTCATGGACAAATGTAATACATTTTTCCCAAAACCCAGGTGAGCTAATACACAGCTTGCTCAGGTGTATTTGCCAGAGCTGTGAACCTGCTGTGCATTTGGATTACCTGGCTGATTTATTTCCATTTTGGTTTTCAGGTCTCTCTTGTTCTAGGGTTTTTTTAATCTAGACTTTCCCTGCCTCTTCCTTGAGATTTTTAATGTAGCTCCATTCAAACTTAATTTAGAAGTTTTTTTGGTGTTTGTTTGTTTGTTTCCAGCTCTTTTATGCTTTCATAGAATCGCAGAATGGCCTGGGTTGGTAGGGCCCTTAAAGATCAGTTAGTTCCAACATCAGAGGAATCCTCTGTCCAAAGAAAGGCCAGAATGAAAGGGCACCTCTAGAGATGAAGTCTCACTATAAGGAAATGACAGCTACTTCTCTTATATATGTATACATATACATACATATATATATATACATACATACATAGAAGATATTTTATTGATATTCAGCCACCAAATTTACCATCTGTGTGCCTGTTTGCCTCTCAGTGTTGGAGTGACCTGCAGCTCCAACCTCACTTGTCACTGCATGGGGAGTGGCAACACATCTGCAGACATGCACAAGGGGATGCCATCTAAGGATGATGGGATCTACATGGCAGAGGCACTATACGAGCCCATAATTGCTCAGTCCCATGCCAGAGGATTCTAAGGAGAAAGTGATAGTATCATTATTAAAGAAATGCATGTGGGTCAAGGCAAGTAACTGCTCCCAGTTTGCTCATGCTTTGCTTATACCACTGGTTGAGTATATTCTCCTCTTAATTCCATAATGTACCTTTAGGCTAGGAAAGAGAAATCACAGCATCTAGTAGAAGCACCAACTCAGTGGATGTCTTCTGTGATTCCAAGGTTTAGGATGCATTTTTATGTTGTAGATAGCTTTTACATATACTTGTCTCGTGATTAAGATAATTAGTCTAAAGAAAAAACACTTCTTTGTGTTCCCATGCTTTTACATTCTTTGACTGCAGCCTGTTTTTCTGTATCTATGCAGCCCTAGGGGGAGATGCTAAAAAACAACCCAAAAGAGGAAAAATCCAAAAGTATAACAGAAAACTAACAGCAATACTCTGTGGTTTGTCATTTATCTTTCATGCATGAGTCGGAATGGCTGTTTTGGCCCAGATTTGACAGGGGAGCTCGAGAGCTTTGCAGATCTATCTTGGCATTTAGATAGAGTTCATGAAGGCACAACAGCTGTAAATGGCAGAAAGATTGACAGGAAAAACATTCATTTGTAGCTGGATTTTAACAGGGTCTTAGATTGGTGAGCAAGAAGTTCAGTCCACCCAGGTCATGTGGGCTTAGAGCCATGGAGGAGTCAGGTAGCTCAACACTGATCCTCCTGACAATTCAATCTCTGCCCTTAAATCAAAGTCAATAGCAAACTATGGATTTTGATACATCATTGTTCCTGAAGAGCTCTGTGGAAGAAGGGTAGATTTTGTGTCATCCTAAACGTAGGTGTTCTGACATTTGTTCTCACTGTCATTAGCAAGTTTGTAAGATTCTTTTCCAAAGAGAAAACTCCATGTCCTCTTATGCATTTTGCAGATCCTGGTAGTCCTTAGGTCTGCAGCCCCTTCTACGGCTTTTGTGCTGTCGCTGTTTTGTCTTGGAGATTTGGAAATTCTGGGCCAACACCACAGCAATCCTCAGGGTTCCTCTTCTGGTCAGTGGTTTCAATAAGCTGTGTTCCCTCACTGGTGAAAAGGATTGTGTAGGGGAGATGCCATCCGTGACTATGCCATGCCCCTTAACTCTGTCCCTTGCCCTTGGAAGATACTTAAAGTTCAATGAAAAGACCAAGCAACAGGTGGAGCTGGTGGGAGATTGCAGTGACCCTTCTTAGCCTTGTAGAGAGTTTAGTTAGAGAGCTTGTAAATCAAAAGACATTTTCATCTTTGGTACAACAGATTCTTTTTCTATCAGCGCAGTGGACAAACATCAGTATGACAGGCATTTGCACCAGGCATGTTGTTTCTCTGCTCTGCTCAAGGTAGCTAAGATGTGTCGCCTTCCCCCATGTTGGAGTGTGGATTTATTGATGCAATCAAAGTCAGACAACAGGCAGCAACAGAACACGCTTCACCTGAGTGCTCTCCCCAAACAGGGCTGCTCCTGCTTTTAAGCCCTGCAGGATTTGTCCTGTTCCACTCCCTGCACTGGAGGGACAATTCCCTCCTCTGCTGTTGCAGCTGGAGAACATAAAAGCAGCTGCTGCTGTGATCAGATTGTCATGCTTTTAACTCATGGGCTGTGTGTAACCCCTCTGTGATTCAGAAGCATTGCAACTGCTGTCCCTGCATGGGTGGCAAGAGGTGAGCTGTGCCCTGAGGCCCCTTCTGGTTTGCTTCCTCTGATCCCTCTGCATGTGAGTTTCCCTTGTTCCTCATTTCTTGGGCTTCTCCTCCTGCTCTGGCAAGGAACCTCAGCCAGGAGTGGGAGGGATAGCGGGGCTATAAGGCAGCAGGTTATGTAAGGATCTCTTTGCAAGAGACTCCAGCTGACTGAGGTGCAGCTTGTGTATGTCTGATGTAGTAATTCCTTTGAATTTTTATGCAGAATTTAAGTTTCTAATTTAAGGCTGTGTCACGACTGAACCAGGCCATCTTTAGCACAGTCCTAGAGTCTTGTTTACATACCGAAGCAAGCAAATCTGGCGCTTTGCACTAAGGAGTTAAGCTCAGTCTCACAATTGTGTCATTCTGACATTAAAGAGAGATGAAATATTTTCTTCGAAAAAATCTGCTATGTCACTCAGTCGCCTCCTGACAATTTCAAGAGCCTTGAGACTGCACTTGAATGGAAACCTAGCTGCATTTTTGATACACCGAGACTCTGTTCTTTCTAGTGCACTCACCCTGAAGGACCTCCCTGTGTTTCCTTCAGTGTCTGTCCGAGAGCTCTCCCTGCAAAGCTCCATCTGCAGGAGCACAGCTCAGCAGTGTGCATCGCACAGCCCCACCAGCGCAGGAACTGGGACTCAAAGGGCAGGTGCTGTGTTGCTGGAATACCCTGGGATGCGTGATCCAGCAATGTCTAGAGGCTGTTGGGAGTATTTGTACGTGTGAGGATCTTGCCCATCTTTGTCCGTACAGCTCTAAATTTGGTTCTCTGAACAACACCCAGCTGTATCCCTTGGCTTTTTCCACTTACTGCATAGGGAGCTCTCTCTCTTAATGCTGAATTTCTCTGTCAACTTGTTTTAAATGTATAAAGCATTCTGGTAAGAGGGTAAATATGTATACCTATGTGACCAGAGAAGGAAGACAATTTCTTAGCTCTTGGCATTCTCTCTGGATAATTATATTGAAGCACTTGGCTGAGTGAAAGTGGTTTAAGGGCTGTTTTTGTTGGCCATGTTTGCTTTCTAAATGTCCCCTTATCCTTATTTTTCCTAATTAATGAATTATTTGTTGCTCAGAAACTAAAAGCTAGCAGGGAAGACTTATGAATGTAGATGCACTAAAATCTAGGCGTAGGACCAAAGCTTCCTTTGCAAAATAGAAGTGTACTGCTGTGTATTTAAAAACTCCTCCTGGATTTTTTTTTTCTTGTTTTCAAGTGATTCCTTATGCTAAAAATGGTGTCTCCTTTCCTGACTGGTACAAGATTAAAGGCTGTATTGGTGTGGCCAACATTCATGATGGAACACATCACTTAAATACTACACTAAGCCTGCAAGCTTTGTTACTCTTTTGGTCTGATGGTCTTGTGGCTTCATGGTGCTGTTGTAGTTGCAATATATTCAAATCCCATTCCAAGGGAAGGGGTGCAGGTGTCCTTCAGAGGCAGAAGCAAGCATGTGTTCTCCTTTTCCCTACGGAATAATCCAGCACAAAGACGTGGCATGCAGTCCTGGCCCTGCTCTGAAGTCCTTCTTTTCCACTGTGCAGTGGGAGGGCTGGGTGCCTGTGTCCTACACCAGGGCTCAACACACCGAGTGTCCTCCAGCTTTCTGCATGCTGTGTTGTAGCACCTATGAAGCACTTGTGAGAGATGGGGAAATGAGGAGGTGACCTGCATTTGCCAGGAGTGAGAAGAAAGCAGCAGGCACAATAAGCTTCAGCAATTATAGCTGACCTGCAGTTTTTTTTTTTCTTTTTAATAACACGTTCTTTAGAAACCTTTATTTTCCCTCTTAAAATTTCATTGGGAAAATTGAAGGATATGCAACATATGAAATTGAATGAATACGCATGTAATTGTTTCTTTTTCTTTTAATTTCATGGAGCCTTAGATCTTAAATTTCAGTCACAGGGATTAGAGCCATGATTCTGAACAATAAGTTTACTTAGTACACAGAAGATTACTTTTTAAGCCCATTATTTTACAAAGGACTTCAGTGCAACTGGAGTATGCTGTATCTGCCTAAATATTCTCCCCTCTCACTTCTCTCAACAATGTGTAAATTACTGTCAGCCTATAACCCCATTTGTGTAATTCAAGAGAAGGAAAAAAAAAGAAAGAAAAAAAGAAACAACTGAGGAAAAGAGCAGTTTATAGTTCAAACACATGTGTTAGTTTCATCCAATGAACAGTTTCTACAGAACAGGTTCAGCGTTTGAAATCAGAATTGGTGCAAGAAAAAGCTGGCACCATATTGCTGGGGTTTCACCAGGTAAACAGATCTTAATCCCTCCTGGGACACCAGCTGATGAATATGAAGCACATGGATGTTTACTTAAACTACCAAGTGTTGGTAATGCTTAATCTGCAGACATTTAAGGATCAAACACTTAAGCTAAAGACACCTCATACAAGTATGTGCTTAGAATTTGTGCTGGTTAGAGATGCTTTATGTCAGTGCAAAGAATGAAGATGTCTGTCTAGAGATAAGCATGGCTGGCTGAGAAGGCTGCTAGCCCAGGAGCAGCACTGCTTCGAGTGACAAGCAGAAGCCAAGCTGACTTGTGTACCAGACTGCCAAAGCAACAGAAACTCCAGGAGGAAGGATGAGAACAACTTGCATAGCAAATGGACAAAGGTATCAAGCATCATTTCTTCATATGCAGGGGAGCTGACAACCCTGGTGGACCAACCACCAGGTCCTGCAAGCAAAGATGTTCCAGAGATATCATCTTAATCTGGCCACTGATCTCACCTAATGAAGATGATCTCTTGATTTGTAATCTGTACAAAGTGGTGCTGAATCACTGGGAAGAGCAGAAAGTCGTGTTTAATTCCGAGAGAATTCCTCAGATTTTTGTAGGAAAAAAAGCAGATAAAAGCTCAGCTGATTAGTAAAGGGTCTTTGCACATGGAGCAGAAATCATGTTGGCAGGAACCATGTACTGCTATTAGCTGCCCCAAACCACTTCCAGCATTCACTCTGCAGAATCAGTGAGAACAAAATGCCAGAGTGTCTGCCCATCCTTGCAGCTGCACAGCCACTGTGAATGCACAGCGGTTATTACTGAGCCTGAATTATGTCAGGCCGAGGAGCAAACTGGAGCCTGAAAGCACATCCACCTTCTCTGGTCCTCCTCTTTTAACCTGTGCACCCAACAAACTTATCATCTCTAGCAGGAACGCCCCTGCATGGCATGCTGGAAAGTGAATGAGAGCAGCTGCTCTGCACCTGGGACTCAAATCTTGGCAGATCTCATGTGTTGTTTAATAATTTTGCATAGATCAACAGTTTTTGAATAGTACACACTTCATTCAGTACAGCAGGTTTTTAAATTCTCATTGTACATTTATGGATCATTGCACCTTTTCTAAGCCACAGCAATTGTCTCTATTGTCAAACCCAAATGTTAATGTCTTCCATGCTGTCCTTCCCTCTAGTTCAGTGCATTTCAATGGGGGTTAAAAGGTAAAAGCACTCCAAAACTTCAAATAGGCACTGACATCATTAGAAGCTACACTTAGTCCCATCTCCCTCCTCCTGCTTCTCCTCATCAGTAAACAGTGACATCTAGAGAGAAATGAAGCTTCTTTAATAAGACAACAGAGTGTCACTAATTCTGTTGTGCTAATTGCTGCTGAGCTTGTATTGAAATGATCTCACATGTCCATGTAGAGCTCTGTGCAGCCGTGTGACTGATCATCCCTCCAGAAGCCTATGGCACACACCATCACGTTTCTGTGGTCTGTTGCTCATGCAGCTCTTCCATTTGCCATGCAGCTTTCCAAACCTTCGGTTCCATGGACAGAGGATCTCCCTTTCATTCTAGCTTACAGCTGCCTGTCGCTACACTTCAGAGCATAAATTACAGTTTGTATTTTGTACCAGTGTCAATAAGTAGTCTTCAGAATGGGCCCAATCTGGCAAATTGAGTTATGGATGTTACTGTCTGCATCTGACAACCAAAGATGTAGAACATGGGAAATCTCTCAGGCCCATCTTGACCCGTGGAAGCTGGTAGATGGGAGAAACTTCCATTGTAATGATATTTCTAAGTATAGCTATTGGAGTGCACTGAATCATGCTGTTTGTGTATCATTTATATGTGACATTATTACTCACTGCTAAGATGAAAAGCAAACACATACACCGCATTGGGGAATACTTGATTTAAACTCTTGCTTTTGTTTCTAAGTAGGAAACAAACTTCAGAACATATCTCGAGGGATTCTCACGGCCAACCCTTGTATCTGAAACTACGGCAGCTATTCCAGAGAACAGTATTTGGAGAACTGATTTGCCAATAAAAACAAATTCATGTGAAGAGGCTGTTTCAAAAATGACACTTCCAAGACTACTCTGCGCATGTCTAAAATTAAAAGGGAATAAAACTTCTGCTTTCGTTAGTTCCAATGTCAGCACCGTGTCCTTTGCCTCCCTTCACTCTGTCTATTCTCAATCTACTATTTGCCTCCAATTGCTTAGAGACAATATCTGTAGACCCCACTGCACACCATGAGCTGGGACACAGGGAAGCAGAACTATTTTCAGAATCAACTGCACAGAGAAATGCCTGTGTGCAAGAGGTCGAATTGCATGCTTTGTCAGAAGCCTCGCAGTGTATCCAATGCTTTGTTAACAGAATGGACAACCTTTTATTTTTACTGTGCTTTAATTAATGTGTCGTGACATAAAGTACAACTGCAGCCAAAACAAGAAGTCTGACATTTTCTAGGCTGACTACTATCAAGCAAAACTATGAGTTTAAACAAGAACAGCTTTGCTGAGCTGAAAAAGGCTTGGGAAAACACTTTGTTTCTCTGTCTCCAGACATAAAGTCATAAGCCCTATCTTCCCACCCTGTTGTTGGCTGAGGGAAGACTCCAGCCGTGCAAAGAGTGGAGCCAGGGAGGCACTGTGCTCACCAACAGAGGAGGAGGACATTAGACTCATTGCCCCTTGTGCTTGTTTCTCATACAGGAAATCAAATTCTTCAGGCTCATGGCGAAATAAAAATCGCAGCATAAGGGCTAGGAGTAGCAAGCAAGTCCTTCGTAATGGGCTAACAAGACAACACCGAGAACAGCACAGCAGAAAAAGTGGAAAAGAAGGCATTCAAGGAATATCACAAAATTAGCATTTTAAGATTATTAGGTGAGCAAGTTGGGCTTTGCTGTCCAAAAATGGAACAGTTGCTCACTGGTTAACGAACACAAGGATTTGGGCTGGATTTCTGTCACATCTGTCTCTCGGTCTCCCTATGCAACGAATGACCTGCGAGCTGAGGAGGAAGTGCAAGATTTTCATCAAAACCTTGATGTAAAGCCGTAAAAATTAACCACACAGCAAGCTGATTTGTTTTCCTGTCATTTCCCATCCCCTCTGTTTCACCTGTTCTCCCAAAGAGTGTGTAAACCTGCGCTGACCCTTACAGGGAATGCTTTCCCAATTACTCTTTGGATTGCCAGCGCTTGATGAGGCTGTGAGAGGCAGCGCAGGGCAAATGGTGCTTCTCACAATTACTTGTGGGGATTGCAGCCAACCACCTGCTTCAAAGCCCAGAGAGGTTAATTGCAGCCCTCTGTCTCCTGTCCTGCCCCTGTACTTGTACAGCACAGATGTAAAGATGTACACTTACCTCTTGGTCTGGATATATGTGAATGGATGGCTCTGTCTCGATGCAATCTGTGAAATGTGTAAGCCAAGCCTGATGATACTTTTACAGCTACAATTAAAGTCCATCTTTCTGTTCCCCAGTTCAGAGCCTTGCCTGCTTGCTGACAAAAATCCAAGGACCTTTTAAGCCAGTACAAAGAGTAATCTAAAATATTAGCCACCGTCTTGTCAGGTATTAGTTATTCCCTCGATCAGGCCTTGATGTTTATCCCTCCCTCTTTGGGTTTTCTTAATTATTTCTGCCTTGTTTTAATTCTCAGAAAACTCCCTAGATGTGGGCTTTATGATTTAGAATATCAACTGCTCATTCAATTAATGGGCTTGATTAACATGCTTAAACTTCCCAGAGACACTTGTGACACATTATGAGGGGGAAACGAGGATTCTGAGTATGCTCCATCATTTGTGATACTCCTGAGACTGGAATCCATTAGGAGCTCTCTTATCAGATAGATAGAGCTTATTTTTCATATTTAAATTTCTTTTTTTTTTTTTTTTTTTTTTTTTTTTTAATTCTTGTATTTATTCAGCATTGGTGTAGAAGGATTATTCTTTCCAAGAGTGACTTAGGTTCCTGTGCTCCTTTCCTTGTAACTTGGTTTACTTTGCAAAAAAATGATTCAAGTTTGGGTATGTTGATTAGAATCTGACAAGCTGACATGCAAATGGCATAAGTGGAGGTGCAGCTCTTCTGCTTTATGTATGAGTATCAAACCATCACATAGTGAGCTTTCCTAACAAGGCTGTAGGATATTAAGATATTCTGTGCTTCTTTGAACTCCACATAACCGGAATCTAGACCCTCCTTCAGCCAGTATCTCTTCGTATCTTTGCCTATTGACACAGTGCACAATACTGATGGTAGGTAGATGGTTGGACTAAATGATCTGAGAGGTCTTTTCCAGCCTTAATGATGCTGTGATTCTATACCGGAGCCTCAGTACAACGCAATACAGAACAGTCCTGATGGGAGAACGGAGCCCATTTCAGTGACAGAACCACCTCGTGTGACCCACGGCTCTGCTTCAAAGCAGAGTGAAGATGTGTAATGAATACACGTACATAGGCATGTATATATACATGTATATGCATGAATATGCATATGTATAAACTCAATATGTTAATCTAAGTGTACGCATGGTCTAAAAGTGTACGTATACACACGTAAGAATATAAAAAACGTGCCTTATCAAGAAGTTCCATCCTTCCTGGATGCAAGTCAAATGCAACGCTATGCCAGAATCCTTATATAATTTCATATAACGACACACAGCAATTATGAATACATTTTGCTAAAACAATTACAGAGAAGTTCTAAAAATTAATGCTTCTGCTGCACTTCTGCTCACAAGCCATACGGGGAGCTTCTGTCTTTCAGTATTACAGTGCTCAAGGAAAAAGAAAAGGATTCTATTTTATGGTTCTGAGTCAGTCTTTTTCTTACTAACATATGGCCCCATTTTTCCAGGTTCTTTAAGCAAGTTGTAAACGTAAACTTTGATGCATATGGAGTTTGATTCATGAAGAGTTTAATTTGCCTAGTATAAAAGATTCACGTAGGTTATATAACATCATTAAATTATTTTTGTAGTTTGAGTAGGCTCCATTGAGGAAGGCAAAACTGTTTCCCTGGCGTCCATTTATCACTGTTTGCTACTAATTAGAAAACTGAAAATACAATATGCATGATTCGCATTATCTGCGCTGTCTTTGGACTGATGCGTTGTTCCTTGTGCTTCCTTAGGAACTTTTATTCATTTCTCAATTAATTTTTTTTTTTTTTTTTTTTTTTTTAAGGTTTCTGACAGATGTGACTCCATCTTCGTTAATGGCAAGGAAATGAAAAGCAAAGTGGATACTATTGTTAACTTCACTTATGAGCATTTTACCACCCAATTAGAAGTGACGGTCTGGGTTCCACGGCTGCCGCTGCAGATAGAGATCTCTGACACAGAGCTCAGCCAGATCAAAGGCTGGAGGATACCCGTCACCTCCAATAAGAGGTATGCTTACAGCACGAGCACCATCCTGAGCCTCTGGTTTTAGAACGCTTCGAATTTTTAGTGTTTCTCAGAATCTCAACTCTCCTGTTTGAAATGAGATCTATACTCTGTCTTTGCTTTCATTACAGTGCCCAACAATGATACGAGTAGGCTGCATTTTACCCTGACCTGTATAGTTTAAAAGTCAGTAGCTCTGCTTAGAGCAGTAATCAATTCCACGCAATCTCAGGAAATTGTACCACAAACTCCAATGTGCAAATCTGACACAAAGAACCTGGACCTCTTGCAGCCCCATATACAAAAGTTTTTGTGTGTGTGATGTTCAGCACTACCAGTGCTGGTTTCTGCGTATGTGGCTTAATAAAAGAAGGCAAGGCAGGAGTCAGGCATTCACTGAGAACACACAGCACTTGGATGTTGCACAAATGCACGTCAGGCTATGCTCTGCAGGACTCAACCTGGGCACGGCTCAGGGGACAGCTTACACCAGAAACCAAAGGGCACCACACAGATCCAGAGGACATGCACATCTCGGTGTGGCATACAGAAATAGCCATTCATCATGAACTCAGCAGTCTACCATAGCATTAGAGATTTTGCTTTCCTGTATTCACTAAATACTTGAGTAATGTGCTGGCTTCACCATCGTGTTGGGAGCCTGCTGTTCAGCCCATTCCTCTGTAGTGTGAGGCATCATTTTATGCAAAATACTTAAACTTCATAAAAATTGAGAGACTTTGAAGCTTGGAAAAATATCTCTGTATTTTTCCTTAGCATAACTTGGTATTTCCAAATCCTAGAGCAGCAGCAAAAGTACACTTTGCACAGTACATTTTCTGTCGTTTTGTTTTGTTGCTCTGGATTATGTGCTAGACACCTTTTTATAAATGAATGTATGGTAACTGTGGAGCCCCAGCCTGAAGCACTGATTGAGCACCTGGGGAAAGGTCCCAGTCAGCCCTGGGTACACAGCTGAAGGCAGTTCAGCTGTTTGATAGGAAGGGGTGGAACCTGGCTGCCCCTCTCTTAGACCCCATTTAAGGGCTGACTGCTACTGGGGAAGGATCTCTGGTTGGAGATCCCTTCCTTGCGGAGTCTTTTCTGTGAGCTCAGATCTTCAGAAACAGGTGAGCACTTTTCCTTTGTAACACCATTCTATTCACATTAGTTCTTTTGCTGTTACACTGCTGTATCGCCCTTCCACTGTGTTGACCTTTCTGATTGTAGCAATGAATAATATTTAATATTAACAAATTCAGAGCAGAATAATGGCTTCTTAACAGTGATTTCCAAGACCTGCTTTGACCATATTTCAGGTCTCTGCACACTCCCGCTGTCCTGTACAGTTTTGCACCGTAGCAGGTTAGGTACAGTAACTAAAAAACAGCATGCTTTTGAAGGCAAAACCAAAACTGACTCAAAGGCAAAATTTCCGTACTATCAGCAGTCTCACAGAGAGGCAGATGGAACAGCTTGGGAACATGTGAAATCATGCAGGTGGCAAAGAGGTGCAAGAAGGATCAACAGGGCTCTGAATGATTATCCAACCCCTGTACAGCAGACTTGGGTGAAGCACCACTTAACAGATCTGAATTAGGCAAAAACAACAACAACAAACAAAACCCACGCTATTATAGAAGACTATCTTCATATGAATAGTTTCTACAAGGACTCACACAGATTGAAAACATTCGTGACAATAAACACATGATGTGGATTCTAAGTTCTGTTCTCTTATCCTTCCCTACTGAAAATATCCATTCTCATAGAACACTCATTTGGGCAACTTGCTAGATTAATAACTTCCAGGAATGCTACTATGTTGGTGGATTTCAGGAGAAGTTGAAAAATGGTACAGGGCACCAAAGCATGACACCAAATCACATTTATAACACAGTGGGAAAGCAGTACCAGGAGTCCTAAACACTGTGGCAGTTCTAACTAAAGCACTCGGTTTGCCCAGGAGAACATCTCAGCTACTGAAGAGCCTTACAGAGCCTGGGCAGACTGCAGCAGAGGAGAGTTATCTAACACTTTATGAGAGCATAAAACTCAGGGTAATATAGAAAACCTACAAGAAACTCAGGTAATGAGCTCAGAAGAAAGAGACTGCCATTCCTCTTGGCTATGTGGATGTTTTTTCCAGCTATAACAGAAGAATACACAATGAGGATCTGCTGTAGAAGAAATGTGTGCTTGCTTCAGTGATAAAGGCAAAGTTGCTGTTTGTGGAAGGAGGAGATGTGCTAGGCAGTGAATGAACACATGCCAGCTGCTTACAGTCTCACTTAACTTACCTCCTGCATGCAGTGTGCCTGATACTGTAACACCTCCTTAGGCACAACTCCTTCCAAAGCCAGTGGGGATTTCGCTGAGTAAATGGCTGCAGGATGAGGCTGTTGGTGTTTATTGCGGGAGTAAACTTCCAGCAGAAAGCTCAGCAAGTTAGACTTTCAACTGTGGTTAACGGTCGTGGACATTCTGACTTTAAATCCATTATACAGATTGCTGGAAATTTACCCCCCAGTGCCTAGTTCTGATTTATTTGGCCAGCTGAAATAAAGATGTGGTCTGAGAGCCTGCTCTGTTTGCAAGCTGTGGAAGTGTGCTGCTGCTCACATTGCATCTGAACTGCTGGCATGGCTCTGGCAGGCGTTTGCCATCAAGGGTGGGAGTAGGGACTTTCTTGTACCATTCCCCAGAACTGCAGCTGGTAAGTTTATGACACTGCATGTCAGCAATCCGTGCACTTATGAGCTGGAAATAGTGTAGCCCTTATTTTATGGAATGTTCATTTGTTTTCTTTTTGTTTTTTTTAAACTTTGTGGGGATATTATAAATCAACAAGCAGCCCAGGACTAGCATCAGTTTTGCTCAGTCTGCTATTTACTTTATACCTAAGGATTTTACATCTCTTTTATTTTTAGATCTGGCTGGATTTTTACCTGAGATTTAATGGCTTTTCTTCTGTTGTTTTTCGGATTTTTCTCTTTGATTTTCAACCTACCTTATTCCTCCATCTCTTTCATAAGTGCTTTCTTCCCTAATGCTCTGAGGGAAGAGCAGATGGAAGTGAGCTACGTGGGTGTGGTGAAGGGTCCTTGATCCAGCATGGGCTTACAGAAATACTCCTCCTTGTAATGGGCTGCAGAGAAGCTCACAGTTGTAGCAAACAGAAGGTGTACGTTTAAATTAAAGTCAAATATTGGAGTGGAGGAGAGGTTCTGCCAGTCTAACAAGGACATTTACTTTGATTCCTCTTGCATCTGAAAAATAATTATCCTCTTCTGAAGCTCCCGCACTAGTTCTATGCCCAGTACATTTACATGTGATGAATGGCTCTTAAGTGGTGTTAATAGGAACTGCACGGCTAAAGCCACACAGAACAAGCTAAAAATTTAATCTAAGTACATATCTGCAACTGGAATAGCACTCTGTTTTTGTGAGGCTCCCAGGGAAACAGACATCACACAGCAGGACTCCAGCATATGCTTCAGTGTCAGGCACATGGTGTGTTGGACTTGTACCAGCATCTGGTCACTGAGCAGGAGCTAATAAAGCCTTCACTCGATCATGGTGACTTCACATCACATACACCTCTACGACCTACTTAAGCCAGACATGGCAATGCTTGTGAGTGGCACCCTGTTGAACATATGGTTAATTTGGTGGCGAGTCTACTTCAGTCTGGTCTCATTCTGGAGACAAACTCAGGGAAGTTAGCTGGAGTTAAACAAAGGGAAAAGAAGTGCTGAACTAGACCTTGTGAGCGTTGTCACCTGGAAAGGAAGCCATCCTTTTAATGAGAATCAAGTGAGACTGGATTCAAACCATTTCACTTGTGAATGGTAACATCTGCACAAAGCTTGAACATTATAAATTCACACCTTCCATTAACTGAGTTTAAAGCTATGGAGATAAGGCCACAGTGGCTTTTGTTCACAGGCAGGCTGCATTTTCAGGATTTGCAGAGGGATCGGTGAAATTGTTTCTCTTCTTGAGCTCTGAGTGGAGCTATGTACAACTTCTGCCATCTTCCACTAAATCACCTTCTGGTGGCTTGAGTTTTGTATTGAAATAGATTTATTTTTTTTCCAGCTGGGAGTGTTGCACATGGTTTTTAAATATGTGTCTCTTCACAATGAATATTTCAAATTCAAGACCAGCAAAACTGATCTTGTTGGGGGTTTTTTTAAGCAGAGAATTAGCATCTGGCCCAAGAACTTGATGCATGGTTTGAGAGTGGTGCAAATTAAAAGGGACATACTTAAACTGCTTGAAGGCTGTGTCTGGAATATGGAGCTGACAGATCACTGATTAGATCAGTGCTAGCAGGCACCCTCTCTACAGGGCTGCTGCTTTAACTCAGCTCTCTGGCAAAGGCTTTTCTGTGTGAAATGTAAATGAAATGTAATTCTGGCAACCTTGCTTCGCTCCAGAAAATTAAAAATAATAATAATAATAAAGAAGTCTTCCAAACAAGGTTGAAAAGTAGCACGAAATTGGATAATAAGGATTCTGAGCAAGTTCCAGAGCTAACCTCAGAGATGACCAAGGGGAAAGAAAAGCAAAATATGCAGCCATAGCTCATATTCATGAGGACACGTCTTAGAAAGAAAATGAGCTCACTGCTTAAGGAGGGAAGGATTTTAATCCTCCTGAAAACACTGGAACAAGAAATTTAAGACTCTAAAGGGAACGATGCGATTCAGTAGAGTTCAAACATTTTGTTGGGTCTGTGGAGACAGAACACTCAAATGCTCTTATAAACTGAATCGGGGATTTGTGGCTTTGAAGTGGAAATGGATATCATTTATTTAAATAAAAAAAAAGAACCTGAGTCGGTACCTGGTAAAGCAGAACTGCAAAGCATGTACTGGAAATTCAAACACCTCTATTTTTCCTTTGCACTGACATATGAAAGTGTCTTGCCCAGTCCATGACTTAAGGATGCTCTTCCACTGTTCCACATTTGCATGCGGTAGAAGCCAAGAACTTCTAAGGTGAAATGTACAGATATCAAGAGTTATAAATATTACTGAAGGGGAAACAGAGCCCTTACCTTTGTCTGCTTAAGATAACACACAGAAATACATGGGCTTGAATCATCTTTTGGTAGCACTGGCTGCCCAGAAAATCTGCCCTTTCACCATGCTCCTTAACTCCTGGTCATGCTGCCCGCAATGGGTTGCTCAAATTTGTCTGAAATGTATTTCCTCCTAAGCAGTCTACTAGTCTCAAGTTTTAGAGAGTGAAATTAAAAGTAAATCAGTACCAAAGAAATGTGAATAGCAGAAACGCTTTGGATCTGACTGAGCAAAACATCTGGTGGTATAAAGGTGAGGAGAAAACAGAGTGGTGTAAGAAAAACGAGTCATTGTGGATGCTGAACATGTGAACAGTTCTCTCCACATCACAGCATGGTGGTGTTGTGATGTCTTTTCCCATAAGAATATTGGTTCCCAGAGATTCTGCAGCTTTTTTCCCCTAAATCTGGCAAGTACTTCTCACCTGAATGGCCCCTGCACATTCTTCTCTAGTTCTGCACAGGTATTAATAGCACTGTCAAAAAGCAGGGTTAAAGCTCCACATCTTGGGGGCTTGGTTTTCCCAAAGCCTGTGATTATTCAGAGCTGGGTTACAGTTTAGGTGAGCTAAAGAGCATTAGAATACAGGAATAGTTTGGAAGTGGGAACCTGAAGGAGTTTGTGAACTCTTTTACAACATTATAAAGCCAAAATACATCCAAATAGGCCAGGAAAACTCTATCAGCATCCCTTTTCTGCCTCTGTGGCTGTTTTGCTGACTAGCTGTGTCAGCTCATGGTCCAGTTTGAAACTTAGGCTGGGAAAGAGAGAACAACTGAAAATTTCCCTTGGCTACTCAGCTGGTCTCCTTTCTTTGTGCAATGTAAATCCTATCTTAAGATCCTCTTTTGTTATAAAAATCTATCGGTGCTTCATTCAGTGACTAATGATGAACACTGCTGTTTTGCACACATAAAACCAAAAGGGCTGTACCAAATGCTGCTTATTTCAGGCTGAATATATACGTACATCCACCTAACAAAATGATGCATTGAGAATATATTTCTAGTGAATGAGATTCTGTAACACCAGGACTTCATAGCATTTTGAAGAGCACAAGGGCTTCTCTGAGATACATTTTCAGCATACAGTTTGCCAACTTTGTCATAAAACAATTTATAACAAAAGCAATTCTGTTTTATAATAGTTTTTCATAGCTGGTATTTCAAAAAGGAAGATAAAGGACCACAGTAAACACAAAACTACTTCCCAAAATACTGTGAAAAATAAGAGGCTTACCCAGTATTTCACATCCTTGCTATAAAGTCGCTTCAGCTCCAATAAACAAGCAAAAGAGAAAGGCAAAATATTTCTGAACAATAAATTCCACAGTGTGAGGGCATAACGAGTAAAAATTTGACCACCTAGGACTTAATGCCTGACTTGCAACAGATAAGGAAAATCCATGTGTTTGCCTCAAGGAATGAATAACAACAACAAAGAATTTATGGGAAACTAAGTTTTAAACTAGAGAAAACTGTGAGATGTAACCAGCCCTAACACCATGTACAAATCACTGATAAAAGGCTTATGCAAAACTGTGATATTGACAGAAATTATATTTTGCATAGGGGACAAGGTAGAAAACTTTAATAGGAGTGTATGTAATGCTGTACCTATTCCTGAGGGTGAGTCTCACCAGTCTGGGATGATGTTTGTAGAGCACCGTAATGAATAATGTCATAACTTAAATGCCTAAATTGGGCTTTTTGAAGTTCTGCGTGGTCTTTGCTTTTCTAAATGTAGCACTTGCACTGACTGTATGAGGGTCTCAAACACAATAGTGAGGTGGAGCAGCATTTTGAGGATTTAAGCAATGTAATACAAATGCTATGAGCACGGGTGGAGGAAGGGATGCTAAAACTTCTGCTCTCACCCCTGCTGAGCTACTGTAGGGGTTTGTTCCCAAATGGCCCTCTCATGGATCTTTCACACTGCTTTCCTTAGCACTTTACAAGATTTGATTGCCAAATGATGGTAAGGAGAGCGAGTGGTGGATCCACTGAACTAGCAGCACCAACAGCCACATTTGCAGGTTGCTGGGCAGTTCTCCAATAACAAAGAGCTAACTAACTGATACAGTGTCAGCTTTTAAATTGTACAGCACAAAAATCTGCAGAAGCGTAACCCTCAGACTTAAGTGTTCTTCCAAAATCTGGTTACCTGTTTATCAAGCAGTAATAGATGACACTAACCTTTAACTAAAAAGATTGTGCAAATGGAGCTCTGCAGTGTTGAGTGGAGACTGTGGCAATTCAATAAACATAACTATGTTTACAGGCCTACCCGTGACAGTGAGGATGAAGAAGATGATGAGAAAAAAGGAAGAGGTTGCACTCTTCAGTATCAGCATGCCATGGTGCGAGTCCTCACACAGTTTGTAGCCGAATCCTCTGAGTTTGGAGGCTACCTGACCTATATGCTAGGCTCTGAGTGGCAGTTTGACATCACTGACCTTGTGACTGATTTCATGAAGGTGGAAGATCCCAGGATTGCTAAGCTTCAAGATGGCCGAGTTCTGGTGGGTCGGGAGCATGGCATCACCACGGTCCAGGTACTGCCACGGGTGTCACTGCTTTAGTAGAAGCCTAAAAAGAAGTTGGAACAGGTTTTCATTTTTGCTATTTGTCACCTCCATGCAATACCTTTAGGTGAAATTTTGTGAGGGTTGTATTCACTAAGGACTAAGAAGTACAATGGGATTTTATGAACAATGAAGGTTACATCATCCAAACAACCAGCTTCTTTTTAAATTGGGACCTTATTAACTTCCTGGTTAGAAAGATTTACCTAACATTTACCAGCATTTTTACATGCTTAGATGTCCTTGAAAAACTGGTCCCTAAACATTCACAAAATGAAACACAAAAAAATAAAAACAATCTTGAGAAATCTTTCAGCGTTCATGCTCACCCATCTATCTTAATTCAGATTTTTAAATCAAAATAAGGAATACAAGCATCGAGGATAAACTGTAAGCACTCATAATGTTCCAGTCACGCTAAATTTCCTTAGTAGTCAAGGTGCAGAAACAGAGCTCAGTTCCTGTCAGCCTAAAACAAACAACACAGAGAAGGCAAGAGATTTCTGCCCTTGAAGTACTTCTTTCTCCCTAGTAACTATAGCAGTGCAGAAGGCAGCCAGGTCAGATGCAGGTATCTATAATATAGGTATCTGATGTTATGGTAGATGATTTACACGTCAAATATTCAGGGCTTGATCCAGCTGACTCAGGAATCAATTGAAAGATGATTTATCTCCTTTGGAGTACCTCAGAAACAAGGTCTTAGAGCAAACTGACAGGACTGTTTTGGCACAAGGAAAATGAAGATGGGCATCCATTGGGATTTTTCAAAATCCATTTTGCAAATTTCTCACTTCATGGAGGTCCTCTGTTCTCACAAAGGCACCAGGGCAAGTTCCCATTGCTCAGCCTTGTGCACTAATCCTCAATGAGTTTCAGCATTAACTGGTATGCTGAACATACCAGATTAACATGGTGTCTTGTGCTGCACTGCATTCATTGGAAATGTCATAGACAATACAAAAATGACTTTTTTTGTCAAACAAATTTGTTTAATTGAAACCATGCTCCATAGTTGAGATGAGGTGGCCATTTTTGAAGTGTTATGACGTTTTATTAAATTATTTTTGTAAATATAGTAATTCAGTAACAAATGAGTCCAACCTCTTGGGGGAAACATGACTTACAGTTTATACATAACTGTGACAAACTGGAGATTAACCAAAGTTTTATGCTGATGATGCTTTCTAACACGGTTGCTGTTTCATGACTGGCTTTTCTTTTCTCTTTCAAGGTTCTGTCACCTCTTTCCGATTCCATCTTGGCAGAGAAGACAGTGGTAGTTCTAGATGACCGTGTAACTATTACAGATCTAGGAGTACAACTAGTTTCAGGCTTGTCCCTCTCCTTACAAACCAGCAAAGGAAATAAGAGAGCTATTGTATCCACCACCTCTGCGTACGATATCCTTCATACACCAAAACAGGTATGGAATAGAGTATGTAACATGAGAAATTACAAAGTTCTGGATAAGACCACTGAATGAAGTATCTTACGTATTTTTCACTATATTTATATAGAATTGATACTCTGTAACAGAAGAAAAAGTGCAACTATTATTTTCACACCAGCAGTTTCCAGTAAGACAAACTATTTTCTTTGAAATCTTCCTAAACATGGGGGGGGATTGCAGCATTTCTTGTAGTTTCCATAAAGAACTGCAATCACTTTTGCGTATTTAATGTAGTTGTGTGCATTTGGAAGCATGGTAGAACATTTAAAACGCTGCACTGAGCTGTTTTCTTAACCTAGTTTGTTTCAGCAGGCTGAATGGGAATCACCATTCCAGTCTGTAACCCCTCCACATGTTGTACTAAAGATAGCAATGGAACTGCAGCATTACAGAGATTTCCCATTATAAGGCACTTGTAAAATTAATTAACCAGGACTTTGCAAATACAATTATTTTCCTAGCAGCGCTCCATTCTTCCAAGATGGAGTCTTGCTTAAGATTAAAAGACTTTTTTTTTTTTTTTGTAATCTTTATTAAAGTTAGATGACTGTTGTCTCATAGTTCCTAAAGATGAGATAAATGCCTAATGGCCTAGAGAGCTCAAAACTGCAAAAATGGGAAGCAGAGCAGACAATTTCATTTTTTCCTTTGAACAACAAGATAAACCAAATCCAAACTGTGTATTTATTTAGCTGATGACAAACAAACTGAGCACTGCCTATATGCTCGCTTACATTTCACACACCATTTTTCTAATTCTCTTTTCCCTGCAGGAAGCCATAGTCAGTGCTTGGATTTTGTTCAGTGATGGGTCAGTGACACCATTAGATATTTATGACTCCAAGGATTTCTCAATCACCATCACTTCACTGGATGAGATGGTAGTATCTGTACACCAGAATCTTCAGTCAAAATGGCCTGGGGTGGTGGCAGAAGGGGATGGTCAAGGACCTCTAATTAAAATTGAAATGGTCATCAGTGAACCATGTCAGAAGACAAAGCGAAAGAGCATTCTGGCTGTTGGAAAGGGAAGCGTCAAAGTGAAGTTTGGTCAAAAAGATTCTGATCAAAAAGAAAGCACCAATGACATTGATGATACAGATAAAGATTTTAAAAGCCATGCAAGCAATTCCATAGAAAAAACTGCAGAACAAGAGAGGACAGCACAAGAATGGTCCAAAAATGGAGTCCTTAGTAATCATGAGGACAATGCAAACAAAAGCACAACTTTCATATCTCCCATTGATCAGGAGTCCCTGGAGGATGACCAGCTCCAAAATAACCCAACTGCCTTCACAGGTTTTCCTGCCCAAGTAGAAATACCAGGAGAGAACAATCCCAGTGATCTCACATTGACTTCAAGAGGATTAACAGATTTAGAGATCGGCATGTATGCCCTGCTGTGTGTTTTCTGCTTAGCAATCTTGGTCTTTTTGATTAACTGTGTGGCATTTGCTTGGAAATACAGGCATAAAAGGTTTGCTGTGAGTGAGCAAGGCAACATCCCCCATTCCCATGATTGGGTCTGGCTTGGAAATGAGGTTGAACTGCTGGAGAACCCAGTTGACATTTCACTCCCATCAGAGGAGTGCACTACCATGATTGACAGAGGAATGCAGTTTGAAGAAAGCAACTTTCTCCTTAATGGGAGTTCTCAGAAGACTCTTCATAATCACATCCTCAGATCTTCTGAGTACCTTTGTGAAAAAGAAGTTAAAAGTGAACCTATAAATCCTTCTGGGCCAAAGCAGAAGCGAGTGAAGTTCACTTCCTACACAACAATACTGCCGGAGGATGGAGGCCCCTACACCAACTCAATTCTATTTGACAGTGATGATAATATTAAATGGGTATGCCAAGATATGAATCTTGGTGATTCCAAGGAACTTAGGGACTATATGGAAAGACTGCAAGACAATATGTAAAACTACTTTCTTATGTTTGTAATCACCTTTATGCCTTCTGTTTATGGATGGTGGAGCGGTCAGTCCAGTCAGCAATAGGAACAAGACAGTTCAACCTCGGAGTTACTGAGATGATAATCTGGCATCACTGAGCAGGTACAAGAGGCTGGCTGAGTTAAACCTGTTTCACCACAAACCAGGATGTGCCCCTAAAGCAGCTACCTGTAGGTGTTGAAGGTGTCACACACGATGGCTGTTTTTGTATACTGCCTGGTACTAGCAAAATGCTAATACAACTGCGCTCAGACTCAGAGGAGACTTCATTTGTTTGTCATTTCTCATGATAAATGGTAAATCAGAAAAGAAAGGGATCTTTGTTTGCATTGATTTTTCTAGTCGTCATTCTTTGTAAAGCACAGCGGACATTTCTTGCTTACAGCCTGAAACATGGCTTATATTAAAAGGGATATGAATGAATCTTATCTTATTGCCTACGTGCAATGCAGCCAAGTAGTCTTACTGTTTTTTACACATATAAAAAACCCCATGTGGTTAATTTCCTTTTGTACTGTTTATGAATTTTATTTGACTTACGGAACATTATTTCCACTGATCTTTTTTGTTTCTGTTGTACCAAAGTGAAGTACAGTAATATTTATAACAATTTAGGTTTTCCATTCATTGGCATCAGCTCCTAGAGATACCTCCTTCATCACTGATTATCTTCCTTCTTTCCACGTCAGTATATGGGTCATTAGAAACATAGAAAGGTGTTAGAACTCTTACTGGGAAAGGGTTTTATCTTACAGGGAACTGTAAATACAATAATAAACAACCCTGGAATATGAAAATCAAGGAGCAACTCCGGGTTTACTTTTGTCACTGCTTACATGAAAAGGTAACCTGCAAACAAACAGCACATACTTCAAAGGAAAACACAGCAGCTTCGTTGACAATACACATTATCAGAGGGAGAAAGCCAAATATGGTACTGAAATGCATAGAATAGGAAGGAGCGAATAGCAAAGAAGCAAAGGCTTGGAGTCAATGTTACACATTACTAATAAATTAATGCACTGATGGTAGAGTTTAGCAGGACATCAGATTATGCTCCAGACACCCACTAAGCCATCACTGACCATAAGGCTGCTAAGAAGAAAACACACAACCAACCTACATAAAGTCATTTTTCATTAAAAAGGGAGCAGGAAAGAAAAGGCCCACTGGGTGCATTATGAAGTGATTATTTGCAGTTGTAACAAGGAACACATGCTGAAGGTTCAAAGCTGCCCTTGCACAGGTATTATGCATGTATTTGTGTGGAAGAATAACTGAAATATGTTGAAAATTACATTTAGAAAAAAGCTGAAAAAACCAACACACAATAAAGCACAGGTTCTTCTGATGGATAAGATCCAAACTATGACAGCCTTACATACAGCTGCTCCCACATTTTGAGATAAAACCTTAATTTTATGATTCTGTTCTGCTATTAGAACAGACCAGATAACCTTTACTCTGGCAAATTATGCATTTGGATCCTAATCCACCATTGGGAACATGTTTAGTATAACTACTGCAGAATACTAGAATTTAGATAGTGAGGCTACAAAGCAAAATAAGGACACCAAGCTTATGAAAGTGATTAAAGACTTTTGCTTGCTGGCGTTGAACTGCATAGTCAGGGAAAAGCATCTGTTATAATCCAATTTTAAGCAGATAAAGTACCAAACCACCATGATGCTTCCATTTGATAAGGGATGCAGTACTTGTACTGAAGTGAAATCTCAGAATGTCTAACAAATGTTTCCCTCCTCTTTAAATGCTCCAGATCTCACGAGGAACCATTAATTCCTTCTATGATCCTTGTTAATAAGAACAGGAAAAAGATTTAGCATCTCTTCCCAACATGCTCTTATCTGAGAGCGCCTCACAGTGATTAACCTTGTCCTGATACCCAGCCTGGTCCTCCCCTGCATAAATCCATCACCAATAAACCTAAACTAGACATGAGACAGCACGGCGATGGTACTTGAGCAGGACAAACAGCATTGCTGTTTCCATGAATGCATACCCAGCAGCTTACAGCAACCAGGATCTTGTATGCACTGTACTCAGCTCTGTAACCAACTTCATGGTGGCCGCACTTCTGCCAACTCAGATTTCAGCAGATGCTGAGTTCCGGCCCTACAATATAGGACTCCAATTCCAGTCACTATGGCACACTGAATGGAGAGACCTACAGCTGTGCTCATTTGCTCTTCTGAATCTTTGCTACGTAACAGAAATCAACAGCCGCTTCTAAACGGGAAGGAAAAGAATTTAGATGAATATAGTAGGTATGAAGCACAGCCCTGGGTTGAAGTGCAGTACTTTTAAAATGAAATATCTCACGTTTTACTATCAAAATAACATGCTTTGAATGTAAATTTAATTTAAAATAATCCAAAACAAGTGAAACCATTTTCAGATGCACCTATTCTTTTTTTTTTCCCAGGGAGTCAAAGCTCTTCGTTATTTAAAAAAGGAATGAAAAAAATCTTTTATTCATGGAATATATCATATTCTGCTGTGAAATGAACAGCATCTGTAGGTTAATGAAAGAGTCTCTGGTTTTGAGATTATTGAGCTGAGGAAGTCAGGTGATTAAAAGGCATGATATGTAAGCATGCAAGAAACTAGAATTGTCTAGAAAAGAAAACAAACTCCACAGATTAATTAGAACTGTGCTTCAGTAGGTGCCCAGGGAAGCAACACCTGTAATCTAATGCTGAATAAAGAGAACATCTTATTTATAGCATAAAGAGAGAAGGCACAGCAGGCGAGTTTTTTTGCCTGATACCTAGAAAAGACAATATGTAGTGTCAATGAATAAAGAAGGAACAATTCAACAAGCAAAGAGAGGGTTAATGAAAAATAGGGAGTTTGTGAACTGTGAAAACAGAGCTGATGCCAGACCCTCAGCTCTTGTAAATCAGAGCTGAGGCAGTGATGCCAGCTGAAGAGCTGGCATTCAGAGAACACTGAAGAGCTAGTGGTTTTCATCTGTTTGGAACTTACTCCATTCGAACATCACACACAGCCTAGCTCCATGTGGCTCGTCTATGCATTCTTTCTCATTTAATAAGAATTAAGGAAACGAGTGCCCTGCTCTCCTCTTGATGTAGAACCACACAGAGTAATGTTTTGAGCTGCTGTTTCTTAATTCGTATTGGGGAATGTACAAGAAAATCCTACAGCCATATGACACAGTACAAACAGTCCATGATAGAATGGAAAAAAAAAACAAAAACTGTATTTCAAGGTAGAGTGCCCTATGAATGAAATACCATTTTTTCATAGAGGAAATGCTCTTTTCTGAAATATATCATGTGCACTACATTGAAATACACTATAGTGTATTGTGAAATGCATACATTAACTGCTGAATCTATAACACTGAATATGTATATACATCACACCCAAGATGTTTATACGATATAATAAGTCTTAGATGTATAACATAATGAATTCTGTACAAAATAAACTGTAAGTTAAGACAATGAAAGACAACTTTTATATCTGTGTAATTTGTATGCTAAGTTATTCAAGCCTCAGTTTTCATCTTTAAATGTGCCCTTAAAACAACCACGTTGATTTTCTATAGGCAGATGTCTGAAATAAAGACATCACTCTTCAGAAAAGAAGCAATTGAAAGACTGTGAAAAAGACACAGATTCTTCTGGAGAAATAAACATACTGTTGATGTGATTTTTTAAAACTGACTAAGGCATTTTCCATTTGTACTGATTGAGGTGATCTACTGGTTGGGTTGAGGGTGATGTGGCCTGGAGTGCAAACAGCAAATAGTGATGTGCCCAACTGCCAACTGTTTGGTTGTCTCCCTGCTTGAAACACCATGAATTACAGATTATATCCAGGGGTTTCACTCACTCTTCCCTGCAAAGTGGTGCAGCCATCTCTTTCTGCAGTAAGTGATCCTTCCTCAGCAAAAAACGGGCCAGTGATCATGAAGAACGTAATGATCATTAGATGACCACTGTCTTGCAAAGTACAATAAAAAGGTAACTTAACCTGCCCCTTCAGCTCTCTGTTGTGAACAGATTTTGCTTCATTGTTATTAATTTCCTTTTAAGATGTCTTATGTTCCCATGAGAATCACAGAGCCTCAAAATTATTAAAGTCCTTTGCTGCTTTCAAGTGGACCAGAGCTGAGGTCCAGTTGTACAAACTCACGGCAAACCTGTTGGCTGTTTTTGTGTTAATAGGGGCAATTTGACATCATGTGAATAATTTAAGGACCACTATTGTCATTTCTAGCTTATAGAAATTTGTTGTTATACAGAGTCGATTGAATGAATAGATTGAATGCTGATTTAGAAAGTACCTCAGAGAAACAATTTTTATGTCTTTTGGGCACAGGTTCCACCGTCACCACTTAGTATTCTCAACAGTAAAATAAGAAGCATGTATTGTAAATGACACTTTTTTAAAACCAGTGATATTTGGTCCGTAACTGACCCATTCTATGACCTTTCTCCCTGGTAGCATCTTAGTGAAGAGATCTCCAGTACATCTACACACACCACAGTGCCACTGAAGCTACCAGACAAGAGTCAAACAGTCTCCTCTTCTAAACAATTATCACAGGAGCAAATTTTAAGTACCAACGTGTATGTGCCATATAACTGAAAATAATTACCTGCATTCTTTTAAGAAAATCTAAGAGGCGAAGAAATACATTTTTTTTCTTCCAAAAATCAAGCCCTTGGAATTTGGCAGGTGAGAGTTCACAGTGCTGTATGTCACAGATGAAATAGGTCAGATCCTGAAGGCTGTCTCAGCTGAAATTCCCCCTGGCCTTGCTAGGAGATGGGCTATGACAGGAAAAAGCAGAGATGGACAATTACCCATCAGGTCTGAGAGGTCGGATATGGCCTCATAGCACCTAGCTCTGGATGCTGCTGTTTGCAGTCAGTAACACCCCTAGCTTGTAGCAAACAGAACAAGTGGTCATGCTCAGAGTTCGCACAACTGATGACACATGGCACTGTGTGGCATCCATAAAGAATGGAGATACTGTTTTGCTCAAGTGGAGCAAGTTGCAAAATGAACTAGTCTTTGTAAGTCTACACCCTCCCATTACATTCCTTTTAGTGTAGCAGTACATTCCTGTTTGTTTCCGTTCCAGTGATGTGTTGTGAGCAGAGCCTGCAGAAGTCAGGTTATGAGGGAATAAAGCTGAACTGTATTCTTGATAGAGGCAGCTTAGTCATGAAACTGCACCGAGGTGAGGGAGCTCTGAGGCTCCTCAAATGTGTAATGCTGTTACTTGCTTCCAAAAGCATACCTATTGGATTAAGGATTTATAAACCAATATGGATAAAGGCTTATATCATTCCTTCTGATAATCTTGGGTTAGTCTTATTAAAAAAAATCAATGGGATCTGATGATATAAAACCCAAGTAATGAGCTCAAGATTTAGTGGAAATAAACAGTGGATATTTTTAATCCTGCAATTTAAAGCTGTGGTGAGGAGAGCAGAATACACTCTGATGCCTCAATATTATCTCTAGGAAGGTTTTTAAAAATAAATAGACTTTAAAAAACATTCACTAAAAAAATGTAGTGTGAACAACGTTGTGGTCCTACTGAAATGAATGCTTTTGAGCAGTCATATATTTCCAACTAAGTCTGCCTCTCTAGTTTACACACGTTGCAAATAATGATGCCATTTCATAGTATATTTACACAGAAACCTTATCCATTAATTATTTCCTGGGTCCACACACCCTGCTGGCAGGCATTATGGGATGTCGTAAATAAAATATAAACTCGGCACCATGGAATCGCTACGATTTCAGAGCCAGTCAGGCATTCCCAGTATTTTATGCAATGCTGCTGGCCAGACCAAGGCTTGCAAAAGTTGGGTCGGCCCAAACCAGACCCTGTCTGGCATACAGATACATGAGTTGGCTGCATCTTCTTTAACAAGAATAACCCCAGAGTGAAAGCTTACCTTCTTCACTAAATCCCAAGGAGGCATTACTGTCTGTTGTAAATTAGCAACTTGTTTTAAACACTCTGAAGTGTTTCACATATATAAATAGGTGCCACTTATACTGCAGGCTATAAATCAATCTTTCACTTGAGGTAAAATATTCCACCTTCCCAGGTAAATTAATTGTGACAAGTACTTCACTTTATTTCCAATAGATAGATTGGGAGTGCTTCATTTTCACAGTTTAATTCAATTTTGAATAAGCTGAGTGTTCAGAGCCAAAAACCAGACAGGATGAGAATCCATACAGAGCCACCTGGCTAGTGCAAGGAAATAAACCACAGCAGGGATATCTTTGTCTGGGAGTAATTAAGACTTCGCCCAAACATTTGCCCTTGGTATAAACTAAGTATAGGTGTCCATTTTAATCCCAGGTAAACATTCTAGTTGCATTATGCTAAATATGCATGTACTGTAAGTGCAGCATCACTGATATCCTGCTGATTGCACAAATTTGACACATACAAATGAAAACATTGTGAAATCTTTTCTAAATCTAAACTGCTAGGTTACTTCCAAAGGCCTGATTTATGAAGACAGGTTATAGGAAGCTTTTTTCTGGAGGAGTTAAGCAAGGACCAAAGAGGCTGGGATAGAGCAGGATATTAAAAAAAATACACAAAATTAAAGAACTTCAACCAAAGACAGATGATGTTAATTGGGAGCTTTCCACTGAGATCAGCTACCAAATAAGATGGGTCAGCTGGGATCCCCACCCACTCTCCAGCAAGCACAAAAGGCTATTTTCAGTAGCTTTTTTTGCATTTAAGAGTAATAAGACATTGGCACTGCTCCTGTCCTGACGTGTTACAGGTATCTGCCTCCAGAGAAATGGAAGAGGACTGCACAAGCAGGAAGCAGGAGCACCTGCAACCTCTGGAGAGTAAGAGAAAGGGCTCAGCAGGAGTGGGAGAAATCAGAGAGCTCACCCAGCTCTCAGCTTGTTTCTTGGCCTTTGCCAGAGAGGGCTTCTACTGATGTTCTTTTAACATCCTGTGGCATAAAGGCAATGGCCACTATGTTGTGTTATCCAGCAAGTTAGCAAAGGGACTTTTTGACAACGCAGGGCTCAGAGCAATTCAGCCTTCTTTGAAGAAAGATCTACCTTGAGGTCTGCTACATCAGCTCCCAGTAATTTGCCACCTATGCTGTCATCCTGTTTAAGTCCACAACCACAATAAGATGGTACAGCAATCGTTGAGAAAACCTACAGCGTGGATGTCTGCAGTAACAGCTCTGTTAGACCAACAGGCAGAATGTCTGGCCAATACCACAAACACTGGCTGTGGTTTAATACAACAAATGCTCCATAATATAAAAACATGGAAGTATATACACCTGTGTAGGTACAAGCTTACGTGGTTACTGGAAATAAAAGTGGCTCCTCTGTCTGATATATTTGTAAATATGGTGTGTCGTGCCTACATTGATTCATATTAGTTCTAGCCCAGTGCAGAACTCCTTTCCTGGCTTTCAGCCATCTCTAATGCCACATTTTAACTTTGCAATCTAACTTTGCTGTAAAAGGACCAAGCATGCATCACCAAAATATAGATTAGAAAAGGATTTCAGGCTTTTAGGGCTTGTGCCAGAAGAAGCTGAGCAAATAACTAAAGGGATTTAATTTGCAGCTCCACAAAAGCTGCATTCCTTTAGATAAGGTTTAGTAAAAGCCAAAGTTTCTAAGGGCATTCCCTACTTTGGAAAGAGTTCTTTTTATTCTTGCTGTCTTTCTTTCTATTTGCAACACAAGCAGAAAATACATTGAGAAAGGAAAGTTGGCAGGATACCTAATTATGGTGGGGATGTAAGGAGTCATTTCAGCATTCCCAATTACTTCTCGAAGAGGAAGATGCTGATGACTGCCATGCTGTAAGCCATGCAACTGCACCACCTTCTGGACCCTGTCCAAAGTAGAACAGAGATGTGCTTCCTTAGGGTGACTTTCCTGCACGCAGGTGAAGAAGATATATGGTGCATCAGAATCCAGACAGGGACAGCAGGGGAGCAGGAAGAAAATGTTTATAGTAAATTCCAAAGCTCAATGTACTGGTAAGGATTTTGCACTTGAGTAACAAAGAATAAATCAGTCAACCATTTTCTTAATTGGAAAAGAAATTATACACCCAGGAGCCACTATGGCATTCCTGAAACAACTGCTTCTACTTTAAACTAAGCTTCATTTAAATAAAGACACTTGACATAGTATTTCCGAAGGCAAACAAGGATCAAAGCAAGGATTTTGCTGTATGTTCAGCTATTATTTGACTGGGCTATGTTTCTTTACAATGGCTTACTTTGTTAGGCTCTTGGTCATTGTAACTCATGAGGATGTATGGTATTTTCAAAGGAAATGCTAGTAAGCACTGTGTGTTCCAGCAGTCTGAATAATGGAAGCATGCATTTGTCAATATAATAGAGTTTGTAAAGCAGCTAGTTCCCTCGACTTGCCAGAAGCTGGTAACTGGGGCCATGCTGGGAGACATACAGCTGTGTGGGGCTGTCTCCTGCTTTTATTTTCTGCCATTTTTTAAGTATGGACACATTCAAAATGTTAACAAAAAAAAACCAACACACCACAACACTAAAGTTAAACCAAAGCACAAACAAACAACCTCCCCTTCCCTTCCCTCCTCCCCCACATCCCATCAAGTAAAAATGCTGTAACTGCCTTCCTACACTGGTGCAGACCAGAGAGAAAGAAGGCAGCAATAGGTGTTCTAACTGTTCAAAGGGAAAGAAGAGCACACAGGTGGGAAGGAAACAGCAGATACCAGATCACTGCTCAGCAGTGCTGACAGCCAACTCTGGCCCAGGCTGAGCCCTCTTTAAAAAGCTGCTGGGATTCTGAAGTACTCTTTGGTATTTACATCCTTTCTGACATCCCTTATAGAATTCAAATGCCTTTAACAAACCTTTTAGGTAGGCATAAGCTTAGATCATCCTGAAAGCTAACAGGGCTTGTGCTCCCCAGTTCCAGGGGGTAGCATTCTCCAAGTGCCATCAATGATTTATGACCTTAACCTCACAGTCTGGCAGCACCATTCGGTCACATTTGCAGTTTTTTATGCTTAAGCAGTGCATGCACCAAGAGAAGCTTATGGGAGCCACAAGGACAGATAACCTGCCACTGACTTTGCCACCTTTGCTGAGAAGGACTTGGTCCAATGCGAGCTTTTTTCCTCTTTCCTGCAGAAAGGGGCACTTCTCTTTATTCCTAAATTAGAAAACACATGCTCTGTCATTTCGACTGTAGTCATAACTTAGTGAGCTATTAAATATGAACCAGTTCACTGAGCAGAGAAACTAAAATGAAAAACAAATCCCCAAATTAGTAAAAAATAATAATCGTAATGCCTCAGGCAACATCTTTTTAACTCCCATCACATCGAACCCATCCAATTAGTTTCAAAACCATGCACCTGCTTTCTCCTTCTCTTTTCTCTTTCCTTTGGTCTACATACATCCTTCCAAGGCCAGGAAAAGCTACTCAGCACTGCTAAGACTAAACCTGGAATACTGTTTTCACTTCTGGACTCACCAGAGGCAGTCTGACAAAGTGGCATGTCAAATGGACGTGTGTATGAAGGAAAGAAGTATCACCAAATTCCTCCATGCTTAAGAAATGGCACCCACTGACACCTACTGAATGTTTATGGAGACCAAAGAGTGGATGTGAGCACTGTGAGGCAGTGGGAGGTGTGTTGCAGCAGCAGTGGCAGCGATGTGAAAGATGCCACGTTCCAGATGGCCGCATAGATTTTTATGAATGTGGCATGCAAGCCTGTGGAAATAAGTAGGAGGCACTACTTTCAGAGCAAGCTACGTACCTGTTCCTCTGGCATGGAGCTGAGGAAGGGTGGATCAGGGATAGGTGACACATAAGGACTGCTCTGTTCTGTTGTAGCTGCGCCCTGAGCAAAATGAACAAAATGTGAGCATTACCTTAGGTAAGCAATTAAACAGATGTTGAACTTTTCAGTCACAGAGAAACACGCTCTGCCATGCAGCAAGGGACGGTGCATGAAGAATGAGATCACACACTTGACACAGAGGTATGATAGAGAGGGCAGATCTGTACACCATTGATTCCCTAAAGAATCAAAGACACTGTAGAGAATGCGGGGAGCACAAAGAAAGTGTTGCATTTTGGAGGTAGGGATCATGATGGCCTGAATGGGACAGCTGTAAATAACACCAGCAGGACTTGTTTCTGCTCCCACAGCTCACAGTGAAGGTACAACATCCCATACCACCTGTCCCCTGGGGAATGCTGCGCAGCTCTCAAGTTGACAAAGCCAGCTTACAGTGCCTTCCATGACATTCTCTTTCCCTCCCTTATAGCCACACACTACTGCCCAGCAGAGCAGAGCTCTAGGTGCCACAACCACCTGTCTTCTCTTAACTACAGGTTTCCCAAAGGCAGAGCCATCTCAGGCTGCACTGCTTGGCATGTTCCAACAAGCTGATTTAAGATATTCTGAAAGGGACTATTTTTAGGGTCGTATTATATACATTTACACATTTCCCTCCTACGGAGGCAGCCCACATTTGGTGCTTCATTGACCCTGTTCTAATGCTAGAAAGCACTTTGGCTGTCCCTTTCTCTTCTGGTGTAATCTCAGGATAAATTAGAGGAGATGATGCGCAGCAAGTTCTGGTATCCCTTTGTCAAACGCCCATCCAAGCTGGAGGTGTCAGTGTGCCACTGACAGGCTGTGTTCTGTGAGGTTCCCATTTGTGTGCATGCCATGCTCATGTACTAGATAGAATGTCCCCTGTACGCAGGAAAAGGTAAGAAGTATTTCTGCCATTTTTCTAGGCCTTTTGGCACTAGACTCATCGAGGTGACGTGTTTTTTATTCGCTTTCACTTTTCTCCTTCAGATACTGTAAGAGGCATTGCAACTTTACTAATTTATTTGCAGAAACCATTGAAGATTACATCTACTGTGATCAAATCCCCTTAAGTAAAATATAAACCACTACTTCTCTGAATGTAGAGCCTAGATCAATAATGGACATGAAATCATCAAGTTTAATCTCAAACACAGTGAACCCAAGTAATCACTCTTCTTGATATAAAACTAATTCTGTTTGACAATAAAATACTACTGGTCTGTACTATAAACCAATGGAACAAATAACTTTCTTAACCCTGACAGCTGCTGTCCAAAATCATTACATCTCCTCTCCTTAGTGATCAAGCATTTCACTGTAGTACTATTTCAGCTCAATTCCCTTTTTACAAAACCCATCATATACACCAGAAGTTCGGAAGAGTTTCTTTTAAAGCAAAGACTAATATTATTTTTCTCCTCCCTCTATTTGCCAAAATGGCACAGGTTGTATGATGAACGCACAAACAACACATATGATGCTCCCTGGCACGTAGCTAGATCATCTCAAATGTAAGTGTGAGATGAATTAACTTGAGGCCCAAAAGCACCTAGCACAAAATCTGTAATCAATAGCAATGAGGCTGAAATGCAGTTTCCAGCCCAGCACATATGGGGATGCCTGCGGACACATGCTAACAGCACCTGGCCACATTCTTGTCATGTTTCTCATTTGTAGAGCTCCCTGTCTAATCTTGATGCCCAGTCTGTAAATTCCTGGTGTTGCTGACAAATAATACTCCAGACATCCAAGATATAAAAGATGCCTCAGCTGTCCAAACACACCAGAGCTTGCAATTATGAAAACCAAGCTTTGTTGATCTTTAGGGTGATAGCCAGCTGAAGTCCAAAACACTATTACTCCAGGAAACAGGAGTGTTATCTAAGTAATAACTTGCCTTGCAATAAAGCAAAGGCAGGCGAGCAGAATGGGAACAAAGAGTGACTGAGCAGATGCACCAAACCACTGGGCTTGGACAGGCCATTGCTTCTTGCTCTCCACTTGCAAGTGGAAGAAATGATGTGAAACTGATTCTATCACTCTCCAATTTTTGATAATGCCTTGCATGTTTCTCTCACTATTTAAAGCATGACAAAAGGAAGCCACAGCACTCTTTGTTGAGTGGGTTCAACATCTGTTTTTTTCTCCCACCCTACTGGCAGAATACTTCACATTGAGATCCTCATTTCATTACACCAGATAGATCCTTCAGGCTCTCAAGCGTACAGAAGGCACCCAAGGGCAGTGCTAATTCCAGGATCTGGATCTGTCTGTGATTTACCTGCTTACCACAGATTCTCTGCTCTTAAAACCATACTCTGGGATCATTATTTTTGTCTAAATTCTTCCAGCAAATAACTGCACATAAGAACAGCCAGGTCAGAGCAGAGCACAATCTAAGTCAGATCCCTTCCCATCCAAGTTAGTGAAAGTCGGATTGTCTCAGTGCTGAAATTCAGGGCTGGCAGTTACTGAACAAGAGCCAATGGCTGTTATCATCTCCTTAATGTCAAAGCTTGAATTTTTCCCCCCTCCTTTCAATACTTCTGAAAACATACACCCTGTCACAGCCCTTGATAGCAGTTTGGCATCCCTGGAACTGAGAAATTTTAATGTTCTGTTGGCTTTTTATCCCGACACCTTAAGAAAAAAAGAAAGACAACTTGTTACGGTCAAAGAGGAGAGGCAGGAACGTTGGTTATTGTGTGAGCAACATACACAATTCAAGCGTTGCAATCTCAAAATTATAACTTTGGGAATAACTAATGGGAATAAATAGCTCTGAAACTGAGCAGGCTTTACTTTCTGTGCAGGTAGGAAGTGTTGCTTTCTGCTTGGGCCTCGGGTATCTGGGTTAGGGAAGATCTTAAAAATGGAGCAAGTCAACAGCCTCATCTCTTGTCAGAAAGAAACAACGCCTATTTCTTTACCCTTGCAAATGTATTCAGAGTGATAGTTTATAATTATACATCTAAAGATTCTGAAAGATAATGAATTTAGTATTTTAAACATGCCAGATTTTAAATGACAATTACGGCTTTCTGTGGTTCGAGAATCAACATGCTGTTTTTCTTCTGTTGGGTAAATACTCATCAGCACCACGATGGCATTCTGGCAGCAATTATTTAGAGCTTAGTCAGAAATTGATTTCCACTATTACCTATCACGAATGATGCAGAAACCTGTCTGGCACTGAGGTAGGAAGCTTGAACCTTCAGCCCGAAAGCAGGATGCGCATTCCAGCTTTCCAATACGCTTTATAATGCGACAGGACCCTATTTTAGGATGGAACAGGCTGACAGACACACCTCTTTGACAACACCTGAATACCCTGGTGATAAAAATGCTGTGGGAGATATAGATTCAAAGGCTTTCTTAGATTCAAAGAGCTGCTTTTGTGCTGGAGCTCTCTCCTTTTACCTGTCTGTCCCAGCAATCCAATTGCTCTACTTGCATCAGACAGCAGTTCTGCTCTGTCGTGCCATTATTTGAGAAAACTTTCTCAACAAAAGGCTCCCCAGAAGCAGCCTGGCCCTGCAAATCCCACTGTGTTTTCACAGCATTCTAAAGAAAATGACCAAGAGAATTCAGAGAGAGATCTACACTATTTCCCCACAGCTGCAGCAGGAAGCTCCAATTATCAGTTCTCTGTACCAACAAGCCCTCTGACTACAATCTTTCCCCCAATCCCTGCCTTCCCCAGTCCAACCTGTCACAGCACACTGTCATGCACAGTTTTATACTGTGCTAAGTTAGGAAATTTGATGCCTCTTTGGCATTTCTAATTACTGGTGTTGATAAAAGCAATTAGTTCTGGTGGGTGGAAACTACATGTAGATCTGTAAACAAACGGTACAGAGCGTACCAAGTGTGACACTGTCAGCCACCACTTGCTCTCTGGAGATAAAACTTAGAAGCACTCTGTCCTTAGCAGTGGTGAATATTTGCTCATTCATATGGATTAGGAAACCAACTGCGATAGCAGCCAACAGACCTACTAACAAAGGGAAGGAGTCTCCTCACCTCCCAGGTAATGTTTTCACAGCCCAGAGATGCTGGGTTGTTGAAGCCAAGCGTTCCATTTAACATTATAATCATCATGAAATCTCACCGAAAAGATACTTGAAAGGAGATGCTTTAATTAGGTTCCCTTTAGAGATGGGAAGAAAACATATGCTCAAGAGTCTTTTAGAAATTAAATTTCCACTGAATCACAGAAAGGCAGGGGCTGGAAGGGACCTCAAGAAACCACTGAGTCCAACTCCCTGCTAAAGGAGGTTCCTTACAACAGGTTGCACAGGTTGGTGTCTAAATGGGTCTTGAATATCTCCATAGAAGGAGACTCCACAACCTCTCTGGGCAGCCTGTTCCAGTGCTCCATCGCTGTTACTGTAAAGAAGTATTTCTGCATGTTTGCATGGAATGTTGTACATTCAAGTTTTAGGCCACTGCTCCTTGTCCTATCGCTATGCACCATCAAGAAGAGCCTGGCCTCATCTATTTCCCTCCCACCTCCCTTTAGATATGTAAAAACATTTATCAGATCCCCACACAGTCTTCTACAACAGCACTGGAAGAAGTGACCATCTGCCATCAAATGGAATCCAGCTGACAAATGCTATGACCACCACTCTATTACTAGTATTAAGGAAATATGGAACATAAATTACTATTTTATATATATTACTCTATACTAGTATTAAGGAAATATGGAACTAGCATAAGGAAAAAAAAAAAAGCTGATTTAATTTCAGCAATTATTGCCAATGGAGACACTTCTTAATAAAGTCTACGCTCTTTAAATGCTGATCCAAATTCAAAGCTCAGTGAAATCCTGCTGCAGTAACGGAGCACATCCAGGAGTGCTTGAATGCTGCTTCACCAAATGAAACCAACTAGGAGAAAAGAATTCAGTTTGCTGCTGTTCTAGGCAAAGCTTGGGGATGGGTATGGTTGGAACTGAACGCAGGTCCTGACAGAAGACCCCAGCCCCAAAGAACCGCCCAGACCTTGACTCCATCTTTTAGCCCCGGGAAGGGGAAGCTATGCAGGTTGCCCACCTGTGATTAAGTGTATTCTAGCACCTGCTGAACACTCTGCTCAAAACAGGATAAATTTTTAATCCCTCCAAATTGCCTCTGCAGCTGCAGAAGGTTTCTCTTTCTTTCATAAAACATTGATAAGGTGGGAGCAATAGTCAGCAGGGAGAAAAGATTGACACTAAAAATGTGATCTTCTCCCCATAAGCATTTTCATTGGAAATGGATTACCTTTAAAATGTGCCCTTATGTTGGCCATTTCTCCTAAGAATATCCTGACTTTCTATGGTGATGACATGTGCATCCTTTTGTGGACTTCGAAAGGATACCAAAATGCAGACAAAACATCCTGTGCCCATCCTCTCATTAACTTTGGAGTTTGTGTCACAGTTCTGCTCTCACTTTAGTAGTGAGGTAAATCCAGCACTCTAACTTCAAATGTCTCCTACAGAGCAACTTTTTACCCTCTGACTTGCATTTTCTGCTAACCCACTGCCTTCTTAGGATCTGCATGACCATAAAATGGGGGTAATCCACACATAAGGCACCAAAGCAGGAGAACTCAGCTGGTGTTTTCCAGCATTTCAGGAAAGTTTAACCCAGATTTTATACTACTTAGAACCTGCAAAGATTTTTTTTCCCAAAAATGCTTCTTGCACAGCAGAGCAACATGCAAACCAAAGCAAACCTCCAAAACCCCCTTAGCTGGTGAGAAGTAGTAGCAGGGCTCTGCTAGGTGCTACCAGCACTCAAACGAACACACAACCTCTTCCCTGAACATTGTCATCTTCGTCTCAGAAGTGGAGAAAGGCCAACCCATGACTTCACAACCTGGTCCAATGTCTTTCTCAAGTAGTCATCATCCATCTGCCATCCAGCTGACTGCCTTTCCAGCATAAGTGTATGAAGTGCTAACAGGGTACAGATGAAACCACTGGTTCTTAGCCTCTAGTCATCTTCCTCACTGGATTCTCTTCTGTAGTCAAATTTCTTCTGCTTTTATTGCTTTGCCAAACAACATACTTTCTTATTAAAAATGATTTTTTCTCTTCACTGTTGGTGTAACATTTTCGATTAATGGCATTTGAGAGGATCACAGATGGGTTGAGCAGGCTTGGAGAAACCAGAAAGTGACCTCAACCAAAACATCCAAAATGTGTGAAGCAGTCCTGTCTCTGTTTTGCCGTTAGATAAAAATGTGAGCGCTCACTGTTCCAACTAGAATTTGTTAGAACTCTTTTAATTAAAAACATCTGAAAAACTTTAAAAAAAAACCCAAAACTCTGCACATATGCCAAAAATTCTGAAATGTCGTCTTTGAAATATCTGATTATACTCAAAATTTAACCCTTCTTGGTTTCATCTACTCCAGTGTTTATGCTTCCATAACAAACGCTTATAGAGTATCTAGAGGAGCTGTAAGAAAGAAGAGGACAGACTCTCCAGCAGAATCTGTTGTGATAGGACGAGGGGAAATGGCTTCAAACTAAAGAGGGGAGATTCAGATTGGATACAAGGAAGAAGTTTTTGGACTGAGGCACTGCACTGGTTGCACAGAGATGTGGTGAATGCCCCATCCATGGAGACAGAAAGTCAATAAAGGAGTTAGCACAGATCCATCAGATTTTTTTTGTTAGAACTAGTTACCCAATAAAAAAAATCAGTTTCGTTCAGTTTCAAGCAGTATCTGATTTTTGCTGAAAACTACTACCCACATTTACACGGAGCTAAAGGACTTCTCACTCAGTCCTATTCTGTTTCCACTTCACAACTTCTCAAATTTAAAGCAGCTAGAAAATAATTTGAAAAATCAGAAGATCTCTCGAGGCTCGTATTAATTGTCAGCAGGTAGCTGAAAATGATCACACCCATGGCTAGGCCACAAACAGTGAGAATTAACATTTCATCAAGCATTACAAAAGCCTGACAATATAACTGATAGAATTACTAAAAACATCCCACTATGTAATGTATTCCAATGCAATTCCAAGCCTTTTCTACCAGCTCTTTTGATTACTCCTGGTCTATAACAGCACAACAGCTTAGGCTAACATGAACACAACTGGAAAGCCATACCAACAAAAGCGGAGTTGGTTTTTGTTAGCCTGGTTTTCAGCTGGATCAGCTCCCTCCATTTTCTCAATATACAGCTGCACACAAATGTGAAGGGATGAGACTGCAGAACCCAGGATACATGGCAGCCTCCATTGCTCAGTTCTAGCAGATAGGTTACCACCACTTAGAATCTGCTAGTTGCCTTCCTCCCAGTCCTGGTTGCATAATAGCAGACCTTCTGAAATAAGGCTACAAGCTGACAAACGTTTGAGCTGTTATAGTTAAATCAGCCCTTCTGCTCGCAGGAGTGTCTGGGGTAGCAGAATCTTGCCAAAACATCATGATGCTGCAGTAAACACAAACAATATTTATCTAAGACTTGTAAATCAGGTTGCAGAGATCACAGTAGGTTTGCTACATGCTACACCTCTTGTTAGAGCTCCACTAGCAATTCTATTTCAGGCTGAAAATACTGGGCCCAACCAATGTAAGACCAGTGTTTTTTGACCAGGACTCCCATCCCCTACCAATGAAGACATACAGCCGTCCCACAAGGAACAAAGCACAGAGCTTCCTACCAGGCAGTGACCTGGGGAAAAGTATCAAGTTGATGAACAGCTGTCATCTGCAGAAAGGAACATTTTTCATTACATAGATGAGTGTATCTGTCAGCAGGCTCCAGGAATTGGCTCTGATGCTCAAGTAGTCCCCTAGGTTGGAATAACTGCAGTACAAAAGTACTTTATTCTTCTGTAACACCTGATACTTCGACTTCACATCTGTCAGAGGGACAGAATTTTCATTTGTCTACTGCGTGGGCCAAAGGAGAACAATTTCACTCAGCTGTAGGTCTCTGTTATAACACTACTGCTTTGCTACTTCCCTCAGCTGAGCTGAGTCCAAATGGGTCTGTAATTGGAATCTGAAGAAGGAACATTCAGCTACAGTTAGCAATGTGTTAATTATTAAAGGCTAAAGGGCCTACAGTTATTAATATTACAGCATGAATTTCTCTTCCTCATCTGGGGAGGCGAGGGGACTCTGCTGTGCCATTCGAGAACTGACAGAGGTGGTAATTCACTGTTGACAGATACCACAGCAACTGCTCCAAAGAAAAAAACACAACTTTTTTTTGTTTTGACCTAAGTAGGAATCCTCATTTCACTGAGATACTTGCATGTGCTTAAACACTTCTTACAGCAGCTGTGCCTTACACCCCAGAGAGACATGGGCTGCTCATAGTTGCTTATAAAGCCATTATTCACTTCCAATTAAGAAAAAAAGTGTATTTATGGATATCAGATCTGGATCTCTTAGCCAGCATCCCTGTCACTTTATTTTCATAGGGCCCGTGTATGTTGCTCCAAATCCTACTGCTCTGCAGAGTGAAGATGTAGCACCGCTAACTTGACATGAAGTGGGCAGAATCTGAGAAGTCTGCAATAATTGCAGTAAGTTTTTCATATGGCAGAACGAAGCATTTGGGCTTCCTCCAACAAGACTGTATTAAAATTCACTATAAATAACTTACCCTGTCTATGTAGAACAAAACTGCATTTTGCATATTTGCCATAACAAGACAAGCCACATACGAATAAATGGTGTTTTTTTTTTTTGTTTTTTTTTGAAGACAAGAAAGAGGAAAGGTGTTCCCTCTCCAGTTCACTGAGTTCTTTCCTTCTGCACTATATCCAGTCATCCTGTAAACACCCATCATGCAGCTCATGATGGATGCATGAACTCATGCAGACGGCAAACTGTTCCCAGTCAGACCCCATCAGCCAGCTATTTTTAAAAAGCAACAGCTACCTGAGATTCCAGCCCACATTGGCACCAATTCCTGCTCCTGACAGTCTACCATGATCCCGGGCTATGGTACCCCCTGTCCAACATCCCTCCTAGAACACATGTTGCTGTGTTCTAGCCCCTCCAGGCACATTCTGCAAGAAGCTCCATTTGAACGAGGGCATAACACAGAACGTCAGATTGTTTGAGATTCTGACCCTAAAAATCTTATTTTTCTCCAACACTGAGAACAAATATTTATTTTTTTAATTATTATTATTATTTTTTTTTTTACTCTGCGACAGCATTTAAGAAGTGTTTTAGTTTTACAAATGGGGGGAAGCAATGCTTCTTTTCCACTAAGGAAGACCGCTTCATTTTGAGAGTTCAAGTCACTGGAATCAAATAAACAAACACCACAAAAATAAATAATTATATTAAAATTGTGTATTCGCAGGAACGAGTAAACTGAATCAATAAAACAGAGAGGGAAAAAAAAAAAAAAAAGCTAAACTGAAATTATAAAGTCAAACTGAGTCATTTACATTCTCCTCCATTAGAAATTCACTGCGAAGCAATCTGTGCCATGAAATGTTTCCATTTCGACACAACCGCTGTTTTCAATGGAAAACTTCCATCCAAACATTTCGGAAGTGTTGAGTTTTTGTGGGTTTTTTTTATTTTTTTAAGTTTCCTTGCAACAACAGTGCCATCCACTGGCTGCTGCCGGGCGGTCGGTGCACAAGTCCTGCAACATCGCAACACTCGCAGCTCCACGTTTCTTTAACAAAAGTGGTGTCACAGTGTTGTCCTGCAATTAACACTGACCAGAACACTGCAGCTGATGAGCTGGCTCTTCTCACCCAGAGCCTGCTGAACAACATCATGGCATTGGCCACCTTGCTACAGCAGTAGCAGCATGGCAGGGGATGGTGGCTAATTTTCACCACCTGCTGTGGTAGGACTGCTACCTTGTCTCTATCCTCATAATAGAACATGAAAGGTAGCTGGAGTGTCATATGCCAGAAAGCATTAGGAGCCTTCATCTTAATCTCTGCTGATCAGTTACAGCCTAATACCACAATGAAGTTAGTACCATAACTTGGAGACAAATTAACACTGCTACGTTAGCATCTACCTGGATGTTTCAGGGAGCAGCAAGGCATGCTCATTCCATTTACAGCCTTTTCACACAAACATCCCTTATCCATCCCCAAGAAAATTAAGTCTCAAAGGCATTTCCATGACAAGTCTACCTGGGAATATTTTGCAGCAGATAAATGAAGGAACAGTGCAAACTGACAGCAACAACACAGATGGTGTTGGTGTGCACAAGCGAAGCTAGTGCAAGTAGCTCAATCTAATTATAAAGGTTTGTTTCTTGTGACTGCCAAAAGTCTGAAACATTGAAAAAAAAGGCAAAAAACTACCATTAAAGCACTCCAAAATAGCTAATTTGGACAAAGTTGAAACATCTCATTTTGCCTTCCTCAGACATCATAAACTAAGGAAAACTGAGAAGTGGCTCAACCTCAGAAAAACAGAGCTTTTTGAATAAGTCATATATATATGTTTAATTTTCATTTACTAGATTTTGCTGAACGAGTTTAGCTTTTATTTGTGACTCTAGATGAGGCAGCACTTCTTACTGTTGGATTTATTGAGCAGGAATTTGAAGTTCTGCTCAAGCCCTGGCAGCACACCACAGCATCACGTCAGGCTCCTGGAGTTACTCAAAGAAGCTGCTAAGGCAACTTTAAAACAATATTAAGATCCTGAAACAACAGCAAAGAAAGCAAAGCTTTTACAAACTTTTTTTTTTTTTTAATGAAAATGAATGCAAGCACAGGCTATGCCACAGAACAGCATAACAGCAGCACGGCATCAGATCAAATTGCATCTTACTCTGGCAAAAGGTAGACAGACCACCCAGGTAAAATGCAGAAGGCATCAGGTAAGTGACCCTGCCCCTGCTAAGCACTCTGAGCTGCTTCTAGCAGTCAGAGCCTCAGTGACCCCTCAGCTGGAAACTGCAGCCAGGACATCTTGCTAAGAATCACTTTTACCCGTCCAATCTCTCACGAATTTGCCTGACACCATTTACACCTCCTTTGGCTTCTTACAGCATCCTCTGATACCAAGAATCTGCGGTTCAATCACATTTTGTATAAAAAATTAATTCCTCACATTTGTTCTGAACCAGCAATGAAACCTGCCTCTTGTGTTACAAAAAGTGATAAAGGAGTGAATAATTATTTGGTATGTGCCTTCTCCAGCTCCTTTTCGTGCACCTTGCACTTAGTCTGTCTCAAGCCGATGGATCCTGCCCTGTTTAATTTCTCCTTCTCTGCAAGCCGTGTCCTGCCTGGGAACATCTCTGCACTAACCATGTGTGATCTGGGGACAAGGACCTTGCACAGCACTTACCCAAGAGATGGAGGCAACAGACATTGGGGAAAGCACAGTTATATTTATTTTCCTCTGCCTTCTCTATTCATTCCCACAGTTGTGGCTGCAGCTAACACAGGCAAACCGAGGCTCTCTTCAAAGAGCCGCCCTTCCCTGTCACATCTATTTTGTATTTTGCCCTCTTCCACGCTTTGTGCCAGTGGCGTTAAGCAACCAGCCAGAGCCTGGATTAGGTTCAGGACACTAAATCCTTGATTGGAAAGATGGCCATATGCTGCAGACTGCCTGGTGTTCCTGGATGGGCCCAGAAGCACATCAAGAGGCAAATTACAACTCAGGGACCAATTTGGCAACTATTTTTAAGTGTAGCATTTCTCTGACCAAGGCTTTAGTAACATCCTCCTTTTTATAGTCAATCATAGGGTGATGATTTCTGCTCTAAAGCAACCCTCTGCAAGAGGCACAGCGCAAAGCTGGCCATCCTTCATCAAGACTTTAAAGTGACCAGTAAGAACACGCTGCATTTCAGGCCTGGTAGCGGTTTCCCAAACATTTCCATTCACAGATATTGCTCTGTTGCATTCTCCTGTCTTTCAGCAGTCCAGGGATGCCTGCACATAGCACATTACAGTTTAGCTTCCCTCCGGTTGAAACCCAAGGATCGCATGCCAGAGGCTCAGTTCATTGGATCTGATTCACCACAGATGTAAATTCACTGCAACGGACTTCAGTCAGGATGAGATCTGTGCCACTGTTTCTAGAAGGCAGTTCTCTTTTCTGGTAATACAACACTTTGTATTTATTTGTAGATTTCTTTGCTTTGCTTAAGTACTGGAAGCAGTTGTTCTCCTTTTTACTACTTTAAATGTTTCCTTTTCTATTGTATTGCTGTTTATTTCACAGAAAGGGAAATTTCAACACAATTTACATCAGAATTCTGAAGCAGCTATCCATGGCTGTTGGGAGATTTGCAGCATACAGGTTTCTCCTCATCTACCTCACTGTACTGTGTGTCCTCTCCTCCTCCTTCTGCACCTGTACCCAACTGCAGGCATAATCTGCACTACGTGTCCCTCCTACGGCTTCTTGCATGCACTACCACCACCTGTGCAGCAGGTCTACCTCCCACCTGTGTGTGCCAACAACTCCACCATCAGACTCAGAGTGACCAACGCTGGGGTAATCCTCAAAGTTACAAGGTGCTGCTCAAGAGTTTCTCTCTCCTTCAGTCATTACTAAGATGACCTTGCCTGCTAGATTAACTGATTTTCCATCTCCCATAAGGTTGCAAAGGAAACTGAGAAATGACACGCACTGGAAGAGGCTTCAAAAAAAAAAAATGTTAAGACCTTTTTCCTCTCCCCCCTCTGTTAGTATTCCCATAGCAACTCTGCCCTTGAATCCCCCAGCTCTGCCACTTACAGCATCATTTACATCACTGTAAAATATAGCCTGTAATTCTGATCCACGTCAGTTATCAGCTTAGATTTTGTGATTTGACTCCATAATTTTGCAGTTAATACATAATTCATGACTGATAGCAGCCCACCTGAGATTCAGGCTATTATGAAAAGCACAGCAAACATTATGAAAACCAATCCTTGCTCCTCAGAGCCTGGCAATCTACATTGGCAAATAGTGGAAGCAGCAAATAGAAACTCAAAAAGGGAAAGGTCTGTCCAAGAACCTGCAGAAGGTCAGTGCTGTGATCCTGCCTCTGCCACCACAGCAGTCAATTCCTGAGCTCTGGCTGTGACTCAGGGTGCAGCTCCTTCAGATTCTCCAGTTTTGGAAAGCAACAGAATCAAGCTAGAATGAGGGAACACTGAATACCTATACATGAGTATACACACTTAACTGGAAGTATTTAGCCATTTAACTTTTGTCTCTTAAGTTATCAAGCTTTATTGCACACTTCCCATAACACAGAGTGGTTCTGATGCCTCTGCAGAAGATGCTTAGAGTCTCTTAGGTGACATTTTCTTAGAGTATAAACATAAAAGAGAGGTGAGATCTCCTGCCACAGATTTGCTTAGTGTGAAGTCTTCACATGTCTGCATTTTCTCCCCCATTAATGAGATTCCACTGTCAGATTCACGCAGTTCTTTGGATTCATCTAAGAGGGTATTTTTTCTGACAGCCCAGATTCTAGCTCATCTCTTCAAAACTGAAGGCATTAATATTACATATAACAGATAGCTCTAACACTTTCTATCATGGGAGTCAACTCTGGTGACATCTTTAGGAGACCCATTACTACGAGCTTCCTCTGTCATCCTGTAACATGGAGGCAAACTGCTAGGTAGCAGCAAGCTTTGAGAAAGAGCCCCTAAAGGCAATGTTTAGGACATCAGTTTAGATATATACTCTCCATAAATCAGACAAGGTAGTACTCCTTCCATTCAAGGCAGCACTGGAAGAGCACATTCCTCTTTAAAAGATCAGTCATTTGTAAACAGGCGGATGCGTGAGAATCTGTTATTACCAGTAGATAAAACTAAGTATTGTTTCAGAGTCCTGCATCAACATCATCATCTTGTCAGCCTCCCTGGACAGATCCACCAGACTGTTCAGATACCAGCCCATTTAAATGGTGAGCTAATCCTGCCTCTTTCCTGCCTCCTCCTCTTACCCATACAAATGCTCAGGCTCTCACCCCCACTGCAATATATTTATCCATAGTGGAAGTGTTGTCCTTTGACACCCCAAACCCTGGCTAGGAACTGTCTAGAAGAGAGCCAGCTGAAGGGCCCTTAGGAGAACCTGAACGCTAAGCATCACTGGGGGTGCCTGTGCCCAAAGCCCACTTACCAGTACAGATGCAGTCACGGAGTACCAGGCAAGACACTGGAATCACATTTCTCCCACACTATTAATATTAGAGACAGATAATTATCTCACTATCTATTGGCCGAAAAACAAGTCAGATGCCAGATGTATTCAGATTACAGCTGGGGTAAGATTTTTCAAGAGAGTTCTATGTCTATCTAAGTACTAGAATAAGTTACCATGTCAAGGATAGAGAGATCTCACAGGAAAGAAATTAAATCATTACTTTTGAGTAAAACTAAAAAAAAAGAAAATGTTTTGTGTTAGGTGAGCCAGACAGAAATAGCTGCCTGTACACGTGTATAAAAAAAGAAAGCAGACATAATATAACGTATAGGAATACAAGAACTATTTTCCCCACCAAGTTTAACGCTGTTCCCTTCAGCTAGCAAAGGTTTTCGATTTGATCCACAAAGAATCTGTATGTAATTGGAAGCATTCTTCTGCCAGTTCTGTCATAAGAAGCTCAACACAGATTTTTAAGCCATTACAGAGCGAATAAATGGTGATGCTTAGGTACTACCTTTGGATCTAGGTCCTTCAATTTGGTTTTATTTCCCTCTTTAAAGTTAATGATATATTCCACGTGCCTTTGGAATAATGGGAACAGAAGTTAAACAAGGAAGATAGCTGTTTCTCACTGTTCGCTTACTCTACAGATTTGCACCATCCATCTTCCCATAATTGCTATCATGGTAAGCAGTACTTTAAAAATACTCTGTTGGCTTTCACTACAATCAGCTTGCATGAGTATGTCTATTTCAGATACTCACTGCAGAACAAGAGCTGGGTCCAAGAAAGAAAGGCTGTCATGGCTTGTCAGGAATGTTGGATCAGGCCTGGGACATCTCCCACCAGCTACACAGAACAGTGGCTCTCTGCTCTTGTACCTTCAAGAGGAAAGTTCTGTCCAGCTGCAGTAAGGAGGTCATTACTAAAAAAATCAATTTGAAAATGCTGCCTGATAGAACCATTGCAACCTCTTCACTGATGGGTCACAACCTGCTAGTGCTTTCCCCCATTAGCACAACAGAGAATGAAAACTACCCTAAAACTTGACACTAAAATGGTTCCTTATACCAAACAAGGTGGGGAAATTGTTCAAAACAATGGTAACGTCCTACATTTCTGAAGACCATAGATTAAAAAAAAGGGAAAATACTGCCTCGTTATGATAACAAAAAAATTAACTTCTCTCTAGAAAATTACATGCTGGTGTTCAATTTGGCATTAACCAAGGCTGCGAAAGCATATAATATAATTACTCTAACACAGTGATTAGCCAGTAATTAGCACTGTCCTATCTTACATTAGAATCCTAGCTTTTTGTAATATGTTTTTATCTTTACCTACATTCATTAGTACAAAAGCTGAGACATGCACATCGTGGCAAATAATTAGGGCACAGATTTCAGCTTAATACTTCGCAACTGTGCACTACAGTCCAATAAGTGGAACAGTTTCATGTATTACATAAGGGCTAATTTACATTATATATGCTAATTATTCACTTGTTTCTTCACTGTTTAATTAAAAAGCTGGCTGCTCCGTATTGCCATCAGCAGACACACTGCAGTTCCCTTGTTTCACAGAACAACGCTGTTGGTCACATCTGGCAGATACCTCTCAGTGACTCTGGAGGGGAGTTTATTTCTCCACGTGAGAAGGGCAGGAAGGACAGGGCCACGATCATTTTGCAGGAACGTGGCACGGAGCACAGAGAAGCTTACTGCGTAGAGCAATACTCTGAAACTGAAGCACTGCCATGGGTGACAACAGTGCGGAGGAAATATCTGTGATGCTTAGAGGTAAGCAGAGGATAATCCCAGTTGCTTCCAGATTTTGATGGTAAACAGCGCAATGGAGGGCAGCAGGGAAGCTGTCCCCTTCCCCAATAGGAATTCCATTATCACTAAGAGAACAACTCTAACAGGGTAAATCTTCAGCCAGTACCACCTATTCTCATTCGATTACTGGCAAGCTGACTCGACCACAACATCAGATCTCAAAGTGACAGACATACGTGGTGGTCACAGAATTCCTCCTTCTTCTGGTCCTACTGGGAAGTCTTTTTGGATCGACTGTCAATGGAACCAAAATGTTCTGGCTGCCAAGGAACACGTTCTGTATGCCAACAGGCAATCCTATTAAAACCTGGCATGGCAGATGCCCCAGGGGTGTGTCTGTTGTGCTTCTATTCTACAGCATTTCTAATATCTGACCATTCAAAATGCAAGAAAACAACCAAGAAATGAACATTCCCCATGTACAGCATGAAAGAGAGCAATGCATGAGTGCCAGTGCCCCTTGCTGGCAGCACAAGGTCTTGTGACTGTACATGCAGGACAAGCAATCTGCCTAAAGTTCACAAGGATTTCTGTCTGTTTAAGGTGGAGGGGACAGTGCTTGAGAGAGGCACCCCCCAGGTCCCCCTGCAACACCCACATGCTGCTTGTGTGAGGTGGCTCACAGTAATCAGGATAAAACCCATTAGTTGTTACAACGCTCCACACTGCTGCAGCACTTTGCAATTGGTTCTCAGATGCATTATATTTAAATATTATATTGCATAAACATGCTTGCTTAGCCAAATCAAGTACCGACTCAAATACCGTGTCCTTATTCCGCTGTTCTTCCCTTCTCTTCTCCAATATATGGGTCACAGCTGCTCAGCTCTGTGGTTCTGTTACTCACATGACCTGCTGTAACCAACGAAACTTATGAAGAAACCTCGGCAGTTCCTATTAATACACAAGGTGGCAAGAATTCACGACCCAGAAGATGATCTATCATTTGCTGGCAAACTCTTTAAAACAACCCATCTTCCTAAAGTAGCTCCTCTAAGAATAGAGCAGAACTGAAGACAAGATCTGTCAATGTGCTTCTCCTGCACTGCTGTGCTAAGTTAGAGACTGAGAAGCACGGCTCCCCAGCAGCACAACAACCAAACACCTCCGTGGGGCAGGGCACAAGCATCTGCAGAAATACAGCCTGATGTGAGAGATGCTAATAGTGACAATCTTGGGCTTGGCAATCAAAGCACGTTTTTGGTCCACGTGGTAGGAGTCACCCATTTACATATAAATTCCAATCACATCACAGCAGTTATTTTCAGAAAGTGTTTTAATATTTGACATTAGAAGTTTCTATTATGGCGCTGAGGAAAACGTTTGCACTGTGATAAGAAACAAAAAAGACCCTTCTGGTGGGAGCCTTTCATTTCCTTTCTGTTTCGTGCTCATCTCTGCAAGCAGTGGGCACGCTGCTCATTCATCCCATGCTGCGTTTTGGTCTGAAAAACTTTCTCTTGAACAATAAAATGTGTGATAACAGGGAGGAAAAAAACCAACAGCATGTCTTCACTACAGTATGTTGTTGCCCTCTGTCTCAACTTCGCCATCAAGACACCTCTGTCACATGGAAAAAGAAAATGCACTGTCCTTTTGCAGAAAGAATATGTTAATTTTATTACCTCACCTAAGAACGTTGCCATTTTCATTGCTTTCCTGATATCATTGGACAAAACCAAGTTGTTATCTTTTATATAAAGCTTTTTTTCTTTGTGAGAAAAATGGAAAATATGCAAGACTGCAAGCACTCCATCAGAACTAGGAAGAATGACAGTCCAGATAACCAGACTGCCTCCAAAACAATTTGAGGTGCTCGTGTCCAAATGGTTTGCAGGATTCTACTGACTGCTGCAGAAACCCAAGCTCCTATAATGACTGCCAATTAAACAAATGGTGGATCAGCCTTTCCATCCTTTCTGTATTATCCATGAACTCAAGCTAAAGCTGCAGCATTACTGAGCACCTGTGGTCTACATTCAGTTTTCATTGACTTGTGACAGCAAGCATTATCTCATAACAAAGCTCCTGAGCTCCACATAGTTTAATGCATCTCATTCAGTTATTAATCACATTATATCAGTGCTCTGATCTTTCTGTCACCTACTTCTCACCATTTCTGCCTTCCTTAGGTTTTGGCTTTTTTTTTTTTTTTTGAACAGGAAGACTTGTGAACAAGGTGCTGTTGTATGAAATATACACACGCACATCCCTGGCTGAGAAAATCCTAAATAATCCAGTAATTGAGTGATCATGTTACTGGTGATCTTGGTAACCTGAGATACCTAAGGTGAGGCTTATCTGTTAGAAGGCAGATATTCTGTCTTTCTGAAATGCCAGGTTGTTTGCAATTGCCTAACAGAGAGCAAAAGGGAAATGCTGTATCCCAAATTCCCCAGCCTTTTTTTGAAAGTTTTTTGAAAGCCTTGGTTTATGCTTTACTGGTCACTGTCAAGAAGATCAGCCTGAGAAATTCTCACTCAGATCTGAGCAGTGGGAAGTGTTCCGCACTGTTCTGCTCCCCCTGCAAGGAGGTGGTGAGAAATTTCAGCAGCTCCCAAAAAACACATTTGCAAATTATGATCTGGCTCCGGCACAGCAATGTTTCTTGTTGCAGTCCATTTAGCATGACACTGCCAGCTGTAGGAAAACAGACCTTGGAAGTTCATTATCATCAGGATCCAGCTAAAAAAAAAAAATATTTGGAACAGTACCTAAAATAATTACAAGAGTATGTGAATAATAACACAATTAACAGGAAAAGGTTGGTGAAGGGTTTCTTTCCTGCTCACCTCTCATATGAGATTTGAGTCTTTCCTGAAAACATCAGCTTTTAAAATCTGCCAAATAGCGTTATGAAAAATTAAAACTGAGATTCTCTTTCAGGCATTATTAAAAACAAATACATACATCTCTGGTTCTATGTGGGAGTCACTACCTCATTCCCAATGGGGACACTTTTCCGGAACACCATATTTCATCTATCTTGACATTGCTCATTGCTTTAAATATGATTGGCATCTAAAAGGTAGCCCAGCTAATCTCACTAAATTTTACCCTATCAATTCATTGTGCTGCATTGTTTAATCAAATCTGAACTTTTTTCAGCAGGACTGAAAACCCATGACTGATGAAGTCTTATTGGAGCCTGAGCATTACAATCCATGGTGCGGAATGCTAAACAGAAAGTAGGTGAGGAGGAGAGGATTTTATTTTTCCAAGATCCAAGCTCATTTTATTCCGTGTAAGAATGCAATCACCTGAGGAAATGGTCAGAGTTTTTCTTCTAGCAGCGGCTTGAAGGACCCAACTACTTGCTCTTAAAGCAAGCTGCAGTGGCATAGTGTCAAATGATGCAGAAAAATTGATGTCCTTCTGCAACCTCCTGCAGAGGCTCATAAAAAAGGAGGAAAAACTGAGGACTCCAGAGCCACAACTCTCCTTTATATTTAGTACTGGAGTGGAGAACAGAGAAAGCAAGCTTAAAGAGTAGCGAAGAGAAACACAATTTCCTTCTTTTTGTTGATATTGTACTGTAACATCACAATGCTGATACTTGAGGTTTTAGCATGAGATAATGATGGATGGTGACAACAAGCAGCACCATCATCCATGGAATGCAACAGCAGACAAAATCTGCCTTCCCCTTCTGTCATACTGATCTAGCCACGTTCCTTCACTCTTGTGATAATGGATAGCCAAAATCCACGTATCCATTTGCAACTGTATGTACAGTGAGAAGGGCTTTGCATCTAACTTCACTGAACACCCATCTTTGTAGCCAAAAATCCTTGCCTGAATGTCTGGATGCTGTTCCAAACGTATCAACATATCAGATACGACCAAGAAGTAAATGAAGAGCAAAGCACAACTGGGCACAGAATGCATAGAACCACTATCAAAAAAAAAAAAAAAAAAAAAGAGCTCTCTACATCTATTTAATTTTATTTTGAACAAATCAAAATGTTTACAAAAAAAAAAATCAGGAACCAAAAGATCCCAAATCAATCGGAACAAAGTAATTCTGAGGAATAATTCCTGAACTTGCAGCATTTCTGGGACATTGCTCACCCTGATACTCAGTTTTTTTCAAATTGGTGCAGTAGGCAAATCTACAGAGATCAGCTCCTGGCATGAATTTCTGTGGTTATGAATGCCACACTGCTTTATTTCTTCTATTTCTCTCTATTAAAATGAGAAAATAAGAAAAATGAATAAGCGTGCGTGTTACCACAGTCAGACTCAGAACAATGGTGGAAAACTGAACATGGGGAAGTCATGGCTGAAGAAAACTGGTTTAAAGATTCAAACAAGCACTAACCAAGTTTTGCTTAGCCGTGGTTCAGACCTATGAGCTCAGTTTCAGTTAATGGATGCTATGATTTGTAGTTTCGTCCCATAGCAGTGAGGCTGTTTGGCTTCCATGAAGTCTCCCAGTGCCCATGACGCTGCGAGGATGATCCAGTTCTCAATTCACATCAGGACCAATTCACACAGAGCCACCGAGAGCTCAGAATGACACAGCTGAACTCTGCCAGGTATCCACTGAAAAGCTCTTTTTGGACAACTCTTCAGAGGGTGACAGCTGGTGCAATCCAGTGGGGAGAGGATGATATGTACCAACTAAGGACCTGGCTGATCATGCTTATCATTTTTGAAAGTATTTACTAAAGCTATCAAACATCATGGCAGGTCACCTATAGGGGCTTTTGTCTTCTAGGTGGTATTTCCAAAGGGTGTAGTAATAGAAAAGGGCAGTGATACTTCCACTGGTTAAATATTAACAATTAAAAGGTGTACCATGAAATTTTAGTAATTTTTGAAGGAGATTATTGGTTCATAATACATTTCTTCACTGAAGGTCTAAATCCCTTGGCTAGAAGTTGGTGCAGAGTGAGTCATGACCTTGCATACATCAGCCTCTTACAGGGAGCAGAAGAAATTGGGCTAATACTTGCTTAAATAATGCCAATCCTGTGCTGCACTTTTAATGCAGCAAGTTCTTGCGCTGAATCCCAGAATTAAAGAAAATGCATCTTTTTCAGGTCTAAACAGATCTCTGTGCACACTGAGCCCATGGTTCCTGCTGTAGCCTGCACTGCAAGGGGAAGAGCATCCTCTGAGCACCACTGCTACCTGCCAGAGCACACTGCTCCATACTGCATACAGACCCAAAGCAAAGGGTATTTCTCCAAGCAGAAGCACAGCATAGTGGCTGATCTACACAGGTCAGGCTCGGGTGATTTCACTTCCTATGCTGAATTACCCATTGCTGGGCTACTGCATTGTATTGCTTCCTCCTATGTACAGCCTTAGCTATTGACAGCTACCTCTACACTCTGTGAATATTTGTGTTACCTCATGACTGGAGTACATGCCAAGGAGGCCCTACAAGGGCAGCCAAGTGCAACTATCCAGCTGGTTGAAATAGTTTTATTTTAAATAAATTAACTGGCTGCCTTCCACAGAGGCAAGGAAGATGGTAGTCACTCAAATGCTCTCTGCCCTCAATCTTTTTTTGTGCACGTTTTGTTTTGGATGGCTGGTCCACAACACTCAAGTTGCTCTGGCTTGCTGTCAGCCATACAGCAACACAGCTAAATGGCTTTGGGTATGGAGGAAGGATGCCAAAAAAGTAGATTTGTATTTTAGGTGTGGATCTTTTAAGGCTAAAAAGGAATTTTTCCAGTAACAGCGCAACAAGACAGGAAAACATTGCTTGAGGGAAGACCTACAGACTGAGGAAGGGAGCTCAGCAATCAGCTGGGCCCCTGCTTCACTTACCCTCTCTGAACATTCACACTGACTCAACATGAAGTACTTTTTTGGGATATTTTGCAGTTCTTAAGTCTTCATTAGTGGAAAGTAACTTAATTAAATTACTTCTGTTTTTCTGTCTTTCTTGATTTTTGGCTAATTTTAGTATAAACACCACTTGAATAACATGTACAGCTCTTAAAAAAAATCTCGCTTGTTCTCTGCCATTGTAGTGATTGCATATTGGTAATAAACATTCAGAAGAGTATTTTGTAAGCAGTGATGGTAGAATGAAATTTACCATGCTATAGCTGAGATAAAAGGCAACGATGACTATAATGCATTTCTCTTAACTATAAATCACAGCAGCTGTTTTACTACTTGGCTTGACTGTTTCACAGTTTCTTTCCTATGTACTGCAAAGATCTGTGTTTCTGTTTTGATTACATTGATATTGGAGGCCCTGCCAGAGAGATTTACTTCTCTCATATAAACATTATATACATTATAGTGGATTTTTTGGTTCCTCAAGATTTTTAGATTTTTTACTATTCAATACAAAGATTTAAGCCCTGTCCGAGTAAATAGAAGAAAACTGAGTTACTCCAGATAAAAATTGTAGCACCTTCCAACTACTTTTTTTTTTTTTTTTTGGCATTATTTGTGAATTTAAATTGAAACCTTTCTGATATGCTGTTACCAAGATGAAAAGTTGTGCCAAGGGAGATGTCCACAGTCATTCGCTTTCATTTCCACCCTCTTCTCATAGCAGTAGATGGATTTCTTTGTACTCTCAAAGACAGAAATTAATATCACACATGTAATAATGGAAACGAGAACTAGGATATGAACTGGAGACATTCTAGCCTCCAAACAATAACTTCTCTGGACAAACTAAACGCTTTTGACTCAGTCAATAGAACATTTCTATCTATAGAGGATAATCACACCCTCCAGCACAAACGATAACAGATGTAACGTTTGAGTTGGGAAAAAAGACAACAGGAATGCAGGCCCATCAAATTGCATTACTTTAATATACTGGTTAGTCATTGTGTTGAAGGAAAAAAAAAAAAAAAAAAAACCAACAAAAAACCAACAACCAACTCTGCACCCAATTTGAGCAATGTACTTCTGGAAGTTTAACTCGGAAAGAAGAGGCAGAATTGGTGTTTTATTATAGATGCACTGGAATATACTACTTGTTTCCTCAATTAGATTCCCATCCCAGTTCCTAGGGACCCAGTGCTGCAAGAAAAGCTGCCTGAAATACTACTTCTGTAATGGACATAAAAGCTAAGGTGTATTCAAGCTCATGCTCAACTAGCACTCTTTTCTCTCTTTTTTTTCTTTTTTTTTTTTTTCCTTCTAAAGTGATCTTAAGAGCTGGGGCCACATGGTACGGCACTTGGCACACTGCCTGCAGCTACAACTCTGGTGAGCTTGGATGCTACCTCCCACAAGTCAATTACAGTGATAAATCACACCTACTGCTGCCCCAGAGCCCACTTGGCCAAGGGTATTTTAGGGTCATTCTCTTCATTACAGCATTACCTGCAGAAAGTCAGTGCTCTGATTTTAAGCACTCCTATGCTTCATCCTTCCTGTACTTCATCCTTGTGTGGTGCAAGAAAGCTTCTTTTGCAAGTCTGTACTCTTTTCAACTGCTGAAAAGAGATTCCTTCCAGTCTGTACTCCTCTCACTATTTCATGTCTTCAGATGCGTTGGCTACAGATGGACATTTTCCCTCAGTAGCATTGGAGAAGCACTGCTTCTCCAATCAGCACTATTCTGAAAGCTGAAAGTTCAAATTCAAATGACAGGGAAATAGCTCATGATGCAGAGAATGCTAGCTTCTGACTCGACTTTGGTGACTACATCTTTTCAACATCTTAATAAGTGAGCAATAAATTCATCCAAACAAAGGTACTTGATCAAGGTTAAATTTAGTTTCTACTTAGTAAAAGCAGCATTATCGCTAAACCTGTTGGCAAGTTTGTACCTCAAAATGGGGAAAAAGCGAGGTGTAAGCATACCATAAATACTTTGACCCGCTCTTACATCTTTCCTCTTAACAGCATTAGAGACTTACAACTCTGATTTAACAAACTCATCTGCAGACAGAGCAGAACCAGGAAAAGAGCTCCAAGATTCAAGAGACCTCAGCTCTGTTCTGCTCTGTCACTGAACTTCTAAAGGTAACTTGCTTTCTTGGACATTTTCACTTATCAGCTATTTAGACTGCTACATACAGTGCTGAGCACAGGCACTTGTATCTTAGCTGCAATGTCAGCCACGACACCAACAGTAATCATTAGTAGAACAACACCAAATACAAAATCTGGACCAAAGTATCAGATCTTATCACTGCAACAGAAAAGATCATGCGTTGCTAGGAATAAAGGAAATCCCTATTTTGGGACACAAATACGAAGAGAAGGGGAAGCCACACCCTGAAGCTTTCTTCCTCATTACAAAATTTAGAAATGGACCACAAGCTGTAACACAATTGTTACACAAGCTCAAAAGAAAGACTAAACACTGAAATACAATGTGTGCCCAAAATGAAGGGTTGCCAACTCAAAACAAAGTTGTTCTTGGCCAATTTTCTATGTTGCACAGCTTTCTCACAGAAGCTGACACACCAGAAAGCCTTGAAGCCCAAATCAATAAGCAGCTCATCTCCTGACAGTTTTTCCTTAAGGTTTAGATCAATGCTAAAGATAAAGCCAGTGCTTCAAAGCCTGGCAAAGCAATTGGTTTGGCATCAGTACTGGACAGTTGCATTCTTTAAGGCACTTTAAAAAAAAAAAAAAAGACACAAAAATACCCATACCAAAGAACTGCAATGTCTCACTCTTCCTGGAACAATACAGAAATCATATTCTCTTTCTGCTATTTAAACTTGAAGAGTTCTTAACAAAGGCTGAAGAAGAACAGTGCATGTGAGCGCAGATGCTGTGTGTTAGAGTAGGAGCCCAGGGAAACAAGAACTGTCTATTTGTCCCACACACTGTTTCAACAGTCTGTCAGCAGCAGCCCTAATAATACCAGCAAAGCAACATATTAAAGTTCCAAATTGCCCTAATTTCAACCAAAGTCTCCTGATGCCATGAAATGTATTCACTTTGTTTTGTTAGGACAGCTAGAAAATAAAGACCCAGAGGAATAAAAACACTTGTTAAACACTTTTCAGGAAAACAAGCTTCACTGCCGTTATCACCTTGCATTTCCTTACATGGGCTATCCTCATATCAGAGCTAAGAAACTGAATTTGGCAGGAATTTGACAGAAGTACAAAAGCTCAGGCATGGCTCAGAGAGATATATCTACAGAATCACCACATTATTAAATTGAGAGATTACATTTTCATCTGGAGATAGAGAAGAGATGCACTGTAACAGAAAGGGGAAGCCAGCGATGACCCAAGACAGCGGCTGTGGCAGACAGGAGGACTTTTTAAGCTGACAGCATGCCAGGAATGATGGCCTGCAAAAGGAGAAAACACAGCTAAAAGAGGGTACAGTGGCAAAGAGGGAGGTGATCTGATGTCTGAGAGAGACAGAACTTGGCAAAGAGAAGAAGAACGCTGCTTTACTAAGAGCAAAGTGAAAGAGGCCTTCAGACAGCATTAAGGAAGAAAGGCCTATTAGAAAAGACAGGAGATGCACAGAATGAATGGAAGATGACAAGTCAATAGTACCAAACCCACATTCCAGGGGATGAGTAAACATCAGAGGGATAACCTGCTAGACAGAAAGACACGTGATTACAACTATACAGATAATTAGCTACTCTTTCTTCTAGCAGCTGCAATTTTGTGTTTTGTTTTTTTTTTTTTAATATATATATAAATACATATTCAGACTACTGGCACCAAAAAGATTTTTTCCCCCCACTTAAAAAGGCCTTTTCAAATTTCATTAAAAAAAAAAAAAAAAAAAAAAAAAAAAAAAAAAAAAATCAAAAAAGTCACCACCCCACATAAATACATGGTTTGCCAATAACTCATCCAACGGAACTGGAAAGGTCTGGTACTTCAGTGGACTTCAGTGTCCTTTTCAAATACAGCACTCCAAAGGTTCAGAGATCTAAACCCCTTTCATGTAGAAGATTTGACCGGATAAAACATAAAAAAAAATATTGCGGGAATGTTTTTCAGGTTTGCCAGAAGGACTTTTTGCACTCAGATATTCATTTTTCTAAAACTAACTAAATAAATACTTCTGAGGCTGACAATGTCAGTTGTTTTCATCGTGTGACCTCTGTTAAGTCATCACACTCAAGTGTTCAGAATAGAAGCCGTAGTCTCCAGCAACTTCCCACGAACTCATGAGCTTGTAGACCCCCCATAGGAAAGAAAAGACTCTTTACCGAATGCTACCAGGAAAAGAAAAGGAGGAAGGGAAGACCATCAGAAAAACCTTCACTCTTCAAATAAAATGAAAAGTCAATAATCTTAATTGGAATTCTAATTTTTGAAGTTCTTATTTGCCTTTCTTCTCCCCTTTTTCTATTTGCTCCTCTGGACCTGTGAAATAAATGTACAGAAAGTGTTGAAACTGTATTGCCAAGTTTATTTCAGCTGAGTCCTCCTAGTGTTTGCTCTTGATAGAACAGCAAGCAGTTCACAAAATTGCCTTTTTCTTTCTCCATCAGCTCAAGGGGGTTTCTACTCCTGGGAGTGCCTTTTATCTCTTACGCTGAGATCAGGTAACTGCTGCTGACATTTGGTTACATACACTTCAGCTCAACCAGCTGGAGGCCTGATTCTTACCTAATGCACACTGCTGAAAGCGAGGACTAACTCAGTAAGAGCACATGAAGTTACGGTGTGAAATGGGACTGACCGAGTCCAAGATCAGACCTTGCATTTTTCTGTCCATAGAAGGCAAAGCAAATAGTTTCTGAGCCGAAGTGAAAACACATAGTCAACAGGCAGTTTTATTCTAGCTCAGTATCTTTACACTACATAAAGATACTTTGGCAGCATACATAGCTTGAGAGGGGCAGGTTCTGCCCGACACCACATGGGGTTCTAGACTTACAGAAGGAAAATCATGAGCTGTACTTCCTGACCGGGCAAAATAGCAGCAGCACGGTTCTCCCTGAATCCCCAAAACCTCCTAGTCTTCAAGTAAACCACGCCGATGCTGCTAAGGGATCTGCTACTTGTGTGCTTCCACCTCCACATATTTTCCTCAGCTGAGATGCGCTGGATGGATTCCAACGTGGCACCAACCCTTGCAGTGCACAGCTATCACAGCAGCAGTAGCTGCAGTGTGCCAATTATTGCCAAAGGCATCGACTGAAGAAAGAGGTATCAACATGACAATGCAAAATTAGCTTTTTAGAAGGTGGCATCCAAGAATATGGACATCTGTGCTTGAAACTAAATGCAGCACACAGAGCAGGCAGCATTTTTCTTTAAAAATCAGCTGCGTGCTCATGAATTTAAAGGTGATCAGAGCCATGTATGACTTTCTACTGGAAATTATTTTTCATGCAAGAATGTTGCCATATAATTGACTTGTCACTGTAATAACTTCATCTGGATTATCCAAGAAATAGCTCAGATGACAAAAGACAGCTCTGTAAAACACTTATGAAGGTCTGTTTTCTGTTCAAACAAGCAGTTATCCTGAGCAGAGAGATCCATGGTTTTATCTAAACCTGCCTCAGATGGACATCCATGTATGCACAGGGAGAAACATGACTGTGGTCTTCAAACCAAAAGCAGTGGCATTAAAAATAAGGCAATAGTATTTCTGCTTTTTGTTTAAATATCAAGGAAGCAAACTCTGCAAGGAAGAATCATGCCAGGCTCTTCTAACTTGCTCAGATTTCAACAAGCAATTTTTAAAACGTCCTATATTTAAAGAAATGCAGTTAAATATCAAAACTGGAAGTTCTTGTAGTACTTAAGTGTGAGTACTCATATCAAAACATATTGTAGTTTAAAAGGTTATGCTCAAAATAAAAAGCCTCAATGTAAATGAAATGCTAAGGATTTTGTTTGCTTTTGAATTAGAATGTTGTACAGCAGTACCAAAAATAAAGATTTTTTTCTTGGAAACTAAGAAAGCTGCTCCTAGAAAACACACCTTACACTCAATTCTGTTTTTAAAAGGGACAGAATAAAAATGTTTTCTAAGAGCCCTGTTCATTTTGTGTTGTTGCAAACCCACCAGTTCTACAGTTTTCAACTTCCCCCCCCCCCCCCCCCTCAAATTAACAGCACAGGATCAGAGCTTCATTTCCACTCTAGAAAACAAGCATTAAAAATATAATACCGTCTATATGACAGCTATCAACCAACAAGACCCCAACCAGCTCCAGAGCCACAAGAAGGATTTAAGTATTGTAGCATCTGCCAAGGGATCACTACAGCCCACTGCTAGAAGATGGCTTTGTAGTGAGGACTGCATAGCAATGCTGATGCCCTGCCACTTCAGCAAGTGGCACCAACTGCAAATTCTATGCACAGTCTCTTGCACATGTCTTTTAAAATGATGAGCTCTGCATTTTTCCAGCTTAAAATAAAAATTCGGTTGAATTGTAGAGACAGGAAACCCAGTTGTACACAGATTTCAGACGAGTTTTGCTTGAGTAAGATGCGTAAGGCCAGTCTCACTGCATTCCACTCACTTAAAATGCATTTGTTGATCATAATAGGTAATTGTGATGCCAGGATTACATCAGCTGTTGCAATTTGGATGGAGTCCACCTCTCCTTTCATGGACTGGAATGTGCGAAATTCAATTGCTCTGGTGAAGTCTTAATTTTATACCAATTTACTTACAAACATCAAAAGGAAAATAAAATTTAAAACATGGAAAGGATTAAAGCACTCTTTTGCTAATGAGAGCCATCTGTTTATTTCTTTCCTTTTTAAGGCATTTTCAATAGGTGGAAATGAAAGTCTTTAGACATTTTCATGCCTTGATCCTCAGCAACAACAACAAAAAAAACAACATACTCATCTTCAGTCAGAACTAAGAAAATAAGCCTCATCTCAGCTTGCCAATTGCTTTGGGAAGCTTTGCATCACTGCAGTGAAAATGCTTTGCCTCACACCAAGATACTTCTCCATGTCTGGATAAGAACAGCCACCTCTGGTCACAAACTGACTGCAGTATGTTGCTCACTGTTCAGACGTTGGCCATTCTCATCAGAGCCATAGGCACCAGTCTGTCTCTCAGCTCTTTGCAAGCAAGAGCAGTGGGTTGCTGTGCTACTTCAGCCTTGTGGCACCACTCTTTGGGACATCATCACCAGTACAATATGATACCAGGAGGTATGTGTATTTAAGCACATAACATATGTATAAAAACCCACAATGCAACCCTGAGGACTATGACCACATCATGCCAATGCAGCAAAGAGAATCCTTTGAACGAGTCTGCTAGAGGAAACATTACACACCACTGGAGGCTACAGAGTAAATGAAGAAATTAACTGGGAATTCATCACTTCAACCAATTTTTGCAAGCTAGCCATATCTCAGACACATACACAGGCATCGATAGCAGAGCTTGGAAGCACATCACAGTAACGTATGCTTAACATTCAGCCAAAGGTGTTTCTAATTAGGCATATGCTGCAAAATGGCAGAAGTTGTAGTCATCAACTGATGGAGCAAAAAATTACTCATTTGGGGAGTAATTTTTCAGTTAGATCATTCAGCTCTTCCCAGTATGATTTAATGAATGGTGAGTGATGAGCTGGTGACAGCCACACAGAGAGCTTGCAAAAGCAGCACTATCACACATTATCACATCGTGGCCTAAAATGTGATGATGGTCAAATGCAAATCTATCTAGTTAAACAGCCAGACAGCCAATATTCAGAGAAAAAAAATTACAAGCCATGTGTCATCTTTTGTGTAGAGATAGAAAAAAATGCTTTATAAACTGTTATACATTTCAAAAAAGCAAGGCAGATTAATGATCAGGGGATTCTGAAGAATCCTTGTGTGTTTTTCTTTAAATAACAACTGTTATCTGTGCTCTGTCACAAAGTCAAAATTGCAGGTTCTAGGATTATTGCCCTGAAGTTCTCACTGTATCATAGGGCTGCACTAGAAGATATTTCCCACACAAGTTTCTTTGGAGAGTTTAACGACGCTCTTTAAAGTCTAAGAACACAATGACACTTTCTAAGGACAAATAACTTCGGGATTCTTTTACTCCTGTTGAAAGTTTTGGTGGGATTTGTATAGCTAAAGAAAAAGTTCCTGTCATTAGGAATCATGATTGGAATCTACATGAGAGAGAATATGACACTAAAGAAAAGTGTAATAAGCAGTGACTTAAGACTAGATGGGAACTCAACCGGCACATCCAGAACTGGATTCTAACACCCCTGACCACCAACCCAGCAATTTAACCATGGCACCATGCTGGATGTTGCAGATTACGTGGATGAAGAATCAGACAAGCTGGAGGAAATATTTTGAAACATTTATTTTTGACAAGAATTACACCAGAAAGGGTGTGAAAGACTTGTCACTTATTGGCAAGCAGCTGATCCCACACTTGGCTGAACGTCTAAACTCCACTGAGGCTGTAGCAGATAACCAACTAATAATTAAGCACGGACTTTCAGTGGTGGCCTACTGTGTGAAGCGCGATTGGCAAGTAAACATCCAGGCCAGAAGTCAGATGAATAAAGTTACTTCACTCTTTAAAGTATACAGATGAAAACCCCGCAAATATTTAATACTTGCTGTAGTGTTTCACCTTTTTCTTTTCTTCCTTTCATTCAGCTTGGCACAAATAGCTTCCTCATAAATTAGCACAACCTTGATTTGACAAGCTTTTCCCCAATTGCATTACAATGTCAAGTTCCAGGGCCACTGCTTTCAGCATAACCCTGACCATTTGTCATCTTCTTGTAATTAATTACAGCTCTCTCAAACCAGGCTGCTACAGAAAGCGATAAGACTATTATACAGCTTTCAACATTCATTGTCTATGGGATTCTCACACTTCCCATTGTTCAACAAGGGGGCATTGGACAATGCTCTGGATATAAAATTAACCTTATTATTAGAAATTCAAAGCCTAATTTCTCACACAACTCTGAAGCTTTTGTTTCCTCCTGTTTTGCTAATAGCTGCCATGGTATGGAGCACAACGCATACTGGCCTCAGTGTACATATGTATATATATCTACCTGTGCTGCATTACATCACTACTGAGTCAAACTCCACGGCTTTCACCTTGCAGAAAACACCAACATTTCAAAGCTCTTTCTCATATGAATCAGAATAATTCTCCATTTTAGGGTTCCCATGTAAGTAAAGACATTGGGAATTTTATAAAGTTTTGAATTCTAATTCCCAGGTTTTGGTTGGCCATACCTCTTACTTCTTTTTATTTTTTTTAATACCATCTCACGGTACAGATGCCTGAAAAAGTACATTACTTTTTTCAAAGTAACGAATGAAATAAATTCAGGCAGAACATTCCCTTACTGCTTTATCAAGACTCATTTCTTCTCTTCCCACTTACATATCACAGGCTCTGAAAAATTTGTTTTCTTACTTACACAACGATATTTGGGCACAAATTTCTCAGGTTAAGTACACACACACACACACACACATATATATATGCACATACATATATATTAATATATATATTAAAAATTAAGTTGTTAATTAAGAGATACTGTTTGTAGCACTGTAGCATCTGCTGGCCAGCACTGCCAGCACTCACCAGCCAGCACTGAGGTCACAGCTTCCTGAATCCACCACCTCCCTGATGATCTTGGCATTTATACACGGCAGACAAAAGGTAAAAATAATAAGAAAATAGCTGGCTAGGAGCAGACCTGGAACGAGAAACCAAGTCGACAGCATTCAGCCTGCTAATCCAAGTTGTCTGCGATTCTGTGACCTTCACCAGAAGAAAACCTGCCAGCCACATTTCCAGCAACGCAGGGTATCATCACCTTTCCTTTTCCTCAAACTGTGCCATGCTCTGAATATTTTGTGCACAAACTTCCAGTGCAGTACTTTGAGAAGTAAGATTTCCTTTATTTTTATTACACAATTAGGTAAATTGGACAGATGTTTTACTTTATTTTCCCACTTTTACTGCTGGCATCTATCTGTGTCATTCCTCACTAGCCTGCTCTTCTTATACCCCAGTGTTGCTCACTTGGGTTACTAATTGTTCCATTTCTGCTTCAATAGCCACATTTATTGATCACGCACAGTGGGAATTCTGATCAAGTTCTGCCACAACGAACACCAGATCTATCAGAAAACATATTTATCTCTCTGGATCGTATGCTGACCTAGTCAAGAAAGGGTAAACGCGTTCAAGGACCACACCTATTTACACTAGAGCATCACTTGCCCCTGTCTCCACTTTGCAAGGAGAGATGGTAAATGCACAACAAGGTGTGGCTATACATGCCTTGCCATCATGCATATCATAAGTAGCATCAAAGGCAATGCATTTTAGACATTTCTCCCATTACTGAAAAGCATCACTAAAGAAAAGGGTAAACGCTGGATTAAATTTAACTGTTAGCCTTACATAGAAATACAAGCATTCAACAGATTTCTAGAGATCCCTGCATTGTTAATTCTCTGCCTGAAAACAAGTTATCTGAAGGGCATTATAAGACTTCCAGACAAGTAATGCATACCTTGATTCCCCCCCCCCCCCATCAGGACTTGTAAACTTGAAAATACTTTCTTCCCTGAAGCTTCCAATGAAAAGTTATTTCATTTTCAGATGAAAACAGAACACAACGTTGCAGGATATTCAACTTTTAATCACATTCTGACTTTCACTTCACTAGCTATTATATACATACGTTTTATTATCTTCTTAATTCCCTATTCCAACCACTCCCACTGAGCTCTCGGAGTCTCTCTCAGTGAGACCTCAAGCAGTGAACGTATTTAACCAGTCCCTCTTGCTACTAATTTTGTATGGAGATTGCTCTTTTTGTCCAGCTATCTCTCTGCATCTAGAAGAGACACAACAGCAAGACAGATGGACACGGCTGTTTGCTACCAGAGATACCTGATGTTATTCAGCATCTCTAAGGACAAGGAATTTCAGTTTGGAGGAACAGTTAACCTGATACTGAATCAGAGTTGCTAATGGTTACAGAAGGCATTTCCACAATAAAATGCTGTTCCTCTTCACTTGCCAAATTGTATTACTTCAATGATTGAATTAGTTCATTTCTATCTCATGAGCATATGAAAATGACCTGCTAGAAAGAGCTATTCTGACAAGGTAAATGATATTCCATCATATACAACAACAACATCAGAGACAAGCCATATGGAAAAGCTTTGGTAGAAAAATGCATGGTAGGACTTGGTTTTGCTCCTGGCTGGGGGATGGCTCAACAAAGACAGCGCCTTGTCAAGGTCACTCCACTCCCTAAGAAACTATACAGAGAATAGGTGATGCATTTTGCTGCTTAAGGCTGGGACATCTGCAGCTCAAAGCACAGAGCTGTTCTCTTTCCTGAACAAGGACCGCAGATCATTGCTCTCATCACCATCTTCTAGGTAAAGCCTTTAATGCAGGTGCTCATTTGTATATGTAATGACTCCTGTTTTATGGCAGTTAGTGGTCTCCCACCTTATGAGGGAATAAAAGATTAGGTAAGAATTTTTCAGTTCTTTGATACCAAATCTGCCTTCCTGCCAATTGGTCATAGATATTTCATGTTTTATTTTTTTTAAAAGCTGATGGAGGAGGCAGACAATGAATAACATTCAGAAAATTCAACCCACCAGAAAACACGAGCCTGCCTGGTACTGAGAAGTTCCTCCAGTGCCAACTGCAGTCTAGCCTAGTACTTCTGGCACTTCAGAGCTCTCTTGTGGTGGCTAATACACCAGGGTTCCAGAGCTCAGGGCTCAAGTTTTCCTGATGTGCTGCTTAAAGCCTCACCCACTGCTCTTAGAGAGAGAAAAAAAAAAAAGTCTTTTTTTGCATTCAAAATACCAGTCCCTTCTTGGTGCTCAGATCCTTCAAACATTTGTGTGCCATTCTGTCTCTTTATAGCCATTGCTCAGCCAAACTCCAAGTACTTCACTCCTTTAATGTTGCTTTTCATACGAGCCCCTACAGCTCGCTCTTCCCTCTGAACTACCTCCAACACTCAATACCTTTCTGATTCCAGAAATCTGACAGCGTTTGAGTCGGATTCTCTTTCCTGCAGCCAGGAACATTCTGTACTGAGTTATTCTTGTGATTTAAAATTATTTCTATGAACATATTTTAAAAGTTCCACCTCCTATACAACTTTTCAGTACTGCAGTACAGTTGTAAAGGGGAAGAACTGACACGATATCACGATATTCTTTTAAACACCCACTCTAGATGGGTTAAAGGGGCACAGAGGTGTCAGAGGGGAATGGAACCAGTTGGATGACACAGGAGAGGGTACAGTTTTAACTCTGTACCAGTAGATCTCATACACATCCATCTGCTGCAACATACAATGCACTGAGCACATCAGATCTGCTTTATCTAATGCATAACACTGCTTATTTACTTTCTTCTAGCACACCATCACCCAAGCTAAATGGAAATGGGAAGCACACAGCAAAAAGCAGCAGCAAAGAGTGGAGCAGTCACTGTGGGAGGCAGAGAGCTCAGCTGTAGTTCAGAAGCCAAACAGCATATTATTGTCAGCTAATGCTGAAGAGCATTTTGCCTACTCCATACCCACTATGATATCACAACAATCTGTCTCTCCACACTCCTACGAAGTCATACATGGCCAGTCAGAATTTTTACTAAGACTTCCTACCACCCCACCCCACCCCCCCCCCAAAAAAAAAAAAATAAATCAGCATGCAGATTCCACATCACGAGTTGTGTGAAATCTCAAGAACCCGTTCTGCCTAATTCCACAGTAAGTCATTTCTTAAAACTCCAAAAATGTTTCTTCCAAAATACTTGCAGTGAACTCAAAAGAAAACATGAGAGCTTATTTTGGTTCTAACTTCACCTTCATTTCTTCTTTTTTATTGTTAAAAGAAAACAAACAAAGACCCCAAGAAACTAACAAAGACAACAATTCTGAAAACTTCAGGAATTTCCACCTGCTTTCTTGATGAAGGCAGTTTTAGGGAAAAGTCTTAGAGTCATTTTCATCCCAAATTTCCCAGTTGCCAGAAAGGTAAGAAATTCTCATTTTCATTCTGCTCCACTTGGCACCTTTTAGAATAACACTGTGTACAGCATGTATACCTAACCCGTAATTATTTTCCTGCATTAGCATCTGCCAACTTGGTAAATTATAACAGAGAAAACAAATGTATTTGTCACAGCTGTAATAAGCCGTATCCATGCTACTCATGTTGTTTGATTGATATTAGGGATGATGTACACAAACAGCAAATCTTAAGGCTGGCTCAGCACTGTTTTTTTCCCCTCTCATCGAAGAACCTTGCATTACATGTTTTTCCTCTAACCTTGATTAAAAGAATAATGAGGGCCATAAGAACTATTTGGTTTGATTGCCTTTCTACTGACACTCCCATTAAACCACGCTGTCCATAAATTAGCTGGTGTACTAAAGCAGCTTCTCTGCACTGATACACAATGGTAGTAATTTCAGTAGGGCTGAAAAAATGAGAAATAATGACAGACATAATCATAGTCAATGGTTTGTAAGGTTTCCTTAGAAACAACGTTAAGCTCAAAAAGTAGAGAACAAAATGTTTGAATACACTGGAAAACAAACGCTAGAAAAAAAACCTTTCAGACACAAAAGAGGAATGTAAGCCAAAAGACAGCAATTTATATTAATCCTCACTTAAGTTATCTAGGACTAATACTCAAGCTATCTGTTGGAGTCATGGAGCAGTAATTTTTCATTAATACACTGAACCCAAATTGTTTCTTTCTCCTTTCCTTTCTGAAATTTTTGTGAGAACCATTTTAAGAAAGTAAACTTCTGTCCTAACAATCACAAATGAGCTCAACAAAAAACAAAACTCTTCTCTAGAGAAACCATCAGGTTTTGGCCAAGGCATGCTGGAGATGAATAAGGCAACTGATTGTCAGAAGCTCGTGGACCTCTGTGGCAATATCGTGATGGAATGGCCTGGGTTGAAAAGGATCACAAACATCATCCAGTTCCAACCCCCTGCTACGTGCAGGTCACCAACCAGCAGACCAGGCTGCCCAGAGCCACGTCCAGCCTGGCCTTGAATGCCTGCAGGGATGGGGCATCCACAGCCTCCTTGGGCAACCTGTTCCAGTGTGTCAAATATCCCAGTGCGTCAAATATCCCAGTGAGATCTTCTTGCTGTAGTGTACCCACAAAGCAAACATATATAATGAGGTATCAGTAGGAAATGACCCCTTCCTAAGATGTGGCCTCCCTACTGCCTTTAAAGGACACTGAAATACGCTTTGGCTGCTTCTCCAGTTTTACATCTCATCTGAAAGACAGAAGAGACTTCAGGAACAGAACAGAAACGGTGCAACAGTCCTCAGTGTAAGCAGGGAGCAGGAGAAGTAATTTATCACATAAGTGTTTCTTTGGGGTGAATAATTTGAAAGCTGTATGTGAGGGATATTTTGGGTCAACTTCAAGGACAGATGCCTTGCTTTTTAAACTGATACCACTGTGTCAAGCAGGAGGTAAAAAACGCTGCTGTGCCCCAGCTTGACCAAGCTTCACCTTTCAAGGCAGCCTCTTGAGAGTAACAAAGTATGTAAGGGCATTTCTTTATTGGCAAGGGCTACTAAGCTAAAGATCTGAAGGGAAACGTAAACAAAATGAAGGAATTTCTCACCTGCGGATACCAATAGCTACCAAAAAGCCTCCAGGTAAGACTTACAGACAGAATGTATGCCTTGCAGAAGGAAAAGTCTGAGAAAGTCGAAGAGAAGCGAGTCCCCAGTCATAACAAGTTACCTTAGTTTTGTAGTCTACTGACACAAAATACCTGGGAGCTTGGAATAAAAGCACAACTGGGCACAAAGTTAACCAAAATACACCAATCTACAGTAAGAACAAAATCTAGAAGAGTAGTTCAATATATGCTAACAGTCAATGAGTGGTTATTAGTTCTGATTCTAGTAAAGAGACACCAAATGTTAAAACTGCCATCAAGTTTCAGGTGCCCCAAACACATACTGCTGTGCTTCCTTCAGTGGATTCATGCTAAGAATGTTGGCTTTTTTCCTAACATAATTGTAAAGAGAAGCTCAACTGCACAGTTTCACCAAGAACAGATTTCAATATGCTCTTCTCTCATGACTCCACAGGAAGATCCAAGAGGAAGGAAGGGAAGTAATTGCTATATAATTGCATCACAAAAACATCAGCTGACATTGCCAGTAAAGGTACCACTTCACAAGCAGTCTCTCCATAGGAACACCTTTGGAGCCCAAGGGATTCAGCATGCTGCTCAGCCCCTACCCAACACCATTCCCTGCTGCCTCTACCCCTTTGATAGAAACCACCCAGCAATGGCCTGGAAGGGACCTTAAACATCGTGTAGGTTGATATCAGGAAAACCCTCTATAGAAAAGGGTTGTTAAGCATTAGAATAGGCTCCCCATGGAGGTGGTTGAGTCACCATCCCTGCATGTGTTTTTAGAAGTGTTTGGATGTGGTGCTGAGGGACATGATTTAGTGGAGGGTTGTCAGAGTTAGGATAGGATGGTTAGATTGTGGTTGAACTTGATGATCTTTAAGGTCTTTTCCAACCTGAGGTATTCTATGATTCTAGTTCTAAAACTCCGCACCTGCATTCAATTACATCACTGATTTCTGCAGCTCTCCCAGCCCTGCACCTGGCTGGATATTGATTTTGCCTTTGATTTTAGCAGGTGTGACCCAAAGCATTTAGGGATTCTCCAGCTGAAACCAACTGATTACACTAGAAGCTCAGCAGCAAAGCAGCCATGATTGCTCCCAAGAAACGCTTTTTATGACTATGAATCAGAGAGAACATCCTGAAGACACAGGAAAAAACTCAAGATAAAGACATCCATTATATTCAAACACACCATTCTTAAACTAACAAAAATCAACGTGCACCAGAAAATTCTGAACAGAAAGCTGGGATCCTGACAAATAAACACACGTATGCTCTCCACACATTTCTCACCGCCATTTCAGCACAGGGTTTTTCATCCGTTTTTCCAGGGTTTTTCCTGCCCAAAATGCTACACGGGACACCGACACCCCGACGACCCACGGGGGTCTGCTGCATCTCCTCCACGCAGGCACGCAGCCCGGGAGGCAAGGCGCACCAAGAAGAAAAACCACAACTCACCTCAGCCCCGGGCGTTCGGTCAGCCGAGCCGAAAAGCGCTCAAGAAAGCCGTCCCTAAGCTGCCGCCGATCCCCCGGTTGCCCCGTGCAGCTGCTGCTGGAACTTTCCGTGCCGCGAGGCGGTCGCACGTGCTGCCGGCCGGCCCTGCAGGGCGCTGAGCCGCTCCGCCATTGGAGCCGCGCCCCGCCCCGCCTCCGGGCGCAGCTGCGGGGGATGAAGGCTGCCGATGCTCCCGGCTCTCCCGGGCCGCTGCTTTCTGACCTTTAGCGCTCTGCTCTTGCTGTAGCCTGGTGACCTGCCCTGCTGATCTGCTCTTTTTCCAGCAGCGTTCATCTTGTCCGCAACAGATTCTATTTCTGCTGCGTTCTGTGTTTGCTTAATAAAAGCTTTTTTTTTTTTTTTTTTTTAACTTTTTTAGCTCGTCTCTAGCTTCATCTTAACTCATTTCCATTTGACTGTGTCGGGATACGCTCTGTGTTTGGGTCTGTAGAATGCAGACGGAGTTTGTTTGAAACCCAGCCTCGCTGCCTTCTGTGATCCGCTAAGCAAACGGAGAGGCAAGCCTCGATCAGCAGCTCTGTGCCACCAACAGCTCCTGCTCTGCTGGGTTTCCATGAGGAGTGTGAGGTGCTTTGGGTATTCCACTGAGTATCTGGCAGTATCTGGTATCTTCCCCCATTTCCAGCAGTTAAACCTTCCTGAAATACAACAGAAAAGCATCAGATACTTTTCCGATGGCACTACCACATGGAACAGTTCCTTTAGATGCTGTGGGAAGTTATTCCTTTTCCTGTGTCAGATGTACATGAGAGAGGAGACATAAGACCATCATACACCCACCCAGAATCCCCAGCACGTTAGCATGCCCCAGCTTTTGTCTGGGAACTGCAGTTTCTGCTGAGATCTCTCAGCTGTGCAGGCACAACAGACGGTCTGATCACACTCGTTCTATCAGATGTGGCAGATGTGCAGTTTTCTCCTCTATTCTTAATTTGGCTTGAGAGAGTTGTAAGGAAAACGCTATCCTGTGTTCTTCGCTGCAGATGGCCTTCTTGCATGGCGCAGTCCTGATCCTTGGATCCCTTGTCCTCTTTTCTGGTTGATCAATGTGTCAAAAAAATAGCATCACAATGGATAGCCCACCATGATGTGTGGGCACAAATAACATGTGCTGCTGCTGCTACTGCTGAGTGGGAACAGGGTGAGGAAACTGTCTGTTGGCTATAATACCACCATTCCCATTGAAGAACTTCGTCATGAAACAACTTGGATCCTCCAGTCAAAAAAGTGGTCTTTATAAGCCAGATTTCACCAGGTGAGAGAACGTGGGACGTGGAACTCCATTTTATGTAATAATCAATAATTGCTAGGCATGTATTCCATTTTTACTTGAGGAAAATGATCTCGTTATATCTGTTTTTTATTCTCTGTGATTTTCAAGACTCAGTAAATGGGAAGGTTTCCAAGTGAGGAATTGCATTCTTGATGAACCCGATCTCTTTTTACATAATCCCATAAAAGGCATCCTTCCTCATATTAGTTGGTTAGCACTGTGTAATATACAGTGTTCCATCATTAGCTAGCCTAAATGGACATTCATTGGATGAACATTATGATGTTTAAATTTCTCCTTCAAAATAATACATTAGAGATTATTGCTGTAGTTTTTGCTCCAAGGCACTACTGCTTGTAATCAAAATCTCATTAAAAGGAATTCATATATTCCGTAGCCCAAAGGATCTCAATTTCATTCCTTCTCCTGTCCCTTTGCCTCCCATGCACTGATTTATATGGGTGTTTTACCTAAGGAAAGTCTGTCCAATTTGGCTCTTTCAAGAGAGAGTGTCAAAGGTGTAAACAGCATTAGACACCAAGCTGTTTATGCATGCTGAAGAGCTCTGATAAAACCTACTTCTCTCTCTTTGCCAATTTAAGCCAAACATTTAAAGTAATGAGAACTTCTTTTGCAGATGCTGCTCTGATGTATGATGAGGAAACCCTTTGACATCATAATCTATCTGACCAGAAGAAAACATGACTTGAGGCAGATATCTGACCCTGAAACTAATTTTTTTATCTTTGATTTTTTTTTTTTTTTTTTGCCTCTCCTCTCTGACTAAATTTGTTTCAAATAACTGATTTATTTTAAAATGACTTCAGTGATTGCTGAAGCTAAATCCCGCCTGTATGAGTTGTCAAATCTTCTAGGTTTTATACAGAGGAGTATTTGCCTGTCACAAAAGAGAAAAAATAGAGGACAGTTTATAGTAACCACAGTTATTAACCCAATTTTTACATAAGCATCAAACTTATTAGGAGCACATATGTTTTTGTTGCTTTTTTAGAGAAGCAGCTCTGATGTGCAGATGTTCGTGAAAACCTCTGAACCTGATTGCGGATTTTTTTCTGTACTTTAGAAAGGTTACAAAGTCTGCTTTTGGAGTTTGCAATGTGTGCCCAGTCATGAAGTTCTTCAGGTTACATTCTTGCTATACCAGGCTGAGATAGCTCACCCGCTGCAGCCTGCGTTACCTGTGTCTTATGGCAGATGAAACCATGAGCTACTCTCATAGAGCACATGGTATACATTGCAGTCTAAGTGGGCAGGGTGTGCTAAAAGATATTGTTGCCTTGGTATGATCTGTGAGTAAATGAAGGGAAGTTCCTATACCTCTTCCTGTTGGTAGCTGAATCCCAGATGGAGTCTCAAGGATGACAAATTTGAAGTTCAAGCGCAGAGCTGAATCCACAGATCCAGTCCCTTGTTTTATTCACACCTAGCCACTTTAATTGGCATCGTTCTTTAAATATTTTAATCCACATTCTTTTTAATACACGTTGTTAATTAACACAGGCTGCCTTAGTGAATTGTTGCTTCTGTTTCTGGTAGATTTTGTGTCCAGGAGATCTTCCTTCAGACAATCATAATATGCAGCCCAATTTACACGTGATTAGAATAAAAAATTCTAGTAAGCTCTTTGCTTCAATTTTGAATTCTGTAAACTATCTTGGTACCCAAACCCAGCAGATTCAGAATGCTGAGGCTCCCTAGGAACCCCTCCTAGGTCATTTTACAGATGGATTGCTTCAAATACAATTTTGACAGTAGATCTATTGCACTTCTTTCTTGGTCTCCTCATTTTTCTGCTTTCTGGCTTCACAGTGGCAAGATGGAGACGGAAGAGTTTGATAGAGCAGCATTTACAAGGAGAGAGAATGGATATGTTTTTGAGCTGCTACAGCAGCACAACAAATATTGACCTCAATTTTAAGTCAATTTGGAATCCTGAAGTATTTTTAAGATGAACGTGATGCTTGAGAGCTGATGGAGGATTTCAAATAGTTTCCTGTTATATGTAGGTTTTTTGCCTCTTTGAACTTCTCTCCCATATGCACAGAATGCAGGAATGCTTTTTGTTTCCCAAACCCAGGCTGACAATTCAGATTGCCCAGTTCGTTTTCTTGGCTGGAAAAAAACTTCACAGATTCCCATTCCTCATCTCTGAGCTGTAAATTTTCTTTGCATTTTCTCAGGTAGCAAACACCATTTTATAACCTTCCCAAATGCTAGAAGTAATTCATCACTAATTGTTTTTAGAAATAGGTTTTCCAAGGTATCAGTTTAAAATAAGCTTGTTTACTGGTGCTCACTCATCCGAATGATTCACATCGTGCAACTGAAATCCCTTTTTTCTTTAATATAATGGGTTTTAGAAAGTCCTCTATGGGTTTCCCAAATGTTCAGAGTAAATACTAGGGTGGTACATTGGAATATCAATAAACTATTTGTTCACTTCACGTTTGACATAGTGATTTGTAGCTGAAGGAGAATATAACCCACCATTTAGGAAGAGCTGTTCAAAGGCTCTTTGTCATCCTTCAGAGCAATGACTTTTGCTTTTCTTAGGCTTGTATGCCCACAATCTAAATATGAAGCGTTGTGCTTGGAGTCCCTGGATGTTATTTCCTTCGATGGAAAACTGTTATTATTCAGGATCTGAAGCTGATCTTTGGATAGATTACAGAAAGTACTTACTGAAGATAGAAACTCAGAAAATCAAGAGGCCCATTAATATTTTGGAGATGGGGCAATGCATTAGATTCACTTTGATACCTTATGCAAAGACAGCAGATGCACCTGTTCTAAGCTATTAGTCAAAAAAGCTTTCCATTCTTAATAACAATCCAGCCAAGAAACAAGCATACAAAAAAATCTCCACTCTGATGAACTTAATGCTGATGTGCATATAGTTATTATGACAATGAGTCCATAACATGATACATGGCTATTTTCTGGTGGAAACCATCCTTCTCCTAACCTCTTTAATACTCCAGTTTTAAGCTTACTGAGCAAAAAATGGAGTTCTGAAGTATTATTCCAAAATGCAAAGTGGAGTTTCAGTACAGCTGTTAATTAGTTGTGTTGCAAAAGGAATGGAGATCATAAACAAGGAACAAGGTAGATAAAATGCTCTACTCCTGGTTACTCGAGTGAACAGCAAAGCAAAGTATATCACCTATATCACCATCGAGAAATGCATAAAAGCTATTCCTGTATATATGACATAGCAGGTCACTCTCTGCATGTCTTAGCATTATCCTTAATTGTTTTTTCACTTTGCAACTGAGAACAGGGACAGAAATGTGGTTAATTGTGAAATGTGTTACGTGTCAATTTATCTGCCATTTGTTGTCTGTGGCATGTTATGAATAAAATTTTAGACTTTCTCATATTTTCTTATCCTTCACTCATGTCAGAAATGCCAGAATCTTGAGCAGTATGATCAGAAAGAAAATAACTGAAATGTCCTTTCTTGCATCAATCTTGTCTCTGCTGACACGGCAAGATGTCCCAAAACCCTAAAGATGAAAAATTGCTTACAATTCACAACAGTAAATTAATAACAGTACAAATACTGGAGCCAAATCCTACAGGTGTTACTCAAATCTGACATTCATCAGCTCCATTAGAACCTATTCAGCTAATAGCAGAGGCTGGATTCTTCACATCCCACTGCCTATGATCACGGGGTACATTAATGGATTTGTAATACTAGAACAGTGAAACTCACCTCTGGGCTCAGTGTTTGCACAGTAAAACAAACCAGTGAAGTCCAGTTCAGTGCCTTAGACGAAGGCAAATGTGGTGCATCTTTACTGACGGGATTTTGAAACGTGGTTCAAGCTGGCCTAATTAGCCTCACATTAAAGTCACTAGTATTCCATTAAAGTCACTGGTAAAATTCATCAGTTCACTTTGAACGGATTCAAGTTGAAAGCTGCACATTTCTGAAAATCCCTTGGCAAGACAACTTAACCGCAATCAGATATTTCAGTATATAGTTGGAGTGTGCTGAGGACCTGACCAAGATCAAACTCTCACTGGCCATGAGGAAAGCAACAAATTACTGTAATTTAATGAGTTTTCTGCCTAAAAATACAAGGGCAGGAGAAAAAGTGTTATTAAAATCCCAGTTTTTCAAATGGCAGCTGAGGGCAGCAACTTGTCTAAAGTACCAATTCCTGTGCTTCAGAAACACAACAGATTTTTCCTTCCAGGATTGTTCTCTCAAGATATAAGAGGCACTTGTGAACAGAGGCTGTTATGGTACAAATATCTCAAGGCTTATTATTGCTTCCATTAAAGACAGTGGAATCCAGAGAGAGCAGGAGTTAGCTCAAAACAGTAAAAACAACAGACGGTTGCAGAATGGGGACACAAAAAAAAAGTGAGGAATAGCACAGCTACAACTGCTAGCTCCCTCCAGCAACATGCCAGCCAGACTTCATGTCTTTTTGCTGTTGTTGTTCCTTTGTTTTTGCTTTTTTTTTTTAAAAAAAATCATTTTGATTTTCTTGAGACCATGAGCTAAGTAAGGTTAAAGATGAAAAATGCATGAGGAGCCCTGCGTACACAAGAAAGTATAATCAATTGAACCACTTGTTCTCTGCTTATTCAGCTAAAGAATAATTAAATCTGGAAGTACTGTTTAGCTTCTTCAGTAGATTTTGATTTATTTTTATGAAGGAGGAAGGATGTAAAGCTTCGCTACATTGGAATTATCTTAGCAAGGTTCAACACTCCTGTTGGCCTATCACATCTCTTCCCCACCTTCCCCTACTTTGCTGTCTTGGAACTTATTAAATGGCCAAGTTCTCATAAGAAGCTTGTAGCACTTGTCAATAAATGTTTCACACCATTACAGCTGCTCCTAAGTTGGCAAAATCAATGCTTTATGCTATCATGCAGAATATTTTCACTTTTTATCTCTAGATTTTTTTCTATCTTTTGCAAAAGGCAAAAAAAAGCATTCCTATCACTTATGAATACTATGAAGACTTTGTCTGGTCCCTCTCAAATTGTTCTGAATTCTGAAATTCACTCTCAAATTGTTCTGAAAATGGAGAATGGCAGCAGGCCAAAATCTACATGAAGCTCCTGTTTAAGTGTGACACTCAAAGTGAGTTTGAAATGTGACAGGTATACAAAACAAGACCTCAGAGGTTTTGTCCAAGAATCTGAAACTGAAAAAGGTTTAGTAATTCTGTTTTGAAGCTCTGTTCAAAGGGCTCTGCAATGAGAAGCACATTCCCTGAATCTCCCTGGGGAATTTGGAAATGTCTGTTTCTGAGAACACCTTCCACTAACTCGGAGGGTTGTGATGATTGAGATGGCTTACCCATCTGTACAAAAAGCGGTCTATGAGAAATTGTGCTGTCAAGGGCCAGCTATGCATAGGCAACAGGAACTAAAACAAAACGTGGCCAGTTAAACTTGAACATAACTGCACCTCTCAATGGGTGCAGACCTGGCTGTCATTCTTAACCTAGCAATGAAATTTAGCCCAATCAGAGGACTTTCAACAAAACAACACAACTCAGTTCTTCTGCTCATTTACCCAGTTGTAATGTTTGCTTGGTCTTTGCTTTGGGAATAAAGGCTCTTTCTTGGTCCCTGACCCTGCTTACTTCCAAACTCTCCAGGAAATTACTAAGAAAATTATCTCTCACCAACTCTAAGAAGAAACAAATTTGGCTTGCAAACAAGCAAAATTGCATTTCTTTTTGTTGTATTTTCTTTCTCCATCCTTGACTTCCAGTGAAGTTGACACCCATTTTGCCTATTCTTAGATTTGGTTCTGTATTTACTTGCTTGCTTATAAAGACAATGCTTTTCATGATGCTTTATTACAACAGAAATACAGTGTCAAAGACTGGACTGATAGGTGGCCAGGCTAAGACATTCTGGTAACCTGAAGATACCTAAGGCATTAAAATCCTATGTTTGTGGGCTAATTTTCAAATTCCCACCAGGGATTAAAAGCAGCTCTAGCCACCATAAATTAAAAGCCCTGAGCAAAGGAGCAATAACTGTAAGTGCTGTGTTTCCGCACATAGTTCCAACAGAGAGAACCAATTAGGATCTGAAAGCTCTTGCAGAACTCACCAATGTCCCAGCAAGTGCACCGTGCTCTTACAGAGGGCCTGAGGTCTAACTTACAACATTCAAATTGACCTCAGTCAAATCATTCCTCATTTACCTACTGGAAAAACTAGGGGAAAATGTGATTGCTGATGTGCCTGCAATGCATTTATCAGGCAGCACATTAAGCTGCAGTAGCAGAAGATTTCTTGCATAAAACAGATTAAGAAATCAAAGTTGTACAGGTTTTATACATTTTCAGATCTACAAATGAAAGACACAGTGTGCTTTACTATCATGGGACAAGGCTGACCTTGAACACAAGAAAAGAATATGTACCAGTGATGTGCCAGAGATGATTAATGGTAAAGAAAAGGGAGATCTTTCTAAACGGCATCAGTGATCAGGTAGGGAAAAACTGTGAAGCAGAGTTGAAACACAGCAGTGCCCAGGCCAAGACAGCACATAACAGATCCATCCCTCCCAAAGCTACGCACTTCTTCCTTTGCAACTCATCCATCACTCCTCAAAAAGACTTCCACTGAGAATTTTTTCCAGGTTGTGATCTGATAAGTGTAGCCAAATAAGATAACAAGGTATGACAAATTTACCATACCCTCAGTTCAGATGGAGTACACACAAAGGGGAAAAAGATAATTTTGCTTTAAAAAAAAAAATAAAAAGAAGAAGACAACAGAAAGAAATATGAGAATTTAATAGGGATTCTCTTCAGATGCTATTGGCATCCCATCTCTGGTGTGATGATAAGCTTATGAAAACCCTTCACAGCCAAAGGCTTTTCCATGCCCAGGACAATGAGAAATAGCCACAAGAGGGTTGGTTCAAAGCTGCCTTTGTAGGGGCTGAACAAGCTAGAAGGCACTGTGATCACTGAAACTAAGGCAAAACAAGCATAGAGATTGGATTCAGCAACTCAACTCTTGTCAGTGACACGCACATCAGAGTTGTTCATAAGCAGCAGATCCACAGTCCCATCTTCTAGACTGACTGTTGTAAATCATTAACTGCAGAAAAGAAAACAATACAAGAGTCAGCAGATATCAAGTCACATTTCTGAGGCAAAAATAAACGCCGACATTTTGCTTTTAGGTTTCCTTTCCTCTTTCATTCTACATGCCTGTGCAATGCATAGGTGAAGACTCTACTCAGTCTCTTTAGCTGACTTGCTTTCTAAATTGAACCCCCCCCCACTTTGTTGCCAAGCCCACAGTTGCTCCCATCCAAACAATAAACCTGAGACATTCTCAATCCTCATAGTAAAATTTCACGACTGTTCCAAACAAATCACAACCAATCATCTTGCAATAAAAAGGCATCAAAATGTTTTCAGGTGCCATCTACTTCTCGTCTTTCTTGGCAAGTGGCAACCTCAGGTCTCACAAATGCATGGGATTTTTCCAGTCAGTGGTCTTACCTGCACTACAAACCTGTTGCCTCAGTGTCCTCTCCATCCTAACACAGGTATATTTAAGTTTGCTCTAAACATCTGCAAAAGCTGATTTTTTGGGTAATAAAGAGAACTAAAGAGAGAATTTTTTGGCTGCACTAAGAACACGAATCCCCTCTGTATTTCCTCGAACTGTTGACAACCGTTAAACTTGTTCCTCCATGTATTGTTTTTGCCAGTCTGTGTTTGCAATCCTGTTCTTCTTGTCGCTAGAGAGATTTCAAACCATTCCACGTAGCGCAGACAAGTAAACTGAAATTAGCATTATCAAAACTTTAATTTAATTAAAGAAGAATTCATTTTTCTTTACTGAAAAATTAAGGGGAAAAAACCCACACTCGACAAAAGAAAATTCATTGTCACATTTTTAAGTCAACATTAATTATGAATTATGGATCATTTGCAAAAAAGCAATACAAAAGTTCCCACTGGGCCTGCATCCAAAGTAAAAATGAATTTACGACAAAGTTGATATTGACCCATTATTTAAAAAGTCTGTTAAATTCATCTTAAACCGGGCTTCCAGTGGAAGATGATTTATTAAACAAAGTCATATAAAATGTAATGAAATAGATTAAGTCTCTTTTTGAAATATTGTTATCCATTAGATCTGCTAAATTCAAGTCTGTTTAAACATGAAATACCACTTCAGCAGATATGCCAGCTGCTATGTAAATGGGGGGCTGCTGATGCTTTAGTCTTCTGTCTTGAAAAATCTTTGTCTCGAGAATAGATGGCAATAATTATTTTATTTATTTGGGGGCTTTAAATTAATCATATATCTCAACAATTGCAAATCTTTCTTGTCTCTAGAGAGAATAATGTTTTTATTTGATTTAGATGCATGGGTTCCACCCTGGTTATTAGTGATATTGATGGTGCTGCTGTGAGTTAAGCAGTCTTCCCAAGACTCCTTATACATTCACCAAGGTTTTGCCTACACTGCAGTGACAACTGTAGCTGCAGCACGGGAGATGCTTTATTTGGCAACAAGAGAAAGCAGCAGCAGTGAAGATGCATCAATTAGCATAAGACACATATTTGTTGGTGGGTATGTACTTGTAGGTGTCCCCTGCAGTATTTCTGCGCTGTAAATGGGGTGTGATGCAGTCAGCACTAGGCTAGCACTAAGCAAAGCCAGCAGGACCATGAGCTGAAGAGCAGCACTGCGTTGGCTGGCATCAAGTTGTGCCTGTGCAATGCTGGCAGTGGGCTGCCAAGTTAGGGCAAATGAAGCTAAACTGCTTCCAGCTTGAATTTGGTGCATGGTTACCCATACTAAAGAGTTTGTGGCTCCCTCTCGATGTAGTATATTTTTGTGACATAGTTTGTATCCCAACAGCATCTCCCTTTGGATGCTGAATATTGTACTGCCTTTTTCTTTTGGTTATCTTGACCATATTAAGTCAGCTTTGGCTCTGGGTGCATTCATGAGGGAGAGGAGCCCGTGGATCTACTCAGTAGCTAAATATTTGGGGAAACTGCTGATGTCTGTTAGCTGTGAAGGCAGACAGATGTTCAGGACATAGCCAGGTGCTCACATTAGAGCTGAGGGATGAACGGAAGCATGTGAGCAACCCCAGTGAATCTTTCATGGCACTCAGGTAATCTCCTCCTGCCAAGTGTAAAGTTTCTCTTTGCTGCTGAGCTGTGCATGTATGCTTTATAGCATAAGTTCCCATGCATTTCCTGCCCACTGTTGTATGGATCAGGGCTCTAATGTGCTGCTACAAGCACTAGGATTCATTTCTTGAAATAAATCTGGCATACAGGCCTGAATGGTTTATAACCTTGCCTCCCTCTATGTTCCAACAATGTTAATTCTGTTGTAATGACTCCTATAAATCTATCATTTGAATAGTAGTGTTTTATCAGTTTTATTTTCACCTATTTTCCAGAATAATCCATGCTCTTATCTCACTTTTACTTTTCAGCTTTTGAACATTTCTAAGCTTTAGTATTTGTGCATAATGCAAAATCTTATTGCCACAGGAAAAGCAGTTTCTCTCTTAAAAAAAAACAACAACAACGTATTCATAATTAAAACTCTCACGTTAGTGGCAGTTTTCAAATCTGTCATGACATTTTTATAATCTAGTTAATATCTCAAAAGGTTTTTCTGCATTGCAGCCTGGGAATTATACAGATTAAGGCAAGAAAAAAATTTTTGTCTCAATGTTGTTTAATCATAAAAATATGACTGAAGAATTATTGTTGTTTTTATTACAGGAAAACTACATTACAGGTTTTTTGCCAAGAGCAGGTGATAGCTTAGTATATTATGCACTATAAGAATTCTCCCTATACTACAGCTTGCTTTCACAGACAGAAAGATATAACAATAGATTCACTGCCACTGCAAATATACCTGGCCTTAGTTCAAAGCTAGTGTTCATTTTAATAGAAAGATTCCATAATGGGTGTGGGAACAGGCTCTTTATAGATATAATTGACTGCCTTACTCTCCTCACATTTTTTTTTCATGCCACTTGACATCTTATGCTGCAAGATCCTGTACGTACAGACAGGTTTTCACACTACACATTCAGCCTTGCCTGGAAGAGCTAGATGTTGCTGTAGACTAGATAGCAAAGACGCAGTTGTTGCTTTAGAATGACTAAAGTTTTCTTTTTATGTCTCTCTGGTTCATTACTGAATTCTCATTCCTGTAGTGAGTTGAAATTCACTGGGCTTCCTCAGTGCAGGGGCAGATATAAAGTGCATCACAGAACTAATCCATGCATGTCACTTATTTGCTTTGGCAGAGCAAGTGGGCACGTCAGAATGGCCACAGAGATGTACTTGGGATAAAATTATACAATGAATGACAAAGGTCTGGTAACTCAAATGTCCATTCAAACATCCTTGCATCTCCGTAACACCTTCATATCAAGGAAGGAGGGAAATACTGAGATTTGGCCCTACTTTTCAGGGTAAAGGAGAAGCAGAAGATACACAGACCCATATTCAGAATTCCTGGAACTGCTAAGGAAAAGGGATGGGATAAATACCCAGAACAGGGTATGACCTAAAGATGCACAGCATTTAAAGGGGAGCACTGTACATTCCTGATGCCTTTGCTACAGCTAGCTAGAGTTTTTCTCCAAGTGAAAGTAAATAGTGATACAAATGCCTAAGCTGTGAAGAATGCCTAGAGCTGGATTCCTGTAGCCCAATGATTTATGGCATTGTTTCTTCCCCTGGCCAACTGGCCAGCAGTTGCCTCTTAAGCTACTGCCTTTACTGTGTTGTGCAGTCTATTATTGCTCCAGACTCTTACTCATTTTCACTCTGCTCTTTGTTTTAGTGGAGGGCTGGGCAGGATTCATTACACCAAGACTTACATATCACAGTGTTCCCACAATATCTGCCATTACTGGTTGTCTTTGGTCTTGTAAATGGTTTCTCTGCACATGCCTAGGTGGCCCACAGTGTATTCAGTTAATTGCCTGAATTATATTTTATGTGACATGCAGATCTGGACAATTTGTTCCACTAGGAATCTTTCCCAGTCCTGTGCTGAAGAGCTGCCACTGAAAAGCTTAGAGAAGCCATGTAGCACTGCCTTAGTCCTTTGGGGTAGCATATTTGGGATTTATTTTGAGACCTTGTGGTGCCAGCTGGTCAGTTATGTCTATAGCTGCAAAACTGATCCTAGACTTGTCATTTCTCCTCATCAGAAATGTGGGTGAAAGAGCAAAAGTGCAATCAGTGCAAGAGAAGAACGAAGTGCACAGCTTGTGTGTGTGTAAGCAAGTGCTTGTAGCCATAAAGAACCGCAGCTGAGTGCTGTGAAATGCAAAGAGATGGCAGACAAGGCCATAGCTGTCACTCAAACACCACAGTGATGGAACTGAGATTGGCCATAGAAAATGGCTGACCTCTGGGTGCAAGCCTCAGCTGTAGCTAATTTCTGCTTGATGTAAGTAGGTTGCCTAACTCCATTTGGCATCATCCTGTAAAAACAACTTGTGTAACTCAAAAACAAAGGGAAGTTTGTCTGAGTCATCTCTGTGCAGTAAGGGTTTCTCTCGTGGCTTCACTAGTGAGGACAGTGAATTCACATGCATCAGTGTTTGCTTGTTGCAGGACTGAGCTTGTGAGCCTTATGCAGACAGTGCACAGTGCTCAGAGTAAAGGATTTTTATAATGCACATCTGAATATGTGACTAACTCCTCTCTCCATCTGTACAAAACCAGAGCTACAAACCTTCCCTGTTCTTTATACATGTACAAATTGGAAGCTGTAACTATAATCATTACTAATGGCAAGGTCAATTTTGCATGAATATTAGGTAGAATACAATGTAAGCGTGTTTCATACTACTGTAATCTGGAACAACCCTTAAATATAAAATTTTAAGTGCTCCATATCCACTACCTGCATATAGTCTAAAAATGTCTGGCAACAGAAATCCATCTACATACCCAAATAATTCTTATATAACTCAGAAATGCCTTTAGCATAATTTATGAAGGTTGCTTAGCTGATATTTACGGCAGCTGCAGTAAATCCAAGATGCTGCTTCAAACACCACTCACAGTGTCTCCCTAAGATGTAACCTAATACTGTCAAGAAGCGTCAGCCTTAAACAAATAGCACAGCACTGTACTAAATAAAGATTATGACAATCTAATGCTGGCCTTCAAACCTGAGATGTTTAGGCACAGCTGAATTGTTTTTTCTTTTTTTAAAAGAAAAAGGTCAGACAGAAAAAAACAGTTTTACAGAGGTCAGCTGGTTCACAACTCAATCATATTTTGCTATTCTGTAAAAATTCTGTATAGAAAACACATGACGAGAATTTGCTTTGTCCTTCCAAGAGAGGGATAGGAAGGATGACCTGCCACCTATGTTTCAGTGAAACAGCTGCTAGTTATTTTACTGATGTGGAAAATAATTAAAGTAAAATTGCAAAGTAACACAGTCACTGTGTTGTCTTTTACTGCATTTGTCCCATTCTCCTGAAGGCGACCTGCATGCTGTTTTTCTGTACATCCATCTTCCATGCTTTAGTTTCATGCGCTATGACTGTCACAGTGGCATAAAAATCCCAAGCAGCCCTATTCTCCCCTGACTCCTCTACAGCTCATTTCAAAACGGTCAAAAAGGGTTAAGGCAAAAGCAGGCAGAGAAGTGAAGTGACAAGGCCCATGTCACACAGCAGCTTAGTACCACATTCAGAAATAGAACCCAGGTCTCCCGAGTCACACTCTCTTAGATAATGCTGTCATCAGAAATAAAGACCAGTTGTAGGCTAACTGGTTGATGAGCACACACTGGTTTGCAGGAGGGACAAGTGACAGGCCTAAGATTTCTCATCTTGTCATGCCTGCTCCTCATCCAGGGGAGAGATGTGTTAAGGGAGGAGACGTCTTTTCTTCAGAGATCCATTTTGCAGAAGGAGGGAAAGGGGTCACCAGTCCCCTGAGGAATGTGGACTTTGAAAAGAAAGAGAAAATTCCTAGTAAGAAGATTTGATAACAGTTTGGAAAAATAAATAAACTAGGAAAAAAGAAAAGGACCGAATTTAATACTTTAATTCTAGACCACTAGTAATAACGGCATTGCCTTCCCAAGGCTGAAATGTTCAGTTTATCAATCCGTGGTGAACCTGTAAGAAAGAAGAACCCATGGAACTCAAAGTCATAGTGCTAGTAATCTTTTCTGGTTCTCTCTCTCATTTTTTGGGAAGGATCCTATACTTCATTTAATTTCTTCAGGCCTTATTTGCATAATCATATCTCTACAGTCATTTCACTTGTCCACATCCTTCTGACACACAACAGGCTGTCACACTGTGTGTGAAAAGATCCACGCTTGGGGAAGTTCCTTTGCTTAGCACTCAGCACACTGCCTTGTGTACCCACTTCACACCCAGAAGCCATCTGCTATCAGTTTAGTGGTATAATTCGGTCTTCCTTCCTGGTTTGGGTGGAAATTCAACAGCAAGCTAGATAGGATAAGTGCATGTATCAGTATGGAGGGTCCTCTCGGGATGTTTTAGAGTAATAGGAACTGGAGTGTTCATCTAGAAACATGCCCAGATGCACACTCACTCATGTTTGCTTACAGACCAGCCTGCAGTGAAGTGAACAGAGAGGACCCCACTGGTATCCTTGGCTTCCCAAAAGCCGTGCTGATCAGACCACGAATCACAGGAGGTCAGTCCTAAAACTTAATTTTGTGTTCTCTGATTAGAATATTGGAAGCAAAGCCTCCTCAAAGATATCCATCAGGATCTCCGAGGTGAAACAAGTAAAACACACAGAAAAGGGAGATTTTCTCATCTGTTCTTCTATGCGAGTTCCTCCAATAGGAACCGGTTCCCCTAATGGGGTCATTTTATAAACAGTTTTCACTTCAGAAATTAAGTAAGAGGTCTTATCAGCAAGCAAATGTTTCAGCAGCTTGTTTGATTACCTTAAAAGAGTTCATATACTTTTATGCCACTGCTTTGGTCAGGCAATCTGGAATTATACTCCCACTTCCTAATGCTAAGTGCAAAGTTCATTTTCAACTCATTCCTACCTTCATTTTGATATCAGGTTACTTCCCTTTCGTCCCTGCTGTAATATGGTTGTGATAATGCCTCTTATGATTAACCACATTTTTACATATCAATTAAAAGACTTGCCTCAGGAATATGGTATTTGAGAAAGGAAGAAGGATAATAAACTGCTAAGTACGTTATTATGGCATATAGAAGAGCTTAGGTAAATAATTATCATCTTACCTTAAGTCATGACAAGGTATGAATCAGAGTGAACTTGTTACACAATTGACAAGTAAAAAGATTATTCAAACATGACTTTAGATATCCAGTGGGGAGAAAGAGATTACAGCCCATCCTGTTGTGTATTTTTTATTCTCCTGGCTCTGCAGAAAAGAAAATATTCTATTACAGCTGACCAGAATTTCTGATGGAATGCAGTGGGTTGTAACAAGTTTATCAAGTGAGCTAGTGTCTTCCACTACTGGAAAAAATAAAAGGCCTGCTTGTGCGAGAACTATCATTTCAGTAATCTGTGTCATTACATTCCTGTCTTTGGCGAGCTCTGCATGTACATGATGTCTAGGTTCAAATGGCTTCGCCATGGTTGGTTGCCTCCCATTCCCCAGGCAAGTTGGTGTTCTGCTGCTGATGTTGCTAGCTAAATAATTGGGAAGTGATCTCATGCAGTGAATGTTAACCTAATACTCAGTGAGATTAGCAGAATAATTAATTCTATCTACTGAGGACATGACTGGCTGGTGTAGACAGGAAATTATTTTTCCTTCAAAGTGGGGTTGGCATACCACTGAGAGACATTAATTACACCAGAGACTAGGCAAGGATCTAATCGTTTTTCCTGTTGCATGCTAAGGGTGAATCCAAGCACTTGGAGAAATGAAAACAAAGGGAGAGCTCAGGAATCGACTGGTGCTGGAGCCTCCCCCCAGCAACAGCAGCAGTGGGCACTGCACCCTTACTAATGGCATGTTGCCATTGTCTACACTGCACAGAGAAGTGCTGTGCAGGTTGCAGGAGGAGGAGACCTATTTCACTGCCTCTCAGAATAAGATCTGGTCTGGTTACAGAAGATGGTGAAGGCAGAGTACACATGACCGTTGCAAGATGGAATAGGAATCAACAGGAAGCATCATTAGTATCTAGAGGATTACATGAGGACTGTGCCTTTTTGAAGGCATCCGACTACTACTGCCTTGCTTCCCCTTGGGGCATCAAAATGTCTGATTGTATGCAGAGCTACGCCCTGAAGAGAGCAGGCAGAACTGCAGGAGAAAATCACAAATCGCTACTGACGACAACAGGAAGATGATTTTAGGAGTCGTATAGCCTGATATTAATGCTAATACTATCCTATCATTGTGTGCATCTATTACAATCTCTAAAAACAAGTTTAAATCACTGCCTATGTCTCAGGGAGATCTACTGTTTTTTCACAACGCTTGTTATCTTGTAACTGAAAGTTTATGCCTCAGTCCTCCTTAACTGACATGAACAGTGTCAGAGAAAGAAAAAGTTTCTGACTTTTAAACTATGATGCTCTGGAACTGAGAAGGCTAGACATGTAACTATTTGTAATTATTTAATTGGGACTCTTTAGTTAATGTTGCATTAACACTTTGCATAATCTAATCTCTGCCTTACAGATGTGCTATTTTAAGCTTTAAAATTCCATGTCGCAATTTTCAGGATAAAGAATTTTGATTGTAATGATAGATCAGAGGGGAAAGTGACACGAGACAAGAATGCATAGCTGTGATTTTTCTCCCTGGCCAAACTCTCCTCTTACGTTGTGCTCCATAGAATGAGGAGTAAAGATGAAGCCTGCAATTAGATTAATTCTACAATTGATTCCAAAAGACTCACTGATTAAAAACAACTGTAAGGAACCAACATTTAGAAACTGAAGCAAATGCTGTTTATGCACCAGCAACTTTGTTAAAAACTGAAGAAAAAACCCTCAAGTCAGAGGAACAAGCCCAAGGTTTAATTTATATAAATTGCAGCCACCCGCTCACTCAATTTCCAAAAGAAAGCTTTTTCTGCATGGTATAAATCAATTTCTCCAGCTAAAGGAACCTCTGGGAGTCTTACCCATTTAATCTTCCATCTGAGTTTGCCAACCTTTCCCCTTAAACTATATGCTTTATTAGAAATTTAGTAAGTGGTTACTTTCAACTAACCAACCATTACCTGTCTCCAGACAACCAAATGCACACATACATTAAATGCAGCAAAACATGAAAAAATGCATAAAGGTAGGGAATACTGCAGCGCTAATGAAATATTGATTGTTAGCATAGAGCACTGTACAAAGGCACTAATGGCTATGGAATGAAATTCTGATATAGAGTCTGAAGAGCTGTTCTGTTCTGTTTCATATCATGCCCATTTGGCACTAACCCATTTCCTCTAGGTGGCTGTCTCAGGGATTGTCACTTGCAGAAAAGCAGTGAGTGTCACTTAAGGGATCCAGATGTCAGTGGAACAAATATGCAGAACAGGTTAATGTTATCGCTTCATAAAAGCACAGATGAGCCCTTACTTCGCCATGCTATATGGGAATATACTTCTCCAGTGGGAATTAATTTTCCAAAGGACTTACAAGATCCCAAGTACTGCCCAAAGAACAAGAAAAATACTTTTATCCTCCAAATAGGTAGTGATCAAGCAAATAGGTTATTCTGGGTCTTGAAATCCTTGCAGGTCACTAGGAAATTCGGTTCTTACTTCTGGGCCAAATGCATCGCTTCTGTAATTCCACAGATGTGTAAAGAAAATGAACACTGCTGACATTCTGAAAGTACTTGTAAGTACTTTGTTGGCTATGGAGTTGGTTTTCCACCTTCAGTTCACCTGTCACCAAGCATGCTCAGTGTCTATGACTGAAGTCACTGAAGTCTCCACTATTTTTATCTGGCCTCTTCCTAATTTTGCGAAGTGATTTCTTGCAGTTGAACTAGGATTTTTCTTCTGAATTGAAAATCAAACAAACAAAGCCTTAAGACCTCTGTCCTGCTTTCTGAAAATGGTGCTTCCTGGAAGTGGCATTTCTTTTCCTTGGAGACTGCTGTTGCATGACCACATTGTAGGGCAAGGATGAGCTAGGTTCAAAAACACCTTCAAAAATGCATCAGTGGGATCAGTTTCCTATGGCAGCCCCTGACAAGCAGCAGTTTGTATTAACTGGACTTCTGGCAGATATGCACTTGACCAATAAAACTTGCATCCAGACAACAGTCAGCAGAGGAACCAGGATCTCAGCAAGCTTAAAAGCTGAATTCACTTTTATCAATCTACAGTTAGCACAGCTGTGGTGCTCAGCCTCAGTGCCTGAAATGCTGACATTGGGACTTCACAAAACTTTTATTGCCTTATTCCATATTCCTATAAACCATATTCCCAGCATATTTCGTGTCTGGATGGACAGCATCCTTCCACCTGTCTTACTGGCTGAACTAAATGAGGAGCAACACCTATATCTAGGTCTTTTCACTGAAGTGTATCGGAAAGATCTGTTTATCAGTACATAAATGCAGAGCTAACTCACCCACAGCAGGGGTTTCTTGGGGGGTTCAGATAAGGAGATGGCATTGCATGTTTAACTGCAAGCGTAGTAGGAAGCTCTGAATCATAATCTTCATACTTGTAATTAATCTCTGGTATCCTATTGAAATGCAGGTGATCTTAGAAAATAGTGCTGTGAGCTTTTGGCAAGAATCAGAACTATTGATTTTGCTGGTGTGCAGAAAATTTAAAAATACCAGTGGCTTAACTCAAGGTATTTTTTCCCTTTGCAACAGAAAACTTTTGTAAGTGGGGAAATGTGTGGAAGATGAGAGTTGCTACCTGCTATTAGGTCAATCCATTTCACACTGTCTTGAAATCCTGCCACTTGGTTAATGATAAGCGATCAATTCCACTTGTAAAAGTCTCTGAAATATGTCTCTTGAAAGTACTGCCTCTGCCATTTCGTTTGCATATCAATTACATGTGATTTCTAAAAATTAAAAAGCCATTTGCTAAGAGAATCACAATTAAAAAGGGGAAAAAAGAGATGTATCCAAACAACATTGAACCAAACTGTGAATAGTGAATGAGAACACTGTACCTGAGACCATGTTCCTCCAGCCATGCTGCAGATGGGGTTTGCTCCTTCAGACTTGAGACCTTTCGCTTAATTCTGTCCACCTATCATCCTGGACCATCTCCTGAAAACATTGTAAAATGCATTTTAGCATGTGGTAAGTGATGTTTTACATCCTGATTTGTATGTGCTTCAATATTCTCACATACGTTGCATATTTGTCGTTTGTGGGCAGTTAGTCTGATTTATGAACTGATGTTAATGTACATTATTTACTTGTACACGCTCCGGTTTTGTGCTGCGTAGTCTAACTGTAATGAGGTAAAAGAACCCTCATGGTTCTGCTTAAGGCATGATTAAGGAGTCTGTGTTAACAAGCTGGAGGAGAGGGAATTCCTATTGTAATCAGTGCAGCATCCACTGAGCTCAGCAGCGGCCTTGCAGGTGGTTTGTTAGCAGTAGGATTTATGGTGATGGCTTGGGGACCCTTTGAATCAAAATAAGACAGTCAGGAGGAAAAAGATCACCCTTTAAAATTACCAACTGCCATGTCCGTCTTGCTCTTCCTCCTAACACATCTGTGAAAGTGTCTCCTTTTTTATCAATTCTTCACAGCATTGGAATTAAATTTTACCAAGAATTTTACCGAGGTTTTTTTCTAATGCCTTAACTAGTCCTATCTAGTGCAATTCCTTTGTATCATATCTTGAATACTTCCACCCTCTCCAAATCAGACAAAACTGCTGAGGGCTCCACTGCACACAGGCAAGGCAAGTCCCCTCAGCACAAGCCTGTGCAACGTGGATACTGCAGTTCCACTCCAGTAAATGTCTCATTCCCAGCCCATGTCATGACTTCAGATCTTTCAAGAGCAGAATGACAAATAATTGCAGGTAATGGTATGCAACTTGCTAGAATCAAGAACGAATACTAAAGCAAGGGTATTTCCTGGTTCACGCTGGGATCTAGCACACACTGGATTTCTGTGTTTAAAGAACAACAGCAAAAAAAAAGACTGAATTGTGAGATTTTTGCCTGATATCTGAGAGATGTTATGTAGACTGAAAAAGCATCTATAACTACATCACGAGACCTTATAGTCTCATGTTCCTGTCCTTTAAAGGCTTTCATAAATGGCTGTTCAATTTGAAAAGACTTGACTGTAATCTAATAGAACTATAAATACCATTACAGTGCATATGATAGAAAGCAAATGGACAGGTAGTAAAACACAGAAAAATATCATGAGAATCTGCTGTTGGAAAGGAAAGGGCAAATCCCAGCTAGTGTAGAAATGAGTGTTCCATTCCTCTCAGGATTTGCTTTAATCATCTTCCCAGTGGCTGAACCTCTATTTGGTTTTCAATAGCTTCTGAATCAAAAGCATCCAAGTATTATAGTCAAAATATTTATTACTGAAGAGAGTAATTCCACTGCCAGCTAGAGATGAAATTAATCCTTTTGTAAGCCAACAGCAGGAAATACAGACCCAAATGCTGTTTCCCTGGATGTGCTGGAACTGGTTGTGAATACAGCCTGGCAGAGGGCTGATAAAGGAAGCTGGAAGTACTGTGCTAATGCAGGAAAGCCACTTCCATGGGGTTAGGACTGACATTGGAGTTCTGCTCTAGATATGGCTTTGTTACAGTTGTGAGCAGACTTACAGTATTTCTATATCTACACATACACTTAATTGAACACAGTGACAGAGTCAGGATTAATTAGGTTGCATTTCAAGATCTCAGTTTTTGTGGATAGAATGTGTTGGAGAAAAACAAATGACTAATTTTTAATTCACACTATTATGTCTCTCAGTTATAGCACATATGCCACATAAGAACAGAGTGCAGAGAGATTTCAGCAACACTCAGCTGCAATAGCATATGCTAGTGAATATCTACTTTATTCTATTTATTTTCTTTCAAATTTGTCTTTCAGTTTTGAGTCAACTTCATGCGTCTGATCTCACTTGCAGGAATAAAATCACAGAAGACAGCAGAAGTACATCGATGTAAAATTAGGATGTCTGAGATCCAGCATCAGATCTGCCATTTGTTGCATTCAAGTGTGAAGATTCAGACCAGTCATAATCTTCTAATTGGAAGGCAGAGGTCTCTTTGATGAAAGCCGGTTATAAAGATATGAGAAAAGACCCATGTTCAGCTTTGATTTCACTTTGCACGGGAGGTCAAAGTGCAAAGGGGAAAACTAATCAAATAACAAAACCTCAGGTTTTGGATTTTAAGATTGAAAATTTTAAGGATTTTAAGGATTTTAAGATTGAAGAACAGAAATGTGTGCTCTTCAGTTCTTCATTGGACTGCACTGGAGGCAGAGGACAGCCAGGTCTCCTTTATGTCAGGAGACTGAGGTCTGTAAACCAGCAGCTCAGACATATGGCATCAGCCATTAAGAAATCAGTGGTTCTCCGATTCATTTTCATGAGAAGGATGGTTGAAGCAGGCTGCCTTGAAAGAGATACAAGAGTGAGATGAAATGAACATGATCTTCATGCAGATTGGGGATACAAGTTTACCCTTGTTTTCAGAAGCAAAAATGATTAATGGAGTACAAGCACAAGAGACATGAGTGAACTTTAACAAACTCTGTAGCATGCTGAAAGGTATGATTTGTGAGCTGTATTTTCTCTGTGGGCCTTTCCTATCTATGCATCATAAATATGCACACTGGCTACAAAATGAGACTGAGAATCTGTCCTAGCCTTAAAATCTCTGAACCTCCTCCCTTCTCCTCATCTTGCCTGTCTGTGCAACCGCTCACCCTCTTTGGATAATTTACAGGTGTAACCTCTTTATAAGCTAAGCTTGAGGGTGGAATGTAAGAACATAGCTGGGCATCAGAATGCCAGTGAACTGCAGAACTCAGCTGCTATTTGACTGCTTCTTATTCAATGTAGGTGTGATCCAGGTTGGTCAAATGGCAATTTTACAATCCACCCTGAGAAAGAAGCAGTTCATAGTTACCTAGAGGGGGCAGATCAGAGAAAAAGAGACACCTTAACCTCTTGTTCCTCTGATTCATCTCTCCTTTTAGTTAAGAAGCTGACTTTCTGTTCTGTATGCAGCTACTTGAGCAGACTGCAGCAGGCATTGGGAAAAAAAGCACTGAGCCCATCCATCTTTCCTTCTTGCCCATCTGCATCAGTTTAGCAGTCCCTGTTTCCTGTTCAGGAGCTGTAACCACTAAACAAGGCACAGCAGGGCATGGAGTATGCTTGCACTCTCCCCAGGGTCCCTAAATAGCCTAAGACAGTAATGTTTACAACAATATTTCTTGCATGCAAGCTTGTAAATCTGGTTGCCTTTTTAGGCTCCCCTTTCTTTCCTAGATGGCTTTTGGCTGTAGGCAGTGTTTATTGTGTAAATCAGCCTCTGGACCCTGCGGGCAATTTCATACAGATTTCTTGCAGAGCAGATGCAAGAAAATTCTAACTCCTAAGGTGTTGAGATCCAGCTTTCTGGTATATGCTCATCTCAAGAGAAAACTAGTCATGCTACATGGGACCAATTCTGGAAGGCTGTCTCTTTCCTGGGTGATCTGTGAAATCCAGGAAAGAGATGACAAGGATGGAAATGTTTCCAGTGTGGTTTAGCAAGAGCAGCAAGTCGCAGTGCAGTGCCTGGATTGAAGGGCCCTTAGCACATCTTGCATCCTCATTAAGATTGGGGAATGCTTTTCAAATGAGGGGATTGATGTGGTTTTGTTATAATAATGCTGCCCTTTGCTGACCTTAATGCTGTAAGGACCGATCTTGAAAATATCACTCACATCCAGTTGCAAATTTAAAACCTAAGCTGAACTAAAATCCAAACAACAAAAAAAATACTGACATATTGCTTTTTATCAGAGTTGGAATAAAAAATTTCTGAGTGCAAAAAGGCTCTTGAGTCACCAAGCAAAACCAGAATTTACACCTTTGTGCCTTTTTTTTCTCCTAGAAGAAAACAAATATCTTCCTACAAAAGTAATTGTCATTTTTAATCCAACTAAACAAGAGCATATGATCTATTCAGATGGAAGGCCTTTTTGTCAACAGATTGTAAACTAGTTAAAAAAAAAAAAAAGAAAAGAACTCTTTGATTTGAAACTGTAGATAAAAGCTAGACCCACAAAGGAGCAAAGAGGAAGCAGAACAATCAATCATTCCAATACTTCCAAATGCTAATTGCCTCCAGCACCATTTTAGCACCCTGGAACAAGTCAGAAATGAAAACCTATTTAATGTCAACACTTCTAAACGATAGTAATGGTTTTCACCAGATTATTAGAAAGCAATTTTATTTAATTCAGTGATGGGACTTGCATCAAATTTCAACCTTACCTAAGCCTTGGCAATGCACCAGATGAGAAAATGTAACTTTGGATCCAATAAGACTGATTTTCCTTTTGGATTTCAGAGATAGCTTCGTTATCTACATCCACAAAGACCTTTTTTTGCCCTCAAGGGCACTTGGCAGCTCAGTGAAGACATTCTATTGCAATTGCTCTTTCTTTTCTGTTCGCATTATCTAAGTGTTCCAGTAACAATGTACGATCAAGCCAAATGTTTGAGTTATACCACAACAAAGATTTAAGTCATACTTCTGCCGCTTTCCTCCCTTCCATTCAGAGCTATTTCTACTGTTGGTTCTAATGATATGGTCAGGGAATAGAAACTCAAATTTTAGCATATCTTATGTTACCTCAAATCATTTTCAGTAACTGGCATGCTATCCCCTTGGCACAGAGCAGCAGTAAGAATAAAACCCACTTATGTGCACTTCCAAAGTCACAGAATGTTTTGGTCACTGTTAAAATCCCCACCTATTGCTTGCATACACTATCCTACAAATTACGTGTTGGCTGAGATCTTTTTCCACAGGGATGTGTTTTAGTCCAATGAACTGTTGCCAAGGAAAGAGCTGGGAAAGGCTGTCCCATAAGAGCTATGGTGCATAAGGATTCATGTCTTGCTTTCCTCTAAGCTGCAACATTCCAATTATGTTTTGTTTTGAAGTGCATGAGGAAGTTTTGACTTCTAAAAGAAAACATAAATATCTTCAGCTCTCCTTAATGAAAAGGCAAAATGTGTTTTTTGAGAATGCAAACATTTTTTTATCAGAAAAATCACTTTCTGCCCACCTCTTTCAGCTCACACCTTAGAGCTCCGAATTTCCTTTGGCAGAAGGCTATGGGATGCATACAGCACCTCTTAGGCAGTTCATTACAAGGTTTTTTGTAACTAACAATGACTTTTGCCCTAGAGACGTCCATGTTGTACTGTGAAATGAAATGAGAATATCTGTTTAGCCACGAATATTCATTGTATATAACAGTTCAATGACCGGCTTATTTCTCCAACTTCAGTGCTTTCCTTTCAGAAGCACTCATTGTGCAGGCATCTGCAGCTGTGTTTAAAGCAGTTAGGTTTCACACAGGCACTCTTTGTTCTCAGTTTTGTTTTAAGTGTAAAAGTGGCTTCTTGGTTGGTAAAATATACCCAATATATGTAACTATGGCAATTATTTAAGAGCAGCAGTTTCCAAATAAGAATTTTATAGCACAGAAATAACTCCTTAGCTATTCTGACATTAAACCATGCTTTGGAGACCTCGCAGAGATTGTCTTTCAAATTAAGAATGATTCTACCTTGCTGAGTCCAAAGCAGGGCAGCCCATCCATGAGGCAGAGGGCAGCAGTTATGATGTGCTCTCCTGTGGCTGCATTCTACTACCAACGTGATGTTTTCCACATCTGAAGCACACTCAATTTCATTAAAAGGTTGCTAAAGATATTCTTGCAGTTTTCCCTTCTTCAAAACACATCTAAATTACATCAAAAGCCAGAGAACAAGGAAAATCTCCTGCAGTAGCAGTGAAATATGTGTCAGAAGTGAGACATAAGTTTCAAGTTTTGGGGAAGGCAATAAACAACAAAGAAAAATGGGATGGTGCCCAACAAAGCTAAAAATTCAAAGTTAAAAAATCATCCTCATTTTGTTAAACACATGGGTTGATGGAATATGCTCCTAATTCATACTCTGCTGTATTACTTAAACTATTCTCTGCATCCAGTTCTCTCTTCCTCCATTCACAGCCCCTGCCTGTGTTCTGCACTATGACCCCCAATGGGGGAACTCATGCTCTTCCCCTCCGTGCCAAGGGAAATGCAGGCAGAAAGGGTAATGATAACCATGGCTAATGTTCGTCATGGTTTTGGCCTTGGCTTAGAAAGCATTTTTGAGCTCTATGATACTCTGTGCACACAGTACAGAATAACAGTAAGCCTCTGAGGGTAAAATAAGGATACAGTTGTGAAAAGGACAGGTAGATCCTCATTTTGCAAGACATGGCAAAACTATTATTGCAGAGTTTTCCACTGCAGAAGTGTTAGGCCTTGGGGCATCTGAGCTGATACCTGTGACACTGCAGAGCCACTGGGGACCTGTCAGTGCAGAGTGGTTGAGAGATGCCTGGCCAGTGCCCTGGGCAGGCTGCAGCCCTGTCCCCCCGGGGTACCTCCCAGGGTACACAGAAGTCCAGGCTTGGAAAGACATCTGGGGACACAGGAGCAACAACACAACCCCAGAGAAAGCAGTCTAAGACAAGCAGCATTAATAGCTCCCACGAGTGGCTCTTTTTCTCTTCAGCCTGTATTTGAAGTAGTAGCTTAGAATGAAGCTTAGCCTCTGGAATATCAAAGATGGGTGCAGTACATGTCACAAGATTCCTTTAAGAAGTAATAATTATTTCAGAAGATTATATTTTCAGCACAAAGATCTTTCCCCCTTTTTGTCTAGGGGACAAAAAATGCATTTTTTTTTTCTCCTTTGGTGCCACTCTAGGTTTTGCAGAATTTGGCAGCTTGATAAGGTTGATATGATTTCAGCGATTTCTTTCAGTTTTACACTTCAAGTTCCATCCTCTTTCCTAAAAAAAGAAGTCTCTTCTGTCATTAATTTTTGCACATTTTTCCCAAAATGTGATGTGTCTTTAGCACTCCTCTTTTGTTGTCACAAGTCTAATTGACAGTTCTGTCAGGCCTGGGGGCCTGACCAGCATACGATGTTCTCAGTCTCATCACATACTTACCAATACCATCAGCAAGGGATGTTCACATGGATTGAAGACAAGATATTAATGACTAAAGTTAACAGAAGAAAAACACTTAAAACTTGCTTTGACACCCTTTGAAGTCAATTAGCATATTTTGATTGGATTCATCAGACTGTGGGTCAAGCCCACAAAGCATCATCTGATGCTGAGAGCCCCAAATCCTTATCAGTATATTAGCATGAGAGAAATCTTTGTTATTCATACAGGTCACTCAGTTTCTGCTACATCTTTTTTTTACTTTACCATCATGCACTTCAGCGCCTGGAGACTGCCACATCATTTTCCTTCCCTCGTTCATTCCTGCACTGAGAGAATCAAACCAGTATCTGACTGTATTTCAGCTCCTTTTTTTCCCCTCGCACTGATTTCTGACTTCAAACCATAGTGTTAAACAGAAATGCTTTCCTAATAATGTAACAAATGAAAAGTGCATCTCAGAGGAAACAAACACCTTCAGCGGCATAAAATGTCATTCATATTTATGTTGCAAGAAATGATGGTCTACATCCGTTCAAAATGAGGAGCTAATGGAAGGTAGGCCAAATGTCTTTGGCTCAGAGGAAGTGCTGTTTTCACACTCCATTATACTATACATTACTGGAGAGCTCCATGAATCCACAAAATCTGAATGCATTAGCCCTGCAGAAAGTAATCCACGTTGCTAAATCAGAGTTCATTTCACCTCCAGAACCTTCAGACATTTGTCACCGTTCCCTTGACATGCATTTAAATTTGCTGAGTTAAATCCATAATATTGTCGTATTCATAATCATATGTTTGTCTGTAGAACAAAAGAAAGCCCCTATTCTGGAAATTAAGTTTTATAGCACGGGGACTGTCCTCTTTGTTCTGTGTTTGTGCATCATTTACTTTAGCCAGATCAGGAATGTAACCCAAATTATCATGGTGATCACCTCAACAGATAAAATGCTCCATCTGCTTTTTAGAGTTCTGTTCAAAGACTGTTTAAGTCAGTGGGAGAACAGCAATGGACTGTGATGGGCTTCTGGATCAGAGCTCTCCAGAGAAAACTTTTCCTGAAAGGGATCCTAGAAGATCGAAGCACCGACATCCCTCTGGAAATAAATTTAATTACTTTGAAATCTATAAACCCGTGTTTCTTCCATTTCATCATGGATTTACTGAGAGATTCTACACTGCTTCCTTTCTACTGCAATATTTAAACACATGCAAAGTACTATTTTATTATTACTTCTCTCTCTAAGTTCAAGCCCAATGCCCCACATGAATCGAAGTAAAACAGAGATGAACGACAGCTTAGTAAAAGAGGAAAAGGAACTATTCTCCCTGTAACTTCTTTACTTCTCTGCTCACTGTGTTAAACCTTGCTTCTTGCTGCTTTTATCATGACCTGTGAGATGCTCATATGACATTGTTGACCTAATTTTTGGTTCTTTGCTGCATTGGCTCCTGGTCTCGTAAGATAAGCACCTTTTTCAGTTGATACAGGCTGGAAGTATAATAGGTTGAGCATCAGCCACCCTAAATGGAAAGTCTGTCAGCAGACAAAACACTGTACTGGAGATTGAATGGAGTAGAAGGAACAGAGTGAAGTGAAGCATAATTAAATATGTGGGAGCTATTTTTGAATCTATTGAAATGGGAGACAACTGAATGGAAAAGAGCCAAGAGAGATTCAGTTATGCTAGAGATGGAAAAGGGAATCTGCACACCCAGGTTTTGGACCCAATCACATTATGTCTGAATTTTAAAATGGTCAAGACGTTGTAGCACTGGAGTTTGGTTTAACCAAAGAAGAAACGGGGCTAGCAGAGGTGATGGCAGCTGCAAGCAGTGCACAAAGCCCTGAGATTTTTGGGAAGAAGATCTCTATATGGGAAACACTAAAACAGTGTAATTGTTCTTACCAGTTTGTTCGTTTGTTTGTTTTTTTGCACTGAATCTTTTGCTGAAATTACCTACGGTTTCAGATGTCAACAACTGGATTAATCCATTTATCAACAAATGGATCCATTGTCAACAAATGGATTAATCCATTTATGACAGGCAAATTGAAGTTGCTACACACAGACACGGCCTGCCTTGTCTGAGAATTTCATTTTGACATGGATTTACCTTCATAAATACACAGCTGCCTCCATATTGCTTAATAAATGCTAAGTTGAGTGCTAGTCACGGCTGAGCTAGTTTCATCAGTTGGAGATCAAACTAGCTGGACATGATTTGAAATAAGACTTTGCCTTATTCTTTGGGAAGGAGTGTAAGTTCTTTTGATCTCAATCCACTCCAGAAGACATCCTCTAAGCTTTAGCACATTATCTCCAAGTGAAATGCATCTTGCACTACATAGAACAGGTAAGAGTAAATTAGAAAGCATAAAATCTGCTCAGAAAGAGGGATACTGAAGCTAGCATTACTTTCTGTGCAGTCCTGCACAACACAATCTGTGTCCACTGCAGATTTCCATGGAAACATTACTGAAGTTCTTCTGAGCAGGTTGTTCAGGCTGGGATCCCACACGGACCGGGATTAGCCATCTCCATAGTCAAGAGAGAAAGGGGAAGATATTTCCAAATGACCAATTATGTGTTTTAGAAATCTGCCACTGGCTCTTGAAGAAAGCTGGGTGATGTGCTTGGACGGTATTTTAAGATCACTGAAGTTAAAGTAGTTAATATCTGGAACGTTCTGGTATTTGGTAACAGTGTCCTTCATCAATTTATGCTCCTTCTCATGGTAGGACCTCCCTGGAGGTCACTGCAGGCAGTGCACAATTAACGGCAAGCTAAGAAAGTGCACAGTGTTTGGAGCCCAATTGAACTCTTCAAAATTGTTCCCTATATTTCAGTCCTTTAGCATTTTTTTAATTGAATTACTTCTTTCCATTTTTTTTTCCATACATAATTTGATTATTACTGGCAACCTCCACGATTTAGACCTATAAAAGCAAAGAATGATGGACCAAAGGACTTGAACTCAATTTTCTAGAGTTTTTAGTTCAGGAAATTCATGGAGCAAAACACAGAAATTTAGAAATGTGACGATTAGTTATTTCTTGCTCTTAATCAATTTAATCCCTTACAGGTATTTGGATGACCTATGTAGCTTTCAGAGTTCATTTCAGATCACAAAAATAGATAAAGGAAGAGAAAATGTAAAATCATCTTTCTAGGCAGAATAAGTACAAATGGCAGGCAGTTAATTTTTTTTTAATAAACTATTTAGTAATATTTATTTAATGATTGCCAAATTCAGCTACTGTAACATTCTTTAATAACTCATAAAGCATATTTTATGCCAGCCATGAGATTTAATGGCATCACAGTGGGAAGAAAATCTATCTTGACATGAAGCTTCTGAAAGCAACGGTAAAAAATGAAGCTGGGCTTTTTGGAAGGGAAAAATATTCTTTCTATTGAGGTAAATGCTTTCTACCAGATTCTTCATCTGTGTATGGTAGCCAGGCAGCTATTATATGCGATTCAAGTCTGACAGTTGAAGAGCATGATGCATATTAGTGTGGGTAAAAGTAGTTGTGAGCAAGTTAAATTTAGACCTTATTACCTGCATTATGTTAATGCCTCTAGGTGCTAACAGATTGAAACCCGTTGTGATAGACACTGTACAAGCACATAGCAAGACTGAAGTCATTCAGGGCATGGACTGAATCAAAATAGACAAGACAGAAAAAGGGTAGGAGGTTTGGGGATGAAAGCAGAGAAAAATAAAGGAACTGGCAGAGCCAAGGGAAAAAATGGTTTATGAATTTTTTTGGCAAAAAAAATATATATTTCATCTGTAAGTGAGCATTTGTCAAAGCTGCAAAATGTTTTCATGAGCTTATTCTTCCCTACGCATATGAAGGAGAGACATTCCAGACAGTGTAGACCCAGGTTCAAATCTGGTTTTCAAGGATAAAAAGACTTTTGACCTGTGATCTTCTGAAGAGTGACCTAACGGCCGGGATGCTGCGGTTCGTCCTCCCCCAGGGTCTGTTCCTGAAGACAAAATACAGAGGTTTTCAAAACTGCACAGGGTTTTGTGGCATAGGAAAATGATTTTCAAGACATCTCTCCATAGGACATCAAGCTACCCCTGCAGAGACTGCTTTCAGCTGCCCTGGCCCTCTGCTCTCCCCAGCTGACCATGCAGTCTTACAATTGAGAAGCTGTGTTTTTATTTTTTCCTGTTTTGACTTTTCCTGACCATAAAACCCTCTGCTTCCTTTAGAGAATTGGAGCATTCTATTCTGACCTTATTAAGCAAATAGCAGCAAGTTTGTAAACTCTCCTAACTGCACCCACAGGGACTCTCTTTTTTTCTTCAGTTAGAAGCACTGCTGAAATATCTCACTGGCAGCTCTGAGCTCACTTTAACTCCATGTGCCTGATGCAGTGTGTGGTGGAGTTTAACATAGAGCCTCAAAACAAACCAAAATTACTTAATAGATTACCCATACCTACTAATAACCATCACTGAGCTCTGACTTGACACGATTACAGCTTGAAGCTGTGACAAAGGAGGCAGGGAAATGAAAACTGGTACTGATGTGCTGATTACTGATCATGGTCCCACGCTGTTTTATTTAATAGTTAAATACTTGTGCAGAATGATTTAATACAAGAAGACGCAGAGCATGTATATGTTTAGATATCAGATTAGTAGCTGACAAGCTTCATCATATCATGCTGCATTTCTTTGTCTGTTATGCAATTTCCATTTTAATGTCCTGAAAGGTGACTATTGCACAGTGACAGGCAACAGAGTGAGTTCCCATGTTTGAGGGTTTGGAAGGGCTGTCATCACACAATGGTTGGAGGCTTCTATCTTGCCTTGCTTTGCAAGGATGTTAAAAAATATTCCCCCTGGAACAGCCTAATTCCAGACTGCAGCAGCAAATGACTGGCTGTCATTCTGGTGAAGTTTGTTTTGAGGCTTAAACAATGGCTGATGGCATGCCTGAAAGAAGGCAAATATCTCTGAACTGTGCCCATTTCCTCAGAATTCCTTACATTTCAGCAGGAAAAATATTGATTCTTCTCCCATTTCACCACCCCCTTCCAATTGTATCTGTGCTCTGTGGATACCCAGGAGGCTGCCTGATGCCACTTCAGGGTAAGTTGTAAAAGAAGATGCATCAGAACTGCTATCCTCTGGCAAGTTCATTTTAACAGCAGTGTTGCTATAAACAGTGTCTTCAGCTTTACCAAGCTTAGTAACAGCAGCAGGAGAGATTATTGAATACAAGTCTGGGATCTATCAATAGGTACTTACCTCCTGCAGCACAGAGCGCAAAGATGGAAAGTGATATGTAGCACTGAGGTAGCAACACAGATTTTGATATTTTGCCACCTTGTTTCTTCATCATGTCCAGTGCTCTTGAAAACTCAGGATGGAAAGCCCAGCCTCACTATGTTCTCAGAACTGAAGAGAAGATGCAATTTCAAGGCATTGCCAGTTCTGTACAGGAAAACAGTTTTCCACAGATAAATGCCAATAAAGAAGGAATCATCTAACTAGCCAATACTTTTCTTTCCTTTCCAAGTCACCTTCGTAACCAGTTCCTTCATTTTCATAAGTTTGTGAAGAACTGAAATACCAAAGTTAAGGGGGTCAAACTAAGAGGTCAGATCAAGCCATGAACATTGAAATCAAAATAATCCTGTAAAACAAAACATCTAAACTTGTCACAGCTTGGAAATGGAATATGTGCCAGTAGCAAATGAGTTATGTGGCCAAGGCAAGTATCAAGAAAATTGCTTTGTAATTTTCTATTGCAGGTCATACAGCCCTACTCTTAGAAGGGCCACCAAAACTTCAATTTATTTATCCTCACAACATATTACAGTATGGAGAGGGAAGAAATACTTTTCCTTGCATTGAAATAGAGAGGGATCGAGGGACCAGATGAATGCAGAATATATTTAGCTATTTACTTCACATTGAAATGGCATTACAAGAGAATTAGAACAGGCAATATGTTTACATAATTTATTTACCTATATTGCTATAAAACTCAACAAGAGCATGCCAGGGAAAAGCAATCTGAGCATCTTCTGCAATCTGAGAGCTCAGCAAAGATAAAACAGAGTATCTACCAAATACACTCCTTCTTTTGGTGTGCCCCCGACCCTTTACTTAGCGACTGATTAATATTTATGCATACTACCACTTCAATTAGAAACCTAGTGAGATTAATTGGATGGAAAAATTCTTGCAAAGCAGCAGATAGAAAAAAAAAAATCAAAGAGAGCTTTTTCTCTCTTTGTCTATTGCCACCAAAATAAGGCAGGCAGTTACAGGTTTAGTACAGGGATGTACCCCCTAAAGTGTTTCCAAACTAATAACCTTTGAAACGGGTTTGCAGCCTTGGAGAGGTAGCAGAATACACAGGGGAAAAAGATTTGATTTAAGATGAACACTGGCTCAAGCACTCATTAAAGCAGCCTGCTCTACAACAAAATGTCACAGGGTCGCGTCCAACTCAGAACAATCTCAGTTTTGATTATTTTACCCCCTTAACCCTGCGGGCTGCATGATGTGAACCTGATACCTTGATCTTGGAATATCAAATCATCAGGAGTGGGAGCAAAAAGCTGCTGTAGCCTCACTGATAGCCATCTGGTGGTACCATGGCAGTGTGTAAGGCATTGTATGCCCATGGACAGCAAAGGGCTTAAATCACAGTTTTGCTTTTTTGCCATCAAACATCTAAAGAATATCATACTGAGATTTCATTTAACACGTGTGTGTGTGCGTTTCACAGGCTGGTTCATGTTTAAAAAACTATATACAAGTGAGCCCAGAGTGGATGAAAGCTCTTGCTGCAGTCCACAAGTCACAGCATTCCTTTTTCCTGACTGCATTCCAATGGGCTCATGGAAAGCAACTGCTAGAGATCACAAACTTTTCCAGTAGCAGGGGAAGCTGAAGCTCACAGACAGAAAGCTTTGGGTTTTCAGAGTGTTCTTGAGCATAAAGACATTGCTCACTATGCACCCTGACTCAGTCCTTTGCCTCCTCATCAGGACTGAGTGGTCGGGTCACTGGCAGAGTGAGGAATTTCACTCCCTGGGTGTCACACAGATACAGACTGATGCTGATCCCGGACCAGCAAATATTTGCACTTATCCTGTCAGCCTGCAGCACACCGCCAGCCCTTTACAGAATTCTGCCTAAACATCTTCAAAGAGCGCAGCCTGGTTGTCTGGACTTGGACTTCCTCAGCACCCTTATGGCAAGAGCTGTGTGGCAAGGCAAAGCCTAGCTCCTGACCTGTTCTTCAGTAGCAGTTTCATTGCCAGACCTGTGGACACACAAGCCACTGGTTCCTCCTCTCATTGCTGTTCCCTCTGTTTCTCCATAGCTGCCACGTAAGTATTCATATTCATTGCTTAAAATCTGCAGATACATTTTTTTAAAGTCCAACCTAAATATAAAAAAAAAAAAAGGAAGAATCTGCCTGCTGTGGCTTTTAATGTTACCTCTATTATTTAGGCAATGGCTTAACAATACTTCAATTACAAGATAGTTGTGGAGAATTTAATTCCATAAGATGCAAGCTCTTTAGCAGTAGGTATTATGCAGAGAGAAAAGCCTTGCTACTTTCATACTCCTGAAAATAAAGATGCAATTAGACCTCTGCAATTAAAGAGAACATTGCAAATGTATATTTCCATTTTCTGTGGTAATTTTTCATTTCTATCTCCAGCAATATATCACTTATGCTAAAAACTGAGCCATGAAGTGTAGTATTTACTATCAAGCCCCAAGAATACATGCTGCTCTTATTTACACCCAAGGGGCCTGAGGGCACAACCTGGTGTGGAGCCAACGTCAAGAGTTTGGGGGTGATATGTGCAATCATTAGTTTGAAGGCAAGCAGAGCTAAGAAAATACGTGTTATTAATCATTATGATTCATCCTATCTCAGTGACCAAAGACAAGCCATGCTGCATTACCAGGCTGTAATGTCATGCAAGCGGAGATAGTCTGCAAGCTTCAACCTGCAAAGCACAGAACTATGGGGATACTCCAAGCTGAAAATATTTGCCCATAGAGATGGTGATGCCCCATCCCTGCAGACACACACAGTCAGGGGATGGGGCTGTGAGCACTGATGGAGCTGTGGGTGTCCCTGTGCACTGCAGGCAGTGGGAACAGACAGCCTTTAGTGGTCACTTCCAACTCAAATGGCTCTATAACTCTATGATATGGATGAGGATATTTTCATATTCTAAGACCCGAAGTGACCTACAGAGATACTGTGAACAAAATAGGGTAGGATCAAAGACAGCACAAACAGGGCTTTTTATAACAAAAGGTTTTGTACTGATTCCCATTAGAACTCCACTTACCTACAGCATACATTAGTGCAGAACCTGCTCATTTTTCCACAACAATTTAAATAATTGCCTGCATTTCTCACTTGTGATTTGGGCAGGAGATTTTACCCGACTGGAGCAATAATGACTTGCCCTTTTGTCTCTCCTTTCTGCAGATGTTGCCCTCTTCAGAAACAATGAACCTGTATCTCTTGTCAGTTCTCCTACAGGTGTAATTCAGTTATTTCAGGGAAACTTTCTGATCACTTGCATCTGAGTGAGGAGAGGAGCAGGACCTACTCCACTTCTGTAGGCACTAGTACCCCACTTAGCTTCACAGAATGGATTCAGGATAATATAGGAGATTTCTTGTAAACAGTCAGATCCCTCTTTCTCTCACTGTTGAAATAGAGAGGCATTTGCTTGGAAAATAAGTATCACGTCTTTCCCCTCTCCTTTATTTTTCCAATATTTTTCCTCAAATCATCCTCAAATCGCTTCCACTACAACCCCAGCATAAATAAATGAGGCCTTCTGATCAAAAAAAATGTTTGTGTTAAATGGAAAACAACATTTCATTCTGTTGTCCTTTCAAATGGTTATTCTGGATGACAGAAATAACTGTTTGTCAACCGAAAAAAAAATTTTATGGGGCAAAATGTTTCAGCCTAAATTATTCAGCTAATGGTTATTACCTCTGCAAAATGGAATAAAGAGCCATGCGATGCTGCAATGGCTGAGGCAATTTTACTGCGGTACCTACAGCATCAATGTGAAATGTCTCCCTCAAGACACCACTCCAAACTTCAGCTTTCTTGGAGGAAGAGCCACTGCAAAGGCACATGCATAGTAGATTGGAAGGGCTCAATTACACTCTCGTTGTTTGCTGCTTTCTTGTTTCTGGCAGGAAGCTTGGAGCTGTCTACATGAGCTCAGAATTTTATTTGCAAGGTTGCTCTTCTGCTGCTGGTTTTAAACACTGGTTTGTGCAATGCTAGTTTCTCCTGCTGCCGTTTGGAGGTGTTTTCTGCTTTGATGGACAAGATGCTGGATATGTGCTTCCTTCTAACAGCATAATTCACAGATTCCTCAGCCTTCTTGGCATATTGAGCGGGAAATGGTTTATTGTACACTCTCCATGTGCACTAATTTTGGCAACCCTCACACTTAGCATAAGGAATGTAGGATGCCTTTGGCTCTATGCCCTCCTCAACCCCTAAAAAAAGACACCTTATCGGTGGTTAGCGGTGCTGTCAGAATAGAAAGTTTGCCTCTCCATTTCTACTAAAGCTGGAGTGGGCACGGGCTAGGTTATGGATGAGATCTCTACCCAAATCCAGCTCTGGCATGAGCTGGTGCAGCTCCAAGAAGATCAAGGGAAATCCTGTTTGTTGCACAACTCAGGGTACACCCAAGCTGGCTCCTTGCATTTCTCCTTCTCTTCCCTTTTCTGAGCAAAACTCAGTTGTGTGATACACAGATGTGCCTCCCATGCTGTCAAACAAGCTTTTTTCCAACTATCTCAGAACAACAGCTTTTCCTAGGTGCATCACTTCCTTTCCCCTACACTAATATTTTCTGCTTAAACAGCAGATGGAACGGTACACTGTGGGTAAGGAGGGCTCTGACACAGCTTTGAAGCCTACACAAATGACACTGTTTTCTCTTCAGGCTGCCCACCAAGTGGAGATGCCTGGTGCTGTCTCTGCGCTTTGTGCACATCCTCCTCCTTTTGTCCTCATTAGGAGCATGTGGGCGCTGCTCTGTGTGCCTGTTCTGGCTGTTCTGCATCATTAGCTATGCCAACAGGTTTCACAGTGTCCTTCTGCTATCCATCCCTTCACCACCGCACACAGTTGAGCACAGGAAGAGAGCAAACAGATACTGATTGCAGTGCATGGAAATTATTTCTTGAAAGATCAGGTGACCCTGCAGCTTAAATAGCTACCCTCCAGAGCTCTCTCATATGAAATTGTGTATACATATATGTGTATTGGCTTAGTTCTTGGATAGAACAGCCATCTACAGTGACAACATGGATACGACTACCTGATAATTTTACAATTCAACCACCCCAGGTGTGCCCTAGCTTAGGAGATCGATGGGGCCATCTTGTGTAGGAAATCTTTCTCTGATCTGATGATGTGCAAAAGTGAAAAATCTGCTGCAGCAGAAGTCCTCTTTTTTTTTTTTTAGAGTAGAAAGTGTCTGTTATCCCTCCACATTTCTTAGTCACTAGGCATTCCTAAAAACCTGGAGCCTAAATATATTTAATATACATCTATAGATCATCCATGGACCATTTATCACTGTTTTACAATGTAACAGTGAGCTATAGATCATCTCTTCAGAGTCATCAGAGGGGATCTAGCTGCTCAATAGTTATGAGCTGTGAAGGGAACAAATATGGCAGATGCATTCTGTTCATTCAAACCCTGCATTACTAAGCAAGGTGCTGAAAATCAGGAAAGGCTAACAGCAGGAATTTGAGGAACTAGGAAACAAAGTTAAGGTGTACATTAAAAAGTATCTGCCTCTTGTTCATTACTGACTACTTGACTGAGGGGCTAAATAAATAAATAAGAAAAAAGGATATAACAAAAAATAAATGCACATTTCCATACTCCTGATCAATGGTTTTTACAAATGCAGAATGGAAAACTTAGGCCAGTACCTTTTCTGCAGAAGTAGCATCAGAGATTTTAGAAGGTCAAAAGCAGAATATGAACCGAGAGCTCAATAAACCACGCAGGAAACACAAATGGTATTGGCTTAGCTGTGAGCCATGTGTCACAGCACACCATTCCCTACTCGCCTACAACTGCACTGAGTTTTGGAAACTACACTTCAAGAAAAAAGTTGACTAATTTCAGCAGTGGGTCAGATCAAAGCTCCGGGTGTGTGACTGTGAGGGAAGGCTGAAAGATTTGGGGCTCTGCAGTCTAGAGAATAGAAGGCTAAAAGAAGGGATAACAGTCTTTGGAGTACATAAAAGGCTGATGTAAAGTAGAATAGGAATGAGTGCTTTTTACCTGCTTTTTTAAAGGGGGAGTCATAGTGATGAGCTGAATCTGCAAAGCTGAGAATTAGACAAGACACTGCAAACATTCTTGGAAACTAAGGATAACTAAGCCCTGAAATAGACTGTGTGGGAAGATGGGGAAGCTCTGTTTCTGGAGATTTTAAAGAATGTGCTGGGCAAACACCTGACATGATGAATGATAAAGGTCTAATTTACCATGCCAGGAGAAGGGAGATGCACTATAGGAATCCCTGGATTACATACACCATATACATACCTGACTGAAACCGGGCAGCATGGGAATACTGCAGAACTTCAGCCCATCCCAAGGTCCTGCCAGGCTTGGGAGATCACCTCTCTGTGGCTGTATCTTGGCCAACAGATGCAATAGTCCCAGCTTTGGGAAAGGGTGAGATGGCAGGGCGGTAATTTTCTCTGTGGGATTTACCATTATTGGTGCAGAAGGCTGCAATGCCCTGAGCCTCCTCCAAGTCAGTTCTGTGCCACGCTGGAGTTGAACTTCTCAAAGGAAATGGCAGCAAGGCAATCTGTTGTCACTAATAAGTGCTCTGCACTGTTTGCATCTCCCGCAGTTGTGTGGTCTCCTCCTGCTGATGCTCTGCAGATAAGAAGCTGATCAACTTAACCTACTCAGTGTCTGCCCAGTCTTGTTTTCCATGACATGTTTAGTGAAAGAAACACAGCCTTTCCGAGCTTTTAGCTCTATCAAATGGAATTCTAGTAAACAAATCCCTAGGAACAAGTTATTCCTAGAAGAGATGCTACAGATGTGAAAACAGGCTCCATGAGAACACGAGAGAAGCTAGCTTTGCTTGTCCCAGTAAAGTACATGCTGTCTGGTTACAGGATCCATTTTCCATTGGATGACACAGAACTGCTCTAGGAGCAAGATCTGTGATGGTAATGTCTCAAACACCATTTCTATGGCATTGCTTCCCTTCTCTCCATGCCCTGCCTATGAATTTGAATAAATTATACAAGATAGCATGACAAGGGAGCATTAATGGGCCATTTACCACTTAGAAGTGCATTAATGGGTCATTAATGTGTGCCCTGCAGTGTTCTGCTGTTAGGATTCAGTAGATATTTTGTGCTTTTAAAAAGATTATTCATTTTTTAAAAGTATTTTTTTTCCCCCTTCAGAATAAATCTTTAAATTATTGGGGAATAACAATTTATGAAAGAAGAATGAAAAGACAGAGTAAAATAAGAACAACAGCTTTCCATTGTTCCATGGACATAATTTTCCCAGCTGGCCTGTGTATAGAGCTACTAGGAAGAGCATGCCAACTCTGCGATCACATCTCTTCTCACAGGAATAGGGCCAGTATCACAAAAACTTCAACTGAGATACTAATGGCCTTAATAAAGCAGACTGTCCAGAACAAATATGAAGTGAAGCAGATGGTTCTTCCACCTCAGAGGTTCTCAGTTCACTGAAGGTGTCTAGCACTACATACATGCAGTTCTTGAGGGAAATAAATCAATATCAGTGCACAGATTTGCCCCTAAGTTAGTCTTTGTACAGAGGAGAGCTCTTCCCAGTTCTCTCATTGCATACTCTGGTGTTTTTTTGAGCATATGAACCATTGATGGAATGTTCAAAGTTGAAATGAACAACAAAAATCAAGAGTTGACAAAATGTGATTAATGCAATATCAGAGAGGACACAGTTTTTCTCTACTGCACCATCTCTTCACTGTTGTCTATACAAGCTTGAGAATGAAAAAAAGTAAAATAATGCCATCAGAAAAAAGCTACAAGAAATATGTCTTTTGCTAAATGAATGCAGATATCGTGCCAGGACAGGAGTACTTTGTAACTGGAAAACAGCTGAAAATAGAAAAAAAAAAAAAAGGAAGTGCCTTCTGTGACTTAAATTTTCTGTAATCCTTCAAGTACAATCAATTGCACTGATGAAGTGAGCATTATACACAGTGGAAGGTCAAAGATCAGGTTAAATAACTTAGACATACACGCAGCACCAGAGACAGTGAAAAATAGGTCAGCATCTTCCTTTCTTTGCATTTTTTCTTGCTTCATGTTGATGTACTTACACCAGCTGGAAAGAGCCAAACTGATGTAAATTGAACTAAGTTCTGAGTAAGGTCTTATCTAACCTCTGTTAAATTCAGTACCCAAATGAAAGGTGTTACTCCGTTCCACTCCATTTGAAAGACATTGAGCTCCTAGAGAATAACCATGTTACAGTATATTTTAACACAACTTTCTAGTGAGTTTGGGTTCCAGGATACACAGCAGTGTTTTAAAACAAAAAGCACTGGTAATATAGTGAGAGATGCAAAGCTGCTTGAAGCCTACAGACATTCAAGAGGAAATGATTGAAGTGATCGTGTTAGGGAGGGTCTGAGCTGAAGGAAATGGGTGTGGGAAAAATTCCACGTTATCCACTGAACATTAATTTAAGAGATATTCTTTGCTGAGTGTTTGACAGGATGAAATTTGAATTCTAATTTCCAGAGAAAGCAAAGGCATTTATAGCAATTGCTTTTCTGTAATTGCCAGAGTACTGACAGTATTCAGGGGCATAGGACAATGCATCTCATAAGCAGTCAAAGATTAATTACTTAATCTGAGATCCACAACTCTAATTTTATGCATCATTCTATGCTAAAGGGCTTCATTTTACTACAGATGTTTTTAGAGCCATTAACGAAATGTTGCATTATATCTCTGCTAGGACTGCATATATGCCCAGGTCTTAATTTCTACTGAATGAGTCACAAAAAGGAATTCCAATTCAGTCTGTTACAACTGTTACAGTTGTAACAGTGCTGTGATCATGACAAATATTATTTAAAAATATATATTGATAATCTCATTTATGCATCGAAAGGATGTGTGAGCAAGGCATAGAACTCAGAAAGGTGAAATAATAGGAAATATGTCCAAAGGAGCAAGCAAAGAATGAATGGCTTCAATCCTAACAACACAAATCTCATCCTAAGCTTTCTCGTTAGCTTGCATTCTATTGGTTACAAAAGCAAGATCTCCTCTGCTTCCACATTAAAATTGTTACTCCAGCTTCTCCATCCTGTTGGAATGCTCAAATAATCGGCCATGGAGATTACCTGACTGAAATCAGAATTAATGTGACATCTCCTATGTCTGCAGGAGGCTGTTTGAAGATGAGCTTCAATCACAAGGTCTTTTCTCAAAGGGCTACAACAGGAAGAACACATGAGTGTCCAGATAGCATCCCAAAATTCAATGTAGTTTGAAGCATCCCTGGTTTTCTAATTGGCCAAATTATCTGGTTAATTCTAAGGCAGCGTATAAGAACTAGTCCCTGCTCACACCACCATCACTTCTTAAGTTCTGAAAGCAGCATGTTACATCAAAGACCATAAACAAACTTGGCCCTTTGGAAGTGACCTGGATTATAGTAATTTAAAGATTAAAATAGTTTCAGAGGGCAAAGAAGAGGAGGAGAAAACTCTTAGCAAGCTGCTCTCATCTTTGCTCCTGAGCTCTCAGTTTGAAGTGGCACTTCTTTACCTCTCTTCCTATGTCAAACAGTTATTTGCAACTGAAAAAAAATAAGGTTGAATGTGAAATCCCCTTCCTGTTCTTTGCTTCCTTGACTGGAAATGTTTTGAATTTGGAGGGGAGGGGTTGATTTTATTTACTGTTATTATCTCTTCTATAATTGTTTTATAAGCCACCTCCTCACATGCTACTAGAGACTCTCAAGATCACCACTGAGCCACAGGCTCAGGGCTGAATAACTGAGAATAAACTCTTTCCATAGCAAGGAAGTCACACATCTACCCTGATGACAGTGAGGAAAACCAACAATCCTGCTTTGCTATTTCAACTTCTTCTGCAGTGGTATGGCTGTGCTGTTTTCTTCAAAGGGCATATTCTAAAGGTTACAGTCTTGCTCTAGAAGGCAAATGTTTATTTCTAGCTGGCTGACTGCTTAACAGACTTATCTGAATTTTAGAAATCCTTGCAGCTTTCATTCACTGTAAGATGCTTTGTTTTCTTTAGAAAAAGAGAATTCAGCTAATACTTAATAAAAATGGATCTATGCTTGTTATATGCAGCAGCTGTTCAAAGAGGAGCAAAAGTGGGGGAAAAAGCACTTTCACTGCATTGGAAATACGCAATCAATTTTTTGTTTTTGTCCTAGTCAGTCAGCTCTCGTACCTACATACAGTCTTCATACTCCCATATCCATAATCAGGAGCACGTGAATAAACATATAAACACAAACAGATAAACGTACAAACATAAACAGATCACCAGGAGAGATTTTCTTTAGATTTGAAGCTGTTCTGCGCCATGGTGAATGTCAGTATGCTTTTATGATAACAAACACAGTTTATGTTAGGAAGGAAATACTCCCACCTCTGAAGTTCCAGTATAAACAAACTATGCAATATCAACTACAAAAAACATTCCAGTTCTTATTAGTGTGAAGGATGCACTTAGCCCTTTTCAAAATATTCTTGAGATATTTCAGAATGACTAGAGTTTAGTTTGGGGAAAAAAAAAAAAGCCATAGCAAAATGATAACAAAATAATTTGTGTTATAATCTACAATTATAAGTGATTCTTGCTGACCAAGAGACCTGAGTATTTATCCTGCTGACACTCAGCACTATAAAAAGCCATGAAGTTTCGAACACTCCTTCTCTTACCCATTTTGCTGTACTGGTAAGTTCTATTTGGGTCCATGTTATTTGGCTATGCACTGACCCCAGAATTTCACATTAGATTTTAATGACAAGGTGTAAACAAAAGAAGGAAATGCCTTTGAACACAGACAAGTAGAAATGCAGGCTAAAAAAAGAAGAAAAATATGCAAAGTAGATATAAGGTTTACTCACTCCGTTTCCACTAAAAATCAGGGATTCAGGGCAAGTTGTAAACAAGGCTAATCCTACCAAAGAAGCACCGGCTGCTGCAGCGATCAATTGCCCGTACCACGTTATTGAAAAGAAACCCACAAGAATGGACTGCACAGCCAAGTCACAGGCAGCATTTACCGTAAATGCCATGTCACCCAAGGACTGCTGGAATAGGTTAAAAGCATCAAGCCAGAAGAGAACTGAGAATAACAACCAGCACAAACTCTTTGTTCTCTTACTCTTTGCAGTCTAACTTTGTGTTCTTCAAGCTACTTGGCCCTTCAAAGCAGAAGAGGTAATTGAATTTCAATCATATCATGATCAGATTCAAAATAACCCATAATGGCACTCATTTCAGTATTGCACAGTGCTGATTTTTATTCTGGATGTAGTGCCAGTTCCTTGCTGTAGGAATTTCCATATGCTCCTTGCCCTGAATTTCAAAGAATAACTTTGTCTAATGGAGCTGAATATTGAGGGTTTTTTTCCCCCATGACTTACGGGTGCAATTTGAAAGGGGGGAAAAATGTGATGTGTAAATGAAAAGCATGCACTGTGCTGTCTGATGATAAACAGCCCTTGCAGTTTGGTTAGCTACAGCTTGTTCTTCACTCACAGAGGCACTAGTCACTTTTATTATGAGATGGCAGCTGAGTTTTATTCTCAAGATTGTGAAGACTTCTCACCTGACTAACTCACTCCTTTATCATATTTCAGGTCAGAAGCAACACAAGCTGGGATCTATTTTTCTTTTTCTCATGGCCATTCTCCTCTGTCAGCCTTTATGTTGATTTCTATTTCTCAGCCCCACCAACAATTTCAGTTTTCTCAATTTTATTTATTTATTTATTTGCAATCGGATTTCAGAACAGACTGGATGACATCTTTCAGAAGCATTCTTTGCACAGACCTTTTTCAATAACCTAAACCAGTTATGCAGCATCCATAAACTGAATAGACTCATACGTGGATCAGCAGACTTCTGCTTCCATGTTCCCTCATCACTCCCTCAACCTTCACATTGTGTGTATTTGGAAATCATGTTTTCTGTGTTACTGCACACAGATAATTTGCTCTAGTAGAAGAGTCAGAAACTATTAGCAACATTTATCAGTAACAATTTATGAAACTTAAAGGGTAGAGCACTGAGTGCAGCTCAGAAATTCAATTACCTGCGGGTTTTCTGTAGTTTAGCTGCTGCCTTCTGGTGTTTTGATTCCCCAAGTGTAAATAGGCAAATTGTGCCAATCAGCTTTGTGAAATACTTGGAAATAACTTGTATACAAAACTCTGGATACCTAGATAATAGTGTCCAATATTTAAGATGTGCTTATATACATTGGCAGGGAGATACTCTCACTCTCAATTCACTTCTGAGCCTGTGGCTTTGAACCAAGTTGTCAGCATTATCTCCTTGCTTGAAATGTTCAAGACAGCTCTCTCCTAGTGGGTAATAAAGCTCAGTTTTTTCAGAGGTGGTTTTTCTTTTTTTTTTTTTTTACATCTTTACAAACTTGCATATAAATTAAACACACAGTGAGACTGGACAGCTTCCCTCTGAAAGAATAAAGGGTGATGTCAGCAGTTGGGTGGCTGTGATTAGGTTGTTTGGATTTCCTCTCCCATCTCCATCTTTTTGTATATCTCCCTGAAGGAAAGAAATGCACGGTGGACTTCTTTAATCTGTTTGAAATGCTTGTTGGCCAAGGAGCTACGTTACACTCATCTGTGGAGGCATCTGCTCGCCCACCCTTCTGTCTGCAGAACAGATAAATACAGAGGCTCAACAGAATCTTTCATCATTGCAGTGTGCTTGCCTACTTAATCAAAATCCTCCACCGCTGACAAATGACAGCAGACGTATGCTTTCTAAATGTTGCACTTCAACAAGCTCTAATACTGTACATTATGTTATAATAACGACAATTTCCATCTTGAGTAAAATTAAGATGTATATTTCTATAAACCTCCCTCAGTTTTATAGGGAAATGTACAGAAGCATCTGACTCTCGCCTGGCTTTACCCATGGCTGTGTACATCCTGCAAACAGAAACAACCACATTGCCTTTAACACACAGAGAGAAATGATACTGGATGAAAGATTCTCAGCAAATACCTTCTGCATGAGTCAATGCAGACAAAGCTTAGGAAAAAGAAGGGATATTGAAAGCAGAATTCACAGTCTCTTCTGAATCTTAAGCCTGCTTTACCAATTTAACAGCGCTGAGAGATGAGCACCGACTTGATTGTAGCTTTGATGGAATGTTTTTTATTAAGCAGAAAACAACATCTGGCTGCATAATTGCCTGTGGGCTTCCTCTTCTGATGGGATTACAGTGATTTGGATGAGAAGGAATGGAGAAGAAGTCAGGATCAGTTTTGGCCAGGAAAACAGAACATGATCCCTTCCAAATAAAGCTAGCTTAAGGAGAGAGACCCCAGCACAGTGTTAAAACCACAATGCTAAGACAGAAATCAGTTTGGGACTGGAAGCTTAAGTAATACCACACACTGATTAAATGTACTTTGCTTTGAACATGGGGAAAGAAACACAATCTCAAAGGAACAGAGTCATGAAGGTCAGGCAAAAAGAGCACCAAATCCGCTTGGCAGCAAGCTTAGAGATCTTAGCCAGAAAGCTCAGGTTTACATGCATGCTCCCAAGAGGGTAAGCAGACCAAGCACCTTCTGAGAGCACAGTGTAGCACCTGAGATTTATTAAAACACCTTAAACAGAGATAAGTCTAGCTAAAAGCAAAAAGAAAACAGAATGGTGTAAAAGGAACCCTTTGTCACTGGTACTGAAACAGACAAACAGTAAGGAGGTACATTTTGAATAAGAAGATGGGTTACTGAAGGTATTTATCTGATGGAGACCAAGTCCTGGGCATGGTTACTGATGATTGAAGTATGCTTTCATTCATTAGATATAACCCTTGAAAAGATGTTCCATCCACTTCCTGGAGAATACAGATACACATACACATGAAAAACGAAGAAGTAGAAGAGTTCAGAAAAGCTGGAACTCTTAATTGTAGAAATGGAAGCTTGGAAATATCTGTACATACAAGCAGAGACAAGGAGAGAGGCCAGATTCAATCAGTGAGAAGAAAACCTTTGGAACTGGAAGGCTGAACAAATTGTAATTTGTGCTTCTCATAATTACCAGCACAGAAGATCAAAATGACACTAAATCAAAAAAAGATCCCTTGCATCCTGGCAGCCTGACCAGCTCCAGCAGCCCCTTTGTCTGGTTGTCATGATTCTGTCAGACTTGGAAAATTTTAGAAGTGACAGGATCCAAAGTCTATTTTTATATATAAACAAACCCAGGGCTATGCTGTTAAATGAGCCATCAACTGTTAGCACTGAGCCAAGGCTCTCTGAGGCAGGTGAGGGTAACCTATCCTGCATTCTCTCCATGTGGGCCACCACTAGAAGTCCCCTTCAAGCTGAGATAGTAGTACCAAAAGAGATCTTCCTTCTCTGGGAAACTGCAGGTCCTGGGATCCTTGCATCCTCGCCTTTCTCCCAGAAAGATGCAGTTAGACAGGCTGTCCCAGTGGCCTAGCTCACCCTTCCCTTATCTCCACCAAAGGGAGATTCTACCAGGAGCTGTACATGGCTGCCCCTTCCCTCCTTGCTAAGAGCTTGTTAAAATGGACGCAGCAGCTCCTATGTCTGAAGATTAGCACATCAACCCGCATCAAACCAATTCTAATTTTAAAAACATGAAAGCACTACAAGAAATTCATGTTTCCAACCCAATCTCGTTATGCACATGTTTTGTGGCTTATAGAAAGCTGTGCTGTCAGCCCTACAGTACACAACAGTGGGAGGCAAAGACAGTAGTACTACTGCTCTAGGGGACACTGATGTGAGATGGACAGGAAGGCCCAGGTTTGTTTGTTAACCTGCTCATTCTGTGGAATGTGAACACTTCAGCTGTGCTGCTGCTCAGCGTGTGCTGCAGTGCGTAACCCCCACGACTACAGAACTTAGCATGCGACACCTAACCTCTGTTCCTCCTCAAAATGCTTCCCACATCCCAGGTCTTTAATTTCTATTAGTTACAGGTTGTTAGGAACACAGCTGATATGTATGCAGTGCAAATGCACACAAACAGCTGAAGAAAAAATTGAATACCAGTGTAAGAACTAGAAGACAGGAAGGTGGGGGGAATGCTCTTGCAGTATCTCATGCTTTTGAAACTTCACAAGAAACTTCACAAGAAACATTATCCCTGACTTCAGTACTTCAAAAGAAAGACATTTAGAAGAAATCATCCAGCAATGGAAAATCGTTATTAAACCTGCAGTAAGCTATCCACTAGGGTGTTTTGTTAAGGCTGGGCTGTTAAAAAGAAGCCTAAAACACTAACACAATATTGACAGCATTTGTAATGAGGAATCAACACTGAGACTAGACGCAAGACCCCAGTACAAAGATAAGGGCTTGATTTTTTTTCAGGCTGAGCAAGAGCAATTCAAAATTGCTCTTTTCTAGCAATCCCTGCTTGCACCATCAGACCTGCTTACCTCTCGGGAAAACTAAATCCCAGGTCTGGCTGCAAAAATTTCACATATTTAGACTGATTTTGCACGTATCTTCAAAAACAGTTATTATGGAATTTTAAATGGAAGTTTGCTCACACCTTGCAGATGGAATAACAACGTTCAGGAAACTAAAGAAAAGCCAACAACCCTGCAGTTAGAAAGGTTGCAATCTCTTGTCAGTGCTTTCAGATTTCCTTTGGTCTCACCTTTGTTCTCTAAACTCTAAGATCTCCCTTAGCTTGGCACATTTTCTTCCAGGATAAATAGCAAAGTTTTCATTAGTGAGTAGCACTGACCTACAGCTGGTTAAAATACTGCTTAAGCTCATTCTGTTCTACTGCAAACTTCAGATCTGCACCCAGAAACTCCCTTCCAGATCAGTGAGGAGTTTTGCAGGTCTTTAACAACACCTGCAAGTTGCTAATTTAATTAATTGTATAATCACATGGACTGTCCTTTGAGCCTTCTACTGCCTTCAACTGACAGCAGTAAGTGAAAACAAGAGGACTGTATGGAAGTCCTGGAAATACATGACACCAAGAAAGTTGTGCTGAAGTCCACAAAGGATTGTGAGCAGATGCTAAATTAATGACAAAAGAATCCCAGTTACTGTGTCAGGTGCCACTTCCACAATTCAAACAAAGGCTATAGAATATGATTTAAAGAACTGCTTTTTTTTTTTTTTTTTTTTGATGGCTCAGCTTCTTCATGCCAGCAATCTCCCATGTGAAGAGCTGACTGGAGGTCTACTGGGTAGGAGGCAAGAGGTTGAGATGGGAGAGCAGGCCGCAGTGTCAGCTTGGCAATAAAAAAAGCGAGCTTAGGAATTTTTTTACTGTATTCTGCCAAAGGGGGGTGGAGAAAAAATCTTGTTTGTCCTTATGATTAATTCTGCCATTTATGCAAATCAGAACAGAATTCAAGAAATGCGACATGTCGGAGTGTAACAGCTGGGAAAAATTGCAGAGCAGCTGCCAATATCAATAATTTATTATTAATTGGTTCTACCACCATTTCTGAAACATTCAAGCCAAAAACCTGTGCAACGGGATAACGGTGTTATAAGAAATAGTAAAAACATGCATTTCTGTACTGCTGTCTGTGTAATTCCTCACATGTTTGACTATTACCCACTTGGGTACAGCCCCCATTAATACAAAATGCGACCAAACAACAAAAGCAACAAAGAGACAGACAGACAAATTCCTGAATTTGCATTCACCATGAGAACATGAGGACAGAAATGGAGGTGTAATACACTCTAACCATAAGTCCATTCTGCAGCAATTGCACTGATAGATGTGGTTTCTCATCAGAATTAAACGAGGCTTTGGAAACTTGCCTGGTTGAATTTGTGGAGGTAGAATCCAGTTTTGTCTCGATATTGTGTGCTATCAATTAATTTGACTGAACTTCCTGGGCAAGTTATTAAGATCCCATGCCACTTCCTTCAGAAATACTAGTATTATTAGCACTAGTATGTTACAAAGAAGACCAACATTATGTAGAACTATGAATCACTCCCAAATCCTTCTTGAAAAGTGCATGCCAATTGTTTCTTTTCATCTGAAAACCTCCAAATGCTCTTCAGTGCCATTAAAAAAAAAAAAGACTAATTCTAACCACACCAATTTTATAAAAACAAAGCAGGCAGAAAGAACTGAAGATAATTATTTGCTTACAATCATAGCTGGACTGCTGTTCTTTCTGTTTTCTAAAAGGAATCTATTTCTGAAGGTGACCTGCATTACCGCAGTGTTAATAAAAATGCGCTGTGTGTAATCGGTTATTATTTTATCTCTAAGCATATTCAGTCATTCAAAAGGTGCAAGCATCCTCAGGGGGAGCATCATGCCAGTAACAGAAGATTCTTATTGAGGAAAAAAGCGGGTCAAATCTTTCCCCAAAGTACGTCCCCAGTGGTGCTGATCTATTTAAACACTGCATAATATATCTCATGTTTATATTGCTCTAATATCTTGTTCTTTGCCACATATTTAGTATTTTGTCACATGAATAACTTATTTTCCTGTCACTGTAGATGCATGTAGCTTCTGAGATCCCAATGACCACAACTGAGGTGAAGATTTTTCTCTTGAAAGAGAATTACTGAAAAATATGCTGAACAGCTGAAGAATAATTTAATTCCCAATCATTTATGTTCTTCTTGTTTTGCTTACAGTTATGCACTGGCCATATTCCCACAGAAAATCAGCTATTTCCATCCAGAAGCATCTCATTTTTTAATGCTTAATCTTAGATACGTACAGGATTCTAGGGCCAGAGAGAGAACAAAACCCCCGATTTCCAGAATATTTGTTGGTGGGAAAAGGCAGGGATGAAAAGTGTCTGAATAACACTCAGGTTTCATTCTGTGCTGTGCAAAAGCTATTCAGAGGATGTACTAAAGGATATAATACTCTGCATTATCTCTTGATTAGCTGTAAATAGTAATTACACATAGTACCTGTAGTCCTATCAAATTAAAATTTGAAGGAAGGAAATTGGATATGGTGTGGAATGAGAATGAAAAAGTCAAGGCAAAACTCCTTGGTTAAACTCAAATATTCTGTGTAAACTTGAGCAAATCATTTCGTCTTTCCTCCTTTCCAATTTTCACAGAGAAAATGGAAATCACACATTACAAGGGTTGTGCAAGGATATATACGGCTTGGCTCATACTTTTATGCCATCTAATGAAAGAGGGATCTACAGCTCATTTCTCAATAATTATCTCTTTCCCTGTGATCTACCAGACGGTGCCAATCTTCTGGCTCACTTTGCCCTGCTGGGGACTGCAGAGCCCCAAGAAGCAGCCTCTGTCTGACACGTTTTCCCTGCACAGCGCTCTAAATGTGGTAAGTACCTGCAGGACTGAAGTACAGCTCTTTAACAAATGTATTTAGATCGTATCTTCTGCTGGCATTATTTCATAAATGGTATTTAGTAGATTTTCACAGGAAGAACTTTTGTCACTGAGATCAATATTCCTTGGTGAGGAGTGATTTTTAGTCCTGTATGCAATACACAGTGTGAGCAGACAAATGCAGTTATAAGTTTTGTTACGTCTGTTCAGTGCATCATTATTTATTTAACAAACCTATACTGTAATGAAAGCTGCTGATTCTACAGAAAACATTCAGCCATCTGTGGTAAATAAGGTAACAGAATACAAAACATTTGAGTCCAAATAGCACATCTACATCCCATCCTTCTTTTGCATGGGTTTTTGTATATATAGGGTAAATCTCTCTTAAAAAGAGAATAAAATCTTAAAAGTGCAAACATACACAGGAAATTATTTGACAGTTTCTCTGCACCTGGAATGGCTTTCAGGCATCCAGAGTCTGATGGACATTTTACAGGGATGATAGCACAGAGGAAAGTTGTATTATTTCCAGGCTCACACTTTGACATAAACTCAGGAAAAATAGAAGCTCTAAATAACTCCTTGAGCTAGCAGCAACCAATTCAATGTGGGAATCCCTTCTGAAGGAAGAGTAACAAAGACTGGAAACATAGGTTCCTCTATAATATACACATTCAAACACTGAAAGTCAATATACAATCAAAAATGGAAGCTCATGATTTACCTCCCATATCTCAAACCCCTGTGTTGGGCTTCTCCCAGTTACCACAGCAAATGTGAAAAATCATTTTATGTCTAGCAAAAACCATTTGGGAAAAGCAACAGATACTGAAAGATGGAGCAGCCACAGCTCCACTCTTCATAGCCAACCATTTTGCTCTAAAGGCAAAGCCAACTTAATTAATTCCACACAGAATCAAATATCACGTCTTGTGGCTAGATGCTCAGGTGATGCTAAAGTGCCCCACCTTGAGTAATTCCCGGGCAAATGAAGAGATTTCTATTAATTTAAATCTGGTGTCTGCTACCTAAAGGCCAGACCTGCAGTAGATGAAACTCCAAGCTGGGGCTGATGAAGTCAGGCCTCTGCAGAGACTTCCAGTGGGACCTTGGTAAAAGCCACTCTACCTCCTTCTGCCTGGAATTCCTCATTTACAAAACCAGAGCAATGATAATGACCTCCTAGAAGCATGTAAAAGTGCTGGTGGAAGATGTAAAATAAGAGTATTGAACACCATTACCAGTATAGAGAAAACCAATTCAACTACACTCTGCAAATATTTTTAAGAACGGGGCAAAAGATTTTCTTCCTGCGATTTGTTCTCTCCCTAGCAGATTTTATTCTTATCTAAAACTTCCCCTTGAAAGTCACATTTAGTTTTACAACATGCTTGGGAACCCTTCGGAACAATATATACTTTATAAATGCAAGATAAAAGCCACTGTTTCCAGGCTTCTGTGTCTAACTAACAGTCATCCAAAAATGTAAACAGATTGAAAATTCTGTTGCAAATGCCCCATTTCTATCCCCAGTGTTCCATAACGTTTGAGAGGGGAAGCAAAAGAACCGATCTAACTACATTTGCTTATTGGTAGGTTACACAGAACTCATTAAATCATGTTCCTGAGCTGGATGCCAAACACTTATTTCTACTGCAAAATGAATTCAGAAACAGAGGGAATATCCTTACACAGCTAGGGCTTTGGGCACTGGGGTGTTAGGCTGGCATAAATGAATGCTGCCCAGTCTAGAATGGAGTCATTAACAGAAAGCCAATATTCTCAAGTTATATTTGAAATGTCAGGAGAGCCAGAAAGACTCCTTGTACTTTCTTGGTTTAAGTCACTTGATGACAGCTTCATTTCTAGCATATCCTGATGTCAGACAAAGCAGCATCTAACTTTCTGTAATAATCTTTTGAGGGTAGAGTCAATTTTTTTCTCATTTCTTTAACGTACTAGCTTGTGCTTTCTTCCTTTTCATCATGAATACCCTTCAGAGAGAGTTAAACTGAGCACAGAACTTTCAGAGACACGAAAAACATTCCAAACCCTTGCAAATGTCAACTGTGCAAATCTAACCGTGTGTAACACCATTTGGGAGGAAGCATACATCCATGTTGCAGGGCAATTCAGGAAATTGGAAGTAAAAAGTAAAATCACTCATAAAAATACCTTTGTGGCATATCTTTAATATTACATATTCTGAGGATCTATAGCACACTCACTAGATCGCTGGAAACTGGTGCACTTTTTTTAAGTCACTTTTTTATCTGGTGGCTTTCCCTTCATCCATTCTTTCCAGGGCTGGACTAGTTGTAGCTTCTAGCCCTGCTTTCAGAAATACGGCCTTGAGAAAGCAGTGCCTTGGGGAGTGACCTAGATTTCTGTAATCATTTAGCTTGCTACCATACACCATTGCCATTCAAGCTTCTACCCAAATTCCTCTTGTGTCACATGTTTCGTTTTTAATATCACATGCAACCTGATTCTTCGTTTCAACCTAGGTCTGGCATTCATCCCCAGGCAAGACAGGTAATTAAACAGGCTACTTCTATTTACGTGCTTCTGTTCGTCTACCATCATCAGCACATTTGAACCCTAAGTAGTAAAAACAAAGTCAGAGAATGTGATACATTGAATAATTGAAAGTTATTTCCTTGCATAGAAAAAAAAAATAGAGCAGCTAAAGGGAGTCTCATAGGTTCTGCAAGTCACTCCATATTAAGCCGGGACTAGTTTCCCTGATTCCAGGGGACATGAGGCTGTTTGAAAACATATCCAAGCTATGAGTACTGCCAGCAGACCTGAATTTCTGGAAGCAGCTCAGCAAGCCAGTCATCTCACAGACAAATGATTTCAAATTAGCTGCTAAAAATTCTAAGTTCAATTATTTCAAGTTGTTAAAAAGAACGAGAAAAAAACGTGCTTAGCTGTTCTTTGTCTCAGCTCCTTCCTCCCTGTGTGCAGACAGTGCCTCAACAAAGCAGCAGTGATGTGACGCAGTGTTTATGGTTGGTTTTGAAGGGATGCTTTGAACAAAAATAGAGTTCTCTGCATGCCTCTCAAATCCTCCTGCAGAAAACCAAGAGGGGACATTAGGAAACACTTTCAGCTAGATTAAGATACCACTGATGCAGTGAAAAAATAACAACTACACAACTATTAAACAAACAAATAGATAGCCAAGGAGGTAATGAAGCAGCGTAAGAGATTACGAAGTTTTACCAAAAGTAACTTGGAAGACCGAGAGACCTTCAGGCAGTATTCAAAATCTGTATTTGTCTTGATATGAAAGCTGGCAGAACACAGAACAGGAGGTAGGTGAATGTGTTTAGCACAAATAACAACTGGACAGTGTGACCAAAACCGGGACACTGAAATGACCTGAAGAAGGATGTTGTTACTCCAAAATATATTCAAGAATATTTATATATCTATCCCCAAATGTGGAGGAATGTTATCCAAAGACCTAAATTTTTGAAATAGCTGTTCATTTGGAAAGGATTTTCTAAAATTTACATCTTTTTTTTCATGGAGCTTTGCAGACATCATTTAAAAAGTCTAGACTGAGATTTCTGCTTAAGCAGCCATTTCCCAGCAGTGTAATACGGTGAGGGCTGTGGTCTGGGAGCGGGAGGTTAGGAGTTTGTGCACTTGCAGATGAAACTAACTGGTTCTGATCTCTAAAAGCTTCTGAAGAGCATCAGGATATCCATCCTAGTCAGTACAAAGAGCAGAGTGATGCCTGCCCTTCTGATAACTTGCCTGCATTGAATGACCTACCTTCAGTATTTTAAAACTGCAGCTGTGCTGCTTGTCTCAGATACACCCAAAAATGAAGAAAAGATAGAAATCGAAGACTTTTATCCAGGTAGGTGTTAAGGAATATTTTTAAAATGTATTGACACTCTTCCAAATTAAAACATGAAGGAATTGGAATATTGTCTATTGCTTATGCAATAATTCTGTGGAGAATGAGACAGGTGTGCTGCTGGATAAAAGAACAACATGGGTTATTTTATTATAAAAAGAGTCATTTCTTTTGGAGCAGATCTTATCTATGAACACATCCTGCATCTGCTACAGGGAACAAAGGCTGGATTCACAATCCATAAAAAATAAAAAACCTTGGCTGTAAGGGGTATCTGTGCCATGTTTCATTTACATCTAGATATTACTGTTGGTGATCCATCTTAAAATTGAAAGCAATTGTATCTGTTTCCTTGACACACGTTCAGCTTAGATCCTTAGTCAATTTGATGGAGATTTTTGAATCTTTTTTCGACCTACTCTGTTCAGATACATAATAGCACAGAAATGCACACTGCTATGGCATGTCTGGGGCAAGAAACCCCTGCTGGGTTTACTCTTTACTGAGCAGTAGTTGCTATTCCACATGACATGAGCTTTTGCTATCCTATATGAATTTAGTCTTTGGCAATATTTGACAACCTGAGTTTTGCAGACAATTGTTAGGAACAGCTACTTGTTAGCAGGCCTCATCAAATTGTCCGCACATGGGAAGATTACTCAAGACTTCAGTGGAATCTCTTCTTTTCTGCTACCAGGAAATCAATTATTTCTTCAAACCATGTCACAAAGACAGTTCTCATCTGCAATTATCTACCTTATTTTTCTTCTTTGGATGCTCATTCTTTAAATATGACCACTTTCCTCTTATAGCAATGTTCCTTGGATACAAATCATAGAGAAGAAAACTCCTTAACAACCTCTTGGAATTTTTACAAATTGATCTGGTTTCGGATGCCTGTTTGGAAGAAAGGTTGCAGGTTTATTAACAGTGATCAAATATTGTGTGAAATGTGCAGGGCAGAATTTAGGCCCTTCCATGACTTCACATCCTATTTGAATTCTGCTCCAGTGCTTCTGTTGAAGCCTGACACAAAAATTTGTGTCTCTGGAAACGGCTCAGCCACATTTCAAGAGCATTTTTCAATCTGCCTCTTCCTCATAGCTTTACCTATAAGCCAACTTTGACCATTACCATTTTCTTTCAAGCTGCCTTTCATCACTGTCTTCTCTGCATCCTGACAGCTATTTTGCTTCAGTGCCTTGAAGAATCTTCCCCCTTACTGACCCCTGTACTTAAATTCAGTTCCTGCTTCTACTTTCACTCATAAATATTTAAATGCTGTAGTTTACACCTGCTGGATCTCATCTTCTGTCATTAAGATCATTCAAGTTTACTGTGGGGAAAAGAAAATAGAGTGCTTTGTGATGTCCAATAATTCTCTGAAATGATCCTCCTTGCAGGTATAGTCCCTTCATTTTCCTTTTAAACTTTTTTTTCACTATAAGGTCTCACTCTCATGATCCATTTTGTTAGTTGCTACCTCTCCCCACAACACAAAACCCCTAGTAAACTTTGCCTGATTATTCCTATCCTAATTAAAGTGACAGTTTTCAATTCAGAGTTAGCAATTCACCTATATTGGCTGGATAAGATAAGTTAGGAGATAGTTCTATTAACATGGACCACAATATGCGATCTCTTCCGTTCTTATACCAGCATGAAAATGAGACTGTAGGGACAAGCAGCATTTTCCATTGTCCATACCTATTACAGAAATAAATCCAGAGGCTGAAGACCAATTTCTTTCCTCCAAAAGCTTTTCCAGTCTGCAGTTGTTCTGGATGTAGAAGTTGACATGTTCACTAAGGCCACTCAGTTGAGGAAAAACTGATGGACGAATTTTAAAAGTTGGATCAGAAAAAACACTTAACTCTTAAGAGCTGATGAAAGAGTGGTGCCATGAAGCCTACTTTGGCAGCTCTCCATATGGATTCTCTAGTCACAGAATCATAGAATTACTTAGGAGGGAAGGAATCTAAGGAGATCACTTGCCCCAACCCTGCTCAAACTAAGGATAATAGCACTAAAGCAGGAATATCTCTTGTAGAAGAAAAAAAACAAACAGAAGAGTTGTTAGAGTGTCAGAGTCACCATGCTGTAGAGTTCCATCTAAATAAATATCATCCTCGGAAACTCAAAGGCCACAAAAATCAGGGAGAAATACTAGTGAGACTGAACTAGAAAATGGGTGGGTGCTTCAAGATGTAGCCTTGGTCTATTTGGGCTACTAGTCTCAACTCAGGGTTGCTCAGTAACTCTCTTAAGTTTGAATGAAGAATGTGACTGGAAAGTTTTTTGGAAATCCATCCAATACAGCACAATTGACATCACCCTTCTCATATTTAATGATTCCTTCAAAGAACTCTGATGGATTTGTGAAATATGACTTCCTTCTACGAAACCAATGTTGTGTCTTCTCCAATATATTCTCTCAGTACCTATCAGTTCCATTTTTTATTATAGTTTACTGCTATTTTGTCCAGGACAGATGTCCCCCATTGCTTACCTGTAGTTTCACACATTTCTACCCCACTCTTTCTGAAAAAAACAAAAAATATTGCTGTGGCTTTACATTCCCCATATTCTGTTCTTCCCTTCTTTGCAGCCACTGCAGACAGTGCTTCATCTCAAATCCTCAGGAAATTTTGAGGTGTGCAGAATTTTATTGCTTTTATAGGACAGTGCTTGAGGACCCTGATATGAGAGAAGAAATAACAGAGCACCTCATGCACTGTCACAACTACTTGTGACAAGCCTGGCCAAATTGAATTCTTTTTTTTTTTATTATTTTTTTAATTTAATAAGATAACCAGAATTTTTGCTTAAAACTCTCTCTTTCTCCCACAGTACTGCAGAAGCAGTGAGATTCTTGCAGGTTCCTGCATGCCAACCCCAGCAAAGGAAACAGAAGATGCTATTACTTTCTCACCTACAGAGCAAGAAAAATATTCAAGTAAAGAAGTTTGATCCTTTGCTGATGATGAAACAGAATATCTGTTGGTTGAACTCCAGCTATGACAGGAATGACATTATTTACTTAGCAAAATGATGCTGGTTTTGGAATGAAAGTTAGAAGTGTTGAGAAAACAAAAGGTTAAGCACTTTGTAACAGTTATAATTGTAAAAGATCACTAATTCTAGATCCTTTGAGTCAGGGGTTTTCCTTCTGTCTACAAGTGGAGACTTATTCCATTATTTGCTGATATTTAGACACTGGAATAAAGTAAATGAGGTGTAACAGAGAGTATTCCATGTTTCTACAGATTATGAATGCTATTTGTTACAAAACTGAACTACAGTCTATTAATAAAGCAATAAACAGTTCACAACTATATAAATTTTTAAACAATTTAAATTGTTCAAAATTAACATTTTTTTTCCATAAATCTTAGTAGATAATCCAGATTTTGATTCAGAAACAGATACAGGTTCTAAATAACGCACTTTGCTGTTAAATCCTGGCTCTTATTTCCTGCTTATTTGTGATTAAGGCAGAAGAATCACAATTCATTACTCTTTGCTGTATATATTCCACAAAACCAAACTGCAAAGTATATTTATATTGTACATTTTAGCCAGTGAACAAACACACAATATTCATTACCTGCTAAGAGCTTTAATAACCTTATCTGGGATAGAGGGAAAGAATGTTCATTTATAGAAGGTGGGAAACCTGAATGGTTCATCTGAGTATTCAAACACATGCACTGTTACAGGCATACAGTGCTTTGGTGAGAACAAAAGCCATACTGCCAAGTGGAATATGTAGGTTTTAGTATCCACAGAACAGGAAGAGAGGTCTTGGGAAAATAGGGACATATTTTCAGTTAAAATTTACCAGATGCAGCGTGATTTCACGACAGAAACATTAGATAGAAATAGTAGGGTTGCCTTAATAGACCATATGGTGACCAACTTGTAATGTCCCTATGAACTTCAGGATACAAAAGTGGTCTATAAAGCACAAAGGCAAGAAATAATGACCACTGCGTCCTTATTCTTATGAGAATTAGGTCAAATCTCATCTCGCATCTCTGACTAAGCTATTGAATTCAGTGGAATTACTTGTGTCAATAACCAGAAAGGTATAAAAAATGCAGGAACTCTTGTTCTTTCCTCTGTCTGCCTCCTACAAATGCATACATCAGCTTGCCCAACCAAACCATTCTCAACTGCACAAGGATTTTAAACGTATCAAGTTCAAGCTGAGCAAGGATGGAGAAGGTGCCTTTTTAACTTCACGTCTTGCATTTTAGCACATGAAGTATAGGTGCCCATGGAATTTGCTATGACCATCAAACATTGCATAGTACTGAAATAACAGCCATGAAATATGTAGGGGACAACAGATGCGGTTCTTCTAATCCTAGTTCTACTTTCAGCCTTATTTCATTGTAAAGCAAGATTTTCTGGATTGTAGCATTGTGTTAAGGCCTGCTGGCTAACACCTTTTTTAAGAAAAAATAAGAATTTAAAGCATTTTTACAGCAGCTTACACAAAACAACCCATTACAGAAACAGACTTTTTAAAACATTAAAGCAAAAATGGGAAGTTATTGGATTAGCCCTTAAGTAGCAATCAGAACCACAGCACTGCTCCACTGTCACTATCAGAGACAACTGCAGTCAGATTTTTTTCCCTCTCTTTACTTGTATAAGGACCATGCTCAAATTATCACCTAAAGGTCACAGAGGAAGCCATCAGAAAGGACACGAGCTAGATAAAATACATTGAAAAGAAAAAAAAGAACAAATTCACAACTCCTTTCCTGTTTGAGAGATCAAGGACCAATGAATGCTGATATATTTTAGGACATGGCAAACAACTGCAAGCCAAGCCACAAGAGCTGTGCTATGCTGCAAAATGTCTGAGTGTTCTAAAATATTTCCATACTCCAGAGGTTGGCATAGGCTGTGAATTTATGGGTTTTGTTGCTATGGTAATTTGTATTGTCAGAGTTTTAATAACCTCATCAAAAACATGCATTCAAGAGCAATGTGGCACCTCTACATAATTTAACACCAACCATTCATAGCTCGTGGTACCATTTGAAACAGTGCATAAGGAAATTAAAAACAAATAGAAATAAATCACTGCAAGACTGAAACCAATAAATATTTAGGCTGAAAAGGTGAGCAGTCAGTGGAAAGAAAAATATATTTCCAGGGAAATGATGGAAGCCTCTAACACAGCTATTCTCCTACAACAGCAACTGCAAGGTTAGCCAACATCAGCTGCAATTATACCAGGACTGTGTTTTTATTTGCTCACGTGCACATGTATGTGCATGTGGAAAGTAATTTTAACCAACTACATCTCAATAATTAGATTGGTTGATCTTGCAAAATAAAGTGCACAAGTTGTTAATATTTAGTCAGTGCAGGTTAAAAATAACATGCTAAAACATACAGAATATTAGGATTACACATGACAAGTTCTTTTTGAGTTCAACTTCATTAATGCCAATGGCATTTCATCAGGGTGTAATTTGGTCCTGAATCTAAATTTCCTCAGTGTCCTCATACACCATCAAATGACTCGTAGCGTTTATTTGGAAGCTCTACATGCTGCTTGTGCATCATTTACAGGAAGAGATAATTATGTTTCAGCTTTTTAGTTTATTTTTCTGCTTAAACTTTATTGCATTTTAATAGTTTTTCTAACTCTCTCTAATGCCTAAATGCATAACGGAGGGAAAGGGGACTTCAGTAAATAGTTCTCTATTCTGTGCTGCTATGGTACATTATATGAAAAGAGCAGCATCTTCAACTTCCTTTCATTTTTAAGCCTTCTTAACAGAGCTCAAGTTATGCAGAGCCAAATACCAAAAACTGCATGTTAGCTAAAATAAATAATTTAAAAAAAAAAACCTTCTGACAAATAGCAATCTCCTATACCATGAACTTAGAGAACCTGGAGGTAACTTCTTTCATTTCAATGCCCGACAGATGCACAAAGCGTTACAATGAACAGTTTCCCTCTGATTGTCTAGTTTTCCTATGGATTGTTTTTCCTTCTGGATTGATTCTTTGCATCTCCTTCCAACACATGTCCTAGCCTTTCTTCAGCCACAGTCACGTAATAACTGCTATTTTATTCTATAGGCACAGATTTGGTTTTGCTGAAAACAAGGCAGCGTTTATTTATTTCACTACTTCCCATTTGCAGCCAGAATACATAACAGCTGATACTTATGGCTTTGTGTTGCTATTGAATAAGAGAAAAGAACAGCTTAGAAGGCAAGTGCTTCAAGGCATGAAAATCCACTGGCATTTTCACGGAATGGACAGCAACACATTCAGTTAGATCTGCAGAAAAGCTTGTAAATGGCAGTAAGAAATTCTCCAGGAAATCAAATCTCCTTTAATACCAAGATGTTGATTTCAGTATGATAAGGACAAACTAATGCTTCTTAGGGCATAGACAAAAGCTTGTAAGTATTTCTTTTAAGAAAGGCAAAAGTATTTCTTAAAAAATACAGCTGATATCCTGCTGCTAGAATTGCTCTGGTGAACAAATTCCTTCTTTACCAGGATAAAGAAGAGTTCACAATCTGAAACGGAAAAATTCCTTACAGGAACTTCTTGAGCTTGGATTTCTCCCACCACTTAAGGCACACTGTTCTCCTCAGTAGCCCAGGTCTGTGCTGTGGCACCACAGCGAGCACTGACTGCCTTCCAGTCTTCAAGGAGCTGAAATTCTCCCTCACTGCAAGGAGCCAGAAAGAGGACTATTCAGAGTGAATATTTTAATAGCCTTGAATACCTTAGGCAGTAATCAGAGGTTCCCCAGGTGCACAATTGTAAATGAGTCTCGTGTTGAGCTTTTATTTTTAGAGAAATATAATGATCAAAATTCAGAATAGCACAGTTGCAGTTGTCTCGTCATTTCAAGGGACTTCAAAAATAATGAGACTTAAAATACATAAGGTTAATTAATGAAAACAAAAAGATTCATACTGAGTGTGGAAACCTTTGTAAAACTTGTGAACTGCCACCAGACAACAAGTGATCCCATCTCTTTGATGGCCTTGTGATGTGAGTGGAGAATGGGAGGGAAGAAATGCACAGACTAAGGAAGATGGAAGAGAAGGTTTATGCTAGGTAGCATTTGCCAAGAAATTCTCATTCGTGTCAATGATGTCATCCTCTACAAAAGATCTGTTTGAATGTCATGAGAGGACACACCAAGAACTGCAGGTCATGCAAACATCTTTTTTGTAGTGACATCTTCGAAACCTTGGCCCACAGTACTATTGAGATAGACTTGATGATGCAAGTCAGAAGATATTTTTTTGCATCTTTATGTTCTAGTAGTCTGTAAGTGTTAAAATAGCACTTTTTATTATATTTCATTCACATAAAATTGGATTCTCTTTATTAGCTTTCAAATTGAAGGTATTTAATATCACCAGATCCTCCATATTACTGTTAAACATACTTTTCTATATTCTCTATTCAGCATCTGTAACCACCAACAAAGACAAAAGCCTTTTCTAAGCCTTTCTACAGTAGATAATGTCTTCCTCTAAGCAGAGAGTACAGATGCTTAGTTGGGAGACTGGAAGTTTCACTCCAAGAGCCTGTAAGAATTTTAGTTGCTGTAATGAGGGATGTTATTGTATCAAAGCAGGTTTTAGCATCAATTGAATCAATCATAACTCAAGTCCTCTTTAAAAACGGAGTTGTTTCTTTGTTCCATCTCGTAATTAGAGTGTGTGTCAAAATATAAGCAAGAGGGCTTTTCAGGTACCTGTCTAGAAATAAAGAGGAGTTAACTCTGCAAGCTGTTTGAGAAGGAAGACAGCTGTCTGCTAAGTACCCAGCCTGGGGCCAGGCTGCAGCTTCTCTGATCCAGTGAGTTATGAAAGCAGATGAAAGTGGGAGCCAGTCAGAAAACCATCTCCTCCTTTCAAAAAAAACCATTTCTTTCTCTTGAAGAAATGTTTCCTGCCCACATAAAATGCTCCATACCTTTATAAACTTCATCTCAGATAGCCTATCTAGACCAGTCAATATAAGATTTAAGTAAAATTTCCAACTCAGTGATACTGCAATAAAGGGTGTGCCTGTTGCTTACATACTTTTATCTCCTTTTTTATAGGGTCCAGGCAGAAGATGACCAATCAATGAAAACACTGACTGAGGAAAGATGTGACAAAATGACTTCCATTGCTTCCCAACTTTCACAGCCTCCAAGAGCCATTCAGGACTCTGATAAGAGACTTCATGCCCATTGCTAACTATAATGAGACTGAAGGTTGGAGTGAGAGATGACTAGGTATTTCACTGATCTCCTTTTGTTTGAAATAAGGGCTGGGATAATGATGGAGTAATAATTACTGCCGTGTCCTATTGCTGTTTCTCATGGTAACAGCCCACATGTTTTAGGAATTGCAGCAGGACCAATGGGCAGCATCTGGCTGCTGCAGGTAGGGAAAGCAGTGATGGTAGAAGTATAGGCGAAGAAGGTTGTTCAGTTCATGATTTTGTCTTTAATGTGGTCCCTAGATAGTTTGAGGAAAATGCTGCCATTCACAATGGAAAAATGAAAAAGCTTAAACTTAGCCTTCAATGATGTGCAAGTAATCCAGAGATTCTGTTGTTCATTTTTACAAGTCATACTCCAGGCATAAATAAAGCCAGAATTTTCTGAAGAAAATGGATTCCTATGAATAGCTCTGTCCAATTACTAAAGGAAATTCTTTGAAAATTTTGCTTACAGACATGAAAGGGAAATTTGACTTTCAGAACATCACGTTCGGGAGGAACAATGAATTTCTTTTTCAAAGTGAAATGTCACCAAAGTTTTCAACAGAGGCTATCACAGAAAGCACAGCAATTTATTCAATATTCTTGAAACTAGGCAGAATTGATGATAACATGGCCAAGTTTGCAATTCAATTTGTTTCCGCTCTTTTCATTTTTTAATTAAATCTTGATAGTTGTAGACAGGACTACCTTCTGTATCACAGGTGAACAGACAAAATTTAGGTGCTCATATACCCTTTTTCTTATCCTGCTTTCTGGATAACAGAAAAGAGATTCCCTGTCCTCTTCCCTTCACACTAAGCCAGCAGCAGTGCTTACTTCAAACGCTCACCTCCTTTTTCTGTCCAAAGGTTTTCCTGATTCTACAAATTGCTGTTAGACCTAGGCCAGAAAGTGTTTTAAAACAAAATTCTTGCTGGGCTTGATCTCTGGGAACACTGATGCAGTGCTCAGGAATCACATCTTTGCTACGCTTCCCTGCATGCATGTAAGAAGTAGCAAGGCTTGAGTGCTGAACAGAAACATCTCCTGTTCATCCTTCACTCAAGCCAAAGTCAGTCAGGCAAATTGGCACTGTCATTCTGTTCACTGCAGGCAGCCCTTCTGCCTCTCCTCAGCCCATCTGGGACAATGACAACAACTGAAAATCTTCAAGAGACCAAACACATAGAGGGACATCCACGAAGATGCAGGATTCAACATGAAATCATATCTCAGTATTTTTTTCCCATTGACAGTAAGGCAATAGAATATACAAACAATTCAGAAGTGGTTCCAGGAGAAGTATTTGGCTACTGCCAATATTAAAGGCATGAAGCAGGTAGCAGAGACATTCAGGCACTTGCCAGTTTCATGAGGCCAGGAGTGCAAACTGTAAGGATTGGATCTGAGGAACTTCTGTCTGCAAGGAAACACGATGAGCTTTTAGCTGCTGTGCACATGCACTGCTGCTATGGTCACTCCAAAGTACTTTCTAGGGCCCTTCCTCTGCAAAGGTGTAATTATATGAATGCTTAATCATAGTCACACCAAGCAGACCTAGGATTGGGCATTAACTTATAAAGTTGTGTCTAAGGAGTGTAATCATGACAGATGAAGTGCAACTGCAGCTAATGGAGAGAAAAGTAGGTCTCGGGCAATGCAGGTGGAAGGCCACAGGAACAGAGAACATTTTACAGCCAAGGAAGGAAACTCCAAGGGATATCAAACCATAGCTAATGTGCCATGTCATTGCTGGTAACCTATGCTGAGTTCGACACCAGTATTCACACTCCTTCCTGCTACTAAAACCCGATCCCATAGCACAGAGGAAAAATGTAGAGATGTGTTTCTCTTAATGCAGCACATCTGGGGAGGAAGGCAGTATTTGATCCAGAGAAAAGAAATGAGGATGAAGGAAACAGATATAGAGAAACAAATGACACAGATACAGCATCTCTGTTAACTTCACTGCACTCAGTTTGTACTCAGACCTGTTGAATAATGAATGCATTATTGTGAATTAAAAAGCATGGAGGAAAAAGCAGAATAAATGATCTTCATCTGGCTAATAATCTGTGTGAAGGACAAATAGTCCTACACACACACAAAAAAAAGCAATCCAAGCCCAGTGAAGTCTTTCCATGTCAAGGACTTATTTCAGAAGGACCACATGTGCTGCATTTTATGAGAAAAGCAAGTATCTAGTACAAAGCGTCTCTTGTGAAATGATGGGATCTGATATTATTCCCTTTATCATCTGACATCTAGCTAATTAGCAGCAAAAGATTGCAGGAGCTGATCAATTAGGTCTCATAACCTGCTTAAAGTTAAAAGGGATTAAAAAAAAAAATGCAGAGGGGAGTGCTGATTTTCTCTACAGCAGCTTAGCAACAAACCAACCATACCATTAGCTGTAGTTACTGAAGAACATTTTCCCTAAAGCTGGTCAAAAATTTGCTAAAGTAGTTTTGGCAGTAAGCCATAACTTTTGGTGAAAACTCTTATTAAAAAAAACTTTACTTGAAATGCTGAACTGTTTCTTTAAGGCAATTCGGAAACAAAATATTTGTACTATCCATAAGCCAAATATTTGTTTTAGATTAATTGTGGAACACATCAAGTCTTGCTGCCCCACTGTCAAATTATTCCTTCACACATACACTGCAGCCACTTATTTGCAGCTCGCTGATGTTCACCCATAATACAACAGTGAGCTGAGGAATTGGAAGATTCTGAACGTACCATGCATAGTTTGGCCATTGTGCACAACAGTACAACCTGCTTAGGCAAGAGACAATCTGCAACATTTTTAATAAGCATGGTATCCGTGATGAAAGCTGTACAAACTGTGGAGTTTATCCCCAATCTTTTCTTGTGAAAAACGTTACAGCAAGAGGAACAGGTGGAGAAGGCCTTAAATGCCACAGCACAACTGGAGCCATGCTTAGAAATCATACGTATGAAGAAGGATTTGTCTGAGGTGGAATTATACATCTTCAGAAAATCTCCTTGAAAGGACCTCTAATGGTGCATAGAGTTTGCTTTTCAACTATTGAATTATCATGACGAGTTTGGAGGAGGAACTGGACACCAGGACTTAGAACATAGATAGCAACAGAAACAGGAACAAAGACAGCTACTTTGGGACAAGCAAGGACACTCACAGCCCATATCCCAGTAGTATACTATGTCTTTCTTATCTTTCTTTCTGAGAAAAAAAAGGTGCAGTTCCCATGGCATGTTACTATTTGCTAAACTACATCATTTTAAATTGAGAATATCTTTAAGGATATTAAGGATATCTTTATCAGAAAAGGAAATAACATGCCTTTTTCTAAGTAAGGAGATAACTCACCAGACACAGTTTGTCAAATTCAAGGGTATGAGTTTGAGACTTAAATGGAAACTAAATTGGTATTTGAAATCTTACATTGCATGACAGAAGCATCCTTCCAAAAAGTCCATCCTCCCACTTTTATAAGTCTGTGAAAGTCTTCAAAATTTATAACTTTGTCCATCAGAATACTTAAAAAAAAAAAAAAATCAAGATTCTGTTGAAGTGTCATAGGCTCATTAAATCACTTGCAAAAGTGAATCATTTAAGTATAGTAATTAGACCACTGAAGACTTTTAATACACATACTACACTGCGTTGCATCAAAGTTCATCTTTGCACCGACACCTGACTTGCTGCAGTGTCTGCAGAAGCAATATTATAAAAGAATGAACACCATAATGTGCTCCTAATTGTTGTGCTAAGCCTTAATACAAGATGGGGTCAGATAGACAACGAGCTTAATTGATTTTATTCCAGGAAACAAAGACAGCATGCAAAGAATCTGCTGCTATGATATCAGTGGGAACAATCATTAAAAGCTTATTAGTAGGAGAGGTCCAGGCAATAAGACATAAACATGAAAGGAAATAAAGTTTTCTCAAAAAGAGAAGTATGGTTTTATTTTCTTTCCTCACTGAAGTTTCCTCAATACTTTAATATGATTAAGATAATTACCACATTGAAAATGCAAAATTTAAGAGCCTTCTCATCAGGCAAAGAAAGAAGTTTAATGAGTGCAATGGAGCAGCAACATCTGAGATACGTCTGGGACACAACTAAACTCTGGGAAAGTCTGATTCTGCAGTCTGCAACTCCTCTAAGTGCGGTGATAGAGGGACTTGGAAAAGTTGCACAGCCCTATAATTCTGCATGCAAACAGGCAGACACGTCCTTTTGGCAACTGCAGTGCAAAGCCATTAGCAGAGCAGACCATGCTCATTCCCCTGTGGGCATGGAGGAATGACGATGTTCCTCTGCTCAAAATGTTGCAAATCAAGGCTGCAGAGGAACAGGGAACCCAGCTCTGCAGCATGATGGAAGCTTCTGATAACCTTCTATAGAGGAAATTCAGTTCACATTGGATGTTTGAAGGTAAATTTATCACATAAAGGGAGGAAAATTACCTTCAATGTAATAGGCAAAAGAAAAACACAGTACCAGCACACATAAGATTATAGTCTTGTAATGTGGTTTAAGAAGCACAGCTGTAGAAATTTTTTTTTATTCTATTTTTTTGTTGTAGTAAACACTGATGACTACAAGTACTTAGGAGAGTCAACTTGTCTGTCTTCCCAAAATCCAGGACTGCTACAATTGCCAAAATGCAGCCTGTTTTCTTGAGTCCCATTCATTATGCTAGAATTATATTTATAATTTGCATTATAGCAGTAATGACTGTTTTATGTCTTAAAGTGGTATCATTGCTATGAACCATAAAACCTTTTGGAAGGTCAATAGTAGAGGAGGATCATGCTTAGGAAAAAGCATCAAGAATTACACTGAGACAAAATAAACACAGAGCAGCCTTCCCTGAGTTGTACACAAAGCTCAGCTCAGCAAAATTCAGCCACGCTTGACTGTTTATGGGAATGATTATTAGCATTTATTATAAACTCAGCTGATCAAACAATTGTGGCTATGGGGTTATTTCAATGTACATAATTATATTCTGTCGTAATTCTTAATTTTGAGTCTCTCCTATCCCTCTTCCCCACCACCATGAAACACAGAGCACAAGTCTAGAGGTTATTTGTAAGCTAAAAGGTTACAAAATATATTAAAGTGGAAAATTAATCTTGAGGTCTTTCCTATGGGACTTCATCCTGTACATACAGCTTCCTTCAGAAATTCCTGCCTCCCATTCCCCAAAAATAAAGCAAATCACCATCTGCAGCCATGAAAAACACCCTAAAATATGTCTTCATCCATCTAACACTTTTTACTTCTCACTCTGTAACCTGAGAGACCCTGCAGCCCCAAGGGGCCTCCTGCTCTCCACCTCCCATCGCAGCCATTGTGGCTTTGGATAGATCTCAGCTGCAGTCTCTCATGCAGCACAGCCATGGATCCTCACCCAGAAGCTTCCTTTGGGGGTCCAGCTCCAGACACCTGATGGTAGCAGCTAGATGGGGTCTTGGCTCCCCAACTCAGAAACAGGCAACATTCAACTTAGAAAAAACCCCAACACATATTGTTGGAACGTGGTTTGAACAAGGCACGGTCTTTTAATTGCATGCATCATCCTATAGTCATTATCCAAAACCATTTCATTTTCTGAAAGAGCCTGGCGCAGTCCCTAGGAGACAAATGATGAATGTTTACTGTCTTTGGATAATAAATATAAATAAGAATCTGAACAGAGGCAGTTGTTTAGAGTAAGAGTCTGAGGAAAGTCTGAGACAAAGTAGCATAACTACATATTTAGTGTGAAAATGGAAATCCATGTATTGTTTACTAGTAATGTGACCCTTTGTGTTTAATCATTTTTTATCTTATGGTATTTATTCCTCTCATGACTGTTAACTGTGTGCTCTAATGAGGGGGTTTGTAATGGTTTACTTCATTCTCACTTTCTGCAGTGAATACTGGGTTACTGATATCCAAAGAAACCCAAGTTTATATTCTTTAAGCAGTCTAATACCAAAGGAAGGTAGCACTTAGGAAAGATGTAATATCATTCTGATGACCAAGTATTAGGAGCAGACAAGCAGTATTTCAAAGAGGTAATTTGAAGCTAGTGCCTAAAATTAATAATCTATCAGCAGAGTCAGTGCCCATGGTGAGGTTACTAGAGGTCTTTGTTTAAAAAACGCTTATTGTTTAATATATCCTTCAGGGTAAAGCAGTGTGCCAGGAATTCATAAGCCATACTGCTGCTGCTCTCTCTTTTCAAGTGCCCTTCTTTCAAGACTGGCTGCAGCAGAGGCAGAGGGAGAAGAATAATAGATCGCAAAATCCCTGTGGAATATGGGTTTCAGAGAACAAGCAGATGAGAAGGGGCTTGCATGCTCCCAGCTCTGGGAGGCCTGATATCAAGAGAATAGGGCTTTTTCATTAAAACAAAAAAGCAGTGAATTATTAGGACCCTAGCAGGTAGTGAAGTTATTCACCGAAAGATGACTAGACAGCAGAACAAAAATGTTGACTGAATGATTGGCAGAGTGGAAGGGGAAGCACAAAAGAGCAGGAAAAGTCAAAACACGAGCAAAGGAACTGACCTGTGCCTGCATTACTGGGTCTGTGCAAGTTCCTGGCTTTGTTGGGTTCTTAAGAGGTAAGGAAGTGATGGCATTGGGAAAAAAAAGGGGCAATGATGTACTCACATAAACACTGTCATGAAATCCTGAAAATCAACCTCATTTCAGCTGTCAGCTACAAAAATAAACAGAGGGGGCAGAAGAAGTTATGGTCTGGTGGCTAAAGGACCAGTGTTTAAGTAACTGTGGTTTGGTTCTGGGTTTTGTTATGGAATTTTCCTGTGGTGTTATGAAGCTAAAGGCCCTTGAAGTTCAGAAGAGGGAAGACTTCTTTATGATGGAAGGATCAAATCTCCACTCCACACCTTGGTTTCGTTAGGACTTTAGATCTTCTGAACTTTGCAATCAACTCCACTCAAAACTTACAATATTCAACTAAGAGGAAAATTTGAAAAGAGTAGAGGGAAGAAACCATTTCCAGCAAAGCAGGATGCTGTAATTCTCCCTGTAGAAACTGCAAGTCATCTTGTAACAGTCATGAAAATAAGGGTTGTCTGTTATGTGTGTGGCTGCCTTCATGAGCTTGTCATTCATCTACCTCCTCATAGATGCATTCAAAAAACTGCTACTCCTCACATATCTTCTCTCCAACAGTAAGAAAACACCTTGCTTTCAGTCAGCTGCAATTTTCTCTTCAAAATATGCTTTTGCAATGCCTAGTGAGAGTGCTGCACCAGCCCAGCAACACTGTCAGCTTACCTGGGTGAACTGGGAGAGCCAGAATGCCTCAGTAAAACCCAGGAATTGGCTGGGAGAAATGGCATTTCTTGGACATATGACAGTGATTTTTTTTTTTGCATAAGCTGAAGACCTGGAGCAGTATTGACCCGAAATTTTACACAGCCACAAGGACATCACCAGATGTAGCAGTACACCCATACACACCCTCCCCCAGGGCACACATTCCAGGGGTAGGATGTCTGTTTCATATAAGATTCTGATGCCTTTGCTGAGTAGGAGTAATATTTTACTGAGCTGATTTATGGACGTGCAAAACAAAGTGAATATTCTGGCAAGCAACAGTATCAGAATCTGACTCTGAGTTATTCTGATCTAAAATGTATTCTGGAAAGACTCACACTGATTTCAAGACACATTGTAAAGCTCTATATAACTCCTAAATAGGGCTATTTACTGCATTTTCATTAAAAAAAAAAAAAAAAAAAAAAAAAGAAACAAAAAAAAAATCAGAAATATTCAAACAGCTTCAGTTCCAAACAAATGAAAACCAGTTATGAACCATAATAGTAAAGAGGATCTAGGTAAGCTAACGTATAGCATTTGCAGAGAGCTGGATGTACAACTTATAACAAAAAGTTAACTGAACAGGTAAACTACCTTCCTTTGGAAACTGATTAAGATACACATTCAAGCATCATCAATCTAAAATGATGCACTTAAAATTGCTTCTTATGTTTCTGCATTTCACTGAGCTGGATCATTAGTTTTTATTAAAATACGACAGTGCTGCTGAGTGCACTACTAACTGGCTTTTACCAGAGAAATGTACAGGAGACAAAAGTTCATAAACTTATCTTGCTTAATGCGACCTGGCTATACATCATCAATTGCACATTCTGATGATCTGACTTGGCTTTATGTGCTATATAGGTGGAGAGAGGGAGCAAGAAATCATATCCAAGCAAGGTAAGAAAAAACTATTACAACTATCTGGATGCAGTAAGAAAAGGCAAGTGTAGGAACTCCCTTAATTTGAAAGAGAGAGAGGGTAAGAAAGAGAACTTTTTTTGATATTGCTTTGCATTTTTTTTTATCATAAGTACAGATTCAGTTTTAATTAGCAAATCTGATTCAGAAAAACGCTTATGCCATCAACAAATGGCTCTTTCATGCTGCTGGTACTCAGAACTTTAACAGGTGGTTAACTAACTCATTATTTCATGCGGGCTTTTTACCTATCTTTGTTTCTGAAGGCAGAAAAAATTCTTTATTGTTACATGGGGTTTTTTTGGTAGTACAGCAGCTGCTGTTTATGCTAATTCTTGCTTACTTGCAAATAGACCTATGTTTATTTCGTGCCATGCCAGCTGTCAACAAAGACACTTGAAGAATAATTTCCATACACAGAAGAAAGGCTCTGCTCCCTTTCCTATTGCTCATTTCTTTCCTCTGTATTTCAGACCCAAAGCGTGTTCAACTGGAAAAGTGTCTAATGGTAAGTTAAGAGATGAGCTGAACCTGAAACGCTCAACAGTCCCATGGGTATCCATCAATTACCACGAACATCTGCATGGGGCACTCTGAACTCCTACTGTCTCTGTGGTTATTCAGAACTTGTTCTCCCGAACACATTGCTCTCCCAAACACTGCTAAGGACACTCTAACAGCTGCTTCCTCAAATGGGAATGTCCCAGTGTTCCAAGGTAATAGACTTGCAAGCATTGCTGCTTACCTGTATTTGATAAGTCACTCCACACAGCCCTATAATAAGAACATGTAAGTGCAGACTTGCAGAACAGAGCATGTCACAGAGAGGGCTGGCAGGCTTGAGACCTGCCTGATATTATCAACAGCAAGCTGCTCCTATAAACAACTTACTTGATCCATCACTCACACCTTGGTAATAAATTAATCTTGGGGGAACTCAGACTGAACGCCTGAGTAGCACCCTCTTCAAGCATTTAAATTGGAGGTCTCTAAGCAATTGAATATGATCTCAAATAATGTTTCCCTAGGCTGATGCCGCAGAGCTGTTTTCCCAAAGCTTCTGGATTGCTTCTGTTTTCTTCTGTGATTCACAGTGAATAATTCCTTACACCTTAGCACAGCACATTACCATGTATTAGCATTTAATACTTCTAGTATTAAGACCTTCAGGATCAAGCAGGACCAAACACTTTTAAAATCAATCATTCAGGCACTCTTAGACAGAATTCCTTTTTCCCCTTTTGGTTCCATAGGCTTAGAGGAAAAGAGTGAAAAGCTCCACTTGCTTCTCCCAAAGAAACATACACAGATGAAGCAGACAAAGCACTGATTTACTGCTTATGGCCCATACTGCACATCGTGGCTCTGCTGAAGAAAGGCCAACAGCTGCAGGGTTGTGAGGTGAGGAGAAATGGGCAAGGAGTCCTTCCTCCTTGCTTAGGTGGAAAGTCTGTGGCAACTAGGAACTCGGCTGATACCATTTAAGTCTGAGTTGGTTGCAGTAATCATCAAAAATCATCAAACCGTCTTACATTGTTTTGGTATGTGCCATGGAGGAACAGAAATCTGGTGACTCTGGCAATTTCACTGTTTTTGAATTGACTCATGGCAACTCCTTGTAGCCAAATGACATGAGAGTATGTTGTCACCACCACATCTCACTCAGGAGGAACTGCCTGAAATCTGCATTCACTCCTTGCCAAGGCTTTGCTGGCCATGGATAGCTAAATATATAAATCCAAGCAGGCAGAAGAACATGCCAGCACAAGTTGGTGATTTCTTCTTTTTCTGCTACAATTACTTCCCAGCCAGCAGACATGAAGAGCAGCGCTGAATCTATTCTCACTCAGTGCACTCCATATGTTCCCGAGGACTCAATCAAAGATGATGCCAATAGAAATATAGCTACACTTATGTGATATGTCTTATCCTATGTTGAAAGTCTAATATCATGGTTCAGTTCGAAGGATGTGCCCCTGTGGTGCAAGAAATCCTCTTACAAGTAGTTACCTAACAAGAAGGAGTTTAACTTCACTTTTCCCCACTTTTTCTGAGCTTCAGTGTAAGAGTAAGCCATTATTGTAACATTTATTGTCCATATAGAGTGTATCTTGAAGAAAGCAGTGTTTAAATGTTACATATCATTTAACATTGCTACAGAAATCAAAAGCATAATGCAGAGTGAATCAGTGAAAGGAACTGATCATAACTAGGTCTTTTCTCAACAGTTTCTATCAGCTGAAACTTTCACATGAGGGATGCTTTTAGCCAGGGAAATGGAGGTTCCTGAAAGAGAAAAGACCTGTGTGTTCCCTCCACCCCCAGGAGCATGCTGGGGAGAAACACAAGGAAACATCTTCCTACCCACAGCTTTCTATGCTGGCTGGCTCTTGACCTGGTTAAGAGGAAAGGAAAGAATAAAAAGCTGATATGAAAAGGGGATAATGAGAAAGAAACATGCCACAGTAGAAGTAATGATGTCACATGGAAATTTGTGTGCAACTCTGTGTCATGACTTTCCACCAGACCAGGCGTATTTCCATAGCTGAGTCCTGCTAGCAACAAGTGCAGGTCAGTGAGAACAAAGCAAACTGCCAGAGTGGGAAGAAGGTACAAATGTACTCCCAGCTGGACAGACTTACATTAAATCCCCATTTCAGAGAGGATCTGGCATGTCTCGAACCGAATGGCTTCCACTGGGTGGGAGGCTCTGCAGACTGATGCTTCCTCAGACCCAGCAGTAAGAACCTCTCTGCTCCAGGCCAGCAGCTGGCAGGTACTCTTTGAAGCCACCAGAAGTTTGTCAAGAATTACAAGCTACCAGCACACACGTATCCAGGCTTCAGATCTGAACGCTATTTCTGGGGAAATGTTCTGAATTTCCATGCAGTTGGCAAGAGAGAGAAAAGTGGGTGGAGGAGGGAGGGAGAGTGCAGTAAAGCAGAAAGGCTCCGTGAAAATTGCCTCACCCCGTCTCAGAGAGTGGCTGATATGTTGTCAAGGGGTAAATGGGAATACCAGCTTTCAGTTTAAATGTCTTCAAGCGTTTTTCTTTAATAACTTGTCATTTCTTGTTGAAAAGAGCTCCTGCGGCAATGATTTGTGATGGTAATTCTAACAGCAAAAAAACACCTCTGGAATTATGAAAAACAAAATCCTGCTGTGCAACCAGGTCACAGTATCCGTGTCAGCTGAGAGGAAAAGCTAGCAGAACCTGGCGAGAAGCAGCTTCTGTCTGTCTGTGAGGCTTTCTGCAATGAAGCAGCTCTCAGCTAAGGGGGCAACTGAGATCAAAGAGCAAGGAGAGATCAAATGAGCAATGGAGAGAGGCTGGTGTATGAATGGGCATGGCACAGAGATGCTACTGGGTGTTCTCATCCCTGCCATACAGAAGGACTTGAGTAACCTTGTGCACTCTGAGGAGGGCCTAGGCAGGGGAACCAGACACAGTTAGGAAAGGTATGTAAGTTTAAACTCTGCAGGTTTAAGTGCTCAGTGTGCTAACATGCAATGGGATTAGTCAAAGCTGCCACTAAAATCTGAGCTTGTGGTGTCCTTGCTATCCAGCATGTAGAGGTTTGCAGCTTGTAAGAGCCCAAAGTTTGCTCAGTTATTTAAACCAACTTACATATTCGCATGCAACACTTGGTCCGTATGTATAATTGTAGCGATGATCAATTTTGGCCTGTGTTGCTTGCATACTTCTGCGTGCCCATGGCCTGAGGAAAAGGAAGAGCTCGATGGTTGAGGGAGACCTGACGAATTTTCCACATTTTGTTGCAAAACAGTAAATAACTTCAAAGAAATCATTAATGAAAAATGCATTTTTTTTCTGACTCTTTTCCTGAGAAACTACCAAAACTAATTCTGTGAGAATGAATGCTCTGGCTTAAGAAGTAGGCACGATACCATCCTATGGACAGTCTATGAAAAGAATTCCCATATGCTACTATCTACATGCACTAGCAGTAGATGAAGTCATTAATAGGTTATCATGAATATGCACAAACATCCAAAGTCTGCCACAGCAAGAAAGTAACAGCAATGAAAATACGAAAGAAACATTGCATTTTGAGCAGAGTTATTCCTAACTCAATGTTTTGCAGAGTGAAAATGAATGCATCAGGACAGAAAAGGTCTGAAACTTTTGCTGAAAGTTTTCTATTTGTTAAAAATTGGCCTAGTGGTAAGGAAGCTTCAAATTTCTTACACAAGTTGTTTACGTAGATTCTGCATACGGCAATTTTATACAGATTGGTGCTGTAGGTGGGTAGATAACTGTGGAAGCATCCAAATAGATCCAGTATCTTGAGACAAATCTCAGAAGGGCTCACAGATAGCAATTGACAGCATTGAAAATATAGAAGCCAAACTGCACATTTCTAAATTATGTAACTGGCATTTCTTTCACCTACAGTCATCAAACTCAATTAAATTTAAAGACCTGTAAGCCTTCCTTTACGTGCTCCATCTAGTGACTGGTTTTGGCCGAGAAAAAATGTATGGGAAAAATAAAATCCATGTATCTCATAGCAATTTCACAGTACCGTTCTGAAGAGTCCAGCCTTAGCCATTGCTGAATAGTGTCGGTCTGACACACTGCCTTGATTCACCACAGTCCCCCGTAAAGAATTTGAAGCTAAGTGAATCTAACAGTGGGTGGAAGCAAAGTATAAAGAATTAAGAGATCTTAATTATGGAATACAATGATTCAAAGGAAAGGAGCTGATGGGAAACTGACATTACAAGCACATGGATATTTAAAACTTTTAATCTCCATTTTAAATGCATTGAGAAACCTAAATACTTTAGTAGATGAGGGCCCTGTTTCTTTCTTACTGCACACAGCCTGCCTTGCAATGCATTTTGATTCTGCTTGTGGCTGAGAAACTGGCTGACTTTTTACAGCGTGCCAAGTAATGCATTTATGTATCTGGAGCCAGAGTTGAGCCCTGAGAATGTCTGCAGCTTCCAATTGGTGGTTACACAATATGACAAGAAGGAGAAAACACTGTGGAGCTGTGAACTCCTCTTTGTTGGTGGTGTCTAGAAGTGGGATCAGAATAGAAGCTTCAGGCAGAACATCTGTAATGTGGACAGACAGATGCTTGCAGCTGCAGTTCTACAATTTAGGTGTTCCAGAAATCAAAATATTTTCATGGTATCTCCTTCCCTCTCATGATGAAAAAGAGGTTATCTTTCTTTAAAGCATTTCCCTCTTCTGTTTTACTGTAAATGGGGAGGTGGGTGAGACTTATTTGTTAAACACTGCCATAAATATTTAGCAGAGCAAGGCTGGGTTGAGAAGGGGACATCTAAACAGATTGCTAGTGAGCTAACCTTGGAGATTTTCCAGATTTCTCTCTCTTCCTCCATTTTTTTTTTTTTTCCTTTTCAGAGAAACTAAATAAACATTTGAAAGGAGGTGCCTGACTGGAACAACCCCTCCAATAAATAATTCAAAAGAGAATTAATAGGATTCAAGACAGTGGTTTCTGATTATCAGCATGGCTGCTACTTTATTATTTTTTTTACAGTAGCAACCAGCTGGTACAGTGCATAATGCTAATCAGTTGGTGTCTTTCACGTTTTCGAAACTCCTTGGAAACACATCCCCATCAAGCTGCTTTGAAGTTCAATTTTAATTTAGATGCAAACTATCCCAAAAGTACTGATAGTCTAAGAAGCGCCTCCGGCAGTCTATAATTATAATGCAATAGAGCTGTCAGATTTGATTAAAATGCTGTTTCAGTCACTCTGTCCATGCTGCACCACTTAGCCTCACGTGATCTTTTAAACATTCCTCTCCATCACTCAATACTTAATGACAGTTGGCTGTGTAATAGATAGGGTTTTATTTACTAGTTGGTTTTCAATCATCCAAATCCTTTAGACCATTGGAATGATAAAGTTATGAAGAAAAGCATCCTCCAATCTCCTTATCATATGGATATTCCCGAGGCAGCACTTCATCTGCAAGAGATTCACAGCATAAGGCTTAAAACAATCTACTAGTATTATGGCTTAATAAAAGAGCAATATTGTATCACAAAGCAGGGTTTTGATGAATATCACTATCTCTGAAAAGATCCATTCTGATCCAAATAAATAACATTTGTAGGATGAAAATAATGCTCTTGAGAAGATTTTCTGCGCTTCTGAATCCATCATTCATCCATTATGCAAGTGCAGTGCTTTCAGGTGACTTCAGTGGGTTATCCTAGACAGGTATCTGCACCAGGCTCTTTAATTAGCATTTGAAGTTCTTGTTACTTCCAATATATATAGGAACAGTGAAAACAGAAATGAACTGTGGGTAATGCAGACGGTTTAAACATCCGCACTGACTTCAGATACTCAAAATAAATCTGAAGAATTACTCTTGGCCCAACGCTCCAACCCCATAATCTTGATCTGTAGGCTATTGGAAAGGCACCTGAGAGATGGAAGGTTTTGAGAGAGAAATTATATTAAGAGTACCTGAAGAAAAATCTCTCACCCAACAAGAATGGCAACACCAAAATAAGGCACACTAATCTCTGTCCAGCTATGGGGCTAATTCAGTGGAGTTTCCTTTGGGAAAACTGTTCTTTGGGCCCATGGCTTGCAGGCTGCCTCCCCACTCTTGCTGTATATTCATGCTTTTGACTTATCACTGGAATCTTGTATCTGAAACAGACTCTGTGTCTGTAGTATCTGAAAAGAAGGAGGCTTTTAACATCTTGGGATATGTATTTTGTTCAGCTCTATTGTCTGTTATTTAAAGAGATGAGAAAAATCTGGCAGTGGTTGGGGCTTGGCAACAATGGCTAAATGTTGCCCTCTTTGACTTTGTCTCTTCTAGATGCTTTTCAGAAGAAAAGACAGAAAAAAATCAATTCTGAGGGTTCATCCTTCAGACAACCCAAGTGCTGGGAATCCTGCAGAACGCCTAAGTTCTTCCTATACAAGTTTTTCCTCCTTCCCACCCATAAAATAATATCTTATTATAGAATGAAGCTCTTATTCCTAGCTGGATCTGAAGGTCACAGCAGCAACACTGTTGATTCCAGTATCAGAAAAAGTTTAACTTTTCATCCCTTGTACTGTGTGCCTCAAACACACCAATAGTCTTTTGGGTCTGATCAGGGTCATGCTGAAAAATAAGCCTATTAATGCAGCAGGGTATCAAAATATTTGAAGAGCTAATTCAACACAGTTTATATCTCTTCCATAGACTTCACTGGAGCCAGCATTCTTCACTCTGTATGCAGTCACTCTGAATAACAGTCAAGGCACTTTACTCAGCCATAAAAGAACTGCAGGCAGAGATGAATCTCATCCTTTCTTCTTTCAGGTGGCTAGGAAGCCACCAGCTTCCCATTTTAAGCCTAACTACTAAAGACAGCTTAATGAGGCTCAGGGAAGATCACCTTGAATGTTAGCCAACAGCCCATTGTCACATGAAAATTTCTTGCGTCAAAACCTGTATAACCCTTGAATAAATCTCTTTGATTTTGCTTACACTGGGGCTGTGCCCACTCTTGCTCCTTCAGCTGTCACGGTGGGAGGTGTGAAAGAGTGTGGGATGCTTACGGTATGAAAGACAAGGGTATCGTATTAAAATCTTGGTTGTAATCATTAATTTAGGAAGAGTTATATAGTGAGCAGTGAAGAACGAAGGGTTTAGAGACAGATTCTTTCATTCATTTTTAAGTTGCTAACAGAGGCAGACAACATCAAATAAAAAGCCCTGCACATGTGCACGGACACGGCTCTCAGTTTGCTACTTGCTCATGAAACATTCCCACATTAGGGCCTCGTTTTACCTGGGGGAATCACATGCATGCATAAATATGCATCTTTTCATGCTATTTCCAATTTGAGAGAGTCAATTCTGAGAAGAAATTAAGAAGAAATGAAAATAGTGTCATTTCCAAAAAGAGTATTTTCATGCTGGCACCGCATATATTCCCATTCCTTGTTCCATAACAGCAAAGACATATACTGGAATCCAAACTCTTGAAAAAATAATGCTAATCCTAACCTCAAAATGGCCCAGGAATAATTGTGAAGCAGATCTTCAGCATTTTTTGCCTGCAATTAACCAGATATTTATTTATAATAACTTCTTACCTCTCAATTACCTACAAACAAATCATTATAATTAGGTGATGACCAAATTAATATTGACCATTGCTTAGTATGTGGAACACAAAAGTCTCATCACTACTTCGAATCCTTTCATCTGGTTGTTGCACTTGCCTGCTGTCCTTTCATGTGCAGAAACTGTTTCAGGCAGGGAAGACTCATTTTTTTGCACGTTTGCACAGCACTTATCACAATGGGATCCATATATAATGAGAATCAACTTTCTGATCTTTTTATATCCACTGGTCTTTATATGAAAATCAGGAAATCAGGTCATTAAAGGAATATGTAACTGAAAAGCAGTTTGCATCAGAAAAAAAATGTTTTTTTTTTCCTCTTTTTCTTAACAAATCATGACATTTTTTTCATTTCTCTCATGGATTAAGAATGTACAGTCAAGAGAAAACATCTGTGCAGATGGTGAGGAAGGAGAGAAAACCATATGTATGCCTGAACGAACTGCTGCTTAGGAATAAGGAAAGAAAACCCCAGAGGACTGTCTTGGGATTTAGTTCTCTGGAGGGGAAAAAAAGAAAAACTCACTGCAATCTGTTCATGTACAAGAGACGGACCGAGGAAAAGGCAGGAGGGCATAGTGGTAGGAACATCTGCAGAAGTAAGCCTTTTGAATAACAAGTAGTGCATTCTGGTTGAGAACAAACATCTGTGCAATATGCAATAGAGACATCCACACAGGTGTAAGCAACCTTCCTTCCTCAATACAGCCATAGGAAAGGGGTGGGAAGGACACATGACAGACTGAAGGTGGGTGAGGGACAGCTACTCCATTAAATAGCACAACATCCATTTTCCATTTGTTCCTGTGTGCTCAGTCTAAAGGTAGTGTTAGTAGAGGAAGCTGTAGGCAGGCAAATAACCTGTCAGATGCTAGAGGGTCCTAATGAAGAAAGATTGAAAAAGCATGGGAAAATGCAGCCAGTAAAACATCTCCAAACACAAAATGGATCAAAACACTTGGCAGAGGTGGGTAGCTCTTTTTTTCAGAGTGGACATAGAAGATTTGGAAGAGCTGCTGGAATATATACGTCTGGTTTGGTTAACATCCCCACATAATTCAGTTACTCTGCTCCTAGGGTTACAGAATGTGATAATCTCTGAGAAGTGGCAACTAGGATTACTTGCAGTAGGTGTGTGCTGGAATGCAGCTTTATTGCTGGGCTACAGTTCTGGAAACCTTGTTTTGATTATGCAGATCACTTGGACTCCCACGTCACTCTGGAAGCTGTATGTTTGTCTGAGTTGTCTGAGCTGCCTCCACAGGATGATAAATCACCCCTTAGAAGTTTCCTTCTCTCCATTGCGTACAGGGGAAGCTCACCTTATTTAGCCCAGAAATATACTTTTCATGTCATATATCTAAAGTTATGTGAGATAAACCTCACCATTTTTCTACCTTTTTTTCCCCAAATATCTGACAGCAAACTGAGAGTAACACTTCCAGCCACACTATTGCATGATGAAGACATCATCCATTACTGTTTCACAGGCGATTGTAATAACAACAGCACTGTAAGAATATAAACAGGTAATAAAAGCCAGAGGGATTTTTTCTGTTGGTGGTGTTGTGTTTTTGTTTGTGTGGTTGGTGGTTGTTGTTTCTTTTTTCTTCTTCTTCTTTTATTTCAATAAGACGTTTTAGTTTTCAGCACTAGTTTCATTTTTCATATCTAGGAGAAATTAAAGGCCCACTGTGGAGTTCTAAAATGAGTGCTATAGAATACCAAAGACAGTAGTACAAAGCAATTTTTTTTTATTTGGATGAAGAAGTTTGGATGCTTTTGAAAAAACAAGAGGAGAGGATTTGCGTTTACATTCTAATAGTCTCACTTCTGTGGAGTTTGACAGGAGTAGCACCCAAACACTCTTAGTCATGCTCCTTTTTCTATACTGGGCAGATGAAAAGTTGGCAACATCACACACTGCACATCAGAACTGACTGGATGGACTACTTATAAATGGAAGAATGTTATGTCTGAAAACACAGATTTGACAGAATTGAAGTGCTTCAGACACAGATATCAATCTCTTCATAACTGGATATAAAATATATTGGTTGAATATGGTCAAAATGCTTGTCTTTGTCTTGAAGTCTTGAATTAAATGTTTTAGGTAGCTATGACTGTTAGATTATATGCTGAATTATACCTGTCAGAAAGATAAATGAAATATTTCAGAAAGAGCAAACTTCCAAAACATTTCAGTTAATTGTTAAAAAAAGAAAAAAAAAAATTGTTCAGTTAATTGTAAAAAGATCTCTGAGGCTTTCAAGAAATCTTGGCTTTTTTTTTTTTTTGAATTTGAAACAAACTCAGAATAATAACTGATACTTCCTCGAGGAGCACAAGTGCTGTTGCAGAGCCTGCAAAGTATCCACACGACCATACAACCTGCTGTTATCAATTAATTGTAGAAGGGTCACTTCTTGAAGGCTTATCAGAGGGAAAACTTTTCACATTTCAGGGGATCATTTCCTTCGCTCTCCAGCTGATTCAATATTCTGTTGCACTGTGAGGAGGAGCAAGACAGAGGACAAGGAAGCCATGGAAAGACAGTGATGATGTGAAGGTGTTTAAGCTTTTGAGCTACTTATGTTTCTAAGGAATTGCTGTTTCACTACTGAAAATCACTATAGTATTATGCAAGCATGTCTTAGTGCTACATTTCCACCTTAAATCCATCACATCTCAGGAGGTTTTGGCTACCAGGTGCTACTTTGATTTAAAATGAACACAGGAGAGATTGAAATGAGTAGAGTATATTATCTCTGCATGCATTAGTCACTGATGAATGTATTAATTGCACATGGAAATCAATGCAAAGCAGTGTAGCTTTCAACCAAGTCACAGAATTAAATAGAGGGCCCATCAAATCTGATAATCCCTCGTTGAATCAAGCGTGTTGCCAAGGTCAGCAAAAAAAGGCAGCCTGTGAAATATAACGGAGAGCAGTAAATCACATGCACAGCTGTGTTGCTGGATGTGTGTGTTGCACTACGTGCACTTCACAGCACTTGCCATTAAACATATCCACAACTACTCTACTGTCATAAATAAGATGTTTTCCACTAGAGATAGGCAATTTAGAGCAGGGAGGGAATGCTGCTATGGGACTGAAGAAATTAAGGCACAGTTCTCAGCTTAGTCTCCGAATTTCTGCATATTATCTCATTTTTCTCTACTTTGGTTCCATATTTGTTGGAGGTATTTACAAGGTATTTACTTCCTCCATGGAGTTATTCCACTTGGAAAGTTCTTTTCATTCTGTTTCAGGAACTGAATGACATATGTCACCAAAAAGGTCTCTTTCAATAATGCAACTGTCACTACAGATTGTCAGTGATTAATACTGAGTAAAGATTTCGAACATAAAACTTTGGATAGATAGTGATTTCCTATTAAGAAAAATATCAGAGTGGTCAAATTGAGCATCACTCACACATTTCAATGCACTGTTGCAGTTAGGCACTGATGGACACTGATGTTGTCTGGCTGCTCCCTACACCAGTTTTGACTTCATATTTTCTCCCTCTCTGCTGGTCAGCTACTTATTGCAACTTCCTTGCTCTTCTCTTGTAGCTATTACTTCTGTAACTTGAGAGCACCAGCAAGACTGAAATTACAAAACTACGCACATCACAGAGTGAAAAGGATATTTGCAGACAACTTGCTGCATGCTCATCAGTACTTGTTGCTCCTTTTCCTCACCCTTTACCCATTCTGTCTCTTTGGATTTGTAAGGTCTTTGGGTCTGGGATTGATTTTTGCTCTCTAACAGAAGGGGGGTCAAGGGGAAAAGACCTGTTGTTTACCAGCCCTTAGTCATTTCCACATTAATGTGATACTGGGAGTCACAGGTACCTGATTATCAAGTCCATTCCATAGATAAAACAAAGCACATATATCTTATTTTTTAAAACAATGCACAGCTTTTCCCTTGGTAATTCTGTCTGTTGCATTCTCAAGAGTTCCTTTGATTTATTAGCCCAGTGTGTTATTAAAATAATGAATTATACGTGGGCACGTTGCGTTTAACATAATATACACAGGGGCAAGTACATCTGCTAGCTATTAATCAAATATTCACTAATAAAAGTTGATTAACAGCATTTCGCATATTAACAACAACAATGGAAAGCATAATAAAACTCCACTGAAATTAAATGATAATAAATTAATAAAATGCATTTATCTGAGCACTGGTTAGTGTGTGGGATAGACAGAACTGCAGCTATGCTTTTGTTCAGCACACAATACCATTTATGTACTGAAACAAACATTTTTTCATATTTCACAAACACCTTCAGCTTCCAGAAAAAAGGCCCCCAAGCTGTATACAGCCATGCACATCTTCAGTCTAGGTTTAAACACAATCTTTCTGCCTGCCAATCTACTGGCTGAAGAGTTCAAACCAGCGGTGCTGTTGATGTGTAATATACAGCCTGACATTCACGTGTCCCCAGGCCAGAGTTTGGTGTGACTTTGGGTAACACTCTGGAAGCTGCCCAGCCTTCAGCAGGTGCTACAACTAGAGATTTGACAAACAAGCACCAAAAATCACAAGCCTTTAAGATGGAAATTAAAAACCTTCTTTCTGTTAGGAGTTGGAGTTACAAAATCCTATTCCTACATTTAATATCTGGAAAGAAGGCTGGGAGCCTTTTTCTTTTTACTGGAGCTGAACTGATTGACACAGAGCTAAGCATCATTTCCTTAGATAGGCCCAGCTCCCAGCTGTGACAGCAGATTAATACTCTGGAGTCTGTGTACCCCACTAAATCCTACTGAAGCCGGAAAGAAATCCCCATACTTACAGGCAGAAGGATTGGTCTCCCTTGTTAGGTATTCACAGTTTCTTTAACTGGAGTTAAGAGCAAATCACATTTTTTCCTAAATTGCCTTATTATTGATTTTCAGCAAAACAGTATCCCAGAAAGCAAATGCAGACTATAAATGAGAATGCAGCATATATTCTATTTAACATGGTGGAAGAGCATAGTATGTTAATCAACCCAGCTAAAGCAATACAAGCCAGAAAGTAAATAAACAGATGTGGGAGTCACAGGAGTTCAGAATCTAAGTTCAGAGAGAAGGAGTTAGGGGTTAGACAAAATTACAGAACTAGACCAAACATTACAGGAAAAATACTTAGCATTGACTCTGCTAATTTACTCCATTTGAGACTCTGTTCCATATATCCTGATGTTTGTAGTCAGGAAAAAAAAAACAACCAAAACACACAACGTTTGTTCTCTGTGGAAAATAATTCCAGATGAAAAAATCTTTCTTCTAATCACTTATCTCGTTTGTAGAGCATTCTACAGAGAGTAACCTACTTATCAATCCTTTCCATAGAACAAAGGCGGAGATAGAGAGTCTTACATCTAATCTGCTGTGAGTGGCACTGTGTGGCCAAGTAAGCAATTTATAAATAAGAGTGCAATTAAAATGACCTTCAAAGTTTTGAAGTATAAAGAAGCACAAATGCGAGAAATTGAAATGATGAACAATAAGGAAAACATAAATTGAATGTCTCTTCCAGAGTCTTAACTAACTCCCAAGGATGCAGGTAGGTAGAAGACACGTGATATGTGACAAGCAGTTACACTGGGTATTCTTCCAGTGGTTTTCTCCTTTGCCTGTATTTACCTGAGGTACTGGGATCAAAAATCCACAGGCTTCATGGGTTTGAATGAGGATGGAGCCAGACGAAAGCAAACGTATGGACAGTATGTTGGTTTGAACTCCTGTTTGCATAGATGAGTACCTGCCCTGCTGCCCAGCTACCAGTTTCACCCAGGTGGTGATGGAGGCATTGAGTGAAAACAATACATTCCATTCTTTTCTGAGCTCCCCATGTTTGAGAACCTTTCAAGAGAATCTAAGTGCATATGAATTCCTGCAAGATCTCTGTGGTTTTCTTTAGCTGTGGTTTTACTGGGTTCTAGTTAGAGTTTATCTGAAATCAGATTTCAGAAGATAAAATTCTGTAGAAACCTACATTAGGGTTTTACAACCAACGCTGCGTTTTGCACAATTATTATGTTAACTGAAAACTATAATATCTCTCCATTCTCCCTTTCTACCCACAAAATCTTGGGTGAAATTAGAGATCAGCCAAATGTCCAAGCAAAGGAGATGCTATAATCATGCTGAGGGGTATTAATTGCAACATCTAATAGAATGTCAAAGCTGCAATGAAGCCAGTGCCAGCTCTGCCAGGAGACAAAAGTAAGAAGCAGTGCTTACCTCAGCATGCAGGAGGTTACAAATATATAATACTTGGGGAAAAAAGGTTAATGACTTTCCTTTCTCGCTAACAACTAAATTTTATTTTTTAATAATTGTGCTACATTTCTGCTTCCAACTTCTAAAGTTTCAAAAAAGAGAGGTAATTGGTTATGATAAAGAGAGATTTAAAAAGTTATTTAATTTTTCTCACCATAAAAAAGAAACATCTTCACTGCTTCATTTCTAATTCCAAATCTTCAGAAGCCTTGTAACAATCTGACGAAGTATCATTATAAATTGAAAAAATAATTATAATGTACTCTATCAATAAGCCAAGAATCTCAGAACAAAGTCTCAGAGCTCCCTTCTGGCCATTCGTAACACCAGTTGGAGGATGGAGCAGTAGGATCACATGAAGCTGGGTCGGAAACAGCATCCAAGGAGACATGCTCTGTTGTCTGGTGCCTATGTAGAAGGTTTGAAGTGATATGAAGGTGCTGTGATACCTCCCTTCAGGCGTTTGGAGCCTTTCCCTATAAAATCAACTGAAAAGAACTCATTATGTTTCCAGATATGTGGATGTGGCAGGAGTGGGAAGGCAGTGGTGGAATCCAGCAACACAAAATCTGCAGGCTGCACTGTCACTGGCTGGGGTGACTGGAGGAGGTGGCATGGGGAACCCTGAGCCCCTTCTTTTTGACAGCTTCTTACAGCCAGGCCATCCCAGCCTGGCCCTCCCTCTCTGCTGCACTGACAGTGGGATTTTTGCACAGTGAACTGGATTAGGAACAACAGCAGCTGACAAAGAGCCTGCCAGAAGAAGGGGAGATTTAGTGGAGAGTGTTGTGGAATGAGCAGCAGGGATCAGCAATTACAGAATACTGGCACTTAAAATACCTCCAGCTATGGTATCTGCAAACCTCAGAAAATTGAGAAGCTCAGCACAAGATCCCAACCTCCTTCCCTACATCCCTCTCCTTATTTTCTCATCTTCTTTTCTTCCAAATTATTCAGCTGTTGTACATAAACACATCACAAAGTCTGCTCATGGGTTGTAGGGTCATAGATACAGCGCTTGGAACACCTCCTCTATGAGGACAGGTTGAGAGCTAGGGCTGTGCAGCATGGAGAAGAAAAGGTTCCTGAGAAACCTAGTAGCTCTGAGCACCTGGTGGAGCTGTAGGTGTCCCTTTTCATTGCAAGGGATGTGGACCAGGTGGCCTTTAAAGGTCACTTCCAACTCAAATAATTCTATGATGCCAAATTTTAAAAATGAGGAGGAAAAAAAACAGCCAAACAGTGAGATGCCATTAACTGTTGTTAGTAGTTCCTTGATTATCAACAGAATCCTGTGACTTCTATAGCCTACTGAGTCTTTGCAACATGTTCTCTGAAGTTGTTTAAGTAGCTGTCTATGTCTCAGTGGCTAGACATGATCACAGCACTCAAAATTTTTCCTGCCATACATTATGCTCTGTCATCTACACACTCATTTTTCCTACACCTGAAACACTGTCAGAAAGGCATAGCTCCTGATAGTCTCCAGAGCAAGTAAGCAGAACTCCTGATAACAGCAAAACGAATTAAGATGTTAAATCAGGAAATTTTGACATCTGATACAAAGAGCTGTGGCTTAAAAACAACAAACACCTCAAAGGTGCTGCTATCCAGCAATGTGCTAGGGATCTGGTCAGCCTGAAACAGCAAAGAAAATCATGAGTTCCCAGAGCATCTGTCAGACCCTGAATCTATTGGGCCAATGTTGTGCCTGCTCTGTTTCAGGAACTGCGGCACCCAGGGATCTCCACAAAAAGTAGACATCTTCCTCCAGCATCAGCTCTACACTCTCCTTCCTCTTCCTCCTCACTCCCAGTGCCATGCTAATACCAACAACTCCCTCCCTGCACCTTCCCGCTGCTCAGAGCTGTGGCTGCTGGAGAAAGGATCTGTGGTTCTCTTAAAGCAATGGCTCTCCACTGCTGAAGGGCCATCGGTCAGATGAGAAATGGACACAGGAGTGGCACAACGTGAAGAACGGATGGTTTTGTGTGACTGCTACGTGATGGAGCTCAGGTGCAGCTCTGTGTCTTTGCAGGCTGCAGAATATTCACTCAAACCAATGTTTAAACCAGAATGAGGCAGCAAATAATTGATGCAGCACATCTATCCTCTGTTTCTGAATTGATAACAAAGATTATTAAATATCATTTACTTAGAACATCTTTTATTTGAAGTCTTTTTTAATTTAGTAACCCCAGGTTTTGAGTTATCCAGTCTCTTCATGCTACCAAGCACACTTTTTGTTTTTAAACAGTACATTTAATCTAAGCAAATATCCATATTTAGACTATATTGATTGGTGCTTATTACAAGCTATCATTAAAGATTTATGAGAGTATAGATGGGACACTAAACACATATGCATTACTCCAGAACACATTTTCAGACTGTTTTGTTATTGTAAATTAGCATCACGCTGTGCTGATGATGACAGATTATGTTATAAATCTAAAATAAAATTGGATCACAATTTTTGTTAGAAGCTTTTTTGTAACACGCATTGCTCTTTTTCTGTATTCTTAACATATAATTCTCTTTGTCAGCTCTATCTGCAACTTACAAAAAATAAGAGCAATTCTGCTTTCTGGAAATATACAACTGTCAATGGCTGAGAGAATATTTTTGATCAAACACCTGCTATCTAAGCTGAAAGATTTTCTCTGAGTCAGACATACTATTATTCAATTATCGGACATGTCATGTCCTGGAATAAATAGAAAAAATACAGGAGTAGACTGCTAGCCACTACACTGAGTGTATAAGCAACCATTTTGTTGGCTACAAATCTTATTCTGCTGCTCATTAGTACACAATGCTAGCTGTGAATGGAAACTTTTCAAGCCATGTTCCAAATGTTCACTGACTGACATCTTTTATGTCTTGGATGTAGTCAAAAACCTTGTGTTAGCACGTCTAAGAGCTGTCAGTACAGCAATGAGCTGTATGCATGACTGGGGCTGGGGAACATTGGGAAAAAAATGTCAAGGAAGGAGTAATAGGATGCATTCTCAGCTGTAATTAATATGCCTAGCTCTGTTGTGTGCTAGTGGTCTGGTCTGTCTGAAGCATTTCGTGAGTTTCCAAGCTCTTGCATCTCTATTGCCCTGAAGTTACTGATATAATAGAAGTTCTATGAACACGTCCATCAGTTATACAAGGTGCATGATTAATTGTAAATTGAATTCTTGGCTACAAGTGGTTTCAAGCTTTAATTTAATAAGATCCTACTATTGAAAAGAGCAGTTTTCCATCAACTCATCTTCAGGGAACTCACACAAGAATAAACAATTTGCCCAGGGCTACACAGGAAGGCTGCAGTGAAGACCTGAATCCAAGCTGCTAAAATGCAACTACTGCCTACTGAACGTAGCTGCCCTCCAGCTTCCTTTTGAAGTCTATGGCAAGAGAGAAGCGAGGGAAGCCATTTGTAGTGCACAGCCCTGACTTTAGACACTATATATATAAAATACTGCTTGGTTTTGAGCATCATCTATTGGCATGTTAACTGCCTACCCACCTATGGACGGAGCAACCACTTCAGAGCATCCCATGACATATGCTAATGCCAGAAAAGGAAACAAGAACTCCTCATGCTTGGTGTTGTGCCAAAATGAAACCACCCGTCCTCTTTGTCAGACAGAATTTACCATTACATTTTGTCATGTCTTTTAACAACATTGTTTTAACATACTACCTTCAGCTGAGTTACTGCAGCATCCTAACTATTTTGCAGTGACTGTTGAGCTGTTAATGTTATTGTCAGTGATTTGCAACTGGAACTACTGTGTACCATCCCTTCAAAACAGGTAACTCGGATGTGTCAAAAACTGTGCATCAAATTCATCCATAGTGTAACTCTGTGGGAATCCAATGAAACTTGTACCAGGGATGGATTTGGTCCACTATCTCTTGATTCTTCATATATTGGGATCAGAGCCTTGCCAGGTATCCCACTGTGTATGAAATGGTTGCATTTGTCAGTGTTCAGACATCCAGTGAAATACTCCACAGTGTTTCCTCCTTTCCATAAAGAGAGAAAACACATTCAATAATAAAAGCCTAAATCAAATACAAGCAACTGCAAATGCAGGAAATGTGACTTGATCAACAGAAATTAATCAGAACCTGACAGACCATTTATGAGTGGATTACTTTGCTTATTATGGTTTTCTATTACTTTTTCCTTCTTGCTTGTAAACAGAGTGGGATGCTCCAAAGCCATGTCATGATTTTTTTTTTTTATTTTTATTTTTTTGCTTTCTAGGGGAGGTGTAAAAATAATCAGTATTATTTCTAGTGGGGTCCTAATCGTTCCTAATCACTCATGAAATAGAGTGCAATGACGGGTTGTCAGTAGCGCATTTTCCAATATAAAGTTACATCTCCTATCAATAACAATGAAGCCATCAGCATAATTGGTCAGAATTACACAGCATTTACGAATCACTTCACTGAATGCCTGCCACCTCTCTGAAACTTCTGTGAAGGGTAAATGACAGCCTCCCCACATTTGCAGTCACACTAAAGTCTGTTACTTTGCCTAACGTTGGCAAAGGTTACGTGGTTCTCTTTCTGTAACAGTCATCTCAAAGCTAGCAAAACAAGCGAAAAAACAAAAAACAACCATAAAAAAAACCCTACCAACACAGAGGAAGTCAACTGAAAGTACTTTTGTTTCTTTTTCTTGCATCAACAAATCCCTATAACAAACCTGTATCTGCACCCATCCTCCTACTGCAGCACTCTGTTAGCGCTCAGAGCGCCATAAATGATCGTAACAACAGCGCCAGCACACACACAGCCAAAAGACATGGAGGTTAAAATGGTACCACGTGAAGTATGCCTTGGGTTGGGCACGTTTGTGAAGAAGAGAAGGCTTAACACATCTGGTGTAAGATGTCTTTCAGTCTTACTCTTACCATACGTACAAGCAGACATACGGCAAAAGTATGATTTCTAAAGAAAAGAGAGTTTTCTTGTTAGAATTCTTAGAATAAAAAGAACTACTTAAAACCATGTGTCTCCACTGTGTATATGTTGGGCTTGGGAGTGTGTGGTAGCTCAGATGAGAAAAGGACACATGTTAAAAGCTGTTCTCTTTTCTCTGTTCAAGAAAATTAGAAGAAATAAATAGCAGTTGCTCCAACAGACACTAAAGTCAAAGTAATACCTAACATTGATTACAGTAGTAATCAAGTCAGAACCACACTGTTCCTCAGTGTAATTATTTGCTTCCTTTTCTAAAATTAAGCAGTGTGGCTGACAACATACTGTTGTGTGCCATTGCACACACTGTGCTATAAAGAGAGCATCAGTTATGCAAGTAAAAGAGATTCAGCAGAAACGAAGCACAACAAATTAGGAGAAACAATCAGTGTAGGCATCATTACAAAAGTCATACCAATGATTTAAGAAACTTTAAGCCACCCAGGAAAATCTAGTATGTTGTAAATTAAACAAAAATTATAGATTTCCTAAAAAAATCGCATTAAGTGTTGTTTTGAGTGAACCTGTCATTCTTGGTGACATGAGTATAATTTCTCAGACACTCAGCATTTGCTTTTTATTATTCTGCAGTACACACACTACAGCACTGTACTAGGGATACCTGCAGTAATAGCTATTTGCTTCTATTAATACTTGAACAGTTATTTAAAGAACCACACCTACCTAAATACAGCATTATTGGTTACTGTAATTAAATAGCCAATGAAATAATCAGCAATTCTTAATTACTTATACTTTTCTCTTATAAATTCTGCTCACAATCAATTCCTACACCTTAAATTTCGTATAAAACATTGAAATTCCCCAGGAATTCCACATAAAACCAAATATTTTTCCATTCTAAAAGTCAGAACTAGACAAATTTCATTCAGACACATGGCTCTGAAATTTAAACACTACGCTACAACATTTTTCCTTAGATACTGAACAAGAAGCAATACAGAAAAAGAGAAAACATAAAGAAAAATGAAAGGTGGATATGAGTTTTGCCAAGCCCCACAGAAGTGACTAGCTGTGCTGAGTTCTGGGGACAAGCAGTGCTAAAAACCTTTGCACTCTTCATTCCTTCACTTGAAGCTGAATTTTTCCATGTCAAGTTGCGTCCTATGGAATAGCTCCCATTAATCCTTCTTGGAAACAATCAGTTGATAATTCCTGCATATCTTCTCCTTTTCAATCTTATTTTCAGATTACTGGAATGCTTTATGGAAAGCTTTTCCATCAATGAAATCAAAGGGCTTGGATGCAAATGCTCCACAGGCTTTTTACCACTAGGCAGGTTAAAGGGAGTAGTGAGAGGAAAATCAAAACCTGTAATGTCTAGAGGGGAAAAATAAGTGAGGAATAATTCAGGGAAGAGATTAGAAAGCATATATATGGGAAGGGAAAATAAAGGATGTGATGTAAACGTTATTCTGGTTTCTGTTCACAGCTCCTAAGTAATTTCTCCTGCTTATGATCCGAATGATATTGCCTGTGCCCTTAAAAAGCAAATTACCATTTAAAGGCTTGTCTCTGTGGCTGTAATCATTTATACCCCTTTCAAAACTGCTGCTGGGACTGTCAGTTAAACAACAAAAAATAGTAGCAAACTATTATCAATTTCTTTGTCATTTCCCACTGCCTCTTCTCAGTCCTCATCACCCAGGTTGAAAAGAAGCTCCTGGCATAAGGGTCTATCATAACAACTTCAAATGTCTGCGAAATATGAAGTCAGAAAAATATGTTGGTTTTTTTTTTCCTATCATTTTTTATTAAAGATACTTAACGTGAACCCCCTGGAGCTCTTTTGGCAGCCGGCTGATGGATCTGCATACCTGGCACCCGAGGGTAGGAAGGGAAGTGAATGTCACACTCTCACAAGCAGGGGACACAGAGGACTCCAAGCACCCAGCTAGTGCTGAATGAAGCCTTTCTCCCTGTATTGCATAATGAATGCAGCAACATAAGGATCCAATGCCTCGCAAACAACAATGAATGAGAGCCTAATTCTAATTTTTCATCTCGGTCCCAGGTCACATTTGCCGCTGTTGTTTTGCAGAATCATAATAAACAGACACATTTAGGACAGCGTCCTTACCCTGCACTGCTCAGAAATGTCTGGCAACATCTGTAATTTACATCCAGGAAGCTGTCTACCAGAAAGAGAACTGCTGCGGTGAGAGAAGAGGGAACGTAGAGGGATGTTTCAGCTGAGGAATTTTTTAATTAATAGGTTGGTTTATACTTTCCCACAAGGTGACTTCTTTGCTTCTCTGTGACTTGTTGGTAGCCTGTATTGTTGCACTGATCAGATTCCTAATGCTGTTCTGATTTACTGTGTATATTAAAGCCAGCAACAAAGAGGTCTGCCACGTCCTAATGTAGGCTTAATAATCCTTATTTACACCAAATAGGCACCAAAAGACTCTGACCATTCATATTTGTATAGGGCTTCAATATCATCAGGAGAAACACAGCAGAGAATATAATAATCAAAGAAATTACTATGTGCTACCATTCCAGAATGGGTTGCAATAAGAAATACACAGAGGGGTCTTCTCGAAGGCTAATTTTAGGCACAGAAGACTGGTCTCTGTAAGCACTTTCTGTAATCAATAGAAAGAGACAGGTACCTTCAGAGGGCAATTCAGAGCAGGAGCTAATTTAAGTGCTTTGAATTGCACTCTTGAAATCCCCATCTCTCAGTGTTTTATATATCGGAGCCTAGGGAGATATACCTCGAGTGCTGACACAGAACGAGCAGGAGAGACTTAAATCTTCTGTGTTTTGTAAAAGAGTTGTGACACTTGTAAACTGGGGGCATGTCAATGCTGCAAAATAAGACAAAGTGCAGAGAGGCCCAATTTAGAACTGACTTGGACTGGCAAGTCCACAAAACACAGTATCAAGTAGGTGTAGAGGCAAGAGAGCCCTGCTGCAATGGGTTCTGTCTTGCACCGGGCTCCGGGCCAGCAGCTCCACTGCTTTGCCTGTAGCCTGGCCCATACAAAGCCACCCACTGTGTGCTGGGGCAGCAGAGAGATGTGCTAGAGAATAGAAGTGCTGGGGATTCTCCTAGCATGACATAAGGGTGCTTTTGGAACAGATAAGCAAACAGGGAAAGTAGGACACGTCAGATTCGTGCGTTATGTGGGATGATAACTATTCATGTTTACTTTTAAACAAAAGACCTGCTGACAACTTTCAACAAACTTTTCTCACTCTTGATGCACAAAACAAAATAAATACAGATTCAGAAACATTAATGAAGTTCTGTGCAAAATTCTATTCTTCTTTGGCAGAGATACTATTTCTGAACTGTGACAGGAATAGGGCTATTGCATCTCCTCAGCAAGGACTATATTTATTTTTGTGTTGTAGGGTTATGTTGTAGGGTTTTATGTTATAGGGTATGAATCAGGAAGTCATCCAGCAGGTAAAGCAGCTGGAACAAAAGAATTTCCAGTTCTGAAACCCAGGCAGCCACACTACAGCCTATCCATCCAAGCCGGCCTCTTCCATTTAATTCGTGTTTGTTATCTGTGCCTCAAGAGCAGCAAACAAAGCCACTCAGAAAGCTGTTATTTCTGGACCCACACTTCTCTTCTATGGCAAGTAAGTTACTTCATGGCCATATTATTACCCATTAGGAGGGGAACTGAGAGGAAAAGAAAGGAGCAGTTTTTTCCCAGCCTTTTGCCTTTGCCTGTCCCTGATTTGCAACAAAGGGAACAAATGAGGAGCTATTCATACCTAACAGATGATGGCTACTTGAGATATCTTCTTTCTAAAAACTCTCTTGAAGTTATTCATTACTTACCTGGAACAACAGAAAAGAAAAACAGGAGCGGAGTTACTTACAGCACTCAGAAAAGAAACCCATGAACAGAGAGGATGGAAAGGAAATCAATATGTGTGATTGCTCTTCTCCATCCACTGTAACGTGTTGGTGAGGGACATGATTCATCTCTGCTGGTGAAAATTGGATTATAAGTGTTGTTGAAGCAGAAAGGGAATTTTGAAAGGAAAATATGCTCCTGCATTCATGGCTGAGCAGTCTGCAGCAAGACTTTTAATTGGATATATGACAAATCCTGTAATAGAAGAGCAACCCTGGCTAGAACCCCAAGGAGCAGAAGTCAGCAGTTGTCCTGTTGCCCTGGCTTCAGACTTCGGACTTCCTTTGTATGCATTCCTCAGACTTTCTGTATTGCTCTCCATGAATCCTGAGGTGGGAAAGGCACACTCTGTGCAGAAGGAGCTTTGACACAGTAATATTGCTCTTATGGCTCCCACAGAACAGCAGAAAGCAGGTATTACTATAAATGTGTTCCATTTGCCTAGCTTGTTACATTCAACAATGCTGAGCAACTCTGGAAATACTTCAAAAGACAGGTTTACATTGTGCCTGAGAAGTAAGATGAAGCAGCAAGGTCATGCCGAATGAGAAAGGTTCCTTAGCTGGTCACAATGATTTTAGCTTTTAATTATTTCAGTGTTTTTTTTTTTCTCATAGACACATAAAAATAAGTGACTGCATACCGCAGAAGGGTGGAAGTAACAGATTTAGTTATGTTGCTTGACTTACACTCTTCTTAGCTGAAGGTGAGAACAGGCAAGCCAGGTTTTATTTAGATAATTAGGACCAAAGGTAGGAAAGAAATGTCAGAAAATCTATTTCTTGTTGCATTCAGAGAGAACAATGACTAGTTAGACAATTAGGCAATCTCATCAAAGGCAAGGTGAACATTTCACTGTTTCCTTTGTCATCTCTGCCACTGAGGTACTGTACAATCTTAGGCAAGAAACTGCTTGGCCAGCTTGCCTCTCCCCAGGATGGAGTTAGACATTGCCCAGGTTCATCATGGAAAGGAAACTGCACTGACGGCAGTTCCACTTCCAGCATTCACAGAGGAGATGTTAAAAACCTCCCAAATGGCTCTTTCCAAGACTGCTGGAGAACTGCCTTTTGGCAATCCAGTGCAAACCAAGCAAAACCACAAGCCATTAAAAAATTAGAGTGTCAGCTTCTTCATCTCAGGCAGCAATTTTGTCTTGAAGCAGCTCCAGAGGGCAGATAGGAGCCCCTGGGACCCTGGGCTGCCAGAATAAGCCAGGCTGCTCCTTCCAAGGGGAAAGCAGCAGCTGCTTTGTCCCTGTTGTCATGGAAGTTAGTCCTACTCTGAAGTAGTCTAGACAAAAATAAATTTTCTGCAGTTCTACATAGTCGTAATAATCAATATTTAAAGAGTTGTGGAACGTTATAATGAAGGGGTTTGATTTCAGTCCCTGACAACTGGAGAGGTAACCTGATTTAATAAAGGAATGCAGCAGCAGCCATGTGTCTGAGCCATTGTGGCTAATTCCAAAGACCGCATAGTGATAAAGGAACAATAATGACTGGAGACTAATAAAAACAAAATCAGTTAGGGCTTAATCATCAGCAGAAGGATAGGAATTGAGTGTTAGAAAACATCTTCTGTTTAGAGAGTTAAGCTGTTATGCAGACTGACGCATAATTTGCTGTCACTGTTTTATTGTCATGCAATATATATTGTAATCATTTTAATCTGCATGCAGATTATTAATTAGTGAAATAATAATTTAGCTCTGAGTGAAAGCACAGGCAGGAAGAGGAAGCAGCTGGCTATTTCTCCAACCTTCTCTATTCAAAAGCTATTCCATAATGACCCAGCTGCTGTTCAGGGACACAAATATGACACAAATTTTATGCTAACTTTGTTGCAAAAATATCTGTTAGGAGTAAAGCTGCATTTACAGCATGTACTTTCATGATGGGATACATATATACTATTGGTGTCAGGCTAATCAACTGTGTTTTGCCATTCATTTTAGGACATTTACTGCTGAGAAGTGGCTTTCACTCACCAGCCCAACTTCTTACACAAAGTGCAGGGAGAGAGCAGTTCTGTATATCTCAGCTGTTCCTGGGGGTCGAATTCAGGATGTGGAATACCCAGAGCACACTCATGGCTCTTCTCTTTCTCTGATTTACATTAGAGAAGCCATGATCCAAATTGTTGTGGTGCCATTTGGAAGATAGCATGGAAAATCCATCCAATGCACTACCCCAACTGGGTAGGAATTTGGCCATTTTTCTAATAATTCCCATCATGGAACAAAGGTGCAAGCAAAACCAGCGTGTACAGGGCAGTGTGCAATGTCTGCTACTTCTAATTACTTCTTATTCAACTGTGCCAAACAAATGTGCATGTCCAGCAACAAAGGTGGGACTGCACAGCCAAACCTGCCCTCTCCTTCTCCGCTGTGGCTCTCAGATTTCCCCATGCAGTAAACCTGCAGCCTCGTTCAAATGAAGGCAGGCAGCTGTGGACAGCTGTAAGCAGCAAAGTAATTATGGGATTTACTGGCTTTGGTGAAAGCAAAAAGAAATGAAAACAGAATATGAATATATGTAGGAAAATCAATGCAAGATATGCAGTGGGGTTTAAAATGGCCTAAAGAAAGGATTTTGATAGCTTTCAATGTCTTAGTAAACTTTCGCTTTCACCTGATTCAATACTTTGATTTATTTTGATGGGGAGAAACAAGTAATCCCAGAGACTCTTGCGGTATCTCAGTCTAGAATTTCTGAGGAATGTTTGACTTCAAGAAGCCACTCTGCTCCATTGCTGAGAGCTGCGTCTGGCTGGCACTTAGTAATAAGATTTCTTTTAATCTACTCGTTCCAAAGATTTAGATTTAAAAAAAAAAAAGAAAGAAAAAAAGTTTCTTGAGACCTCCTAAATTGTACAGCCTGTGAATATGCCTTCCATCAAAGCTTTATATTTTCTCCAAGTAGGCTGTGATTATGAGGGCTCTAGATATCTTTGAAAACTGCAGTGCACACCTACGCTCAGCCAGCACTTTTCTAATTATATCAGCAAGTCTTTGAAATATTGCTGGTTAAACTCAGTATAAACACCTCCAAACAGAGGTGATCGGGGATTGTACTCCACCCTCATTAGACAGCCTGCACAAAGCAGCCAAGTTTTGTCAGTCTAAAAATAAAAGCATTGCTTTGCTTGCTAAAGGGAGACTTATTAGCAGACTACAGAGCTCTCCCACTTCAGGGCAGTGCAGCAGCAGTCGAGAGGGAGAACTGAAAGCTGTTAAAAGCCAAAGTTTGGTTTTAACCTCTGTGAAATGCTAAGAAGGTCTCACATCACTGCCAGGAGTGTAAGTGTCCAGGAAACCGAGATACCTTGGAAGCTGCGTTCCTTCATAGTAAAGCAGTCATTTTCGTATTCAAGTCTTAAAAATCCCATTCAAAGAACTGTCATTATTCAATTCAGAGTCTTTTCTATTTTCGAGGACCCAGCCTAAAAATAAAAGCAAAACCACAATAGACTATGTCTTCTTTCTATCTTCCTCTAATTGATTAAAGTTGAATGAGTCTTTAGCTTTTCAAATACTTACATGTAGATGGGAATTAACCCAGCATTTTCAGAGAATGCCACTTGATGCAACACATTTGGCTCTGAACACAATTATCAGAGCAGCTCATTTTTTAAAGACAGCACAGGTGGGCTCCTGAAGCGTATCTTACATGGCTGCATTTTGCCCAGAAAAACACTCCAGCACATCAGCATCGTGTGCCTGGGTGTGCTGAGCTGTGTCTGTGTGCAGACTGCCAATGAATATGGATCACACAAAGTGGAGCTCGCTCTGATCCAATGCAGTCATGACCGTCTCTCTGCCAGTCTTCTGCTTGCTTTCCTCCAACATACAAATACATTCATCACTTGGATTTATACCTTTTCAGCTGGTTGCTCACCTTTCACAGTAAGATTATAACATGTCTTTTGAGTTCAGTGATATTCACTCTTTTATGGTTCATTTCCCCCCTAGGGGATACCGTCTGAGCCTTGATTGCCTGCTTCCAGTCAGCTCTGATCACGGCAATTTCTGTGACACTGCCCCACGTCGCCAGTAATTGCAGTGGGCTGTGAGAGCACCCACTGCAATATAGCACGGTTTCATAGCAATGTGCACCTTACTTTCTTGCAGGCTTCCACTTCTAAGCCTGACCTCAGCCACCAGCCCTCTGCCTCCCTTCCCTCCACGGGAAAGAACACAGGGACGACTGTGGCTGGCAGTGAGTGACCAGGAGTGGCATTTATACACGTCAGGATGCAGCCCAGGATGTTGCATCTTGTGCTATCACACACGCACAGTGAAACTCCCAGATACAAGCTCTTTAGAAGAGCATAATTTACTCTAAATCCACACATTTAAAATTTATAGATAACGCCGATTGCGCAACTGTCACACTCAGAAATTAGCAAAGCTCCATTAATGTTCCCCTAACTTATCAGGGGAGTGGATGGAATATTTGAACACGTCTGGAAATACGACAGCTAAGTGCAATAGATCACAGATGCACCTTTCTAAGCCATGCATAAATTCCACCACTGTTTCAAACAAGAAGATAAATAAGCTACACCATCAGATTTTTTTCTGGCAATTCTCCTTACCAAGGATGATATGTAGAGGGAGCTTCTTCGCCTACAGAATTTTAAGAAGGGTTTCAGACAAAGGACCACATGGTGCAAATAGTCTTTATGCAGAGCTTCTAGTGGCTTCCTTCTGGGTATTGGCACAATGCTGCTGCACTGAGCAGTTTAGGAGCAATGGCTTCAATGAGTTTAGGAATCAGCTTTCTGGGTAGGTATAAAAATGCCATTCGCTGCTGAAATGTACCCACATGTAAGGAGGAACTTCAACATACTTCTATAATTTAGGTCAAATCAGACCATATTTTCAGACATTTATGTATGCTTTTATTTGCAAATCTGCATGCCTCAAGGAATTCTTTTCAGGCCTTGGTTATATTGTCTACCTATGATGAGGATGTCTATGCAGATGAAAGTAGTGTTTGCACAAGGCATTTGAGAAAATGAATATATTTTGGAATCCTGCAGCATGGAGTCCCTGAAACTATCTACCCTCAGAAAAAGCTGCATTTTGGTTCTAGCCAAGATGGAAAATGGCTACATAAAGAAGATCAATGATTTGAAAAGTGTATAACATGAGAGAGGAGTGTTGGTATATAAAAAGATGTTGAAAAGAAAGATAAAAATGCAGTCTTCTTATTAACCCAGAAAATAATCTTGGTCTGCTGGCTGAACTAAATGTAGGTACAAGAGTTTCTCAATTAGATACCTTCTCTTCTATCCAAACCCATTGAAAATCCTTTCAGCTGGATCTTTGATGCACATTCATGAGCCCATCAGAGAGATGCGGAGCCAAAACCTGTTTCTTTATTCTCCCATAAAACAAAGGAAACCCACCTAGTGACACTTCTCATCAAGAGCTGCATGTAACTCGAGCACAGACAGTGCAAATGGGTTCAGAGAAACAACAATCCTCCATGGAAAGCTTCTGTCTGTCTGTAGACGTTCAGACCAAACCCTATTCCTCTGCTGACCCCTATTTGCTGTACTAGAACGCCTGCACTCTTCTCTGCAATACAACAAAGCCCATCTCAGCGGCCCCACAGATTGCAAACCATAATCATCCTGTAACAGCTAGGGCTGGAAACATCACCGGAAAAGGATGACTTGATATTCTCTCATTTCTTTCCCTCTGTACTTTCTCTGCTTGCAGACAAATTATCCTTTGTCTCTTCGTTTCACAAATTAGTGCCTACAATAGCACATTGGCAATGTTCCTCTCCCAGGCAACTGTATTGTTGAGAGCCACTAAGTTTTCCTCAAACTGCATGGACAGCTGTTCTGGAAACAGCAGAAAAAGAATTCTGCTTTTGGAAGCTGAAAAGGTTTAAGCTGCTGAGAAAATGAGGACCCAAGCTGATACAGAGATTTAGGGGCTATTGTTTCTAATCTCTCATTCTCTCTCTCTGTGAATGCTTCTTCCTACATGGAGTTGCCATAGTTTCAGATTTTTGTGGTTCCCTGGCTGCTGGTTACTAGGATGTTTTTATATGCCCTAATGATTTTGTGATGCGTACAGTGTACGAATTTCTTTTCACACTGTATATAGCAATACACCTGGAAGACTAAAATATCTTAAAACATAATAAAATTATTCTTTACTTTTGAAGTAATCTCTTTTGGGGTTCTTTTCCAACTTGAATCCTTAAAAAAGGATTTCAAATTCTCTTTTGCTTAGTTCAACATTTGATTTTCAAAAATCTATTTGAAAACTATAACTTACAGAAAGTAATTAGTTTTATACAATCATTCTCCAGTGCTGCATACTAGAGGGAGCTTGCAGTTAGCTCTAAGTATGGACAGTTCTGTGCTGTCAGAAATAAAACTGCTGCTGGGACTTCTGGAGCAAACTTCTTTTCCTGTGATTGATCTGCACGGATGCTTAATTATTGTAATTTTCTTCATTTTACAGTGCATTATAAGCATGAATCTAACAACAGATATTTATGATTTACATGATTTTTAGCAATTAAACTTCCAGTTTTGAAAGCGTTAAACACAGGGTTTGAAAAGTCTTTCTAATCTCCTTTCCTTTTCAGTATCTTCCACATTTGGATCATCATGCTTAACTGGGCTCTGTTACGGTACGCTTGTTTCTCTCTCTCCTTCACGTGGCTGCCTACAATAGTCTCTGCATCCTCGTTGTATCCCTAGCCAATTATTCTTTCCAAGTCCCTCATTCCAGGTTGCCAGTCCTCCTTTCTTTGTGTCTGGTCTTGGCAAGATCTCTTTGCACTTCTTTCCCAGCAAGGCCAGGTTTTAGCTTTATCTCTGCCTCATTTATTTTGCAGCTGCTTTGTTCTCATGCCCAGGCTATTTAGTAACATGTCCCGTGGAAATGTAAAAAATTCCCCTCAACAACCAAACATCTAGTCCCCTTAATGTATTTGCATCTGATGCCAGTGCTGCTGCCTGAATTAGATTTCCAGATATTTTCACTAATCTCTTTCATCCCCTAAGAAAAAAAAGCAAAACAAAACAAAAAGTTGTGTCTTAAAAAAGTTTGGAATGGAAACACTTGGCTCTGTAGAGCTGTGGGTGATTACTGATGGTTGAGAATGCAGCAGCAAGCAGCAACTGCTCTGTCTGGAAGCAGGTTGTATTCTATGTGTTCTACTGTGAATCTTCTTTTTCCTTCTTGATTTTTCTTTCTGTAGGTTAATATTATCCATCAGCTGCTCTCTCTAGGTGTAGAACTATGCTGTATGTTGATAAAAGATCTCAGGACAGCAATCTAATGAAGGCAGTCCTGCTATTTTAATGGATTGTTTCTGTATCCATCAGTCCATAATACTTCATGCCATGAACTGAAGCAGAGATTAGAGATAGGGAACTCTATCCTACTGGACTGCAACAAAATGCTCCTTTCTGTTGCCACTGCTGCTGTGAATGCAGTGTGAGCATCGAGTGAGCAGTGAGTGAAATAATCAAATGCCCAGAGGTGCATTTAAATATCCAGAGCAAAAACCTTTCTGCTTGACTGATACCACAGTTGTTGAAATGCATTAATATTGGTTTTATTTATCTATTGTTTTGGGGATTTGGGTTTCTTTTTTAAACTAACTGCCTATAGGAACTGCTGATGCATTCCCAGGATGTAACAGTCAGTAGCTGTTATTCTCTTAGGAAAGAAATAAGTGGTTGGTCATTACTGTATGCACAATTTTATCGTTTTACACAAAGGATTTGTCACTAATAGAAAGTAATTAAGGGCCACTAACCAGTAGTATGAAGATAAATTACCTCTGCTTAGTATCAATGTGAATGCCAGTCTTTTTTCAGCCTGATGTCACAAGCTTACCCCTGAATTGTGTGATTGAGATCTGTAGAGTGAAGGAACCCACAGGATGGTAAAGGAAGGCATTGTATGTTTATAAAGACTGATTTTGCTCCAGAAATAAATCTGCGGTGCATCACTGCCTTATTATATCCTTTCCTTACAAATGGAAATTATTGAATTTCTTTTGCCTCATTTAATTCTTTTTAATCCTTTTTCTTTTTGCCTTCTGGTGATTGCTTTTGCTTACTAATTGTCCAAGGCTGAGATCCAATATACTCCAATTCTCACAAAGCTACATGTGCTTCCAAAAGACCGCTATCGAAGGAAATCTCAATTCTGGCAAAATGTTTTTCTTCTCTCCTTCTGTGTGCTGACAGGCCTGGACCATTATCTTGGTTTGTTTTATGGGAAGCAAAAACTGATTTAAGATTTGCTTGCTTTGAACTGTTTTGTAGAATTTCAAGACAGGCAGGTATAAATCCCAGTCTCATACAAAATAACTTCCAACTGTCAACACTTCTACTCAGTATAAATCTGGAGTTCTGTGGTCTGATCCCACACAGAGTACTCTGTTCCTGAATTTATGTTCATCCAGCCACAAGCAGTGCTGTATAAGACTACTTGTATGAACAGAGTCATTTGTGGGAATAAGTATTTCCAGCACTGTCCCTCGATATTGCTGATTGAGCTGGTATTTCAGCTCAGGATGCTGTCCCTCATGCATTAACCTCTGCATAAGAAACATAAAGCATGGCCACAGCGAATGCATTTCTTCTGTGCTATACTTCACTTCGGCCCATCAAAGCAACACGTTTAGATGGATCAGGCTGAGAATTCAGTTTGATTGTGAATTTGATTATGAACCACAGTGCCTAGATGTGCATTATAAACAAGAATCATAAAGGGGAGCCCACTTATGGAATTATTATCATTTTAAACCCACAGCAGTGCACTATGCAGCAGACGGTTTCAAAATCAGAGTGTGAGATATAATATAGGAATATAAAAAATGCTATTAATGCAATTAATTAGTTTTGTTTCTTTGTGCAGTGGTTGAAAAAACAAGACAGGACATTAATATAAAAGACATCCTTGAGGAGACAAATTAATCAGCATTATGATGTACCGAGTGATTAAGATAAAATACAGGGAGACATAATGAAAATGTCAGCATTAGTGAAGTTTAAATTTCTCACCTCGACACAAAATGTTATTACAAATGTTAAAGTACAAATTGTATCTTATTTCAAGGACTTATCATCCAGAACTAAATCATTCAAAAAGATGTGGTTTTCCTCTCCCACTTTTATTTTTTCCTTTTAAAATTTTCCTGGGTTCATAAATTAGCAGTCCCCTTTTAAGAAACAGCCATACAAATGGAGGTCTGATACACAGCCCTTTGAAGCCAGAAGGCAGATTATTCTTGACTTCTATGAGCTGCTTTATCAGATATTAGAAGCTGAGTTCAGAAAGGAATGGAGTTTCATGAGAACCAAAGGGAGTCAAGAGTATCGCTTCTTCCTTGACTTGAAACAGCGTGCTAAATCGAGGACCAAAACTTCAAGTAGCCAAAGTCTTAGCCAAATTTTGCTCTAAACTCTAAAGGCCACATACAGAGTCCCTTTATCATCCTGGCTAGCAATTGCTAGGTTAATTCATGGACTGTAAGGTGTGTGTGTGAGGGTGTCTCAAGAGCACAGACATTTCAGAGGTGATGAAGTGTAATGGTACTCAGGGTTTTACGTCTCTGGCCAGGTTGTGCATTGTGTAAAATCAGCAAGGGACAGAGAGGAATGCAATAGAACGTAATACAGAGTCTCTTTTGATCAGTAAGCAAGGCCACAGGGACAGATATGATCCTGTCTTAGCGCCTAAAATAAAAAATGCACTGAGATGTCTTGCTTCATTGTGGGAAAGTATGCACATGGTAAGTTTTTGAACCCCAGAGAAAAAGATAAACATAGCAAGACAGATAAGAATCTGAGGTGGCATATTATTATAATGTAGGTACTGCAATAAATAAATAAATAAATAAATAAATAAAATGGAATAGAATAAATACATTAGAAAAAGGTAAACTAACACACATGCTTAGCCTGAGCCTTGTGGATGTTGATTTTCAGTAAATCTCTAAGATGTTATTGATGTTCTCCCCCAAACAATACTGAACATTTGGCTGCTACTTAATTGGCAAAAACTGCAGTAGATTAAGCATCAGGCTACTGCTTGTGTTTGGCAAATTACCGTGTAATAGCAAAGGAGCAAAGCACTCTGAAGCAGCAGCCTTCTTCAGGAGTCTGATAACAGAGAAGGACTTCTCATCAAACATCTTCTTAACATGATCACCCCATTGGGAGAACTGCAGTGTGCTAGCACTCTAACCTGTACTGCCAAATATGAGCTATCTCCACAGGGAGACAATAAACTTACTGTTATTTTTACTAGACATTTAGTTTGTTGTTTGTTATTCGGTTTTTTGTTCATTCTTTTTGTTTTGGTTTGGTTTTTTTGCTCACTAATGCTTTACTCTTTCATCTGCCACCTTTGAAATTTTGCCTTTGTTTTTTTTTTTTTTTTTTTGAGGGGTGTTTTTTTGGCTGTACCAACAAGGTACCTCCTGCACTATCCATTCCCCAGTGTTCATTTTTCAGGTTTTGATGAAGCCAGGTCAACTCTCAGCCTTCACCAGCTGGCACGCTCTGCTGCAAATGGGCTGCAAAGAAAACCTCTTGCCAGCAGGAGGGCAGCAACTTTCTTGACTCCTGCTCATATACTCTATATGCAAGTCCAAAGGCCAGGAATCCAATGGCTGAGAACAGAGCTGGAGATGGAAGACAGTGGGTGTGACAAAGAGAGGAGAGGGACTCACTGAGAAAACAGGAGTGACGGAGAGACTGAGAAAAGAGGAAGGACTACCTGTCATGTTGTGAAGTATTTTCAAGCTTTCTCATGTCTGATTTTCCAACATGAACATTCTTGTGGTGGAGTTTTATTTGCATGTAATAGACAGGTATGTCGAGATTCTGTATTTCAGACATAGCCTAGCTGCATACAGTATATTGTTATTGTACCTAGAAATTAGTGGGGATATGCTGCAATTACTACTGCTTTTTGTCAATGCTTCTTTGTTATTTTATCAAGCACAAAATTTATATGTAGGACTAAGTTCTACTTGAGTTATGCAAGTTGTAAAAGAGAGGAAAAAATAAGCAGGAGCCAAACTGCTGAATATGAGACAAGTGTGGCTGTTTTCAAGCCTCCTCTTTGACTGGCCAGGCCAATTAAATAGCCTTGCCCATACAACACCTCAATCCTAGTCACCTTGCAAGGGCAAGACCAAGACAACATTTATTAAGTAAAATTTAGCACATAATAACCTACCAGCTGTTATGTGCTTTTGCATGCAGAGCAAAATCCTCCACGTTGATGGTCTTCCAATCAGCCAAAAAACTGAGTTCCTAGAGCCCAAGAAAAACTGTCTTACAAGCTGAACCAGCTGTCAGGCTGCCATTTCAATATCCTTGTTCACGTCTATGATCTTGATGTTCTCCTGGCTTTCCTTCAGAATTTGACTAACCTCACTAATTTCAGCAGAGGTTGCCTACATGGTTGAACACATACATCTGTGTTTAGAATGTGATATGCTCATTAAAAAAGATGTATGAAATTGCTTCATGAACTCTAATGAAGAGAACAAAGTACAATCCAAGCTAAATAGGAATTGCAAGCTATTATGATGATCTTATTCATCTTTCATCTCTCAGCAGCTACTATCTGCCACTGTCAAAATATTGGGCTAAATTTAGCTGTTTCTCTCTTCTACATAAATTATACTTATTACTAGATTAATTCTATGCATACTGATCTTGCTTGTAAAGGAATCTATGTGTAGACAACCACACAATTTAGGTCTTCTATAAAAAGACTTAATATATCTTGAAGAAACAAACCAACCAAGACAGAATAGGATTTTTGTTGGCTGTATTTCCATTGGCAGGACTGGTCTAACTCCTATGTAAATCAACAGTTGAGAACAGCCTTCAAGGTCAGGGGTAAGGAAATAAGACAAATAGCAAATGAGAATGGTGCTGACAACAACTGATAAGGCAAGTTTTGTAAGTGCTGAGTAGCTCATCAATCACACTTTCAGTCTATGGGATGGAAGACCTGTCCCAACTACTATAATTCATAAATTATATAATAAAACAAGAATAAAATGAACCTCAGCATAGAAAAATTTACTATTCCTCATGACCTGGATTAAGGAACGTGTAGATTGAAAGTATGTGTGAAACAGTGATAGAAAATCTAATTTAAGAAACTGTCCACAGAAACAAGAATTTGATAAATGAGGAAGGTTCCATTTTGGAGAAAGCTCTCAGCATGGGGAGAGTCGTTTAGAAATTTCCATGTGACAGAGCAGTGCGAGCATTTGATAAAACTTCAAATCTGAGCACAAAACATGATGCAATTAGGTATGTTGGCTTAACCTGCAGGAAAATCACACCACAGAGCACCATGGCCATATTAGAAAATGTCACAGTATCTGTAGTATTCCTGTGTGGCCTAGTTCCCATGCTGGCATTCTGGAAAATTTCTCTTTCTTCAAACTTCAGAACAGCTGTGAGATGAACATAACAGTGAACCAAGAAGGCACCAAAGGTAGAAAGTTAAGGCCAGAACTCCTCTGTGAGTTGGCCTACCCCTGATGACAAGGCTATGTCCTTCCTATATTTAGCTCCTTCATCATAACCTGGATCTTATCTGAAATGAACTTATCATTTTCTATTTGATTTCTTGCTGCCACTTCTGGATGTGGTTGCTGGTTGAGTATTTTGAAGACATCAGTTGTTACAAGGATATTTGGATGATCTCCAAAAGCCTCACTGTTTTTAATTAAAATACAATGCTAGCTGAACTTGTTAGAGAAAATAGGGGGAAAATCCCTGCTTGCAGCACAGTATATATGCATAGTTCAGATGATATCTCATTTAATTTGACCTGCCAGTACCTGACTCTTTTCTCATAGCCAGGTACTCTGGTATGCAGCTAACTTTGTTCAGCCTCCTCTGTTAAGCCACGTTGCCTTAGTAATGAAGCTCCTCTTACCTCACTGCCAAACTATCCAAGCCCTACCATAGAGCACGAGAGTTAATCCAGGCATTAATTCCAGCATGATACCACTTTAAAGCTATTGGTGAATAGGCACTGAACAAACAAAGCAGTAGTTTTCTTGGTCCAAAAGATCAGACAGATCATCTTTTACTTTTACAATTCATTTTAAAAAAATGTGTAAGAAGTCAAAGCACTAAACATGAATCACAGATGGCATTTTGAAGGTTCGCAGCTAACCTGAACCTTGTACTGAATGTTAACTGTTTGACTCTGTACCTTATTAACATGCCTGATTATTCTGTGTCCTGCTATGTATATTGTTTGCAGCAAAACTAATGAAAACAGCAACAACAGTACTGTAAGAAAGCCTGGCTATGAGAACAGAAAAAATAACTCAAGCATGTGTGATCACTGATTATTACATTTTCAATGCTAGTGAAGAGAATTTTTTTTTAGTTATATTTACAATCATCTCCAGTTTCTACAGATATTGCTTTGATATTGACTTTGTGCCATGAACCTCATCATGGCCGATGGCAAAGCTGTGCTCTCATTTTGCTTGGCTGTTGTGCAATTTTAGTATTCATAGGACTGAGAGTTCAATGACTTAAAAATAATAAAAAGAGTGCAAAGAGAACAACTGCCAGAATGAATGAATTTTAAATGCTTTGTACTGTTTACATAAGAACATAGACAGTATTACAGCTGTTTGAAAGGAGTGGGGAGAAAGCCTCACTACAAATGGCCACACAAGGATTTTTCCCTGTTTGCCAGGTTCACACAAAAGTATATCAATGATACTGAATCAAAATGTCCAGGTACCAAATCTGAAAGAAGATGCTCTTAGAAACAGAGTGCAGGAATTTATTTGCCATCTCTCTATTTCCATTGACCAAGGGAATGTCAGAAACCCCTCTGATAGGAACTACTAATATCCCAAATAGCTCCATAGAGTAAAATGCTGTTGGCAGGGCTGTGCTCCTGCAGTACATTTGCACAGGGATACAAGCAGGGCAGTCCTGATACTGGCAGGGCAGTTCTACAGATCCATTTCAGGCAGTTAAGTACTACTGATTGCAGTTATAATTACCTCCTTAAATTCTGATCTCTGACAGATGAGCATTACATTCTGATACTCTTGCAGCTCAGATACACTGAAAATGCCACAAATTAGAGATGCTATGAATGACTTGAAAACCATTTTTTTTTTCTCTAAGGAAATTCCAAATAGAACTACACTGTAATGAAACTACTGAAAATTACTTCTCATGCACTTCTTACAATTACTTCTCCAGTTTATAAATTAATCTGAAAAGCAGTAATTTCTTCTGCATTTTCAAGACTTCAGCTCAAAATCAGAGAATGGATATATAGAATTGCTGAGCTCCAACAACAAAAGTTGATCCAGCTTTTGCTTATAGGTTACTCAACACAGTTACAGGCACACTGGCAGTTCAGGCAGGTAATTCGTTTTGTAATAACTGGCAATGTTTCTCTGAAATTGGGAAGGACAGCAGATATGTCTAAGGTGATGGGAAGGTATGGCAGGATCCCAATGGGCTATTATCCCATCTTTCAGAAGCTAATGTAGAGGATGTAGCAGTTGAAATAAGAATTGTAAGGAGAATTGCAGGAGAAGGTTGGTGCTGAATGTTCTGTTTTATTCTTGTTCATCAATTCATTAACAAGACCAAGCCCAGCAGAGAGAACGTGTGTAACTCCACACTGTCTGTGGTCTCTGTGTGTTAACCAAGAAAGACATTTATTATTAATACTGTGATTTCAGCTTTATTGAGCCGCATCTAAAGACTATGTTTGTTCTGTCATAATGATTCTTCCATTATGATAGAGTTCTGCTCCTGAGAATTTACAGTCTTGGTATAATATTGAAGACAGCAAATGAGAGAAGAGACAGAAGCAAGCAATGGACTTATTGTGCTATTATTATCTTTTTCTATAGCTCTCCAGTGATATCAGTTTGAATAAGAAGGATCTAACTCGCTTTACAGAGTCTGTGTTTTCACCCATTCCACACCCTGGATGTTAAAACACACTCAATATTACACCATTGTTAATTGTTAGAAACAAATGTTTTCAACTCGATGAATGTTGATGAAATGCTATACAAAGATGAATGCAGAGCCTGAATAGCTTGAATTATTGAATGCATGAAGATGAAACTTGGACTAAATGTGAGAGGTTGTTCAAGGACAGAAAGGTTGTGCACAAGGACCTGTTTCCAAGGTTAACTCTTCCCCTTCAGAAGAAGGAAGTCTGGCAGTGTGACTCTCACAGTAGAACTGCAGGTTTCTCACCACTCACTTAATAAAAACACAACCACGTTATATCTTTGGATTTAAGGGCAGAGGGCTTTCTAATTTTTAAGATTTTCTTTCTCTTAGCATGATTTATGGAAATCACTCTGAGTTTCCCACTTCTTCCTGAATATCAGATAGAAGCAGAGCAAAGCACAGGTAGTTTAAAGCAGCGTTTTGGTGAAGTTTAATGTTAATGGACATTAAATATTATGTTCATTATCATTTACTTCAACTGTCATTCTATAAAATAAAATCGAATGACCTTTCCTTTTTTTTCAGATTATTAGGAATTTGCACAGTTTTCTGCTTTTACTCAGAGCCATGCCACTGCATTCAACACATTGTGAAAGGAAAACAGAAATTATCCTCATCGACTCAGCCATAGAAATCATTAGTCTCTTGACTCAATTTGCCCTTTACTTCCTCGATTCCTTCAAGCATCATTTATCCCATAGAAAAACAAACCAAAGAATGCATGATGAGATGGCACAAGTGCCCTTCATGACAGAAGGAAAGGTATGGATACTAGTGAGTGTTAGCTTTTGATTTTCACAATCAGAATTGAGAACTGTATTTTCTGTTCCCTGAGAGAGGAGGAAACAATACTTTTTTTCCTAGTTGCAGCATCTGTTTTGACCAATATTATTGCCTGTTATATTGCTAGATAAAGGTCTACTGCACCATCACAAGAACCCTCTTCTCCTGAATACTCTTCAACTACCTCCTGATCCCATGAATCCCCTTTGTTCATTTCTCTAACACGTAGCTTGTCTACTTTTTGTTACATTTATTGACATCTACTTCAAGATTGCACGTTTCCCAAAAGATTTCCTGTTTCTGTAGAAATACATCTTAATCATTAGTTTTTCTTTGGCCTCACTCATGTCTATTATAATATCTTTTCATGCAATAACAGCATTGTGGGTCTTTTATCATACCGCATACTTACAATCATCTCTCATTGTATTTTTGTAGGTGATTCACCTCTATCATCTTGAAAAGTTATTTTAACCTTCATTCAATAACAAGAAAAAAGAAATCAGTAAAAACAGCAGACATGCTAGGCTGTCTCAAATCACAGTAAATTGGAACAGCCTCATAATTTAAAATTACACAGACATATTGCATTCAATATTTTCAAGCAGTATTAAAAAAAAAACAACAACACGTTAACAAATATTATTGGGAGATAATACAGTACACTAATATTCAACTATTGCCAACTAAATTTAAGTTAAGCAATCAGCATGCAAATAAAGGAAGAGATCATATGAAGCACAACTGTTACATATAAAAACTATGGCAGTGTGAGTTGATGGCCATATTTCCCAGTGATACAGGGCAGGAAACAGATGGCTTTAAGATGGTTCACTCTGAGAAAGCTGAGGGCTAACAAAGACAATGAAAAGAGCCCTCACATAAGCAAAAAGCTGAAATGATACAGCAGGAGAGAAATTTTAAATGACTCGGAGAGAAGAAGTGCTACAAATAGATGTGGTCTCACTTTAAGAGATTGACAAATTGAAAGAGGTGTAAGGAAAAGCATTGATAGTGCAGAAGAGATAGAGAAAGCATGTTTGTCCACGAGCTTCACAGAGGAGCCATGAGATACCCTTTGGTAGATGGTGGGTTTTAATAGAAAAGAGATCAGTGCCATTAAGGATAATTAATCTTCATTTTAAACCGCTAACATTTCATTTAAGTGTGTTATAAGATAATATCTGCATTATCTGCAGGCAGATACTATTTGAGGCTAATGTGCAAAGCGTCTGAAGGGGCAAGCAGGAAATCTGCATATAGTTCCATTTATATCAGTGGGAAAGTCTGTGAGAATTTCAACATGGGAAGGCTGGCCCAAGCTCTCATTATCATAATTCACAATGATCAGCCTCCTACTAGGGATGGGTAACTTTGCAAAGTCTGAATGTAATACCGAACAAGTCATCTGAAGGTGCCTGAAACACTCCAGATTAATTTAGCAGTTCTTAGAGGACCAGCTTTGGTTTCCACATCAATCAGAGAAACCTCTGAACTCAGGAAACTGAACCAACTTTTTTAATTTGACAAAAAAATTGCAACACATCCATAGTAAGAAAAAAAAGCAGAAAGATACACTATTTCATAAAAGTATAAGAAAAATATTGTGTAAGAACAAAAAGTACAAAGCTGAGATTGGACTGAGTGACTAAGAGAAATAGAGAGATGTGCTGCTGCTGACAGATAAGACTGATACTTTCAGGATCCAGAGCCCAGTTTGATGGCAGATGGAAGAGTTGAAAGTTAGTGACAAATAAGACAGATGTTGCTCTTGGTTGGTTAACTGTTGTGTACATCATGTGAAAGACTAAGTTCACAGCCTACAATAAGGAGGAGAAAAATACTTGTGAAGAATAAAAAAGAAAAAATACTTGCTGTGTGAGGAACTTACTTTATTATTATATTTCTGTGATTGTTCTCATTCAAATTGAGCTTTTCCCTTGAAGATCATCTTGCTAGAGGTCTAACACAACTCCCCATTTCTCTCACAATGAAACATTACTTCTAGCATCCATTATCGTTAACGGAACAACAGGAAAATGAACGGCGTAAGCTTTCTAAGGAGCCCAGGATGGGCAATTGCTGAGTGATATAAACCCATTCCGTGCCCCCAAGAGCCCTGCTGAAGAACATGCAAACTGTGCATGAAGTTAAGTATTAAAACTGGCTTTTTAATGACTTTATTTTAAAAAAAACTTGGATTCCACTGATTTCAAATTTGTGAATTCCTGGCATTTCTTAAACTTGCTTTATGAGATGATCCAACAGGGAAAGCTTAGTGCACAAGATGCTGATGTACACAAAATTGTCTAGAATTGGTAATGTCAAGATCTGTGGAAAAGTAGTACTAACATTATGTCTAACATATTTCGGAGTTGTTTTTATAAGACACTTTGAACACTATATTGTAGGAGCATCTTCTCAGAGTGTAATGTTACAACTCACAGAAAGTCCTGTTAGAGGGTTGTGCACTAGAAAAGGATTAACTGTCTGTTGCCTAAAATAGCTCAGAGTGGAAAGGGAAAGGCATCCCAGGAAGCTGTAGCATTGCTCTGGGGCATAAGGAAGATGGCTAGCCCTGGAAATCACAATGACACTTCTGAATGCGTCTTCATAAAGTGTTATTGCTGAGCTTTGGAGAGGAACAAAGCAGGGCAAGGTTCTCTACAGAGTTTTGCAGTTAGCACGTAGTTCAGAAATGAGTTCGAATGACAACATTAATTAGAAAATATTGTTCCAGGGAAAATAAAAACAATTTGTTACATATAACAAGTCATAAAAAGTTTTAATGGAAAAATGTGTCCTACACAAAGAACTCAAGACGGCATGTTTTGTTTTCCTTCCTGCTGTAATCATTTTCTCAGTTCCATGTATGATTTACTAACTGTTCCTCTACATTCCTTTGTGCTCTTTTCATATACCTCCACTTCTTTTTCCTCTATTCATATTTTACCAAGATGGAAGACATTATGTGCACAAACTTACTCCTCTTTTATTTGCTGCTTAAATTCAAGATTATGTTCTCTCCAAGGGAAATGAAAGAAAGACAGAAAGAAAAGAAGAAAGGGAAAAAGGGAGAAAGATTTAGCTATATGTTTTTCTTCCCAAAAAGGCACTCCAAATTACTTCACAAAAATTCACTTTATTAAATTCTAGTAACTCCATTAAGAAATAGGTAATTATCATCAAGAAGCCATTTGACAGAGCACATAAAAGTTGCAGACTTTGCCCTGAACATACATAGCTGTATTTTGACCTTTGTCTTCTCTGAGAGGTGTTATCTCCAGCAGGCAGCTGGAATAGACAGTAAGGAGAGCCCTCCAGCCCAGTATGTGACTGTGCTCTCAGGTATCGGCTTAGTTACTGTAGAAAATGAGAAATAAATCTACCCTGAATATATGTTGCAAATTTTATTACTTGTATATATATATATATATATATATATATTTAATTTCTGAAGTTTTCAAATAAAAAGTGGCTTGTAGAAATATTGTGCATGTTGTCCTTTGTGTTCCTGCATCCATTCAGCGCCTTGAAATTGGAAATCTGCAGAGCGGTAGTTTCATGTATAATAAATACAAAATAGTCTAACACAGGCTTTCTAAGCAATGCTGACAGAACGTGAATGTGAAATAACACTCAAGAGATCACTCAGAAATCAATAAACTCAATCAGATAGGATCTTAACACTGTCTACAACAATCATACAGGAAAAGTGATGAAAAGTGCAAGGTTACGTGGTGGTTGAAGAAATGAAAACAGAAAAGATCCCCCAGATGTTTTCTTTAGGCTGGGAAGCAACTGGAAGTTGGAAATTAAATAAAACAAAGCAATAGAAGAAGTGAACAAAATAATCCCAACCTATTGCTCCTCGAAAATGCTGAAATACAGAGTATTGTATTTCATCAATACAACCTGTCATCAGACTAGCTCTTGTGGTTCATCACTCTGATGTGATAGTGGCCAGTCCTACATGGTTCAGGAAAAGATAAACTGTCATAGGAAAATATTTTTTTTCTAGCTTAAACAGTTTCTAACCTTCTAAGTAAGGATGGACCAATGAAAATGAGATTCAAATTTGCCAGTTTTAGTCAGCTGGATTCAGCTGGTAGGAAACCAGAGAAATAATTTTATCCAAGATATCAGTGTTTGAGAAAAGAAAGACTGAATTGGAAGGTTGATGGTATACACTATTTTGAGCAGACTACAATGAGCCTAAATTTAGAAGTAGGATTTGTTAATAAAAATACTGAGCTTTGCTTGAAAAACTAACCGCCATCATAATTGTTTCAACAGGAGAAGCATCTAACTGAAATGTCCTCAAGAATTCTAAAATCTCTTAGCTATTCCATAGAAAAGGGCTTAGTAATATCACTGGAAGTTAATTTGTCCCAGGAATTCCGTGATCAAGGGAAAAACTTAGGGCTTTTGCACTGAAAAAAAAGTTCAGCAGAAGTAAAACTGAATAGGCAGCAATAGCTGAGGTGAATCAACAGCATTTTATGTACCCAAAGAGAAGTGTTAGAAACAGTGCAACATGACAAGGAACAAGGCAGCTGGCAGCTGCTCCTAGGAGGAACGACAGGCAGGAGACAGATCTGTCTCCTGGACCTTTGGGAACACTGGGCATGCCAAGTTGTAGTAAGGGATTTGAAGGTCTGCCACAAAGCAGACCTCCAAGCCACATCAGCCCAGCTGTTCATATGCTGCTTCATGTAGAACTTTCAAAATGCATCTTTCTATCAGCTTTGGGTCCTCCATTAGGACACTATCTGAGCATCAAGTGATGTCTGCCAGTGCCCCTTCCCCATTTTAAAGCCAAATAAGCTGCAGCATAGGAGTAAGGAACTTGCTACCACAGAAAACTTACAAAAGAGCAGTGACTTGAATGCAGCCTCTCAGGAATATTGCCCGCTCTCCCATCCCCAAGTCTTTTCCCCATGCATCATCACAAAGTTTTCCCAGTGATGGCTTAAACTATTTGAAGCCAACCCCATCATCTACCAAATGAATGATTTTTTGGAACTTGCTAAGTTGGTAAAATTACCAAGTGGCTCAGTTTGGATTCCATATGTTCTTAATAAATGCATTTCCACACCAGCTGGTATTTGGTTGCTGCAATTCATTTGCAAACATGATTAAAAATTCAGTCAAGATTAATCTTTATTTTTCACTCAGCTACCTTCAAACAGAATCACCTACAGCAATGTGCATGGTAATCAACCCAAAAAAGAAGCTTAGAAGTAGAAAAAAAATACACGGGTAAAGAGTAAGGTTATTAAAATTTGAATTATTCCTTTCCTACAAAGTTTTAGGTAGTGCTCTTTAACTTTGGATACAGCAGTTCCTCTACATCTGCTTCACCTGACATGAATAAATAACTGACAGCCACTTGACAGCCTTTTAGAAACAGCACACAAAATATACAAATAAAATGCTACAAGATAATAGCAATCCTCCATACAACAGACATGAAAGAGAATTTGAGAATTTGCTTGTATTGCAGAAACTCAGCTACTTATGAAGTTACTTTAGAAAAATATTAGAACAATCAAGTTAAGCACAGCAAAACAAATAATCTGAGGGGCGGAGGCAGGAGGTGCCAGAACCAGGGCACAGCACCAGCAAGTTGCAATGCCTGAGAGCAGGCTCTCCTGGCAGTCCATGCCAGTGACAAGGAGGGTGTTTGCTGGACCTGGCTCCACACAGCGGCTGGTAGAAACATCTGAACAGTGCTGCTGGATTGCATTTGTTGATTACTATGGATTAAGCATGCAAGCAATGCATCGAGTCCTGGAAGTACATCTGCCAAATACAGCTCTTGTCTACTCTGAACACACATGAAATGGGTGCAGGAATCATGCCATCGTGCTCGCAGCTGGGAGTCGGGGACTCTGCAAATGCTCTGTGAATCTCAGATGAAATAAAATGCTTTGGAAGGGTACTTACTGCTCTAAGGACTTTATTTTTTATTTTGGCATGCCACAATCAGATACGTGGAAAAGGCAAAGGTGAAGGTGCAGGATTTGTTCTCTCCATTTCAGGAGCTTCTCTAGGTTCAGGAGCATTTATTTCTTCTATTCTCAAGGCCAATTCCAGTCCTGACCGAGATTCTATCTACTTCCAATCAGTTCCAATTTACATCACTCGTCTTTGACCGTACAACAGTAGGTAAAAACCCTAAAAAATGTTTCCAGTTGTGTGGAGTGGCAAACCTCTGTGGAGCTTTTCTCTTTAGCTTCAGTGGGAGCGTGGGCTGGCTGCTGGGAGAAGTTGCTCACATAAAATAATGGTGAAGATTAGAAGGCACAAGCACATCCACTTCAGGCAATTAGGTGTGCTCTTTTTAAGCAAAAGAACAAAATCAAGGAGATGTATACACAATAAGAGCTGGTCTGAAGTTATACACTTTCCTAAAGCTGTCTGAAAATAAGGTTCCTATTTAATATGAGAGGGAAAAATGTCCGCAGGTTCTCAGTGGGATGTGGAAGAGTATAGTGATGGAGAACTTGCTTTTCAGGTCCTGCAACCTGTTCTAACAGCTTGTCCAAAAATCAGATATTCCTTTCTTTTAGCACCCATTTTCCAGGCAGACTGAATGGGAAACCCATGCAGCAGGAATGCCACCATGCAACCTCACTAACTGTCCTATACCTTCTCTACTTTCACAGGGCTGTTCCCAGCAGAGAGCAGTTAGCTTGAATATTGATTGTGAGACAAACCAGAACAAACAGACTTTTGTTCCACCCTGCCCTGCTGCCAGGTGAGCTCGCCTGGCCTCATCCTGTCCCCTCACAGCTGTTCTCCCATATGAAGATGATTTTTCTTTCTCCTTTTTTTTTTTTTTTTTTTTAATCTCTCAGAATTATAATGAATTTGGCTTTGGCAATTCTGTCCTTTCCTTCCTCTCCCTGAACAGCAAACTGAAACAATGATGAATATATAATGTGTGATACATAAAGTGACAGCTATTTCAGTGGTGTCTCCAACATGCTAATACACACACAGGTCATTAAGCTTGCACACCAGGATGACCTTTGCTAAGCAGGTAGACTGGGAAAATATGTTTCTTTTCTTTAGGATATGAAATGAGCATAACGTTATTTCAGAAGTGATAAGGATCAGAGAGACGTAGCATAAGGAAGATGAAATCTGACTCACCGACTTACTCAGGCTGGAATATCCTATTGATTCTTCCTTTCATCAAAGACAGCCCATCTGTGCTCAGCTGAGTTTGGGTCAAAGGATCCACAAGTATTTCATTATTTAGACAAGTTAACCTACTTAAAAAAACATCATCAGCTACTGCAGAATGATTTGAACTGATGCAGATCCTCAGAAAACTAAACAGTGACAAAAAGCAGACACGTGGCAATGCATTTGCAGCAAGGAAGACACTCAACAACAACCAGCATTTACATACAAATAGTTTGTTCGAACATCTATTAACATGTATAGGAATGTACCATCAGGGATCGTTGACTCAAGAGGTTGAAAACTACATGTTTTCAATTTTCAGACCTCAGAGTTTTCCCAGCTATGAAACAGACACTGGTAGAACAAATTTCTCTCTGCCAATAAAGGCACTTTTTTTATCATTTTTTTTCTAACAGACCACTTAGAAGCAGCCCATACATCTCAGTACAACCTGCAGATCACAGACTGGAACCTCCCTGACTAAAAGGGAATGAAAATTTTACTTGTTCAGAAAGTTTTAATTACCGAGATTGTTCTGCAGACTTATTCAGAACAAAAAAGCACAAGAAAAATTTTGAAATTGTCTGAAGAGAAAAGGTTCTCAGAAAGCTTATCAAGAAGAACCTAAAGAGGACACATGCAGAATTTACAGAAGGGCGTTCTGAGAATGTCATTTTGGAGCCACACTGCAAATAAACATGGACAAGACACTGTGATTTCAGTTTTGTGAAGAAACGGGTGATCAGATTGAACCAATGAAGGTTTTGCACGGCTGAGATAAAAGTTTTGTCATTATTGAATCTGGATTTAAGAACACAGTAAGTGATAATGGCTTACTTTCATATAATAAATGGCATAGGGTTCCTACTAATTGAGTAAGAAGAGCAATTAACCTTGCGGTGCATCGATGTTCCTGTTTTGAAATATTTGTAAATTAGGTGATTTGAGTGTTTTAGCTTTAATACCCTGGTGAAGGCAAGGTATTAATTCTGGGTTTTCCAGAATTCATGCAAAACTAATCTACTAAGAATTTTTGAAAGTTCAGTGGTGGAAGTATGAGGAATGTATGACGTTAACCAGCAAAATGATGCGCATAACCCCTTAGTGTACATGAGCCAAATATTAGTGTGGTTTATAAATGCATATGGATAGTAAAAAGAGAAAAGTCATTTATTTGGCTGGGGCTTTTTTGTTAGAATAAAAGTAGATCTTGCGTCTGCCTTCTGTGTTGTCCAAAGACACAGAAAGGTGTACTTAGCAGAGGTTTTCCTTTTAAAGCTTTATCTACTTTATTGCTTCTTTTTTTCTCCCCAATATACAACATTTCTTATAGTAGTGTAACTTCTATGCTATAGAAGGAAGAAAGCCCAACTCTGGCAAAAATAGCCAGCTACAAAGATAATCAAACTTGGTCAAGAAGTGACCATTCTCTTGCAAACCAGCTCTTGTCCAGAAACTATACAGCCTGGTGTATTCTGTCATTCCATGCTTTGTTTTTCCATGGTAAATAGGCAGAATGACTAGGAAAATATTACAGTGATATTTCCTGATAGCTTAAGGGGACTTTGCGCAGGTTATATGTCTCAGAACAGCTCCATGGATGAAAGAAAATGATTTAAAGCCCATAGATTTAAAGGCCATGGGGGAACAGTTTTATCCTAATGCTGGTCTTGATATTTCACTTAAATATAATCACTTAGTGCTTGACTCTGATAGCTAAGGTGACTTTTTTCCCCTTATTCAACCCAATGAAAGGATCCCTCTGGTATTTTTATATTCTCTGATGCTTGATTCACTGTATAAGTCACACGCTATGGTTTCTCCACTATCATATTATTTAATTCAATATCATAATCTACATAATTATACAAAGAGATTTAAGCCTTGCTTCGAGGATCCAGTTCTGCAAGCTGTGATGACAACATATGCTGGAGTAGTAAACTTGGCCACTTGGGATTTTATGGAGAATACCAATTCCAACAGATGAGTATGGTCTAAGAGCATTCTTTTTAAATTTGCCTGAAAAAAAATGGCAGTGTCCATCCAGCTCTCTGCACAGTGACCTTGTGTTGTCTAAATTAATGTGTCTTTGGAAAAAACTCATGAAAATTAATAAGCCAGCATATTGTTCAGGCCGAGAGCATTGCTCAGCATATGTCCCTTCCTGTGATATATGCAGGCTATGGTATGAAATTGATTCTTGCTTATCATCACTGTTTGGAAAACAGTCCTTCCACTTTACAGCATATTCTCCTTGAGATGTAATGCACATGAATCATCACACCAGTTACCTATGGCCATCAGTGGGAATGATGAAAGTGCTGGTTAGTGAGAGGGCCCAGGGAAGAGTAAACAAAGGAGGGCCAAGTGTGGGCAGGGATCTGAACCAGAAATCCTGGCAGCAGGGGCCTTCTTCAAACACTAACACAGGTATTATGGTGGTCTGCAGGAGCAATCCTGGCTCGTGCTTTGTTAGATAAATATGAATCAGCAAGTGCTCCAGCTTTGCTACCAACTGGCAGTGACTTTTGCCTGCTGTTTCTTTCAGTCTGTTCTGCCTGGTGGAATACAATCATTTTTATAACATTCCAAACACGTGAGTCTTCTCAGCAGGTTTCAATAACACTGGCTAGCTCAAACAGCCCATTTGTAAATATTTCAACTCCTCTTCTCCAGTTGAGAACAAGAAGAATTTGTCTTTGTGCTCTTTTACTACGTAAATTTGCTTACCTTCTTGCTCTTATCTTTGCTAAATCTTTGTTTCTTCTTGTCATTTTTTCTTTCAGTTTCATTATTTAAAGCCCACTTCACTGAGATCAGTTCTCCATCTGCTAAGGGACAGTCCAGACAAGCAGCACATCCTTATTACACAGATCCTGATGGCATGCTTGACTTCTTACAGCCTAGAGAATTGTTCAGCCACAGACACTTCCATGCAACAAGCAGATATTCATTCACAAGTATCTTCTGAAGTTTTTATGCTCTGGTTCCAGTACAAACCAGGTATTTGAACCATGTGGGTTGCTTGTGACTCCTCTTTCCTCCTGGTAATCCTTACCTGTCTACTTAACAGCCTGTCCAACAAGTGTCAACCTTCTACATCTCCTTACCTAAATTCAAATATTCACTTGAAACAGGAGGCTCTGCTGCAAAGCACCCAGCAAACCTCTTCTCCATCCCTGGTGGTCAGCTCTGGGTGCCACAGCAGAGCCGTGCAGAATCCTTCCTGCATCACACAACAAAGATGAACCCAGCTGGGCTTCTGACTTCCAGCATGCCAAAATGGAGACGAATCTGCATGCAGCCACCGCCTCTGCACCTGCACCCTGCACCTGGTGCTCTGGGAAGGATTGTAGGCACAGGCCCACTGCCAGTGAGGAGTGCCTGGCCCTGCACCCACGCTCCTGCCTGAGCACCAGGGACACCAAGGGAAGGCACCCACCGGGGATGCTGAAGCCAGGCTCAGCTTGCAAGCTGGTGCTGAGCAGGAGCAGATTCACCTCACAGGGCTAGAGCTGGCTCCCTGCAGAAGCTGGGCAATGTGCCCGCACAAGGCTCAGCAGCACATCTTTTATCTACTTATTGCTGTGCAGATTTTCTCCAGCAGCCTCCAGATAGCAGGGCTCAATGTAAGAAATTATCAGATCATTGCTTTCCTGGCAGATGAAGCAATGGATAACTTTCTAAACACACAAGTCATCATCCAGGCCATTCTGTTGCATATGCCCTTTAAGAATTTCGATGACACACAGATGATGTGCAAGAGAAATTATGAGCAGCATCACGCTGAATTTGTTTGTCTCCTTATCTCTGCATAATCAGCTGATGGAAGAGAATGTACAGAGGGTACAGATCCTTTGCCCTTTAGGATTCCAAAAACTTCTGTGAAATCAGCTTTTGAAATGATGGAGCTCCACACGTAGGGAGAAAAAAGAGAAAAATCAGCTGTGAAGAAATAGGTTTGGTTCAGAGAAGCTCCTCAGAAAGAATGGACTAAAAGAAAAAAAAAAGAAGGGAATGTCACTGCCATGAGATAGCAGAGCCCATTTAGCACAGTTCCTTAACCAGGTGAGATGTGTGTGCTGATTTACCAGAAAACCTATTAGCAGGTTGCAGAAAGGAGACATCCTCTCAATGTATTATAGAGAAGGTTAATGAGATTCCTTAATGAGGTACTATGGAGAAGGAAATTTGGAGCTTTATGCTTTAGCTCTATGATCAAACAAGACTTTAATACTCTCAGAGCATGGTCTGTAACAAGAGAGAGTAATGTGAATAGTTTAACAGAAGGGAGAAACCAGATCCAGCCAGCTAGGAAACTACAGACAGAACATAACATTTGCAATCTGAGTTTTGCCAAACATCTTCCTGTGTTATCAGAACTCAGCATTGTGAGCTCTGAATTTGACTTACTGAGCCACGTATGCAGTCTGGCACCAGCTCTGTGTCCAGGCACAAGCAGAAGGCTCCTGGCAGCAGCAAGCCTTCAGCTGGAGGGCATGAGATGGCCAAGAGATAGAAGTCATCCCACTCTGCCTGGCCAGAGGAGCCACTCTGCAGCTGAAGTGAACGGAAAGATGCATGTGCTTGGACACTCACTTGAATCAAAGCACTCCCATAGCACGATCTGCAGGACAGAAGGCACAGGAGCTTGCAGTCACTCAGCTCATGATTATCTTTCAGTGTTTCACTTCTCATGAGGGAAAAAAGAAGTTTTATTCACATTTCTAAGAGCATTGATTTGAAAAAGCACGTTCAATAGTTTACATTCTCTGCTGTCCTAGAATCCCTGGAGTTTCTAATCGTCTTTGACCTAGATCCTGTATTGATGCCTCCCAACACACTTTCAAGAGAAATGAGATCTGAGAGTGGTCAGCACCTCTAAAAATTGGGGTGAAATCTCAACTCTTTTGCTTTCACCAGGTCTCAGACTTTATCCTGCTTCTGATAAAGCAAGATAGAGGCACTCTTTTATGAGATGAAGGTAAAAGGACTTTCTTTTGATAAAAAATTTCAATAGGAGGATGGGAAAAAAAAAGGAAAGGGCAGAGAATGATGTGGAAGGAATCTGTGGGTTTGCAACACCATTTGGAAGCTGATCCAAAATATTTCTCTTCAAAGCCAGTCAAGGTTCCCCAAGAAGAAAAATGTTGTTATGAAGTGCTGGGGTCTTAATCCTTCCCTGTTCTTCCTGCTGTAGCCCAGGAGTAATCTCAGACATTGTAAGCCCTGAAAAACAGCCAGTTACCTTAATTGTCCTCGGTCAAGCAATTATGACTCCACTGAAGTTAATGGTGTTATAGTTGCAACAACACTGAAGATCACATTGTATTTTTCTCTCACATTCCTTAAGCAGACGGACAGCTAAATAAAGCAAATACTTCCAGATAGCTCCTGTAAGGGACTGCCTCACTGGATTATGAAGATTCCCATTGAGCTGAGAGATGTGTCATTTCTTAATTTTATTTTTCTACAACAGCTGCTGAGTCTGTGACAGTCGAAGGGAGTGGGCATTCCTTCTTCAGCTCACACAGGATAGAAATGCTTTCAGGAGGAGATCCAGAACAGGACACATAATGTTTCAGACCCTTTAAAATTCAGACAGAAGCTGAAATCCTGGTATTGTCTGGCTTTCTTCCATCTTCACGACCATCAGTCCCCACTGAGAAACATTCCTCCACACAGCTGTTGATGTCACATCATGAACATTTCATATCCTGCCACAGTGACTTTTCCTCCCACCCTGTCACAGGGATTTGGGAATGAAAAGAGAATTTTCTCAGACACTCAATCCAAAGCCATGTAGGCTAAAGGTTTTGCTCCAGCTGCTGTGTGTTGGCCAGCTCTACCTATTCACACTCCTATGCATTATAATGTAATTTTTGGTGGTCTATTAAAATGGCCATTTTCTCTGCTAGCATAAGAATGCATATTAAAGCATATCTTGCTCTGCATATAAATTCCTTCAACAAATAAATAATAATTTTTAAAAAACAGCTCTTTTCTTTAAAAAGTAAGTAATGGAAAGAATCTTAACATTTTTTACTTGTCTTGCATGAGAAAATGAATGCAAGGGGCAAGCTAAATGAAGCTTTTATATCCTTTGACATCTCTGCAACAGGAGCAATACAGAAAAGCTAATGCATTTCCATGATGTATGAAGATAAAGAAATCAGAATTTTTAAGCAGCTTAATAGCATGATGGTTATGGAAAAGGTGGCCTGGGAAATCACACAAAGCTCTTCAGCTCTACGAGATTTCTGTTTGAATGTTCGTACTAAGAGGGGAAAGCAATGCAGTGGGTGATGCTAAGTTTTGAGTGCGTGAAATGCACCAGAACATTCTTATACAATATCCAGTTTTTTGTTACTTTGCATTTTTGTATATTTTTGTTTCTTACGCATTACACTGCAGTTTAACTACTTTTGTATAATTACTTTTGTCCCCATAAAACGCAGATTTCCAGTGTCCACCCTTTATTTCAAAATAACCAAAATCTTAGGTGACCTATGGAGTCAACCACTAGACATTTCAAACTCCAGAGAAGAGCCTGTAGAATACTTGAAGTTAAAACTGACCACTCGAGGTGTAAGGAGATGCACAGCCAAGCACCAGCAAAGCCTGAGCAGCTGTCTTAATACAGTTTTTTACAGCAATAGAAAAGGGCATTACCAACTTTCATAATTCAAATTAGGCAATGTGAGCAAAAAATGACAATCACATGCTACTGGAAAGTGGATCATGAAGAAAAGTTGTAAGCAGGGAAGGACTGGAAGAAAGTCTTTGTATTATAAATTCATGTTCTGTCACAGACAGGACACTCATGAGAAAAAGGGGTATGTGAGAAAAACTTCTAATTTATGAATAAAAACCCCACCTACCTTGGTGTACCTTTCCTTTGTCCCATTTGTGTTTGTACTTTTGTTTGAACTAAATCCTTCTTTCAACCAGTGAAATCACTGGGGAATGCAAAGCCTGCCTGACTGAACTGCCAACATGGAAATAAAGATAAGTTTGGCTTCTTTGCAAAACTTAAATGATGATAAATGTCATGCTGTAATACCACATCTAACTGAATGTAACTGCACTGATTAAAGTCAAGAAAAAATTCATTTACTCCAAATCAAATTATTTCGAGGATTTTAGGGTAGGCTTTTCAACTATCATTGAATTCAGATACGTACGGTACCTCCCTTAGTCTACATTTAGTGTATATTAACATTTAGCATACAGAATGACTCAGTCCCATAACTGCTGCATTAATAACTTACACCAAGGCAGCAGGAATTACTAGACATCTTAAACATAAAACACTTATTTAAGAAACCACTACAGTTATATGCATTGATAAAAATGTTCTGTACAATCCATCCCAACAGATTTGCAAGATACATGATTTTTACTAGCAGAACAAAACTGTGTTTCACGGACTAGTAATAAAGATGATAATTTTCTGATTTACTCCAGAGGATTTCATTGAGAAATTTCTGATCTGTTAGTTTAAAAACACCTGCAGTAGGCATCTGCTTCAGCACTTGGATGCAGATCCACAGAATCATAGTGAAATGGCATTTCACTGCAGTATGGCACCAGTGCTCACAGCAATCAGGCTTTTCTATACGTGAGATGCCACTGTACAAAGGCACCTTCCTTTTCTACAACACATTACTGTATGAGATATGTATGTAAACATTTGTACATAACCTACATATGAATTAGTTCCTTATAAAAACCCCTAGCAGATTTATAGTAAAAGAGACTAAAGAACTGTGACCAAAAAATGATATGATCTAATGAGGAAAAAAAAAAACCCCACAAACTGAAATGAGATGGCATGTACAAAGCTGTCTCTAAAGCATCATTTATTTGATAAAACAGAGCTAGAGTATGGACAATGATTCCCTCTGTTCCTGTAAATGAATATATGATAGCCTTGAGGAGTTTTCCAGTACAGTTCATCAATCCTTATCATATTTAATTCAGATACTTTCAAGAGAACTGCAGGGAAAACTGGCGCTAGCTCAGCAGACAAATCCCCAAAGTAAGAAACCAACACCTCTCTCTTCTTAATCGCATGGCATATCACTTCATGCTTTATGTTTGAAGGAGAATATCCTCAGCTTTGGGCAGAGTCAGCATTCAGATAAATAAACATACGAGGCCCAAAGATCGGAAGCCCGTCCTGATTTATGGATAACAAGGATCTCACAAGTTATTTCTAATCCTCTTCTACCAGGAGCCTGCAACTAGCTGGCATATCCACAACACATATTGGGTTCTCTCTGAGGTGACATTGGATCTTGTCTCCTACAAGATGATGATACAGATACCTCAGGAATAATGAGAGTGTAATAGTGAGATAACCACAGGACATGTAAGGTTGGTCTTATGAATCCAAGATCCTGTCTGCCAGTAAATTCCAATGAATATATTTTAATTACTTACAGATTTTAATTATGATAGTTATTATGTTAGTTATTATAAACTAACTTGATCCTAAATGAACCTTGTAGTTGGCTTTATACTCCAGTAGAGGATATATAAGAAGGACAATCCAAAAGTAAGGACTCCTACTTTATTATGTGTACCCACGGTGTCAGAAGTGAATGCTGCCAATATGTCAGCACAAGTCAAACCTCCCCACCAATTTTCCACTTACATTTTGGTGCAGTGTCACAAATGGCAGCAGAGGGGCAGCCTGACAGAATGGCATCTGACATGGAAACGTGTATGAAGCAAAGATGTGGAACTGAATTCCTCCACGTGGAACAAATTGCACTGATTGACATTCAATGATTGAATTCAGCAAGCTGAATGCTGATGAAGATCAAATGTTGCCTGTGATAGCACAGTGAAAATTGGATGGTGTGGACAACATTTTCTTAGCAGTAATGCCATCATAGCAGCTCTGAAGCAATGGGTAACCTCCACTGGTAAAGATTTCTATGAGTGCTGCATGGAAGCTCTTGTTCATCACTGGCAAAAATATACAGTAATGGTGGTGCCTGCGTTTAAAAACAGTGTTTTGTACCTGAGAATTTGCTCTATCAAACAGTGTTACTGTGCTCTTTGTATCTGTTGTAGTTTCAATGGAAAAAAATAAGAGGCATTACTTCTGGAGCAATCCAAATATAAAGAACGGAAGGAACAAAAGATGCCTGTAATTTTCAGGTTCTTTTGTGAATCTGGTCAACCTGAGCTTTTCTTCTGTTCCAACTGGTTTGGTTTAACTTTGTATTTGCTCCATCTCTAAGGAACCAGACTGCTTTGTCGTCATCTCACAGGATGTCATGGTGGAGTCTGGCAGGGGCACCAAGTGCAAGTGAATTCTAACAGGGAGCTACACTAAATGAAACGCTTCTCACAGCCACGGTGGAGCACAAAAGCTGCCAGACTTTACACTGAAATCAAGAGGATTGTGATGTGAAATGAATTCTAGCAAGGTCAAAAAGCATGAGCAAACTTCAGAGGAGCTTCTGTGCTCCCAGCTGCTAGCATCCATTCCTTCATTCCTACTCCTTGATGTGCCCATCACCCCTTGGCCAGGGAGCTCCCTGGTCTCAGCCTCTTTGAAGTTTGCATTTCACAAATACTAACATGGCAAAGGTGAAAAATAGGGCTGTTGTGCTGGCTGTTTCACTGTACAAACGGGCTTTGAAAAACATTTATAACTACTCCCTAGCCTCCAGCACCTCCTTCTTCTTCAATAACTCCCTGAAATGCAACTCTGTTTTAATTAAGGTCTTGGCTTCTGTTTCCTGCTTTCATCATGTCTTAATTTGTTACTAAAAACCAAATCCTGTTCTTGTCCTACAAACCCCCACAGGCCCTAAAGGAATGTGACAACGAATGAAAAGTACTTAATACTGTATTTTCAAATAGAAAAACTTTCTACAAGCATCACTTAGCAGACTGTTACTGAAAATTCATCATTTACACAGATGTGACCTAAAAGCATGGCTGCTCCCTGAAGTGGAAGAAATATATTCCTCACTTACTACAGTTCTATCAGTGTTACCCTCTTAGGGTTAGGCACTCCCAAAGAAATATAAATATTTAGATTATTGGAAGATCCTTAAGGTAGCCTGAACTCTCACACCCATTTTTGATGATGCAGTTCCTTTTCTAAGGCAGTTGCTCTCCGGCTAAGTTACACTGTTAGACTCCAACAAAGTGTTTGCATGCTGGAATCTCAATCTTCACAGCCACTAAGGGTATCCCCCAAAAGATGTACTTTGCAGTCATGACAAAATTCTCAACATAGACCCCCCACCTTCTGCAGTACAGTAACAAACACTGGTTTATTCTCTGTGGGAGGTTTCTGCTGCCTACCATAAACACAGATTCCTAGAATAACCTATCTCTGATTGGCAACAAGTACATCAAACCTGAAATGTTTCAAACTGAACATCTGCAGTAACTGCTGACAAATGTTTCCTCAGAAACTTTCTGCACTAATCTGTAAGTATGTCAAAATCCCAAATTCCACCCACTTTCTATCTGAGCAGCTGCAAATGTTCTCAGTGCTGTCTCAAAGAGCTGCCCCTTAATTGAGACAAGTTTCAAATAAGAAGGTAGAATTTAAATGTTGCCACAAAGCTGTCTGATAGCTTTAACCATTGCTCTTGCTTCCTAACAAAGCAATTGGCATAACTAGCATTAGCTGACACAGTGTTTTGTGGCCCATGTCAAGCTACACTACATGTAAGCCTTTGCCTTGGCATCTGCCTGTCTGCTGACTGACAGCTAACAACATCATATGAAGACATTTTAAGTACCAAAAAATGTGCAGCAAGCTCTGGAGCTTTCAGAACGCATCGGTAACAACTTCTTTATTTACCAATTTGTATTGCATGCTGACATATTTATTGAAAGATTGTTTTCCCGGATGTGTATTTTCCCTTTGCTCTCTTAATGGGATGCTGTCTCAAAAAATAAGAGAAAAGTGATACACATTCTTGGAAAATAGCAAAATAATCTCATTAGAGATCAGAACAATATCCTTGAATATTCTGATTTGTAGAATTTGTATGCATTTCTCTGTGATGCTATAAGCTTACTCACAGGCAGGAACAGGAATCAGTTTGAGACCTGAGCACTGAAACACAAATGCACTCCAGTAAGAGTTAATTAAATAACACAGCAGTGGAATGCCCTTCGGCTGCAAGTGAAAAGTAGACCAGAATCCAGCACACCCTCATAAAAGTATTCAGAAAACACGAAATAATGACTGGTTTGTAGATGAGGCACTTACTGTGTGAAGTGGTCAAACAACTGTGTTCACACTGAGGGATTTCCCATCCGGCAAGAGCTGCTCCTGAAAAGAGGAGGGGAAAAGACAGTGACCTTGTGAAGTGGGTGAGTTTTAAAATACCACTCTCTGATGGAGTTGTCCTTGTTGATATATTAGCTTCAAGCTGCATTTGGATATAATTGAGATTCATGTAGCAAGTGGGGAGGGCTCCATTCTGCTGAGGAGATTCGATTATTCAGGGAGAGAATAATGGGACTGAATCGCTCATTTGGGCAGGTGTAACCAACCTGCTAGATCCAAGCAGGCCAGCTAAGGCTGCAGATTAATTGGGTTCATTATGTTTCATCTCTGAAACCAGAACATTCAAACCTCAAAGAAGCCTTATTAAATCCTAGATTTTCTTAGAGGCAAACAGTGTGACCATTACTAAAAAGCTTTGGTTCACACTGACCAGCTTTGGGCATTAGAAAGTCAGGACAGGACCAGAAGGTACTGTGTTGTCACGAGGGCTCAGGTTAAGGAGTGACAGCTTTAAGCCTGGTATGACTGGGACTCGTGGAAATGAGAAGGTAGGGAAGCTCTGCCCCTTTCCATCTCCCATCTCACATAAACCTGAGCAGCTGGGAATCCAAATCATTCTTACTTTACCCAGAAATGAGGAAAAGGAAACTGTGCAGCTGGGGATGGTGGTGGACAGTCTGTGAGCACCAATTCTACCAAAGAGTGTGAGAAGTACACAAACTTAATGAACAGACTCCAAAATCATCATGATAGGTTTTTTTTGACACCTGAGTAAATGACCCAGCCCTGGCTGTATTTTAATTTTTCATGTGCTAGCTATATTACAATCCCAAATAGACTCCTGTAAATCTATTTAGAAGCATAATGAAATGAAAACCAAGTTTGAATAGAGAATGCATTGATTTTCCATGTCAGAAATGAAGTAATTTAGTATTTCTTTCACTCAAGGTGCTACTGTTCTATGCCAGTACTAATTAAATTCTAATGTGTTCTGAGTGTAGAAATTATGTTGTCTTATAGTAAAGCAACTATATCAAATTGAGGGGTAGAGACATTAATGATCTGATCAGATGAATTAACATAAACCAGCAGTCCCTGTCATTGCCACAAGTACATTTTTCATTAGCACTGACTCCTCCTGATTTTGTTAATGGATTACTACATGGGGGGAGAGCATGGGGGGTGACAGGAGGGATAGGTAGTAAGTATTTTGCAACTGTAGGTCATGGAATTAAGAGTTGTAGAAAAGTAACAAAAAATTGTTTAGAGGTTTAAAAACTAACTCATAAGATAAAATGACCTCAAGGACCTCCCCATAGTCTCACATACACAGCTTTTCTCTGAACTTATTCACCATATTCTTGCTTTATCTGTACAATATTCCCATGTCACTCTGACTGTTTCTTCAAAATCTTTCGAAAGCATATTTTCAGCTCCTACTTTCAATAGTAAATGGAGGTTATCTAGGGAACTTGAACCAGCTGTCCTTGTTTCAAAGGCAGTCTGCTTTAATAATTCACATTGGGCAATCAAAGTTTGTGCCTCAATTTACCTGTATGTAAAATCTGGAGCATATCTCATGCAACTGTAGCATCTCTTAAAATTAATGTACTGCTTTAACACATTCCTTGACCAAAATTAGCTCTAGATATGCATATGGCAACAGTTCCTTAGGAATCCAGTTGAGATTTATGGGAACAGTCAAACCCAATGCTTCGGGCTGATGCACAAAAGAACATCGCATCACGCAGCTGCGGCTAATTGGACAGATGGGCTCTGCCAGCAGCAATGTGTCTTAGCTGTCAAATATCCTGAACTTTTCAGCCACCTACACAACACACAGCCACATGTGAACACCCAGAGAAATTAATATGGATATTAGCCTTCACCATTCATTATCTTGTCATCGTTTTAAAGCACAATTTTGAAGTGAGAGGACACATCGTGGCTTTTCTAATTACCACTTGCCCCAGCTACCGCAATCATAGACCCATAAAGGAATCCCAGTATTAATTATTTTTTGCTAATAAATATCAGTCAGGGATAAATAATGGACCAGAGCTCTTTCACCTTTTTATTAATCTCTGGTATCTGCTGCGAAAGTCTTGATGAAGAGAGCTCTGGCCTTTCAAGCAGTGAGTTTGCAGAGCAATACACGTTAGTTCTTTGGACTGCTGGGATTAAAACTTCCAGCAATGACTGACCATGTAACACTGCACGAATGGGAGATGCGAGGTACAGAACGGGTATCTCTGCCGACATGTGCAATATTCATGAACCTTTTATTATTTTTTCAAGGGCCACTTAAGTGCCACTCAAAATCAAATTCTGAAAGGTATTTACTCAGGTAGGAAATGGGAACTCCATTAAAGCTGGTATGAGGAGGAGAGGAGCAGGATTACAACTCCAGCATCTTTAAAGTCCCTTCTAACCAAAGCCATTCTGTGGTGATTTATAAAGGATTCCATTTAACTCAGAGTGTTCAGAAGATGCCATATTTCCTCTATTCATATTTCATACAACACGAATATTAAATCCTTATTCCAAGGAGGAGAGCAAGCTTTCCTGTTTCCTTCATAATCCTTTTAAATTTTGACTTCTCAACACTCAGTGAATTACACAGCATAGAAAATGCCTCCTGAAGCTGCTCAGGTAACAGAGAACTTAAAGTTGTGTCACTCTTCTATTTCTTTTGCCTTGCATTTTCCTTCACTTGTGCAGAAACACCTGGAAAGTTCTGTATCTGGATGAGGACGTAATGATGCCATAGACTACAGACAGTCACAGCACGTGACACTTTCTGACTTGCAGTAGAGGACTTTGGTCTTCCAAGCAGCACATTCTCCTCCTAGGAACAACCTTGAATATTTTTTTAACTCCGGAATTAGAATTCTGAACTTGCAGAGAGGCTTGCACAAGCCGTGTGTGAAATAGCTGTTTCCTGTCAGGCTCCTAAAATCCCTAGCGGTTAAACGTAATTTTTTAAAGGCTTTATTTGCTATCAAGCACCTGAATCCTATATATTTTACAAGCTAATGAGCTAGTTTTTGAAGAGAAAAACGTAGCTGTTAGGAATATTAACTGAAGTTATGCTTACTGCAGGAGTGTGGGGGGTGCGTGTAAAAATCCTGCTTTAATGTGTAATCTTGGAGTAAGTCCCAGAAGAGATTGATTCAATTTCCATTTATTATGAGAGCAAAACTCAAAATTGCTCTGATGTATAGACACTTGCTATTCCCAGCTTCTTGAAAGCAGCAAATTAGTGATGTGTGGCAGGGCCTATGAGGACTAGTAATACGGATCCTAGAATTATGGTGCAGTGTGTAATAATGGAAAAGCTTAAAAATTGGTTTTGTGTTACAAGAAGAGATCTATAATTGACAGCTTCAATTAATAGGTCTCCAAACCACAAATCAGAAATCTACAGCTGCTTGCCCTTTTCATATGAAAGGATACTTAGAAAAATCTCTAAATTATCATCTCTGGTTTGTGTTGCCTGGGGAACTGAAGCACAAGTTTTGAGTAAAAAGTTATAACATAAAATATGTTTTCAATATAACACTTAAGAGAAACCATAACATTTACACATCATCTGGTTCCATCCTTCCTTTAGAGGTTCTCCTCTATCCCTGGCCTCCATGTTAAATAAAATCATCTTGTTGAAGCACCTTCTGTAAACTGAAACAACTACAATGGTTGTGAAGTCAGCAAATTTTGCTGTTATAACGTCATTGATCTTCCGCCACAGAGGGGCAACACCAAATCCAACACCAAATCTTTTCAAAGTGTTTTTGAAATTCATCTTGCAAGATTACAAAATTATGATCATGTGGAAAAACTCGCTGTGTATTAATATCTGTAAGCAGCCACAGAAAGACTCCTAAGGCTTAAATAACACACCCACCCTTCCCAAGCATCATTTCAGTGAACAGAATGCTTGCCATTGGAAGATGTGAAAGCAGAATAATTAGGAACAGCAGAAATAAATCACAAGCAATGCTAACCGAAACTCCAGTTTGAGTAGCTCCAAGTACTGAAGTAAATCACAAGGAAGCAGGAGTCATTTGTACTAATTAACAAAGGTTTTGGAAGGAGTGCCTTGCTTTCAACCTGAACTTCCTTGGAGATTTAAAAGAGGTGCAGATACATGGATTTAAATCTGTTTCCTTGCTAAAGAGCTCAGATCTGTTAAGGAAGGTTCAGATATCGTTATGGATTCAGGAAAAGTTCAACACAGGTACTGCATCATTCCACTTATGTGTGCACATGTGTAGAGAGATACTTGTATCTATCAATTCCATTTTGTTTGAATTCAAGACTAAAATCTGGGAACATGGGAAATTCTTGAAAAAAAAACCATCTTTCAGTGGGCTCTCATAAGAAGAACAAATGTCTTATATAGGGCCAAAGTGGAGAAATATTAATCAACTGCTGAAATGCAGAAAAGATTTTTCCTATTAGACAGGAATTTAGCCTTTGAAATTTGACAAGAGCCGCCTGAAAATTTCATTGGCTTTATTGTTTTTATCAGGTGCTTTTTGCAGAGGAGAAAAGAGGGAAAATTGTGATACTTTATTTTTATTTGCACAGAACATAAATTTTATTGTGTAATGCATAAATTAAATTTGCGATAAAAAAATAAATAAATGTCAGCCTTGAATTGGGTGTAACAGAGGCTTTCAGAGCAAATCAACATCACATTGACAGAAGATGGGTATTTAGATTTGTCCTTGAAGTGCTGGGGACATTGTACTTTGGCATGAACAGCCTCAGGCAACAAAGACTGAAACAAAAGATGTGAAGTTGGGTGAGGTAGTAGTCTCTATTTCATCCTTTCTTTTTCCCCTCAGCTTTTGTACATTGCAGCTCAAAGTCACTTTTGTTAACGACTTGAAAAGTCATTCTTTGCACACTGTAGAATGTTGATCCAGAAGTTAAAGCACTTAATTTCTGAATAGCACACATCTAATCCTGAAGAATGCCAAGAAGAAAGGATTTTTGCAGAGATAAACTCAAAACAAGCTTTCCCCAGAAGCACATGCAACATCAATCAGGTATGACTGGAATAATTTTCCTGTTCCTAATTTGTAAAATTTTAATAATTGAAGGAATAAATTAATCTATACAGTGATCAGCCTATGGACTACGAATATTAAATAACTTGTTAACAACATAATTGAGAACATGCTTTCATTTCCGTTCATGCATCAGACTATCACAGTGGGTTTCCTTCCTTGTGAGAGGGCCAAAATCATGGCTTCAATGACTAGTCACGTATAAATATGTATGTGTGTACACTCCTCTGAGCTTTCTAGTATTGACACGTCATAAATAATGGGTATGCCTCCAATCAGTTGAATTTACTTTACAAACTTTCTACTTCGGCCGTTTCACTTTCGCAGCACAGCCTTGACAAGTCTTCCGCTAACGGTTTTGAATTTTAAGAAGCATTACAACAGTTGCTGTAGTTAAGGGCAGGAACAGATCTTGTGTTGTTGAACAGAACCTTGGGAGCCCAGCTAATTCCCTACCTCTGACTCCATACAAAGCACTTTGAGGAGGAAATGGTAGGAGGAAGAATCGTTGTAGCTGTGTGTGATTTACAAGAATGTCAAGACACATTTGCATGGAAGTAAATACCAGCTGTAATTTATTTTGAGTGATGAAACACTTGTCCTGTCTATTAGTGCCACACACAATTAATTGTCAGTGTTACTTGACAAAAGTAAAATAAAGACTTTGCACAAAGCGTGTTGCAGAAGCCTATTGGGATTTTCAAGAGACTCTGAAGCCACACAGGTCTGTAGCACAACTTCAGTTAAGCTGCCATTTATAAAGTGTTAGTGGGCAATCAGTGCATTTTTATTAATATTTATTAAAAGTTTCCAGAGAAATCAGGGAACAGATGTTATACACGTGTTACAGACATAATTAGGATTCATCCAGGGATAGTCACAATCACACCAGCAGCTCAAAACCAAGACTTTTAATCAATGGTTAATTTTTAAAATCCAAATACTGCCCATTAATTATCCCTTCGTAACTCAAACTTTAAATGTGATAGAAACCTCTTTCTTTCTCTGGCTTTGATATCGCTGCAGATTATTTTTGTCCCAAAGTTTTTTTCAATTCAACAGCCCTTGAAATGAATATGAAATTCTTAGGTTTCCTTGGGTATTAGCAGAAGTGTAGCTTTGCTGACTAACATTTTTAACAAAATACACATTGTCAAATCAAAACTCAGTTGTGCATAAACTGGAAAAGGAAACATACTTAATGAAAAATGTAAATTCAATCTGATAGCTAACATTTTGCATCATCCAAAAAAAATTATCTGTTAAGTAACCAATATAATTTGAAAGGAAAAACAGCAACATTCATTTTCTTTCTAAACCCTCTCAAAATAAATAAATGTCTGTTGTAAAATCTTACAATGTTAAATAAATTCAGAAACAGGTCTGCAACAGAATGCATTGTACCCATTGTAAAAAGCCTTCTCTTCCTATGGAAAGTTTAAAGAAGAAACTTCCCATCTCATTAAATCAGGAAATAGAACGCAAATGTTTGAAAGGCTCATGACTCAAAATTTTATTGATTTACTGTCAGACACTGTTTTTCTTAATTTACAAGCCACTAGTTCACTTACTATCTATCATACAACACTACAACTCTAATAGAGATCTCTAGTTAACACCAGTAGAAATTTCCACCACAGTAACTCCTGACATTCTGGAGTTTCTCAACCCACCTTCCCAGGCAATTTGTTCAGATACTTACGTTTGACACTTAACTTTCAGTTCGTCTTAGTAGCACAGGGAGACGTTCCCACTGTTCCATACATCACCTTTGCTGCTGACACCTTAAGAACATCCAAGGCCAGTTCTTTAGCATTTGTATCTACCAAAAATATGACTCATTCCTGATTGTGAAACTATATGTTTCTCTATCACTTGGGCTTCTATGTACTATTATAATAAAATAATCCAAAAGGTTGACAGGAAGCAATAGCTTACTCATGTCTCCTTAAAGATTAATTTCCATGATAGTTGAAAAGGGGCTCCCTCCATTTGGCATGAGATGATGTGGATGTTAATACTAATAAACATAAGTCTGTTGTATTCTTGGCCATCCAAAGGCTTTGTAGTGGAAGTTAGCCTAAATAAGACTCATTAACTTACCAACCCTCTTTATACCTCCTGTGAAAATATGACTTGTCTCAACTGAACACAGCTTCTGCTAACATAAGTGCTTTGTAATAACTACGATGATGAAGGTGGTCATCCTCAAAGCTAGAAAGCAGAGATATATTTATCTCAGATCAAATGGGTGAAACAGCATTTCATGAGTTATTCTTTTACAGCCTTTTCAAGGAAAATGACTAAATGCTTTAGTTTAAAAAAAAAAAAAATCTACAAACATGCATTGTAACATTGAAGAAATCCTATGGATTTATATTTTAAGCAAATACTTTTCTAAAAAAATATTAAATACCGGAATTAATTTGTAATTAAGCATTATGGCGCCATAACAAGTATTTGGACTCCAGGAAATTTCAAATCTACAATGTACACCATGTTTACTGATGTCCTGATCAGTTAATATTAGGCCACTTGAATGTTGTCTCAAAACGAAAATTGTAGAGTATGATCTCCTTTAGTATCTAATCGTTCTACCTAAACTCTGATATCTCCTTTCTCAACTCCATGAAGTTGAGATGTATGCCAAATCCAAGTCCTTCATTACACTCTTTCCAATGATGTCACTCCTTTACCATGGACTGGAGCAGCAAGGAATTTATACAATATAATGTATCAGCCTGTTTAACAGAGGAAGTGTTTGTTAAAGAAAACAAACAAAACCACAAACACAAGCTGACAGGCATCCCACACAGTTTGAGCTACAGATTTGTCTTTTTTCCTTTTTAACTTTTCATGTAGATTTCTGAAGAGCCCACAGAGACATCTTGTGCCTGGATAACAAATAGCAAGTCATCGGTACGAGAGAGGAGGACCATGGCCCTTGGGACATGAGCAACACAGACAGCTGGCATTTACCAGCATCACTGCTCAGGAGTGCAAAGCTTGCACCATCTCTCTTGTATACAGATGGGTCAGGAGAAGGTGGTGGTGGTGGAAGCTCATGCTGTTGAGCACCCAGAACAGCCATAGCAGCATCCAGTCTTTTTTAATTAGGTAGTCTATAGATTTCATTAGGATGTGATGATTCAAAAATATGCTCCATCTAATAGCCACTGTTAAGCATTGCTTCTTAAATCAAGAAGCGTGTGTTACATGCTGGTTAGTGCATTGCAGCAAGGCACCTCAGCTTGATATCAAATGCTATCTGTGCCCTTTTTTCAGCTGGAATTCTTGATTTTAGTTACAAAATAGGTGTAAATAGCATGCTGGTATTTGAGATAAAGCTTAAATATTTCAGTCACCATCAGTGAGATGAAGTATAAGCACTCTGAGCTTGAGAGTGGTTTAGCCTTAGGCAGCGAGGGGGGCTGTAGGCTACCTCAGAGAGGTCAGAGGAAGACTGAGACTGTTTCCTATCAAACCATTTACTTAACCAGTAACTCTGAAATCAAACTGACTGGTATAAAGGTGGCTTACAGAGCGCATTTGTTAACCCAGTGCAACATTTGCCATCAGACAAGCCCACATATTTCATGGCAATATTGCACCAAGACTTAGAAAACTATTTTTGTTCTCAGTGTTACTGCTACACAGGATGATAATTAAGAGAGGCATGCGCTGAACTGGAAGGAAATGTGTAAGAGGCTCTGGAAAAGTAGCCCTGAAGCTATACTAGCAGTAGAAATGAAGTTCTGTTATTTAGAGCCAAAAAAGGGAGGTCACAAAAGATGAGGCTGGCAAAGAATTTACTTATCCCCATTATCTTCACAAGAGGCTCCTTAAGATTATCACTTGCTCTAAGGTACATTAATTTTTCAGAGAAAATAAAGGAATGAGAGTAACTGATTTTTTTTCTGATTTTTTTTTTTCTTTTTTTAAAATGGATTCATGAAGTAATTGTAAGTTTGTCTGGACAACAAAACATCATGACTTCTTCTTCTGGAAAAGAAAAATACCTGCCTTTTGGCTGCACGTGGCATGTGAAAAATTAAGAATGGCTCTTGACCTGTCTGGTGAAAAGCAGATGACTTACCTGAGAAATAAAAAAAGATAGGAAAGATGCTGTTCAGGAGGTAGTATCAGAGAGTTACAGCTTTGCATCCAGCATCCAGGATAGCAGTAACTTATGGTGCAGAAAATGCATTCATGGTTGGAACTTTGGACAGATGCGGTAGAAAATAGGCTTGATTCCCATCTGTGTAATGCTGTTCTTTGTTCCTGGGAAGCAGACAAAAATTTCTGCCTGTTTTTTTAGCTTATGACTTCAGAGTGGCACATGTTGGGCTGTTGCAGTCTTGCAAGAAAGCACACCATCAGATGAGGCTTCTTCATTCTGCAGGTCAGCACTGCACCTTAAATAGCAGCTGAAAAGTTGATTTAAGTGGCTCACTGAAGAAACCACTCTAACAGCCTGGTATCCTTTCCTTCTCACAGAAGGAGGGATAGACCTAACAGCAAGGATTCATGGCTGAGACATCTCTACATCCCCGCTGGCTGCTGCAGCAGTCAGGTATCACTCAGACACAGCGGCTTGTAGAAGTCAAGAGGACACCACAGTCCTGCTCCCTGGAAATGCATCAAGCTCACCTTGAAAAACAAAAACCCAACAACAAAATCCTAATCCCAAACATGAACAGTGTATCTCAACCAGTTCCTCTTCTATCAGTTAAGAGCAGAAATACTGGGTGACAGTAATACCATTCATTGTATTTCTAAAAAAACAGCCAAATTCTTTTGGCATGTATCTCATCATCCATACTGCTTTATCTGCATAATTTTAGTGGCCAGGCACCTACTTTGGGTAACATTTTTCTGTCCTTGATGGATAGTCACAGCAGAAAATTACTTCTTCCTGTCAATAGGTAAATAGGTTGCCTGTGTATACTGTCTCAGTCAGGTTGGATTCTATAACACTTCACTTTCCTGCAAAAGATATTCATTACTAACCACAAAAAAAGAATCTCTATTATAGTCAAAAAGGCACAGAAGAAATAATATTTTGCTTTAAACTTGATTGTTTTCACACTTGCATGATATATACATAAGCACAATTTTATTAGACTTGACTTTCTCCTAGGATATTTCTATTTCTGACATAGGAATTTCAATAATACGAATATAGGGAGACTTTGAAGTGCTATTCTTGTTCATTCACATTTTGCAGAGGGGGAAATTGCTACCCAGAATGTAATGCTGAGGACTTTATCTAACATTGGATTTATTCCCAATGTACAAAACAGAACTGCACTAACATTATACTGATGTAAAGTTTGCATGTGCTCAGAATGAGGCTGTTTGTTGCTAGAGAAACTTAGAGATTTGTGCTTCTTTACAAAAAGTGCTGGCAACCACAATCCACTTGCTATTTCCAGTAGCATTTCACTTTTAAGATGTCACACATAAACAAGGCAATCCAGCTTTGGATTCACAGAAAACTCTGCTTGCTTTCATGGTAGAAATTAGCTTCATGGAACCACAAGTACATTGAAAAAAAAAAAAAAAAAAAAAAAAAGAAAAAAAAAGAGATAGTAACAATAATAATAAAAACGTTTTGTAAACTTTGCAGTTAAGTACAAAAAAAAGAGATTTTGTTCAGAAAAAATCACCTAGGGTGCTGATGTTGATAAAATTGGCAAGACAAATCTTACTGACTTTCACAGATGCTCTGGGGCTGGCTCAAGAATCCACATATGCACTCATCAATTGAAATTCATGACAGACTAATGAAACAAATTGTAACTGAGCACTGAAATGTGCAGGTTACATAATCACATCAAAGTAGGCAAGACATTCAGAAGTGAGCAATCAAAGACTTCTACTGCAGGCAGCATTAAATATTGAAATATCATTGTTCTGTACAGTGCTGTACCATAGAAACCACCCAATATCTCATCTAATAACCCACTGGAGCATAAGAAAACAAAATTATAAGGCAAAATATTTATTTACCATTGAAGCAACCTACTTTTAAGTTGGATCAAGTCAGCTGTTTCTCTCTGAACAAGTAAAGTTCATCCTTACAAAAAAAAAAGATCAGTAGTACAAGTCAGCATAACTAAGGGATATTTAGGGAACTGTGCTGATTTCCCACTTGCCTATTCACTGCTGTTTTGATAGAGATGAATAAGGCAAGGTCTGTTTCTAAGATGCAGGCAGCTGTAAATTACAACAAGGTGTGTTCTGAAGGCAGATCCTATTGTGTCAGACTGCTAGGAAGAGAATTCATTTAACAGTGAAAGTTAGTCCACAGGATATTTGTGCACCATTTTTTCTCAGATAAATCATTTAGTGCACTTGCTCTTTAGTCCATGCATGCAATGTTTCTTTTTTTGTGATACATTCTGACCTCAAGGGTGAGAAGCATTAAATTCCAGGATAACTAAAACATTTTTTACTGCAAGCCTTTACTGTTTTGATGAAATATAGATAACAAGCTCATGAATATCAGGGAGAGGACTCAATCTAAGGAGGGGGATAAGAAATACAAACGTCTCTGTGTCAGAGTTGTAAGGCATCACTTAGTTGTAGGGATATGAAAAGGAAACACACGAGAACTAAGAGAGCACTTTGTTCAGGACAGTTCTTTCCTTGTGTTGTTTCAGTTCCCTCATAGGATAGATATCTGCAATCAAATCACAGTGGATCCTGACACGTCATGTTTGAGTTCCATTCAGCCCTTTGACTGAAACCGTACGAAGTAAGATGGTGACCATATCAAGGTGAATTTCTCCATACGCTTTCCAGACAAGAATATAGCAGTAATTAATTTTATGTGGAAAGGAATCACAACAAAGAGAAACAAAATGAAAAGTATGAAAGTGTTCTTTGGTCTTTTGAAGGAATCATTTATTTGCCTGCAACAGTGTTAGCCAGTGTCATCAACACAAAATGTAACAGTGTGTGTAACGTTATGGTGGCTGCATTAAGATGGCCTGTACCATTCCTGGGAAAACGGGCAGAGATTCAACATAGGAAAGTGAATTAAGGAACCATTAAGGAGTGGAAGGGCTGGAGGTGTATCTTGCCACGCAAGTGGACTGTAGTTAACAGTTAGAAACTGAGCTGCTCTTGAGTGAAAGCAAATCTACAACGATGAAAATGCTGTAAGCAAGGAAACCTTAATGTGATAGGATGTTCCTACAGCTCTGTTCTTCACAAGGCTCTGAATCAAGACAGATTCAGGTTAATTCAGAAGAGACTTGGCGTTTTCTTCTGAAAACATCTTCAGAACCTCACATACACATTACCTATGTATCTGCTTCAGCACCTGGGCTGGCAGTTGCATTTCCCCTCAAGCACTTGGCAATGAGTTTGCAAGTTTAAACAGTGCGTGCAGTGCTATCTGGAGATCCTTGGGACATGCTCTGAATAAGCCATACACAGCACTCTATGGTGCCACACAGATGTACTAACTTGAGCCACAGAAACATCAGAGCAGGGCACTCAGTCTGAAGTAACATGGCATGGCTGATTGATTCAGGTTGGCTGCTTTCAGCTCTGACAGCCCTACAGACGGTTGCTCTGCAAGGCATAAAAGTACCCTTACCCTGAATTAGAGACCCCCTGTGAGAAAGAATCACAAGATTACCACAAGTTATTCATTTTAACTTTGCTTATTTTAGGAAGCCTTTTTTTTTTTAACTCTTTTTTTTTTTTTTTTTTTAAGCTTCAAAGAACATTTCTCTACTGCTCTAAATTGGGAACTAATGCTAAGTAGAATGATTGAAGTGAGAAAGTTTGGTGTTGAATATTTTATCTGTGGCTTCCTAGAAAGTTAGAAACACTTTGCTATGATTTAGTGCAATTAATTAAACAGCTAGAGAATTTTGTGTGGTAGGTATAAATGAGGTGGCCTTGTTAATCCAGGCCAATGTGAAATTGCCCTTTAAATAATGTTACAATTCTTTTAAATCTTTCTCTTTTTTTTTCTTACTCACAGCTGTACTTCCATTCTCATAGTTAAACAGGCTGGGAAAGTATTAAAATAGAAAGTACTTTTTTCCTAATTATAATGATGTCTTTTTATCATCTGAGTCAAGTTTCTGCAGGCTTTTATAAATGATTTTACTCCAATTCCCAATAAATGCCCAGACTTTGATATTACAGTGGAGTGACTCATCATGCTAACTGAAAACCACTTTTTACTTCTTTAAGCCAGGACAAAGAAGTGGCTTGCAAAAGCCAAAGAGTAGAAATCCAAAATGGGACTGGTTATCAAGTAGTGGAAAATGTTTTAACCACCACCAGAGTCCCCCTAACTTCCATGTATGCAGAGACGATAACACCACAAAACTATCTGGGAACTTTGCTTTGTGCTCTTTAGTACTGTTTCTATGTTAGGTACTGGTCACCTCAGTTTGCATCCCTACACATAAATGCCTTCCTACAGATGTTTCACAGAGTTCAGCAAACCAAGGCAGCAGAAGAGTTTTTGGCTCATTCTCCACAAAAGACCAGACAGAACACAAGTTTCAGACATGAAGAAGGCTGCTCCTGCCACATTTCTGATTTTCCTGGCCTAAACTGAAGCACTGGGTAGACAGATTTGTGTGAGACAGCCAGATACCAGCTGATAATTAGGTGCGACTGAGCCTTTCAATCTGAGTTTTTGCCATGGCTTCCCACCTACCACCTGCTTTCTTGTACATCCTTTCAGCTCAGCTCTGGGCTGTCCAGGTTTGGTGGGAATGGGAAGAGTAAAAGTTCAAAAATCAAACCAACAACAAACAACTCACAATGACAAGCATAATAACCAACAGAAACGTGAAGCTTACAAATACATCTCTGGCCAAAGATTTTCCATTTACAGGGAAATAGTCAATTCAAGAGCCAGTTCAATTTTGGAGGCTGAAGAATCCAGCCCTTTCATTCCATGTCTGAATCTCTGCAGACAAACATTAAAAATGATTTAAGGAAGAGATAACACAGTTTCAGTACTGGCAAAACCTCTTCAGCTGCTCATCATTCAGATATATTCTTGAATTCCTGAGCAGTGTAGGAAGGAGCAGTAAAGCTTGTAGTTTATGCCTGGCTTGGATACAAATGGAGACAAGCTATTACTTTCTCTTTCCAAGAATTCATTCAATTGAATCCAATTTTGAAAGCCTTGGAGAATAATTTGAAATATATGGAATTTTAGGTTCCTTCTGAGCCTTCAAACTGCCTTGACACTGGCATTATTCATCCACATCTTGCCAGTGGCTTGGAGACTATAAATTCAAGCAGAACTAATAGGAAAATAGCTTCTTTGATTACACTGTGAAGGTGTTGCTTGTGTAAGCAAGTATCTGGCAACTACTCCCACTTCTGTGTAGCTCTTAAAAATACTTACTTCAAATGGAAGTATTTTTAGTATAATTGCCATTAAATGAATTATAGGAAACTAATATAGCTTTATTACTGGTAAAAAATATTACCATTTACATCATTAAAATGACTTTTAGATCTGCTGCAATCCCATTTTACCTGTATATTGTCTCTCTGACAATATCTGAGATTCATAAAAATAGGCCAGTTTCACAGAACACTTCAAATGTACTTTATGTGCAGCCAGAGACATTTTATATTCTGCAATATGTGCTTTCCGTTCTTCACTGTGTGCTCATCATACCACACACAACACATACTGGGAATAGAGAGCTTTTCCCTCTGCATTTACTGCAATGTCATTTACAATGACACTGTGTCAGGTATTCGGTTCTGTAGGCATATCTGTAGCCCAGACATAGCGCATCAGTGGGGTTAGAGCAAAGCCTTTGGAACACCAGTACCAAGTTTTACAGTAGATGTCTCCACCAGTACCTTATCTGGCACAGATCACTTTCTCTCTGTAATTGCCTGTTCATGATTTCAGGGCAGGCAGAGTAGAAGCTCCCTGCACAACCCGTCCTTTCCTTCCCACTCGCCACCTGCTCGCTTGATAGGGGACATAGCAGCCATCTCCGATGTGCTGCCCCTTGCAACAAAGCTAACCAGGCAGAGATGTTGGAGTGACTTCTTTCTTCTACCTTATTTCCTCGCAGAGATGCCAAAAGCAAGTTACACTCACACTCAATATGATTAATTAGCAAATCAGTGAATCTGAAAATCTATACACAGTGACAGATGGTGGGGCTCTTAGGAGCGGGTGAACAGGACTCTGCTTCCTATTTATTAGTGGAAACTCCATTACCAGCCTAATGCTCACACAGCCCCAGAAGACAGTAGTTAAAAAGGACTGACTGTAGCTGCTGAAATGGGTCCTCTGAGAGGCTGGCACACAAGTGCTGACATGGGTCTGTATGATCCCACCCAAGCAGACGTCAGTTGTCTCCTACAAACAACAGCTCAGCTTGTAGGGAGAGAACAGGAGGCAGCAAGGGAGGATGAGGAACTCAAGCAAGAGCAGACCCCTTCTGAATAATCAAGGGGAAGATGTGGCAGTAAAAAAAAATCCAACAATCTAATGCTTACTGCTCCCTGTCATCCAAGATGACCCATAATTCTGTCTACAAACCATGCAAAACTTATTTTCTCCAATACTTTTAGACTGGTCATGAACTGCTGGCTCAATAAATTGACAGTGCAATTCATAGGACAAAAGGGAGGAAGCAAATCCTCCCAGAACACTAATGAGTACTGGGAGACATCATGATGTTGAGATCGTTGGTCTTGGCATGCTGGCAAAGGGCAGTCTCAACAAACAAGCATAAACTGATTCAATGCACTAAACACAGAAGGAAAAATAAGTCTGTCAGTATTATGAAGAAAATGTGTAAAACAGTGAACTTTAATAACTACTCTCAGCACTGATGTCTGAGTTTGCATTAATAGTCTGTTTTAGAGGGGACTAGTCTTTATCTTGCTTGAGCAGTCAATGGAAGAGGAATGATTGACTACTGGTATGTCTTACGTGAAACAACTAGCAAAGATTTTAAAGATGTAAATTGATGTACAGTAGTAGGGAAAGACCAAGTTTCATCCTCATAAAGAGCAATAAAAAGAGAATCTACCCCAGAAACTCCCCGAAACTTAAGCCACTGAGAAAGAAAATAATGCATAGTTTGTTGTCTTTTGTGGTGTGTTGGTTTATTTTATTTTATTTTAATTCCCAATTTTTTCCCTTCTTTTCTGTTGATGATTTCCTCTTCGGCTTTTCAGTAATACTGTTTTTAATTTTCCCCAGTGGTAAAGAAAATAAATTCTTATTTACTGTTCTTCTATTTCAGATAATGCTATCTAATTGGATGTTCCACTGAACAGCAGGTTATACTTCTCTAACTTTCATAGACCAGAACTACATTATAAGGAGTGAAAAATGTCAGCTAGTTAAGACTACGTTGTTCCAGTGCTAGGATGAAGCCCACACTTGGGAAAAGAGTCCCTTTGCATTGTTTAAGCCCAGTTCTTATCAGTGAGAAATGAGAGCTCGTGTGCTTCTTCAGAAGACAACTGGAGCTATCTATTTTAGAAACCACTTTCCAGTGGTTTTAGTGAAATCAGCACAATCACCCCTAGGAATGACACCTAATATATAAACATTAAGAACTGCTCCATTTTAAACCAAATAATCTGGCCCTTCATTTCCAGTATGAAGGTGAATGAGCTACTTATTTCAGCCACTGCAAAATAATTTGTTTTTAAAAACATGACAATAAAACAATGTCGGAAGGCCTAGTGAAAAAAGGAAGAACGAAGAAATAGCTAAAGGAGAATAGAATATTGCTATAAAATTTATACACAATACAACTCACATAAAAGATTCCATATTTATGATATAATAGAGTTTACTATAAGACTCAGAATTAACTTTCAATGCATCCTATTTGTGAAGCTGCACTGAGTTGTGTTTGAAGGCATTTTTAATATTCAGTCTAGCTACAATTTTCCATGTAATTGAATGCAAGGAGGGGCTGGGGGGTGAGTTTGTAGTATATGCCACCACAATGGACAGTTACAATGTTGTTTATGATCCTATTGTAATGGAAATATCAAGTCCATTGGTAAGCACTGTAATTGTGGGTAAATTATGGCAATATATTTTATTATGTAAAAAACCCAAGTAAGCTTTTCAGGCTCAGATTTATCCCAATTGTTTACTGTACTGAAGCAGCAGAAAGAAATTACTTTGGTATTTTTTTGGAATGTGCAACATAATCTGATAATGAGTGATATTTATCTCTCATTACTACCAGCAGCCAGCCAATTTCTGCAAATGCCAATTTAAACATTCGTTAAAGAGATTTCGCATGAAACACACACGTAAAGCACAAAGTTTGGTTATGTTTCCAGCTATCAGAAAAAAAAGTGGTCCCTCTGTGACAGCCTAAAATGAGAAGCATGCATGAAGAAAGCCAAAAAAAAGCCTTACAGTAATCAAAGAGCTAGCAAATCGCTGGTGGCCAAATACTCAGCTCTTACAAGTTTTTATTGCTAGTATGTAAAGTCTGCCTCACTGCCTTTACAGAGCAGACCCTGAGAGCCTAACTTCAGTTGCTCTCTGCAAAATAAGGACTTGCTTTCTACATAGCAAGAGCACCTGTAAATCCTACGTAAGTTTCTTTCATTTATCCCACTTGCTTCAGTATCTTTGAAAGTACAAGTGAATTTGAAAGTCCGAAGTCCAAAGGAAAAGGTGTTTGCTTTCAGAACAGCAGATTTGAATGGTTAAACGGCCTTGAAATACACACTTCACAAGCAGTTGTCTGGGTGCTTAACCTCTCATCGCTTGAATTTCTGATCTCCCTTGAAATAAACAGAAAAGAAATGTATTTGCAAAGATGGGGTTTCTGGCACTCAAGGTGATTTCCAGCTAAAAGCCACAATTTGCTCTCAGATGTCTTCAACATACAAACATGGGAAAATTCTACTGTTTTCTTTTTGTTTGTTTGTTTGGGTTTTCTTTTCAGAGAAAGGAGGGTGGCTAGACAGTACTGATGAAAAAATCTGTGGGGTAACCCAAACTCAGCCTGGGATCAAATGTGTGTCCAGAACACATGGGGCAAAAGTAATAAAAGCTGGTTGATAGCAGCAGGTGGAACAGCGTGGAATGAGACATGCAGATTCTGTATGAAGTCCAGTTTGTATCTTGAACTGAGTTTAATGGAAGACAAAAAAGGTAGCAAAAAACTGAACAACAAAAAAACCACAACAAACAATTGGGCTAGCAAACATAAGATATGTCCTACTCTCTGCAAAAGATGCTTTTCTTCTTTAAATCTGAATTGCCTGTCTGTTATTGGAAGGTCTTTCAGATGCAAACAATTTATAATTGTGGATACTCCTCTAAAATACCTGAGGTAGAAAAGTCATGGCATTTGCTATAGCAGGCTCCCCACCTGATCTTCCACTTCTTTTTTTTCTTCAGGCCTACAAGGTAGTGAGTCCAATGTCTCCAACAAACAGTAATTAAAGACAGAGGTAAGGAGGAACAGGAATAGGAGGATAAATTTTGCTCTAGAGAAAGAAAAGGACAATACAATCATCTTAGAAGTAGATATAGTAAAATGATACCTGCTCCGGCTTCGTACCAAGCTGCTAGCAGTCTTATTTAAAAGGAACAAGTCATTTTAATTAGCTCTCCCTGGACTCATGACCATGAGGGTCCCTGGCTCAGGTGTGGTGGAAAGCAGAGAGAAATAAATATATATATAATCTTAAATGAAGAGCGAGCTGGCCTTGTTGCACACCGTCTCAGGTCTGCCAGTAATCACTTTCAACAATACAAGTCCACAGTGACCTCTGTTGTTCCTTTCATATTGGAGATTAAAAGATGAAGCGCTCATTGTGCGGCTGGTGAGCGTGCTGTGAGCTGGGAAATCAATGCCTCCTTCAGACAGGTCTCTGTGCAGAAAAGGTTATCAAACGTGAAATAATTAATTTTAATTCAACTCTTTAAAAATAGATCCTGCAAAAAGAACCGTCCTTTCCTGATAAACAGGGTAATTTTTTTTTTTTTAAAGTTAACATTTCTTTCATGACAGCAGATACCTCTCAGAGTAGAACACTGAATGTGTTTTTCTACTATTTCCATTTCTTTTCTGTTTATGCATTTCTTTAATGCACTAAAAATACTTCCAGCAGGAGAATTTCAAGTAGCCCCCTGCCCACTCTGATGTTCTGCAGTTTCAGAAAAGTAATCATTCCCACCACTGTATCACAGAAAGCCAGTGAATGGTCAGAGAAAAGAATCTATCCAGAAAGACAACTTCACAGGGTAGCAAAGGATTAGAACAAGACTGTGCCTGAGTTATTTCTGATACGTTAAGCAGCTCTGTACTTCATCAATAGCTGCAACTTCTCATGCCATTTCACCTCAAAACTTGCAACACTCTCCCCATTCTACAAATGCATACAGTTTTGTCTCTGTACAGGTGGAGCAAAGCTGATATCGCATCACTTGACTCTCATTTCCTCTAGGGGACAAAGTATAGGCAAGGAAGCCAAAAGCTCTTGTTTGCACATGAGACTTACTAAAGGCACTGTGAAAGAGGCATGTAGGGGTTGGATGTTCATTTACACAGATGCAAGATTGGTCTCAGTCGTTCTCAGCTTTCCTCGACATTTGTGTTTGGAAGTCAGCATCACCTGAACTTGGACTTGAACCAGTGACATTTGAGTGCTCCTGCCCTGGTCTCTCAAAGGGGGACCTTTGAAGGCTTGTTTGTCTTCTATACTACATCAAGCTGCTAAGAAGTGATAAGCAATTCAGCATGATAAGAAGCTCAAGGCAACATTTATTTTTTCCTTCACATTTAAATAATAAAAAAACCCTGTACATTGATCTCATCTTTTTTTTTTTTTTTTTTTTTTTTTTAATAGCCTCCATTTGTGATCAAGGAACATCAGCCAAGCTAACTGCATGGCTTTGTTGTTTGACCTTCTATATTTCCTGGCCATTTCTACAAAAACTCTGGAGAGAACAAAAGGTTGGAGCAGATGATGAGCCATAAAACAGAATGGAGAGGAACAAATAGCATCACACATGTGTAAACACTGACAATGGCAAAGCAATGCAAGAATTTACCAGCAGCCTCATGCAGGGCCTCACATACCTCCATATGGAGAGAATGCAATTTCTTTATTTGTTTAAACATGGAAAATATTTTAAAAACCATGACCTAAGTAAAGTGCCAGAACTAAGCCACTGCACAAATGAAAGACACGTTAAACACAACCAGACACCAGCTCTGTGAGTGAGTTTTCCTAGTAATCGTTTCTACAGCAGAAAAGCCTGGTGCATAACACAAGGCCAGGAACTCTAACAGAATCATTTCAGCACACATGAAGACATCAACTAATTCAGCAAATGCTTGTTAAAAATGCATTGAGATACGCCAGTACTGAGCCTGAGGACTTCAACTTTAGCACAGTTGGCAGCTGAGTTCCTCCCACTTGCAAATTACCTAAAGATATTGATTTCCTGATGTATTTGCTTGCTGTTCAGGATTCTTCAGCCCAGTGTTTTTTTTTTCCTGCAGTTCTTGCAATTCTGGAGTAATGTTTGTTGCCTAACCCCTTTTCTGGGGCACAAACTGTTCTGTGAATATAAAGAGAGAACTGATGGGGCTCTGTAAATGATTATGTGAGGTTGTCTGGTATCAACTGTTGCTCAAATCCAGTTATATAAGATTCTGAAGTATTTAGAATATCTAAAAATATCCCCTCCTCCAGCTGGTTCCTCTCTGAACCATTATCATCTGCTACAGTACTCACAATGGCAGGGCCGAGACTGTCAGACACAGCCTGCATAGAGGGCTGCAGAAACCCCAAGCATTACGAATTATGGGGAACACAGCTGCCCAGAACACCCCTCTGTTCTCTATCAGAGTACACAGGTTCATTGGCAAAGGAGGTTATTTGGACAAATTCAGCTGCATACATGGCAATGTTTTGAACTCCACCTTCCTGACAGTGTTGCAATTTCTCTAGTAATTAGTATTACTAAACCACCTCAGGGCTTGATGAAATGGAAACCAAGATACAGCAACCTCCAAAACAGTTAAAATAATGAAAGCTTCCCACAGAAATTCTTCCCATACCCTTCCCCTACCTGAGTCCTATCCTACGTTTATGCAATTCAGATGAAAAGTCTCTCCTCTTATAAGCATTCACATTTTCAAGCTGCTTGTTTTCAAAACGCAGGTGGATTCAGGTAGCAGATCAGCCAGTAGTTCCTGCAATTCTAGATAAATAGTATCACATTTCCCTTTCCTTACTTTTGCCCACAAGACCATAACTTACTTAGATGTGATTTTTCTTTTATTCTGCATTTTGTGCAGACCCAAATACAATTGGACAATCAATCCCAAGGGGAGCTTCTAGGAACTACCATCATATGAATGGAAACAGTGGCAGATGGCTAATACTATTGATTTTACAGCAAATGAGGTATTATACAGTGTCCCAAGCCAATTCACCAGTAATTCACTACAGAAAAGTCTGCCTTACTTTCCATAATAGCTGTATAATATAACTACATTTCTAAGCCATCAGGACCAATATTTGACCGAGTATTTTCCAGAATACACATCTGGGGCAAAAGCTGCAGCTGTGTGAACAATTAAAATATTCACCCTCAAACAGAGATCTAGCACAAGGTTTTGTGTACCAGACATCTCTTACTATTTTGAATATTTAAGCTCTGAGCAGGTCTTCTCCACCACCATGAGTTAAACCCTTGGTGACCATCAGGAAGCGAGGAAGCAAATGATGACTGAAATGATGGAAACCAAGCAGGTACACTAAAAGTTAGGATAAAATGCTTGCTCCTTTTGATAATAGTTTTATTTATTGTTGAAAATCATCATGAATGAATGTCATATAAGTTAGCCTCAATTAATTTTTGAATTAATCAGGTGTATTTCTGGTAATTTCCTTCTTTTCAAGAATCTTCAAATGATAAAAGGAATTTTAGTTCAAAGAAATTGAGAGGTTTCTCTTTAATAGAAGTTCAAGATAGGAAAAGAACAGATTCAGAAGTTGTGAAGGTGAATCTCATCAGACTGCTTTGAAATCATATACTAGAAGTCAATTATTATATCAAAGTCACCACAAATCATCAAATATCCTCATTAGCCACCATTTGTTTTTTTAATTTTCAGAAGTAACAAAGGCTAATGTAAATGCAGGCTTTTAACCCCAAGTCCAAACTAACCCAGCAGCACATTAGAGTATCTGGACACCAAAAGGGAGATGTGACTGAGAAATCTCTTTCAAAATATCTTTTATGCACCCGGGCTTCATCTATAGATGTAGGCTCTGAATATAAATCAAGTATTTTCTAACTCTTGTCAGAACTGTGTTGGCATTTGGCACCAGGGTGGATTTCAGCCACTGATTTAAGTCAACAGGAGCCAGCTAAAGGTATCGAGCAACTTTAGGAAGTTACTGACAGCCATAGGAGGGAATGGTCATTGCTCAAGAAGACTCAAGACTGTGTGTTTGGTATGGGAAGCACTGCCATGCTCTTGAGGAATAAAAGACAGAGCAACACAAACTGACAGTGTAATTTCCCAGGCCACTACGCTTCCCAAGAGCTGGTCCTAGACCTACAGGACAGCTCTCAGTGATCCAAGGATAGGGCCATGAGGTACAGCAAGTGACTGCTCTGCCAACAGCGACTTTTTGGCTGTGTTGATAGGGTTCCTATAGAATTGCTGTATTCATGAAGCAATCCATAGGTAAGGCATGGGGAGGGAAACAAAGTGAAGAGAATGAAATTGTATTTCTCAGTGCTTTTTCTGAGAATTGCCAGAGGGAGTCTTTGGGGCTGCAAGTCATGTATACACTAAAACTGTTTTACCTAAATCAGCTTGCTACAGTATATTACACATTCTTTAGTATTTCTTTGATGTTTCTAAAATATGAATGCTAAGCTGTATAATATAATATGAAATTACAGCTTTATTGCCACAGGAAAAAGAAAGAAAAAAAAAGTACTGATGCTACTGACATGTTCAAGAACACATGATCTATTTTGATAGCACGTTGTATTTACAAAGTCTGTCCCCAGGCAGGCTGTGCTTAAATGAATTTGGAATCAAAAGACATGTGGTCAGGCTAACTGGGAGTAATTCTCGTACCTTTGTTTCTAGCATTACGTAAGTGACACAGAATACAGACAGAACAAAGCATGCATAGAAATATATCTCCTCAAAACTTAATTAGTGAAAACAATTCCAGTCTACATAGGGTAATTGCCAGACTTTATTTCTTTATTTATTTCTTCCAGTTAACATCGCATATGCATACAGATTTGTATTGCTTCTTCTGTATCTGCTTTTGATTTAATCAGGCCATTACTCATTACAATCATGCATGGGGGGCTCTACAAGAAGAGAGTGTATAAGAAACAACCTGCCTTTTGACAAACAGATCTTGAGCTACATGACTGTGGCATGCTGCTTAATAGTCTTTTGCTCCCAGGTGCAATGGTGAATTCACCAATGCTGTTGCCAAAAATCTATGCTTACGCTAAAAACATGCACTGAGGGAGTTCTGCCAGCCATGCTGATTCCACTGGTCTTTTCTGGCTTTAATTGCATCAAATATCAGAATTTCCTGTTGTTTCTCTCTCTGCACTAAAGGCAGTGCATGGCTCTCTTGTGCAAACCACAGCCAGGGGTACGTTACTGTGGTTAAACCTTTCTTAAGGCTTGCTCAGTTTATTTCTATGCCTCTGCAAAACCACCAAAACCCACCTAGGAACAGTTGTAGATTTTGTATGGCCACCATGTCAAAACAAAGGTAGGATCTGTATTTGACATTAATACTGAAATCATAATCACAATGGAGCAATTAATAATGATATTTTTAATCACTGACAACGATGCATCACTTTGTTAAAAATTCCTAATCAATTCTCCATTCTCTAAAATATGAGCAAGGATAACCTGTCTCAACCCAGGTAAGTAGGTAAAGATGCACCTGATGGCCTGGCAAAGGTTAGGGAGTCCCACTCTTCCCTGAGTTGTGATGACTTGTTTTAATTAAAAAAAAAAAAAAAAGGTATAGTACATGTGGCAGCAACAGTTTGCATGCATTTCTGAGTAAATAAAAATTGCTTTGTGGGTTATTAGTTTGGTTTCATAAATGCAGGCTGGCCAAGCTTTTTTTAGCCTCTGCATTGTGAGAGGCTGGCATTTAATTGCAGAACTTTTTGCCATCTCTTCCTCTCTCTCCTTCCCTTGGTTCTGCAGGAATGTAATCCCTCCTAAATTAAGCATCAATGCCTAAGATACACAACTTTTTAATACAATCTAGAAGTCATGCTCATACCCTTTGAAACAAGCAATCCGTAAACAAAATACATTCAGTGCCTGAATGCTAATGCAGCAATTAATCATTTTGATATCCTTGCTCTCTCTCTTGCTCATTTTCTCTTGATTTTTTGATGTCAGAACCAACTCAGTATAACACCATACTTTTAAAAAATCATCTTTCAAGCAGCAGCATTAAACACTTCACAGTAGAAAGCAAACAAAATCAATACATATTATAGCATTCATGGTATGGCAAGCACTACAGTTACGGTTGCAAAGACATTTATGTGCTAAGCTTCTTTTCTCCACTCACTCTCAAAGAAACAAAACCAGACCAAAACACAGTAGCAGCTTTCTTCAAAAAATCTGCTGCCATGGGAAAATACTGTTACTTTTTGACAACGAGAAGTGGCTCTACGTTGACTGCAACTCCATATGTATATGTGAAGAGAAACAAGCTTCACTTACGCTTTTGCACTGCACAGTGCAAAACTGTGTGCAAGGGCTGAGCAAGGCAGGGCATTCCTATTAGCCCAGTATGGCACAAAGAGACTCCATTGAGGATGCTAAAAGCATCAACAAAACAAGAACAGAGCAAAGACAAGAATGATTTCCTTCAACAATGTAAGTACTGAAGAATCTACACAAATTTTTGTTGTTGGAGCCTCCCCTTACCTGTCAGGAGGTCCAAGCGTGGTTTGAGCAAGACCATCAACCTTCCTACTGCAGGGAATGTTCTAGCAGATTGCAGCAGACCTCCCTGGGGTGTATGGGGCCATTACTCAGACCCTCATTAGCTCCACACTGCTGCCATGCAGTACTCTGGGGGCTGAGTCAGCTGTGGGCAGGTGTGTTCGTGGGTAGGGTGCACTGTTCACACCGAGGGCACACTCATGTAGGGTGCAGCATTAGCAGGCACTGTGCTGCTCATGCGTAGGGCGTGCTTGTGCATGGTGTGTACTCACATTGAGGCACGTTTGCACGTGAGGCTTGCTTACACATGGGGTGCACTTTGGGGTCCATTCACATGTGGGGTGCGCTGCTCACATGCAGGGCATGCTGCTGGCACAGTGGCAGATGTGCAGCCCCAAGAGACTGTGACAGCTCGGAGTTGCTAAGCGACAGTGTCCTGCCCTCGGGGTATGCTCAGCCAGTGAAGATGAACAATTCCCACCTAAGGGTTAAATGTATTTGGCACATAGGTAGATATGCACACGGCAATTAACATTCATTTATAACAACAATGAAATGATTAATCAGCTGGGATTGCAAAAGACACAGTGACACTGTGGAGGTTCATTTTGTTTGGAACTGTGTATTGTATTTATCCAAATCTATGACTAAAGGCCAAGTGCTGAAGTCCCAGAGAATAAACTTCTGTTTTGATGCTGCTGATGAAGTCTGCTCTTCTTACTGAATTAAATTTTGTGGGGGAGGAAAAAGAAATGAGGTGGTGGTGTTTTTTTTCTTCCAAGAGATTATGAAATGCAGGAGCATTTTCAATTCAATGAAGATTCTTCTCCTCCATCAAACTGCTGCATATGGGACCTGGTATTTTATTAGCAGCGGAGGAAAGAGGGAGAACACAGGACAAGATTAAAACTGAAATGCAGAAATCGTAGAGACAGGAAAACAAAGTGTTTTGCTATTTCAGGTTTAAGGAGATTAGGCACTGAAGGATCGATTCCAGTTTATCCTGAGGTTTCCATGCATATTCAGATACTGAATATGGAAGCCGTGAATAAAAATCACTTTATATTACTCAGTACCTGTTTCTAATGACGTTTATTATGTTTTTATTACTATAGCTCTCTGATTATTGAATAAACTGTTTATTCTGATCTATGGACAGAAGGACTCCAGCAGCCCTTGCCAGGTAGCGGAGGCAGCTCGGCTGCAGCGGGTGTCATCCCTGCACCATGAGCTGCAAGGACCTGCTGCCATCCCTCCTTGGGCCAGTTTCCCTTGTGTGATGTTTGTCATTAAATTACACCAGAGGTCTGAATGCAGCTCAGGAGCCCCCTGTGCAGGCAGCACATGCATATGGTACTGTAAGACAGCATTGACTGCGAAGCTCACTGAGGATCAGCTTGCCTTAAGCCATACACAAGATCACTTGCAGGGCTGAGTGTATCACCATCTCCCAGTCTACTGTGTCATTTCCACCAGCATCCCCCGTGCACTCAGATATCCAAGTATCCATTACTCATTCCCAATTCTCATTCATTTTAGGGATTGAGAAAACACACAACCTTTCTCTCCTTTCATAGTTCCTCCTATTTGTTGCCATTATTTTTGCTCAGTCTGACTGCAAGTCAGCTTTCTGCTGCTATTCATAAGTAAACTGATTCCAAAATCTTCCTTGCCTGGTGCTTCTCTCCAAATGATTTGCTGTCTCCCATCACTGAGTAAACCTGATACATTCTGACATGCTTTTGATGATTTCCCTTGCTGCTGAGTCATTCTATAACACTCTTTGCCAGCCCAAATGCCATATAACCCAATACAGGTGAGTTAATTCTGTGTGATTTACATTCTTGAGTACAGCAGTTGCAGAGGAATTTTCGCTACTGAGGTCAAAACTTGGACTCTGCAAAAATGATGGTGCTGCCTTCGAGCAACAAGGGTAAGCAACTAAAATAATTCCTTAACTGAAGTGATATTAAATTATAGCATTGAAACAGGAAGATCAGGGTTCCCATCCAACTTTCCTCCTATTAAATCAGATCTATCACGGCATCTATCACTTTGAATCAGCACAAGTAAGTGACACTATGAACTAGGATGAAGAGGATGAAATCTCCCTTGCAGAGGGCAAATACCAATTAATTCTGTCCCTCCTTTCACGTGCTGTTGGTATCACCTCACTGCATGAATATTACCATAGCATGCATTTCCTGGGAGTGGTGTGAAGTTTTCACTCTATCATTTAGGATATTGGCAACATTTAGGAATTGGCAACATTTATTCTCAAAAAGATTTCTAACAGAAAAAAAAAAAGATAAAATTCATAACCAATGTTGTTCACATGAGATCATTGAACCAAGCTGTATGACATTTGTTCTGCCAACTATTGCTTTGCAGATAAGCAGCAACTAACAATCAAGGACTTCATACTTCAGCCTCAGCCTTGCTAAGAAGAGTTCTCCTGATAATTAAACACTAATGTTCTTTCATGAGTACATTATAATGAAATAAATTGCTTCTAGGGAACAATAAACTTCAGGCAGCATCTGAAGCATTTTAACAGCGCAGAGCATTTGGCTGTTGCAAGATTCACTTGAAAAGTAGAAAGGTAATAACATCTCAGAAACAATTTAGAAAACAATCTTCTGCGATTTCAGTGTTTCTAATAGCAAACTGGGACATCCAATGCGTGATTTTACTCACCCTCAATCACTCAGCTACCACCTGGCATGGAAACACACACACGACATGACAGTGCACAGCACAGCTCCTACAGCCCCCCTGAGTAACCATGCTTTGGGTTCAAGTGCTTTTCTCTTACATTTGATTCTTCAGCCTTTACAAGATTAAACTTGCTTTGTGTGGTGCTTGCTACTTAGAAATAACTTGTTCAGAAAACTCAAGATATTTTTTTAATGCAATTCAGGTTTGCAGATTTCCTCAACTAATTGAGAAAGAGCCGAGAATCCCTGTGCTGCCAGCAAGGCTGCCTGGCCAGGAAAGTTTGCACAACTGTCAGGCATTTTACAGCATCTCTGAGGATGCAGCTCACACAAAATTCAATATAAACACTATGCAAAAGGCAGGCTCCACACAGGGCAACATCTATTTGTCATAGAAAGCAGGATAAATGAAATGATCATTGTAGCTTCCTCATACTTACAGAGTGTTATAGAAATATTTATAAAGGACCAAGAGAGTGTATAGCAAGTATTTCCAGTCAAATGAAAGTGTGCATGCACTCATCCAATCTGAGATATTACCATGCTGTTTTAGAACACATTAGGTGCAAGCAGCAAGCAGAGCAGCTAAAAAATTTAATGGTCTATTCTTTTGCTGCAGGGCAGCAGTAAGGGATTTGTCTTTCTATCCTGGCTATTCTAACATTTGAATGCTGGTGGAAAATACGTGTGTCTGCCATCCTGTTGCTTTAGAGTAACTGGGTAGAGCTTTCTCTACTTGAAAATTGTTAGCTGCTACAAAGAGTTGATACTATACATGCTTTAAAAGAATAAAACATGTTCATTTTTATAGAGCAGTTTCCAAGCAGTGATAAACACACCAGCAAGTATACAATCACAACGTGAATGTAAGCTGTTCATGCTAAAGACTATCTGGCATCCTGTTCAGAAAAGCTATTGTGACTGTTGCTAGGAATATAAAAGTATACAGAGATCATCTTGAGTCATGTGGAACAAGAAGAAATCTTTCTTCTACTGTTCTTTGCAAGTGGCACAACTGCTTGTACATTGGCCTTAATCCAAGACAGATGGATTATCACTGGAGCAATTTTCAGTAAACCCTGCTTGCATTTACATAATGTAAGTTCCTAACATTTAGCCAATTAAAAGAATTGGTGCTTATGTCTTTAAAAGACCTGTAGATTAATTATGGCTCTTTTTGTGGATACAACAGAAGTGATAAAAATAAAGTGCTTTGGTAGTTAAGGAACATGCTTACTAGTTTAAGCGGTGTGGATAAGGCTGCTATGCTGAAGGGCTTTTTCACTTAAGTAAAAATATTATGTGCAGAAGCTCAGTTTGTTTTCAAAACCCAAATCCCCTTCCCTAATATCTGTTCTATCACTGAAGTCTTGCAGGATTTTTTAAAGAAAAGCTCTGAAGAAACTAATTTGTTTTAAACTAAGAAGATAAACATATAGTTGCTCAGCTGTATTCTAAATTAATTAATCAACCTTTAGTTGACCTCTATCCTTACAATTAAGATGTAAATATACTTTTTCAAGAGACTCAAAACTTTCAAAACCTACAGAATGGAAATCCAGACGTGACCATTATCACATAGGCAGTATTTAGCAGGACACAATCTCTTGGTAGAGAAGTGATTCCCCATGGAAATGTCAGAAAGCACTTTTTAAAATGCTTTCTGAAAACTGTTAGTAGCACCATGTGTGATAGGATGGCATTTCCTGAAGTTGTGGCTATGGTAAAAGACATAACATCAATCAGTGCAGTGGTAAAACAATACAAATACAACTTTCCTTCCCATGTGCCAGCGAAAACCATGGAAAAGATGTTTTGCCTCAAGTACTGTAAATCAGGACAGAAAAAGCTAATAAATTATTTTAAAAAGATTCACTAATTCTTTTATTTTCCTTTCTTTTTGTGACTCATTTTCATTTTGATGTTGCTTTTTCTTTCTAGGATAAGAAGGTTGACATTAAATTTGTGTTTGGGAAGAGAATGGTTTTTGGCATACAGAGGTCAAATATAAAGGAGAACCACACCATGCAAATAAACTGTAATACAGAGGCTTCAGCAGATTCTTCTATGTACATAGTTATATAAAAATAGGCCTCCTACTAATTACTATTTATTAATAGTAATTACTTTATTTAGAGTATATTTTGTTTAATAGAGAAGTATAAATCAGCCTGGCTTTCTTGACACGTATATTATAACGTACATCATATGGATGGCTGCACAGTTCTTCCAAATGCCTGATAAAATACGCTACTGAATAGCATGCGCATTGCGTGTTAAACTGAACATTCTGTAGCACGAGCAGTGGTGCATAATTTGAGAACAATAAAAACAGTGTGGAATTGTGAATCATGACAAGGTTCATAGGTTTCCGATTTGTAAAAATTCATTTTTGTACTCTCTACTTAGCCAGCATTTGAACTTTTGATCTTGATTTGCTAAATGAACACGATCAAAACATACTGTCTTTATTTATGGGTGCACACGGAAACATTTTGTTGTTTCTAAATTTGGCTCTGTGTATGTATTCAGAAGGTTGTTCTTTTCCTCCTTGTCCTTATTCCTTGTTTTATTCCCCAGGTCTAGGATCACAAATTTGGAAATTCCTCCTCTAAATGTTTTTGAATTACCCACTTCTTCCCATTGCACTTTTTTTTTTGTGCATACATTTGGATTTATCTATATTGGAGTTTATTTATCTATTTGTTGGGGTTTTTTTTTTGGTATTCCCATTCCTCTCTATCTCCTTCCAGTTTACTAGAAGAGAGGTTTATATATGGAACAGTCTATTTAGAAATAAAACCTAGCAACATACACTTTAAAAACTGTGCTTTTTTCTATGAATTCAATACTCCTTAAATCTCTAGTAGCACAAGCAACCTGCATAGGGCAAAAAATAGCATTTGTAGAGAAAGTAATTTCTAAAAGAACCAGAACAATAGTAACTTCAGCATTGTATTGTGATGGGAAAATGTACTCAGACAATGGCCTACACCAGCTAATGGAATGCTAAAAAGCAAAATTATTAGCATTACTGTCATCGCTCACAGCATTGTTAATCCAGATTAACAGTCAATGGGCTCAACACCTGGAAAAGAAATAATAAAGAAGCAGTTTCTGTTGAATGGGTTGTGACATGAAAAGGAATTAACTCACAATGCTGTTATCGCCACTGCAGCTACTTACTGGGCTTGGCAATTACAGCGAAGATTGATAGTGCTTGGTTGCAAACTGATTGCTTTATTGGCACGTGTCTGATAAATACACACTAATCCATTAAACCAACGTCACGATTGATTCTTAGGCAAAACGCAGAAGAAAATCCAGGCACTAATCACCTCTAACTATCATAAAGAAAACACAATGGCTTATTAATGAATTCCATTATGGGGGATAAATATAGCTAATGCCATCAAATTTATTATATACAGAATACTACTCCTGAATATCAATATGTTGGAAGGCAACTATTCATTATTTCACACGTAAAAAAGTCTGTGCTGGATTTTACCACAACCAATGATCAACAGCTATTTTCAGTTGGAATGACTTTGATGTGAAAAACAAGAGAAAAAAGAAGGCAGAATAAAAATGAGATTTTCCTGGAAGCACTGCCTGCAGGTAGATGTCTCTGTCTCAGACTACACTGCACTGAACACCCATGCATCTCTGCTGCTTAAGGGTACATCTCACAAAAAGTAAAGGCAAACAGCTATAAAAATAAAACTGTGTGATGGAGTGAGGTGCTCTGGTATTATCTAGCTTATTGTCCTCCAGAGAAGACTAAAAGAACCAAACTGTATGACTTCTCTATGTAAAACAAGTAAATGTGGATTTCTTGTTTAATAACTTGTCTAATGGCTTCTGCTAGTCCACACATTCAAGTGAATATCACTGTTTTACACCACATGATGATTGACACGGGAATAATTCTTTTAATACTTTTGATATTTTTCTTGCAGGAGAGATTAACAAAATGAGCTGCCTAAAATGACACAGCATATCAGGAGAAGGGCAGGAAATTAAATCTAGATCATCTGATTAACTGTCCAAATCTGTCCACAGAAGGAGCAGTCTACGAACACATCAGAATCTTACCTTTTGTATTATTAGAATGATTAGAAGTCAGCATAATTCAGTGAGAAACTGAACCCTTAAATTTCTGTGTCGTACAGACAAACAATTGTTCGTAGTTCCATTTTTTTTTGCCAAGCCGCTTTGTAATTTCTTTCTTTCATGTCTGCTGGGAGTTGTCAGTTTCTCAAGCAATTCTTCATGATCACAAAGATGTAAGTTTTCAAACATATGAGCAAACTTCGAAGATGTCTCATCTCCTTTACACTAGTATGAAAACTTGGTGTGTGACTGGAAGTTAATTATTGCATGAATAAAGAAGAGGCTTTCCTACAGTTACAGTAGCTATGTCTTCAGAACATTAAGCCCTTTTACTGAGAAAAAACATATATATATATGTATTTAAGTGAGGGAAACATCAAAAAGTAGTACTGATTATTTAGACAGTAAATACTAGAACAGATTGTAAGAGAAAGATGAATTGATGATGCTGATGAATTTGCTGTACGTGAAGCTACAGAAAACAAAACAAAGCAAAGTCTTAGGGCAAAAAAATTATCTTACAGCAGTTAAACTGAAAGCCAAGTACAAAACTCCATGAAATGAGGAAGAATTGATTTCTTAAGAAAACTGAAAGCTTTTGATGGTAAAATAAATATGAATCGTACTTTTCCAAGTACAAATCTTAAAATATCTCTTAAAGCACAATGATATACATTTCTGTCAGGATCTGAAGTTTTAAATAAAAAGGTATCATTTTGTTGCTCAGGTAATGGAAAATACACTAAGAGCAAGAACAGCACTGGAATAGAAGCTACTTATCCTGCGCTTTTTTACTGAACTGAATAAAGTTTGCCACTGAAGTTTGCTCATAAAAGCAAGAGGAACAGACTTAATCTCATAATCACGTAAATAAGAAGTGCATAAATGATTTACACAAGATGATGTAGCAGCTATGGTTATGATAGAGGAGATAGAAATTTACTGTTACACTATGCCAAAAATTGCGTATTTTGCAAAATAGGTGTGCAAGTACTCTGAAGGACCATGAAATACACAAAGCAGCACCTCCCAGACCTTTCCAGTCTGGAGCTGAGTGTTAAGCACAACTGATTTAAAGGCAAGACATGGATTTGGCAACAGCCTGAAGGCGCCTGTATGCTAACGGATGCTGGAACTCTCTGGGTAATAAATGAAAGCATGCTGCAATGGCCTGTTTGTCACAAAGGCCCAGGGGCTTAGGATTCACCACCCCTATTTGTCTGCCAGAGCTTGATTTGTTAACCTCTGTAGCGGTCTTGTCTTTTTCTCAGTGTAGTACATGAAGCAATTACAGGTTTCACACTACAGCAGGTTGCCGGGGTATCTTCTGGAGCTCTAAGCAACAATGCAGACATGAAATTACAGACAGATGCCTGCAGTTGTGATGGTTGCATTAATTTGCTTCTTTCGCAGGTCACAACTTTGAGTGCTTTGCTATCAAGGCAGTTCAGCAGAGTAGGCTTACTGGGAACTGGATGAAGGTGCTCCCTCCCACACATGGATATGAAAAGGGACCCATTTTCAGCTCTAAAGGAGCACTCACTGGGGCTCATGACAGGAAGGCTCTGTGTTTTCCTGCATGCCAATCTGTATCACGACCTTTGCTGCTTATATAAAGCAGGACTTTATATAGTTGAAACTGTACAGTCTGTAGGAGAAGCTTGAAGTGTCAACCAGTTCCTCCATCTCTGCCCAAGCTTCTCTGCTAAGAGGATTTCTGGACTGCAGCCAGAAGCAACATGTAGGCAGCATGGACAGCAAGTGATGTTCTGAGAGTGCCTTAGGAGCTATGAGGATAATCTTTGGAATATTGTGTCCTAAATGCTCCACGTTGCCCTTGAAAATGAAAGCCTGGAAAAGGCTTCATATTGTTGTAGTAACTTCGTAGCAGACATCCCCAGGCAGAAACCAAGCTCATAAACTTTCTGTTCAATTGGTTGAAATTCACTAAAAACTGAAAAGACTTTTTTTTTTCTTTTTTTCAAAAAAAGGTCTCACACTTGTAATCTCAAACTTTTGTAATGGTTGCTGCTATGATCCTATGAACTCTGTTTTTCTTGGATAAAAATCTAAAAGAACAAATTCTGAAGTCAGATTCTATTTAGCATGACTGAGGAAAGCTGAAAAGCAGCTAGGGCTTTCCAACTCACTGAGCAACTCTAAAAAATAACCCCCAAATAAAAAGTAACCTGTTCATTCAATGCCAATCGATCACATCTGTGTAAACGTAGGCTTTGTAGGTTTTGTTGTTTATGCCCATACTTGGAAGTTAAGAATCAGGATGGAAGACTGTCTGGCTTCTGATTTGACTTGGAATGTGTGATGACAAGTAGATAAACTTCACATATCTAAGGTAAAATTGTACACAGATCTGCAATAAAAAGCAGAGGGGTCAATAGGGCTGGCAAAGTGATGCCAAATCATAAGCATACTAATATATGGAATGTATTCTATTATTCATTCAGGTGCTTGCTGTACTATTTCAGCGTGCAGGCACATCTTAATCTTGAAAGAGAGCTGAACACATCACAAGGAAATCAGCTGTGACACTGGTGATTTGTCATTATGTGAAATCAATTCAGATTAAAATTTCTGAACTAGAAAATACTGAAACAAAGCCAACAATTGTCTGAATGCTGTAAATATGAAGTTAGTATAATTTACTGACTAGATTTATAGACTCTTGCTAATGCTAAGATTCTAATTATTTTGGTGAAGGCATTTAAATCACTGAATTTATGATAATATCTACAGTGCCCAAATACATTTAGACTATCATGATTACTTTCTGTGTCATCATTGCTTTGAAGACCTTATGATACACATGAACAAGGGTAAAAGGCATGGGACATAATAGTAGTGTCACAGACACTGAAGAACAGCCAGATTGTGGTAAGAAATACCAATACTGAGTAAAACAGTGATGTTATTTTCCTATTTAAATTTGATCGAATACTTTTTAAATTTGTCTTAGAAAAGCAAACGTAAAAAAAAAAAAAAGTGAATTGATGTCAGACTTGTGATATTGCTATTGTTATTAGCAACAATGAAGTTAAGTTAAAATAATCTAAAATCAATCATCAGGCTCAAGGTACAAGAGGAGGTGTTGGTCACACTCAACGCACTGAATGTGTTAAGGGCCACAGCAGTGCTTTCAACTGAAAATGAGTTTTGTACATCTTCTAGAAGCCAAGATGACTGGTATAATTAATGACATCACTTAATAGTTATTGCCACAGCCCAACGAAAGCTACCCCAGCTATACTAACAGGTTCCTACTAGCACCACCAAGCACAGACTCATGGCCAATATCTTTTAGTTATTTCCAGTACTGTAAAATCTGAATTAAGATCCACTGGAAAGTCTTTTGCACTAAGGAAACTACAGGTAGTATGGAGAAGTTTCACTTATGATGTGCAGTTTTCTCTGATAAACTATTTAAAGAACACTGCACTGTAAACCATTCATCTTTGTTCTCTAATAGTCCAGCTTTGCTAACAATCCTGATTTAGTCTTTTTGGTTTAGTAAATTACTGCAGTCTTGAAAATCTGTTTTCTACATTTGTTCAGGCTTTTATTGTTATTTCCTCCTCATTCACTTGCCACAAATTCCTCTTCCTCTGTTAGCTTTTCAATAATTTGTTCTTATAAATGAACTTTTGGTCTGCTCACATATGGCTGTTTTAAGATGTTTGGTATATCAGATATTATTTTGTAGGCATCAGAAGGAGTGACATATTGGGGTCTCCATTTTCCATTATCACCTTTTAATTCAAACCAAGGCATTTATTAACACCTTTATGCAACAAAGGAAATATATTGTCTTGTTCATACAAGTGAACAAGCACACTGCCACTGGCAGAATTCTAGCAAGGACAGCACTGCTGTAGGATGACTGCATCATATTTCGAGCTCAAAAGGAAAGGCAGAAAGCTACAGAAATGTAGAAATCGTGGTGTTTGGTTTGCATAGTTTATGTGCAGGGTAAACAAGGACATGGCTCTTCTCCCTGTTCGTAACCAGTCTGATGCATCACACAGACTGCTGTGTATCACGATCAGCAAACATACAAGCTTTTATTTGACCTGACTGCAACTTGCCTCTAGGGGATGTATTTAGACTATCACAAAGACACCTAATTTTAGGGATCATGATACCAGTCTTGTAACAGTGAAAAACTTCCGAGGGAAAACAGAGAGAAAAAAAATGGTGGTTTTTTTTGTTTTTGTTTTTGTTTTGTTTGTTTGTTTGTTTTTGTTTTTAATTTTATAACACATAAACACATCAGTCCAGAACTTCAGACTGAGTTAGCTGAGTGGAGTATCCCCAACAGCTGAGTGGAGTATCTGAGCAGAGAACTGCATGCTGAGGAAATTGTTAACTTCAGCTGGAGAGCAGCTCTATCATGGTGATGGTGGTGGAAGTGGGGAGAAACAAAAAAAGCCATAAGTCCAAACCTCTGAAAGCCCTATAAACATGATACCAAATTACAGAGGAAATACAAAGAATGAATGTGTTTCCCACCAAAGACAAGCAGAGTAGTAGTATCTCAGCTGGCATCAGGGGCAGACTCAAACACAGATGGGCACAGAAAGGTGGTCAAAGACCACGATGCCTAAGTTACAGGTGGATAAACTTATTCCTCTACATTCATGCTTTATGAAAGTATCAACTGTAAATGAGCATAACTGCACTGACAATGGCTGAGATGAGCCTGGCGTATTTTAGCTAAATATAATCAAAGCTGAGACTGTACTCTGAGGAACATAATTTGCCACAATTACTCTTTGTGGTCATTATTGTTTTATTATTATTATTTTTTACTTTTTGCTTTTTTATCTTTTTTCTGTTGCTTTCAAAGGTGTCTTAACAAAGCTTCCTTTGATACTGTATCTGTTCTTTCAAGCGTGGATGATCAGTACTTCTGAGAGTGTTTGGAAAGCTGTGGAACTAAAGCAGAGTGGCAAGAAGAACTGGGAGAGAAGTCAAATGTTTCTGCAGGACGATATTAGAATTAAGAAAGAATTAAGTGGAAAAGGTCAGAATTTGCTCACCATGACAAAATTCAGGACAAATGCATTCTGTAGTTGAGCACCTTAAATTTGACTGTCATAAAGGCAGCAGCAGGTATGAGTGTTTTTGCTTCAAAACTTAAGAAGCGTTGGGAAATATCTGGCCATTTCTTCAAATAGCTTCCTTTTTCATTCCTATCATGTAAATCGTTATCACTGGATGATCCTTGTAGTGTTTGGTTAAAAGAAAATATTAAAATTAACATGTTTTTCCTGCGATCAGAAGTGATTTCTTTCTTTGCACACTGAGCTATTTATTGTAAAGGCTCAGGGCTCCTTTTAATAAGCATTCCAGACTGCAAAACTGTACTGTGGTCGTTCTGTTAAACTGAAATGACTCAGTGTCAATGATTAAGCAGAGATGCAGAAAACTCTCGTTTGATCTTTTAATTCTAAGATACAAAATACATTTTCTCTCCCTGGTGACCTGCTCTCTGTGGCCTATCTATGAGCTCACGCAGGTTCAAGTATTTAAATGTTCGGGTGCAAGTTAAGAACATATGTTTCCAATTAGGGTGAAGCCTCAGAAGCCTCAATCTGGGCTTTTCTTGCATAAAAACAATTTTGCCAAATGATTTTTATTTATTTATTTTGTTGTTCATATACAGTGATCATTTTCCTTCTCTCATATGCTTTATTCTAAGATTATCTGCAAGTCTACAGATTTATTTATTTTAGGAAGTCTGATCAACTCTTTCCTTGGCAAAGAAAATAACCTTGATATACATTCTTTATTAACTATATTTTGCTTTTAAAAAATATAAGAGCTGCCTTTTCCCTAGTGTTATACATCACTCCAGTGACTAATTAACTACAGTTGTGTCTCATAGTCTGGTGGGGTACAGTTTTTGGAAGAAAAGAGGATCTAAAAGGAGAATGTAACATCACTTGTTTGTAGACTAAGCACAGCAATATTGAAAAACTTTTGGGTATGTGTTAATGGTGCCTATAAGGACTAAAGCAGACCTGAATACTGGTGTTAGAACCCAAATGCCAACTTCAGTGTTATGTATAAGTCCCCTGTCCTGGGAATAAAAAAATAACGTTGCATTTGATATTAGATGGACATGTCATGGAGCTCTACAGCACTGGGCCACCAAAGACCTCATCTGAGGTTATGCAGCAGTTAGTTTATTACTGGGCTCACTGAGTAATGCATGAGATCTTCCACTTTGACTGATGAACTTCATTCATGATTGCTGTTCTAGTTCCTATAGGTCTTCAATAGTCCTCTCTCATTACTTACATCAAACATTCTGAATGTCATCTTGCATGTTCTGAAATATTTAAGCATGGCTGCACATTATTGAAATTTGGCTGAGATTTGGCAAGTATTTTACTGCACTTTCTGTACTTTCCTCTGAAGTTTTTGTCATCCCAATCAATTCAGTCTAGGACATAACATTCATATCTAATAAGGCTGTAAACAAGCATTTATTTCCTTTATAATTTCCTATTAATTACAGAGCAGGTAGTGCATCTTAAGTCAGCTATTAATTCATTTACATTGGCTGTCTTTTTAATTATCTATTAAGTACCTGTACTCATTTGAAAGATTTACACAGAATTGTTGCCAAAAATGTCTAGTGAAACTGTACCAGATTCTTTTTCCACCTGACTTCTGTATAATTTCGTTCCAATATTTATCATGACTGTTTTCCTTTCACTTAGGCAGCCTTTTAGCAGCTGAGGTCTAAAAGCATTTAACCAATTGTCCTACATAATTATCTTCCACTATTTCCCTATCTGATGTTCTTCCAATATGAGTTTAAAAGTACACATGTTGGTCAGGCACTATTTACAGTGAAAAGATCTATCAAAGGGTGTACACTAAAGGTTAATACATTTCAAAGATCTCAAAACAAGAGTGTGACTTGACAGAATCAACTTAACATCCCGTGGGAGGTTATAAGGTGAAAATAAGCAAGGAAACTGAGAGCAGCAAATAAAGATCACAAAGCATAGGGCTTTAATCAAAATGACCATTCCTACCAGTGTTTCTGCAAACAAAGATGATCCATGTCCCAGAATACAAGTCTTTCTTTGGTGATATTTTCACAAATTCTGTGAAAAATTTTGAAATATATACTCTCTGTATATGTATGGTATGTATATATATATATACACACATATATATAGTTAATTGGTGTCTTTAGTAATATGGTCATCTGAGTTCAGGGTGAAATTCTCTCTTCCATCTTCAATCTCTTGCATATAATGAAAATCTTCAAATACAGAATCTCTTAATACAGAAATCATCTCATTAAACTAATTTGGTCTCCAGCTTCATTGCTTACTACCAGATACTTCTGTCAGTAAGTTCAATAAAATATACCAGAAAAATATGGAATGACCAGCCTGAGGAATTTTCTAAGCTGGGTTCCAAGGCTGAAGTTTGTTTCACATAAAATCTTAAATTTGCAAACATTATGTAATTCTAAGTCAGGAAGAAAAGGAGACATTCCTAGCACTCAAAATCTATAGTTTCTCTAATCATTGTATATAGCATAAGTGAGGTTTACCATCTTGTGATAGACTATTCATCAACAGATTACTCCAATTTTCAGACTCCAAGTTCCAAGTTACCAGATAAGCAAGTTTTGAAACAGAATCCATCAGAAGATTCACCGGAAAACTACCACTGCACAATACTTGCACAGAAGGCACTTTCCAGGGGAAGAACATTCCACTGGAAAATTCCTGTCTGTATCAGTAATTGGTTGATGCCCTGAAGCAGGAGCGCTTATATCTTTTTCCCCCTCCTCTAATCTTATCTAACATAGCTGAGGATGTTCTTATTATCCATACAAATGCATAATCCCTTTTGAATCCTACTAAGTCCTTATCTGTCCCACAGGGTAAATTTTCTTTGTGTAAAAAATCTGATTCCTTTTAGCCTTTTTAGAATTTGTAAGTGATCTGTCTCCACTGTCCTTGTATTACGAGAAAGGGTAAATAGAAGCTTCCTTCTGCATACTGTGTATTATTTTGCATACCTTTTACACATTCTCATTTTATGAGGTTCTCCACTAGGATAACATTCTTAATCCTTTTCAACCTCATTTCACAGGGAAGCTGTTTGTATAAATAGGACCTTTTTTCCATGAAGAAGGTAAAACTATGAGATCTGCAATACACCATTTGATTCAACAGGGCTTTAATTTTACAGAAGTATAATTCTATTCAAATCAGCATTTCCTAATCTGTAAGGTTTGTTTCTCAGTTCCAACTGTGTCTATAAGAGCATGCTATCATTTTCTGTCTTCTATACATTAGTTCAGATTTTTTTTGGTCCTTTTTTTGGGACCTCTCCTGCCTGCTGAGCAGATGGCTTCCTGCAAGTACTCAAACAGTTCTCAAAAATGTTGTTCCTTTGTTCCAAACCATTTGGATCCCAAGACCGTGCACAACCACAAAAGCTCTTGGAGAGATGGTTCCTAGGCTGATTTCTCTGTTCGAGATGTTCTTGCCAAGGAATGGAAAATGGATGGGGGAAGAGTGAAAGGCTACATGTGGCTTTTTATTTTAAGACAAGTAAATGGCTGCATCACTCCCATTGTATAACACTTTATTCTAACAGTTGAATCTTAATAATAGACTAAGTTACATTTTATTTTGATGTTGTCCAGAGCCCTCATCAAGCATAAGGTGCACTTAGCACAGATGTCTCAGCTACATAAAGCTGGTAACATAAGCAATGTGGGTAAAAGGAAGATTATTAACTCTGCTGTACTGATGAGGCGGTGAGGCACAGGAAGAATTAATGTTTTATCCATGATCATAAGACACTATGAAGGTGGAAATTGAATCTGAAGTTTCCAAGCCACAGTCTGGAATTTTAAGCACTAATCACTGTTCTTCCTTATTCCTTAGTCACACACACACACACAGAAGCAAGATAAAAGAAACAATCTTCCTTACTTTTCCTGCTCATTCTTTCATCTCCTATTCCATCTATCCTTATTGATTTTTATTTTTCTATTTTTTAAATTATCTGTCTTTTACAAACTCGGTATCTTTAGGGGTTTGGCACACTGGAGAGGTAGATGCTTAACACAGAGAAAATTCACTCATAATGACAAGCAAATCTTCAGGAAGGCAAAAAGCTTGTATGCACATTCTGGCTTTTGAATAGTAATTAATGAACATGCATGAGGCTTTTCAGAAATGCTCAGCTCCACATAAGATGCAGAAGCTACAGAGATAAGGCAGCTCTTTTTCAGCCAGCACTGCTGATAATTAAGTGACCTTGTCAGAAATTATAAATGTTTACCAATTCAGCTGAGAATGTTTGAGGAGTAAAAAAGAAAAGATTGCCTTTATATGTCAATTCAGCTGTAAAAAATGCTGGCTTAAGATGGAAGAAGAAGAAAGAAATGACACCTAAATCTTTATTTTTCAGAAGCCGGTACGTAAGAGAACCCATATGACAAAAATTTGAAGCAGACCTTTGTGCATTTTTGAATTTTTATACATGGAAATCAGATGGATGACTTTGGGCTGATTGTTTAACAGCTGTCCTATAGGAGTATTAATGTGATTTGATTTGAGACAAGTGTATTTCAGGCAAAAGAAATGTTTGTATCACTATCACTGCGTGGAGGATAGAGAAAATGAAAAAGAGTAATAATATAAATAGCAGGAAGCAATTTCATACTGCTAGATGGGAAAAAAAAAACACCTGATGACTGCAATTAATTCATTACCAAGTTACAAATTATAGAGCTTTGTGGCTGAACATTCTAATGATTAAGTAGGGCAGTATATGATAAAGTGCAGCAGAGTGGTTATTTTTGACTCTCATGTCATCAATTTGAATTCTTTGTTGCTGTAAGCAACTGTATTCAGTGCACTGTAATTTCCTCTACTGAAAAGGACACCTTCCTTTCATACTCAGAAAACCTTTGTGGATTTGATGGAGGAGGAAACTAGGCAGATATAGATAGTGCTTTCCTATTCTCAGGATGAAGTTAGGGATTGTATTTGTTTTAGGGATAATTCTTAAACGTTACTTTTGCTAAACTCTGTGTAAGCAGTTGTAACAATCATTGCTCTGGCTGTCCTTTGCTCTGGCCCCAAATGCAACTAGATGTGTTCACTGTAAGTTGCTTGTCAGAGTATTCACATTATTATGTGAAAATCCAAATTCCCTGCTGTGCTGAGATCATCTTAGGACATGACTAATAGCAGAGAATCATAGGTCCTTTTAATTGTGATGAACCGACACTTGTTCCACTGCTGGTCAGTAAAACCTAGGGCCAACTGCTCCAAAGGATTTCCTTATCAACACACGCTCCAGTTATTCACTTGCAGCAGTGCCAGGTTGTAAACAAGGTTGTGAGCCACCAACTCTGCACCACCAGAAAGTTCCCTCCCCTCTTTTGACACAATTCTCAGCCATTGCAGATGAACTGAGCAGTGCTCTCTTTTGCAAACAAGAGATGGATGCATCAGAAAGAACTGAACTTTGTGTACCCCTTAACAGCAGCTTTCTGCCTCCTTAGCAGGTACAGGACCATGTTCTATAGACCATCATTGAGATCTTCTGCATCAAAGGACGGAATTTAAACTCTGCATTTAAAACATACAGCCAGTTCCCAGCATCTTCACTAGCCTGGTTATATGATCTCTCTTGATGGTGCCAAGTTCAGAAAGAACAGAATACTGATGTATTCATAGGGACATATTTCTGTTAAAATATTTAAACGTTTAATTTGAGAGGATGGATATTGGGAACATCAGTATTACCCAACTGACTCTTATCTTTAGAGTAATACAGTTCTGGATAGTTTATCCTGTTCTATTTAAACATAAAGGAAAATATGCTTTATTTTATACATTCACTCTTGTACAAGCTCTGCCATCTGAAAGTCCTCGAGAATCAGAATCATTAACCATTAGTCTTAAAAAGCTTTCCAAGCCCTTCATTCATATTATTACATGCACGTTCACAATTTAGAACTAAAACCTCCATATCTCACTATTACTTTTCTAAATGCATACATTCTTATCTACTTCATTTTCAAAACCCAGTCTTTCAGATTGTGGAGCTAATGGCACTCACTGCAGCGAAGCAGACCACAGCAGTCTACTGCATTACTCTCCTCAATTATCTACTTACAGAAACAACAGCAAAAACCAACAAAAACACATCTCACAGCCTGTAATAAATTTGGAAGATGTAGAAGATGTGATGATTCTACCTCAGCTCTTTGGAGAGTATCTGAGGAAAGCAATGAACTCGACAGAAAGGTCAGTATGTAACACATGGCAGATAAGAACATGAAAGAGACAAAGCACTGTGCAACCCCAGCACAAGATAGCTTAACCAGTGCCAAGCAGAAAGCTCCTTGCATCCCACAAGCCCCACTGGCAATGTGTGCTCCACTGCTGTGCTGCCCTTTTTGCACCAAGATGTTTCTGTCTCCTGTTCTGCTCATCCCACAAACCCCCGCAGTCACTCCTGCAACCTACTCTCTTTGTATCTGAATTTATGTTCCTAATTATTTTTGCCTAAGTGCATTACCATGAATTTAGGCTATATGTTAATAATACACATACTTACATTCTCTTTGGTGGGAGTTCAGTGCATTTTATTAGAAGTATATTGCACCCCGGATGGAATGAGAAATTTTTCCACTTTGTGAACTTTACTGTCTGAATTAATCTTTTCCCAATAATAATTTTTGTTTTAACTATACATTGCACCAATCAGCCAGATTTTACGTGTGTGCCACGATCAAGTATCTGAACTGTGAAAAACAGAAGACATCTCTGGGTTTCCTATTTACTAGAATAGTAGTTTAATTCATAAAGATATCGTGATGTTTATTCAAACTCTCAGAAAAAAATCATATACTCCAGAAGCAAGTGTCACAATTTCAAGTCTACTTATTAATAAATGATAACATCTCTTCTTTACATAAAAAAATCTTACTTTGGCCTTTGCCTATCATACTGCAGCTGGCTCCTCTAGAATAATAAAGTTTCAGCACTGAGAAGTTACCTGCATGCTACTCCAAAACCCTTCTAGATGCTGCCTGCTTATTTCCCATGCATGTCTCAGTAACTCAGCACAGGGGCTAAGGGAATTACATGCAGCATGGAGCTCTGCACTGTGTTCCAGCTTGCCACCACTAATTCCTAGCTCATTATTGTGCCAAAGGTCTCTTCAGTGTTATTTGGAAAAGATAAAAAATAAAAGTAAAACATAAAAAAGAATCACGTCTTGCAAAGTGTTGAAGGGAAATGATTCATTGGTAATGCTGGCACTTGCATTTCTTAAAATATGATGGCTGTAAAACATACCTGGCAAATTAATAATAGTATGAATTTTAAATTGTGCACCATGCCTCTGTGAGATTAAATCAGTGTGGCATAATTAACAGTTCCCTCCTAGATAAAGCTCTTCTGTGCTGTCAGAAATTTTTAATACACTTCAGTCTGAATAGAATTATTATTTTTGGCATCAGGTATTAGTTGGTAGAGAAAAAAGTCATTCATGACCTTTTAGTTTACAGAACTATTTTAGGCTTTTTTTTTTTTTTAAAGAATTCTGCACACTGCATCTTCCACAATAAGCAGCAAAACACAATGGAAATAATACTGGTTTATGCTAGGTGGATGTTTTCATAAAGAAAAAAATCCAGAAACAACGTGTGTTGGTTTTGTTTTTGTTTGTTTGTTTGTTTAGGCTATCATCCAAAAGAAACAGAATTGCATTATTAAACCACGCAAATTGTTAGGCAGCATATGTGCTGCTGGTACTCATAATATTTGGGATACTCTTATTAGATTCTGAGCATTTGCTCCAAAATATTATTAACAGCCAGGTTCTGATACACAGCAGTTGTATTGTGAACATTTTGTCCTTTGTGTGACATGGACAGGAGTGAGGAGAAATGGTGATTTATGTCTCTAATAGATGCATTTTTGTTCCATAATACCTCAGTGTGGATTTGCTGTCTGGATTTTATAGGTTCTCTATAAGCAAATAAGGAGAGGTCTTAAGAGCAGAGGAGCCGGTCTCAGAAATTCTAGTTAACTGTTTAATCTCTTCTTGAAGAACAGTAGAATTTATGCTGTTTAATAGCATTGAGTCAGAGACAAAGGGCAGATATTCCCTTTAAGATTCAGATGAGGAAAAGGTTACTGCCCCTTCAGTGCTCTCTAATGGCCCTCCTGGTCCGCAGGGGTTGAAGTCTGTATGAATCACTTCATTCACTTCTGTACAAAATTAACCAGATTGCCTCTGAGCACCTATTTAAATGATCTAAACTAAAACCTCACAAACCTTTGCTAACATAATGGAGAGAGTAAACTTCCACATGGCAAGTAAAAAGCAAACTTCAGGCATTTCTCTCTTCTCTCTTTGCAGCCAGACTCAAAAGAGGTTGTTTTACTTCCACAATTTTGTATATGTTTTCACATACAAGAAGTAAAACTGGCACAGGTCTGGAACACTGGTAAGGCAACTAGTTACACACTCGATATACTGGCAATCAAAGTTAGCTTGAAGCTTAACTGAATATAGAATGAGCAACTTTTGTATTGATGGCACTGAAAGTTTTTACAGTGAGCATCAGAACTGACTACTCAGTCTGTGTGGATAACAATGAAATACACACTTTCTGCCACTCTTGATTATTCTTGATCAGATTTGAAGTGCAAATTACAGAATATTTACTTCGGCAAACATTCATTAGTTATTCTACCATAAATGAGGTAAAGTTGAAAAAAAGGGTGAAATTTGATTTTCTACAAAATTTGGGAGTTAGGTACACAAACTCTTTTCACACTCACTGATGAGCTTTATTTGAGCTTAGGTCTCTGTTTTGCCCAAGTTAATATTTGCCAAAGTCAACAAAGTTAACATCAGAGCTGTTAAGAAATACTATTAATCAACTTACGTGGTTAAGAGGAATTTACAATTATTATCAGTTCAGAAATTCAAGGTTTACTATAAACTACTTTCTGCGGGCAGCTTCTGCAATTAGAACATGTCCATCCTAGCTGAGTTACCACTGGTGTGAGCAGTGGATAATTTTCACAGTGTAAAGACTGTGGAAACTGCACCAAATAGAACAGCAACAGCAATCAGTGCCTATCAGAGACAGCTGGAAACTCTGCAGAATTACTCAAAATTCAAAGTTTTTTTGCATTCATTAAGAATGTAGGGCAGAGCCGCTCTTTCCACAATGAAACAACCAAAATTCATTTATAGAAAGCAAATCTGTTTTCTTGCATATGTGAACATATTTTAAGCAGAAATAACTGAATATGAGCAACCATTCGACACTGTGACCCACTGTGCAAAACATCCCAAATCCCACGCTGGCTTTAATCTAGAGTGAAACAGCTTGTCAAAATTTAAAGAAAATACAACTTCTGTGCAGTAAAGTGGAAACGTGAAAAATGATTTTGCTTCAAAATTGAAATCCTCCCTACAAATTGTAATTGTGCTCTGCTTCTCTACATGGTTTTACAGAGCTATGGGAGAGGTCTTACGGTCACTTCCTTGTTATCATACATAATTTTGCTTTTCCCATCCACTAGAATGAAAAATTTATCACTCATTAGTACATTTTTCACATTAATTAAATTTTACAGTAGCCAGAACAATAAACTACACTGCTCAGGTCCAGGTAAGCAAGCCTATGTCACATTCCATTTATGCTGTACCATTACCACTGGATGGCATTAGTTAGTTGTGCTACAGGATCCGATGTGAAAAGAAACAACTAAATCTATACAGCTTTTACCAATAGGCATTAAAGAATTAAAGCCTAGTAGTATTGCAAGATGAGGTCTATTTATATCGCATTTCCTTCACAATGCTAAGCCGGATTTCATAAACAAAGGCTAATAGAGAAAGTAGTATCATGATGTTTACATATAGAAAAGACAAATGATGTTAAAGTGTCAGGAATAAGCCACAGTGCAGTAATATTCCAGTTGACATTCCCCCCACATATTGGCATTTCAACTACTGTTACGATAAACCTCATAACATACACGTTCAAGTCCAGCAGTGGAAATGAACGTAAGTCAAACCTTACTGCTGGCAATCACACTCTGGGGCATTTCCATAAAATCCTATGGTACCTGAAATTGAGTGTTTCAAAGTAGGTGATTGCTAGGTTTCTTCCTTTTTGATAGCCCCTTTTCCTCCTCATGTGTTCCTTTCCCATTGTGCATACATCATCGGAGAGCCAGATAAAATTCTGGTTGTCAACAACCAGGGACAGGCACAAAGAAGCAGCCTACAGACAAATGCCTGTCCTAAAAGCTCACTGCATTTTAACCATGTAACCTCTGAACTCTTCCGAGAGTCTTACTTTCTTTCAGATTGTGGAATAAATGATATTCAAAGTAGGCATCTTGTGAACTGCTAAGTGCAATTATCCAGAATATAGGTTACAGTAACTAAAAAAAAAAAAAAGGGAAAGCTGGAGAATTAATCTCTCAGCAAGTTCCTCCAAACGTAGCAAAGCCACATTACAGTCCTGCTGACCATAATATTCATTGGGAAACCTGTGACCCGTTATACTTAAAGGGCAAATGCAGCAAACAGAAGAACAACCATTTATCAAGGAGAACGTAAGAGTCATTCAGCTATGATTATACCTGTAATTCGCTTTAGAGGCGTGGCTACATTCCTCCCCTAAAAAACCCTCCCTGGACTTCCTTTCTTTCCTTCACACTTGTTTTACCTCACACGCAAACAAGAGTGGAAAATACAGTAGCAAGTATCTCTTCTCCTGTAAGAGGAGCTAAAGGTAATGTATTTATGAATCACATTAATAATGGAATAAGGAACTGATGAATAAGAATGGAAGCATTTACATAGCAAAAAGAAGCAGCTTATATTATAAATTATTAATAGCCTAATAATGACAATATGAAATAATAATTAACAAAGGCACAGTTATTATCATCCGAACAAGAAATAGCTTGACTTAATAAAGAATCCAACATAACAGATATGCTAATCTTATTTTCCAATTTCTAGAAACGTTTTCTGTTACTTTTCAAAAACTCATTATCAAAGTCACAAGTAGGTAACTACTCAACCACTGCAATATTTTGGTTGTAAAACAATTTGATAGTTATTATAAAGTTTTTCTCATCTCTCTGTGGGAGAGCAGGATGAATTCATTTATGCAAGAGTAATTTCTTCCACAGTCATTTTGCGAGATGATTTATTTGTAAAGGGGGACAGACAATAATAAAGTCTCAGATTTAAATAGCGCCTTTCATCCCAAAGGATCCTAAAGTGCTTTAGAAGATATATCTCTACACAGGAATAACGTCACCACCTCCGAAATGATAGATGGCCCCTGTTTAGCAGCACGCACAGAAATACTCCATAACTGTTTAAAGCAGGCAGTGAAGAATACCAGAGCCAGCAGAAACCACAGGTGGGACTGAAACATACTCCTAACAAGCACATCAAAACTCTTCCAAGGACTGCACGTTTGCCAAGTCCCAGAAACTATTTCTACTGCTTTTGGTGTGTAATTTACAGAAGATCCCAACTCTGCTGGACACTCAAGTTCAGTTTTTGAATTTTCTAAGACAAACAATACTCATTTCTACCTGCTCAGAGTTGATATTTACAGCAAGATTACACATCTTTCTCTTTCACCCATACAAAGGAACCCACCTGTTTCACTTCAGATGCACTTCACCTTCACACACCTCAATTTTTACACACTCAGAACATTAAAAAAAAAAAAAAAGAAAAATGAATAAACTTAACTTTTCCTGGCAGACAATCACTATCATAATTTCACTTTGCAATAATTTCTAAAATATTCAAAGTAATCATAAGAGACAAGGAAATACGAGCATCCAAGACCCCAGTAAAAACATTAGAAGGGTTAATTCTGAAATAGCAGTTGCCCAGCATTTTCTCAGTCATTCTCCTGATAATATAAAAGGGTCCTAAGTACTAGCCAGGTGTAATAACAACGTTCACAGCTTTGCTCAGTCTTGTCCAAAATTAACTGCAACCAACAAAAAGGTTTCCACTGACTTCAATGAATTTGGGCTGGGTCTTGTGGTGTTTTTTTTTAATAAGTCTGTTAGAAAGGAAATATACCTTGTTAATTTTACATTTTCTATTTTATCATACAGTGCTTGAATCTACTCTTTTGACCAGCAGTTGCTCCATTTGCCCTCAAAGACTCATTATTAAGCACCCACAGCTGCCAACAGCAGAACTATGCCACAGATAAGACCATGTGAAGTCTGTTGATGACAGCAGTTTAAAAACACCAGCAGCTTAACTGTGGACAATTTATTCTATACTTGATATACAGTTTTTAATGGTGTGTTAGTAATAGGTGGTACAGTCTTTCCAAAAGAAGAGAGTAAACAAAGATTGTGCACACAGTTTATAAAGCGCTCAGGGCTCCCTCAGAACAATTATTTAGGTCACAAGAATTACAAACAGAAAATTTAAGCATGGATTAATAAAAAAAGCAATTTCCATTATCAGTGTTTTTCAGTATGCCTGATAATCCTTTGCTTTTTATGAGACATAACCCCTCAGGTCAATATCCAAATGGTTCGTATAATGTGTACAGGGCATAATAATAAGTAGGGTTCATCATTTTCTGATCTTCATCTAGTCCTAAAGCAATCTGTTATGTGAATCTGTTGCATGCTTTTCTGTAGTACAGATTCAGTTTATTTCACAAAATACAGCTTGTTTGGGAAAAGGAAAATTTTTTGTTTGTTTGTTGTTTATATATGGCCCTTTTTTATCTCTGCATCTTCTGATTACAGCATCCTATTCAGATCATGGTAGGATGTGTATGAGCCCAAAAACCATCAGTTGTTCTAATGAGTAAGCCTTAACCTTAAAGTTGTACGTATGCTGGATTTTTGTCCAGGGGACTCTGTTGTTATGTGCACGTCAACATGCAGTAGAAACAAAGGAATTTTATATATTTTCACAAGTCTCAAAATATATTTGTGATTTTCTGTAGCTATGTGTAGAGAAGAACAACTCAATTTTTCAGCCATTCCTTTCTGTTTCTAAACATGTTTCTACCCCTCAGTAAAACAAAAAACTTAGTTTCTAGACTTCTGGAGGAACAAAAATCACCTTCTGCTATGCATTTTCAGGTTGACAAAGGTGAGTTTTCCTTCCACACCTTTCTTCTTTCTCCCTTTTCTTCTTGAGCACAGGATAAACTTTCATCAGCAGATGTTTTGTAAGGATCATTACTTCTATAAACACGAGCAGAATCATCCACTAAACAGTGAAATATTCTAAGTTTCCTGACAAAATGTAATTAATTTCTACATTCTCACTTGTCCAAAAATTTATCTACTTACATTTTAAAATTATTGTATACCTAAGTAAAGCAAGGATGTGCACAAGGTTTGTACCAGGGATTGTCAATTAAAGCCCTGTTTCTGTAAGGGGAAGCCTAAAACTTGCTTGCAATAAGTGATGTGTGAAGTACTACATGCATTTATTAAGGCCAGCTTTGAAATTTCTGGTAACTAGCTATGACTAAATGTTTAGAAATTGATACATTTCAGTCATTATGCCCAATTGGTGGATTTTTTCCAGACAACTCATAAACAGGATGAACAGTCTTCTGCAAGAGCATAGAGATGTTTTCCTTGACAGGATTTTTATGACACCTGATTGGCATTTATGGACAAGATTGCAACATAAACATGTAAATACAAATAAATTCATCTTTGAATTACAGTGGTACAAAATCAGGACTTCTATGGATGTCTTTTTCACTATCTGCATAAATTAAGGCAGTTGTTTTCCAGCATACAAAAATACTGTGCATTACAGCTTAGAAAGCAGACAAGAAGTATTAAATACGTAACAACAAGAGGAAAGTCTTCTTTATGACACTACTACAATTCATATCTTAGTCCTATTGGAATCTCTTGGGAAAATTATATTTGTAAGATGGTTTAAATTGTCACAGGAGATTTAATTACCTTCATACTAAAACATCTCATCAATAAAACTAGGAACCTCAGCACTAATAATTTCCTTAAAATTATGGATGTTGTCTTTGAAAATTGATTTAAAGTATTACTCAGTAAAATGTAATTATATAATGCCATTACATGTAAAGCATGAGTGTAAATGTGTCTCAGTTTCAGATACTTGCTACTGAAGAGGACAGAAAGGAATTAAGTTTTCCTGTATAATTATGATTCTCAATGAATTTCTTACGTGGAATTAAAGAATGAAATCCAAGCAGGCAGAAAGAAATTTGCTATCAATCATGTGAACCGCCATCACAGGTGTCTGGAATTTTCAACCAGACAAAGCCGTTGAGGCAAAAACATTGGGGTCATTAAAAATCATGATAGCATCTTGTGGTTAATGGAGTACTACAGAAAAAGGAAATGAGCCTTGAGAAGCTGAATGCCCTTTACTCAGTCCCCAAACATTATTTCTTCTTGTCCTTATGTTCTAAATTAATATCTTGTTTTCCAACCGGTGTAGCATTTCCATTACAATCACATGCCACTTTGGTTTAGCAGAGTCATTAACCACGCTATTTACATTAATTACCAGGCAACCCTTTCTTTCAATATTGCTGCTAATTCCCTTGTCTGAAACGTCTTGCTATGAGGAAACGTCAGCAACATCCAGGAAATGTTATTAGTACTATTACTGCTTAAGCGCTAATCAGCGCACCCCAAGAGCTGCTGTCTACTACAATCTGTGTTTTTATATTTGTACGATCTGATTTTCAGTTAACCACATGCAATTAGTTGGAAAAAAAGAGCACAGGACATTCTATGAGGAACAGAAATATGAGTCAACTATGAGATGGAATGAGGTGAGAAGCTGACAAGGTTTCTACAGTCTTATAGGTATCTATCTATCAACACATATCAGCACTTGCTGAAACAGCACATGCCTCAACAAATGCTTAATAGTAGCATTTAGGTAGCTGACATTTAGGTGATGAAGGCACAGTAGTTATATCAGAACTCATACAAGGTATATAATTTTCCCAGATGTTTCTCCCAATAGTCAGCTTGTTCGTTAGTTTGTTTTCTTATTAATTAATAACAAAGCAAAGTTTCTTGCATTTATTCTGAAGCTGGAGAATCAAGTTTCCACAAACAGCAATACAATGATTCCCAAAACAGAACATCTCTCAGACAACAACCTGATTCTATAGTAAAATCAGATGAATTCAACATGTGATGCAAGCACCATTAGAAAACATTCATTAGCTTCTAACGTTGTGCATATTGCTAGCAGCAATTGTTGTAAAGAACAGTACTCCAAGTTTCCAGGGTGGTAGAGGAGTGAGAAGAGCAGCAGTGAAAAAGGTGTTTCCTATTTGAGTTACAAAACTGGAGTCATGACCTTTGTCATGATCTGTTTCCAGATGTTACAAGTTAAACCAACATCAGATTTATTTCTGAAGTCTTTAAATAAAACTGATGTTCTAACTCTATACTAAATTTAGACAAAATTATAAAAATGTGAGAGATTTAATTCAAATTGTAATTCTGCTCTGCATTCAGATGCTTAAATCTGTCCATCTCAATCTGAACTCTGAAAATGTAACTTCTTATTTGGAACCTGGTATTTTGTATCCTCATCATAGGTTGATATATCTCAATGCACAAAGGCCAGGATGTCTGACAAATATTTTGTCCAGGGCTCAAACTCTTCTATTTCCAAAGAAAATGGAAAGAGGCTAAACTCAGTCTTTCAAGAGGAAAATGGATGGTGTGTATCCCTGAGTTAAAATATCCGGTCAGAAGTTGTGAGATTGCTCTCGTTAATCTGCCAGTTCACGTGAAATTCAGTATGGAGACCATGTGAACAGACAGTCAAGCAAGTTTGCTGCCTTCCTCTTCAGCTGAAATCCCTTGGATGCATAGTTGTATCTTCCATCTCCAGAACAAGACAGCCTGGGCACCTGCACACTGGGTACTTATGCAGCCAGTAGAGATGGAAATTTCTTTTTCAGACTGATTACAGTGAAATTTTTCTGAATGCTTAAATCCAGATATTTTATATGTATATATCTATACATATCTCCAAACAGGAAGGAATTAGACTGCTTTGCCTTCAAAATTAAGGATGTTCTCATGGAAGGAAATGCTATTTTTTCAATAGATGTATTACATGCACTATACATTACGTATGTTTATATATATATATATATATATATATATATATATATATATAACATAGTTTGGTATATTTATCATACCATATGTACAATTAATTCTTAGCCTAAAAGTCAAGCTATAATAAACTGTTGCATCAGTTTTTCGTTCTATATCCTGTCAACACACAAAGCTCAGTGTTTTCCATCCTTCTAGGCTCTGACTTTGACTTCCCTTCTGGACTTTAGGTGGTTCTGACCATTGTTATTGACTGTGAAACCACAGGGAAAATACAGTAATTTAAAAGATAATCTTTCCTTCTCTCTTCATCTGTCTTATCTGGTGAATTCTCTATACTTATTACAAAGTGAAATGCCCACAGGTTTACATGGGGGATGAACACAGGTTAAAAAATGTGTGTAGACAGTTGAGAATCCAGCCCAGTCTTAAACCTTGACATAACCTTTTGATAACTTCATCTGGTCAAAGCGGATAATTATAGACAGAGAGAGCTGAGAATAGCCTGAAGCTGTGACAAAAAAGAAGATACAGCTCAAAGCTATGTAGCATATGTTGATACCCAATCACAAAAGTCAGCTTTGCTCTCTATTGAATAGTATGGATGATACAGATAGGTAAGGTCTAAACAATAAAGCTGGCTTTTTCAGCAGCTCACACATAAAAGATAAATATCAACCCAAGTAACAATTTGATGACTTACTTAAAACTCATATGAATTTATGCTTCTTGCTGCATAAGGATGATTGGAATTTTATGAACTTACTGAAATGATGCAGCGTGACATTCAGGAGCATGTTTATTAAAGAAGGAACAGAAGACACCACAACTACAGTGCTTCAGAAGGATTTTTTTCTTCCACAAATACAGAATTTTAGCATATTTTCACAGATATAAAGCTAAAAGTAACCAACATGACTATTTATTTTGTTGAAAATAGAACGCAACCTGCTGGACTTCCCTGGTTGCACAGCACCATGTCTTTTACCAAACCAATACAAACTACCTTATTTGACTGGTAGAGAATGTAAATTCTCTCATGACTTGCAGGGCAGGTGGGGGGTTAGTTTTATCACTCAAACATTTTATCACCTTGTGAAATAATGGATCAAATTGATTTGATGTGACCTACTTTCCACAGACATTTGTTTGGAGACATAATTACTCCCTCTTCAGTTATTAATCGTATCTATCAAATGTATTGCATACTATCAGTTCCATTTTCTTTTTTCCTCTTGGTGTTCCTCTTCATGCTGTCCTCCTAAGCTTTCTTAGTATTGTCATGATATTAGCTCTCTTACTTCTTTTCTGGTATTCTAAGGCCAACTGAAATCAATAATGATGGCCCATACAGTATATTGGGCAACATCTTAGGAGACCAGAATATACCCTAACCTGATTCACCAATTTAAATGACAATTTAGTGCCTGCTGTTTAACATCTGCCATAATTAGCCTAATCAGAGGAAAATATTTTATCATTATATGAAAATTTATCATCTGTGGAAATAGCTTTGCACAGCATCCAGGAAAGTATCCTTACAGTCTCCTGTTACACAAAATCTGTCTTAGTTCTTTCTCTAAATCAGTGTGTCTCAAGTATTTTAAGTGTTACAAAATTAGCTTCTTTAAAATCACTGCTACACTACCAAGACTATTCCTCAAGACTTACACCAGCAAACTAAAAGTAGAGAGAAAATAGGCTAGAATACTGCAAGAAGAAAGAAGCAGGTCTCAATTCAAGGCCTATTGTGAACTGATGGATTTGTCAGACAAATGTAAACATAATGGGAGAGAAAACCAAACTGATAGTTTTGTTCAATACTGAATTTCCATACTGGCCTCACTTAACACCACTCCTTCAATCACAAGGACATGTAACCAACAGGGCGGGCAAGAAGTGATTAAAAACACAAGGAAATAAAAATCTGCATCCCTTGACATTTTGAAAAAACACACAGATGCCATGTCTATGTAATTAGCGTGCTTCAAAATGGACTACGCTGCAAATGGAAATGTGAAATGGCATTTACTTATTCATAGTCATAATAACATATGCAGATATTGTGTAATGCGTGTCAAATGCCATTTGGCTCAGCAGAATCTAATTAATTTTAGTTTTCTACTGTATCTTCTGTTATGTGCTTTCAAAAATGCGTATACCGGAGATAAAGTTCTGTGGCTGTCAAAGTTAACTTGAGAAATCTTTAATATCTACTGCTCTAACAGGCCTAGTTATCATAAGGCCTGATTCAAGATGATCGTTAGCAAGAGGCCTTTCTTCGCCTAACCAAATATCAAAACTTACCTTATCAGTAAGGGAGGTAGGAGAGAAATGCCTTGACTTCAGAGAACAGACAAAGTGCACCAGGCTATAAAAAAGAAATCTGATTTTCTTTTCCACAGCGCTTCCACAAATAGAGAGACCAGCTGCCTAAAACAAACTAAGCTACTGGCATGCATGACATGATTTAATTTACAAGCACAGAAGCACAGTTAGCATCCTGCTGGAATCCTGGGCTCAGAGTCAAGACAACAGGGATGTGGCTACATTTTTCTTGAACAACCTTCTGCAAGTCTACATCTTTGCTTTCTAAATAAGTGAGATTGTATCTTTCAAAAGCATCTTATCAAAAGTCAGTGCTTTTGGTGCTTCGAATTCATCTCGCCACATTAGAAGAATGTAACTCAGTGTCACTTATTCTTCCTTCTAAAGAGCTTTGATAAGATGTGGGCCATAACTTCTACGCAAGAATTAAATATATATCAATTGTTAGAAATGTGGCAGTTTTAAATCATCAGTAAGAAGGAACTTCTGAATTTGTCACTCCATTAACTCATCCTATTGTACTGAACAATTGGAACAGATCTTAGAGCAGAGCACAGTTGTATACACTCCAATGTTTTGTGAAATGAATGCTTATAATGAGGTGAAAAAGTAGTGGGGGCCACTCTTTGAACCTACTTGCTTTACTCAATTCAAGCCAAAACCTGGGAGTTGCATTATTTTTAATGTACCTTTTAATTTCATTTCTACCAGAGGAACTTTTGAGTTGTGATGTGAAGTGAAAAATCCATCATGATCTTTCTGTATTCAAGATCTGCATACACTGTAACTATCCAGCTGATTTATAAGGAGCTCACCAGCTGCCTCACATTTTCTAGTCATTAGTTTCCTTTATTTTAAGGACTTTGAATCTGGCCTGTGTGTGTATGCTCACACAAAAAAACACACACAAAGAAAATGGAACCAACAGAGAAGGTCAAGATTAACAATTTACCTTTTTATTTCCAAATTTTACTTTGATAATCTAGTAGCAATCCTAAAATATTTGCACCTATAAATTCTGTGCATCATAGTGATCAATGATGTGGCTAATCATAACATATTCACATTGGAACTGGGAGTGTGTGATAAAACTATTATGTGTTAACCAGCATTATTGATAAAGGAGTTATTTCAAACCAGACTAATTTGAACCATAGAAAGTCTTCAGGAATTTCTCATTTATCTTACAGTGATGTGCAGGAACTGTAAATAAGAGCACATAAAATAGAAACTCTGCGAGGAAGAAGGTGATCTGGAGGAATAAAATATAGGATGGAAAGTACCTGTAGTCATGCCTCCTCTATGGAAAACAACTGAGATTTACAGAATATAGCCAACAAGCAACAAATAGTAATGAAGGTAGCCTGCAAGATGGAGTAACAAACTGAATCCTCTATTATTTAATTTCAATCCATTTCCCTAATTAGGAAAACATTCAATAAATTATCTTTAAAAATACAATAAAATAATTTAAAAAAACAAAACAAAGAAAAAATTGCTGAGTATGAGAAATACTGTCAGATACAAATTTTCAGTTAGCAATGAGGGAGGCATTTTTTCCCCCCTCAATCTCTACTTGGCCCCCAAAAAAGGCCCCCTTCATTCACATCCATGAAGTTTGGAGCAATAAATCAAGCTACGCTTAATTTGCTTACTATTAATTGTGGTGAATTGGTATTTAATACTTGAAGCAAACAAGCATTTCTTCCCAAGACTCAAGAACGTCACATAATGTTGCAACCAGCAGTGTTTCACCAGAATTGTGTTTACTAAAATAAGTAGTTTGCAGTAATTATTTATAACATAGCTAAAGATAAGAGACTGACACAGCGTGAATCCCCCAAATACAGATTAGAATGCTTAGCAAGCCTGAAGGATAGAAAGGACTTTTTGTACAGCTTTAGGAGAATTCCTCAACTGTTAACTTGCCTTTGTAACTAAGCTTTTAATGATTACTTTTTGCTTTTGATGACAAAGTCTAAATTCTAACATTTTTACTTATTGGCTTTGAGATGCCTTATTTTTATCCTATAACAAGAATTCAAATTTACCATGAAAATAACAAAGTTATCCCCTCTCTCTGCCACTCTCTGGCCTTATCTGTCACATTTGCTAAGCTAATATGATCCCTGAAATCAGGTCACAGCTGGGCTTGCAGGTGACAAACTATAAGCTCTGAACAACTTTATCTTGACCAAGTTCCACACTTCTAAAACTCATCACTAAGAGCTGCTCTATTTACTGCTGATTTCCTTTACTTCCAACTCCTCACAGCTACCCTACCTCCCTGCTTGGAGAATGAGGACATGGGAAGAAAGATTCTAATCTAAAGATTCTGAACTCCTGGATGTCAATCCAAACCAGTAAGTATCAAACTTCTAAAGAATCATCCATTTGCTCCCATGGATTGCAAATGACACTGACATATACAGCTCCAGAAGAACATTAGGAAACATGAGCAGTGAGTGATTTCAGCTTCTGGTCACAGGAATTTCTAATATCAGTCATCAAAACACTGTTTTGCAATTATTTCTAGGATGCAAAGAAAAAAGAAAAATTACTTTTAGATTGCTTTAAGAAGTGAAAGCAATCTACATCAACCATGGTCTGCCAGAATCTATTTGACTGTGCTCAACTGGTGGAAGCCTGTTTCATTCCTCATTTATGCTTCCTTTGCCATACCGATTGATGTCAAGCATGAACCACCAGAAAGTTTAGAAACCCAACAAACAAGCTGTAAACAAGTAACTGAGGTAGAGGTAAATGCTTTATAGCTGGCATCTTGCATCAGGCTCACAGTCTGGTGTTTTAAACTGCACTGCACAGTTACACTATGCACTGATTTATAGTGTTTATGGCAACCAATATTAGATGACTGTACAGTGTAAAAGAATGTCAGCCCTGCATTACAATCACTGTGTCTTGCTCCATCTGTGTGATTTACAGAATGTGTTTTCCTGTCATCAAGCAGTTTTTTTTTTCTTTCTAGGAAATCTGAGTTCACTTCTATGTTAAATGATGATTGCTCACAAACAGAAGAGTGAGCAATTGTGAATGCAACAGAAACTGAAACCCTCAGAGCTTTATATTTTTAGTATAAAACAATTCCATTTTTAGATATGTACACGTAGTGCGAGGAGAAGGAAAGAAGGAACATGAGAAATGGAAGAGCTGAATATAATAGGATCCAATATTCTATGCTTTGCAGTTGATCAAAACTTAACCAGGAAAATCTGGAACAAAGAGACAGTGGTAATTTACAGCAGACAATGGCATTAATGTAGCTACATGCTTTGCTGAACAGGAGATATTCCTGCTGATAAACTTCAGGTAAATCACACAGACATCACTGTTTTGATTTTGGAGTGAACACATTTTGACTGAATTTGTCATTGCAGCCCACTGGTCCTATGTCAATCTTAATGACTCTTTTCTGAGGTAGTTTTGGAGTATTTTTAAGGGTCTCGTCCAAAGTTTAGATTTTTGAGTGATCAGAAAGTCAAGTAAACCATTAACTCAGTAAGATCTCTCCAAATAGCAAAATGGGAAAAAAGGCTATTTGTATTTGTATTTTTCTAGCAAGAAAAGAAGAGCTCCTCTTGAAAAAAGAAACCATAAAAGCACACTCCTCAGTCTGCAGGCAAATTGCCTGTGAGAACAGGGGAACTGAGTCCTTCCCTTATTACTTTGCTTTGGCTCTTTCAAAACCATCCAAGAACAGGAGAAAACATAAAGCAATTTGCATCCGTGAGCCAGCCAGCAAACATTAACAACTTGACCTAAGCAGAAAACACAGACAAGGTTTCTTACACCCTGCTACTTCTTTATGCAAACATAGATGGAATAGGACTGCTTGGCCCTTCAAAAGCCCTCCCAGGGAATACATAGCCTATTTTCACAGAGAATGTCAAAGAGATGAGAACAGCCTGCTGCTGCTGCCACACAGGGCGATTTTCTTTGGAAAGAAAATAAAAAATATATAAAGGAAATATACTGTCACTACGATACCTAAGCTAACATGCTGCATTTGCACAATAAACAGTAGCTTGAAATTCGTTCCTCCCCAAACACTCAAAGTTACTTAATTGACAAATACATCCCCTAAAGGAGTGAGAGAAATGTCACCCACTCTGCAAGGTGAAACCAATTAAAGCTTCTTCCTCTGTTACTATCAGAAAGGAATAAAAGAAAACCAACAGCAAGAGTAAGTAGAAATTATAGGTATTTCACAACAAAGGAAACACTTGGCAAAAAGCAAAAATATAGTCTAAAATTATCTGAAAGAAAGTATTTCTGCTTTCTTAGCCTCGCTTTTGACTGCAACTTACGGTCTTGTTAGTGAGACTGCTCTTTTATGATAACTGATTTTTTATTTTTATGGAACAGAGTAGTAAGAAAAAGCAAATACACATCAACAAAAGGAGGGTATAAGAACACATGTGGCTCATGCAAACAACTGATAGTACAAGAAGCACTTTTTGTGTCTTCTTTACATGCTTCTTTACAGGCTTTGGCTAATGGATTACATGGACTGCTGTCTTACTGATTTGCTTTGAAGCTTCTAAAGATTCTAAAACAGAAAGTTTTAAGTAAGACTCTTCTTATTTCTCTTTAGTTTATAACATGTCAGTGCAACAGTACAACATACTTTTAACTTGCACTTGCTGACATAGCTGTTGAGCCTATGGGTGGTACAGTTCATCAGGACTGATAAGACAGAGGGGCTGAAGAACTCTGCCAAGACTGTCACTATGCAAAGTAGCAAAAGGACCCCATTTCATCTCTGCACCAGGCTACAGAATCATAGGAATGCTGTCATACAGTTTTCCCTAAATCAGCGCACCTTCAAGAAATTCACTGAAATTTGGCTGCACTTATTGATAACAACACTGCTGCCACTGTCAATTTTAATTCCTCGTAATGTTTCAGAGAGATCACATTGAGTTTTTATTCAGAAATTAGTGACTACTCATTTTAGGATTGCTGGCAACTTATGAAATTAAACTGATTGCTAAGTCTTTGAGAGGATGCTAGAATTACAGGAAGTTTCCATTAAAAGATGTCCAAATCCTCATTCAGGCATTATAAATCTCACCACTTTTAAGGTGAAAGGAAAGGAGCTGGTTGACACTACGACAAGGAGCAAAAGTTTGGCTGAGAGCTCTAACACAAATCTCTACCTAGAGCTGGAGGTTATGAGTCTGTAACGCCTACAAAAAACAGCAGAACCTTACTGTAGTAAGGTCTTACCCAAATGAATTTTACTTCTCCCACTGGGTAACATAACAGAAATCAGTTTCTGTTGTTCTGTCTATGGTGGCAGTTTTTCTCTTCCAGGCTAATTAAGTGAGGATCATTTTCTGGAATTTGGTGCTGTGGTTTAAAACTGAAGGCTGAAATGAGTAAAGTGTATTTGCCATTTATATGGTAGACCATTTTTTTCTGCATGGAATCTATTGCTGAAAATTTGAACAGTAATTTAGAACAGCGATAATTCTCCGTAACATTGACCATAAAGATCTTTACAGCAACAAAAATGAGATCAAAGGATAAATGAAAGTCTTATAATCTCTCTAAGCGTGAGGTCAACCTAATCTTATATTACTGCTATTTAACTCTCTGCAAATGTTTTAACTTTGCTTAACATTCATAATCCATTTCACAGGACATAATTCTGGAGGAAAAAGTACATCTAGGAGTACATGCAACCTATTTTTCATATGAAACACTAATATTCTTTGCCGGGTACTGGAGTGGGAAGTAGGAGGAGGGGAGAAGCGGATGAAGGTATGAATTAGTTCCTAAGGTTGGTGAATGAAGTGCATAAAGATTCCTTGGTGGCAGCTATGGCCCTTTTTTACGAGCAAAACAATCTCAACAATGACTTTGAAAAACATTTCAAAATAAGATTGTCAAGGACAGTAATTTCCTCTTACACAGCTGCTGGCCACTTGCACTGTGGCTCTAACTGCATTATTTTCAGAAGGGCAAAGGCTCTAGTTGCATGCTTCTAATTAAAGAGAATATAGTATTTGAATGCAACAAAGTGACATCTTCCATAACATCTGCCTTTCACTCTAACATTTTCGGTCTGGAAAACAGGGAAATCTGAAAAGTCTCATGTAAGACACATATAATACTGAAAAATAATTCTTCAAAATAGTAAAAATAACATTAGTGGTACTGTAATTACTGTAATTATACCTGGAATTATTTGATCACAATTAGCTATTCCTTCTCCATTGCCAGCCTCCTGACATAGATCTCATAGCTTCTGACAATATTGCTAATGTGACGTGTATGTTTTTTAATGCAAATGTTCTTCATGGGTGTTTTAAAGACATGTCAGCTATTTTTGTTACTCAGATTTGTGTAGCTTGGGATATTGAAGGCTACTGCCATTATACATTATCCTTTGGTAATGTGTAGTTAATAACATAATGGAAAAGCTTTTAAACTGCTCTGAGGATTAAACTGCTTGCAGTTGTCTAACTGCTTGATTTCCTAATGGATATAGTGTAGGATTTAATATTCTGCTCGTTTACATTACTTACTAGAAGAAAAAAGAGAGGCCATTAACTAGTTGTACTATAAACAATGGTAAATCACATCAAAGCCGATCAATTTCTGCATGTATATTAACACAGCCCAACAAAAGAATGTCTTCATAACACAAACCATCACGTCCAACAACAACTGAACATTCAGATGATTTTTTTAATAACTGGACAAACAGCACCCCTAATATTTGATTGGATTTGACTTCTTTCATGGCTGGGGTTGTTTCCTTCTAGCACTAAACTGAAATAAATTTCCATTACTTCCATAATTAGCAAAACTGTATTTATTTACATCACTGCTCTAGCATTATTTATCTTTAAAAACTGGAAATCTCCCGAATGATTACCAGATTTTACAGAATGGGAACATTGTAACACTGACTAACTTCCTTCAGGCCTGACCACTCTGCCTCAGTAATACTGAATCATCCTCAAGAAGTCCCCCTAACATTCATTGGAACTATACAGAGATCATATCACAAGCAGTGGGCATCAGGGACAGACTTATAGCCGAGTAAACAACCCAGGAACAATTCTAAGATGACCCCCTGCAAGCCTATGGGCAATCTAAACTACTTTGGTAGAACTGATACTCCTTAAGCTGCTCTGCCTCATGGAAGTTGCCATATTTAGAAGCTGGCAATGGCTACTCCGATATTTACTGTGAAAAACTGGTGTCATTAGTCCTAAAGCACTTATAATTGAAGCGTTTTAAAATTACTGTCATGAATGCTAAAATAGTCAAATCCATGAAGTGCACCACAAAAATCTATTAACTACTCCAAGCCACAGCTCAGTTTGGAAAGTGATATTTCTGTTGTCTGAATAGCAGTTGCAGCTCAACATCACAGTCACAAGCCAAGCCCTCTCTTTAGCTGAGTGGCTAAAATAAAATGGAGTTAAATGTAAGAAATAACATTTCACAGAAGGCTGCCAGGTAAACAAAAATCAGTAAAGGTCAGAGAAGCATCAAGAAGAAATAAACACGATATGTGTAATTTTCTTTGGTATTTAATAAATCTTCACTTTTTTTCTGATGAGGCAAGATCTTACAGAGATCACTGCTAGGAACTGAAAAAGGAGAAAAACACACCCAAGAAGCATTTCACAGTACATCTCTAAAGCACATCTCTAAAGCAGAGACTACCTTCTTCCTTGCTCTGATCTCCTTTGAAAGGTGTGTCAGGCATGCAGACAGAGAGAAGTGTGTGGTTATTCCATTCATTGCTCCCTCACAGTTCCAGTAACTCCAGAACAAGAGCACCACAGAGCTCTCAGTGGCTCTGCACAGCTTTCAGTATCTGTTGAATTTGGTGAGCAACTCTTCTGATTATGCAAAATGCTGGTGATTTGCATGAACTGATTCCTGCTTGTTCTGTTCTGCCAAAAAAACCCTAACAAATCTAGCACAATTAAAATATTTTGTTAAAAAATGATTAAGAAATTCAGTAGGCATGTGATTTAAGGGCCTTTAAATTAATACATATATCCTTTTAATACATTATACCCACAAAACAAAGCTTCTAAACTCAAGTGGACGTTTCACCTTAAGTCATTGGACAGAATCAAGGTCTTAAATATTGTGGGTGAACTATAGAAAGCATAAACAAATCAATTTGAGCCTGAAGTTAATTATGGTACTGTAGCTGTCAAAATATTCATCTGAAGCACTTGCTGCCTAAATTGAAGGTTGGACATCTAAATTGAAATGTCATTTTTATTAGCCTGCGACACTTAGAGAAATAGCCTCTTCTCTTCTAGCAGGCTGTACCCATTAACTCCCATTAGTGCTAATGGAGTTATGCACATACATCACATGCGTGTACATCAATCTGCACCTCTGAAGAACCCATAATGTCACATTAGATAACAGATTCTTTTTTCTTTCTCTTCCAGTATGGTAGTAAATATTCCAAGATGATAAGTTTGACAGTATTCCCTGAAGCAACTACTGGCCACTACTGCAGAACTAGCATTTCTCCTAAGAATTTGTTCTCTGAATATTATCATACTAGAAAAGCATAATGAAAGTGGCAACTTTTGCTTTGTGCCCAGTATCAAAGTCCTGTTTTGTACAGCTCTTAAAGCCACACGGGAAACTTGAGATTGCTTTTGGATAATCTAGATCAATTCTTTCTCTATGGCTGAGCAATCTGAAGAAGGAATCATCTATATTGTCAGTCAGCACAGGCTACTCAGCCTTTGTGTACAAACAGGACACCATATCTCAGATCAGAGGGATTATAGCAAAACCCACTATGAAGCTTGCTTTTATTAAGCACTATGCCTTTTGTTATAATACCATAACACTTTACATTATTGATCTGGCATTCCTGGAAGCAATCTATCAATAGGAAATTGAGTTGAATCTTTTCAAGCTGAAGAAAAGGCTGACTAATTGCCTCACATTTTTAAATTGCTCTTGCACTGTATTAATTCTTGCACTTACATTCAATGTTTTATTAATGTTGGGATCTAATCTAATATAAAGGTTGCGTGTATAATAAGAGCGAAAGCCTCTGACTGCAATATCAATTCCTGACACCTCTGTGGTGCCTCTCAGATAATGGCAAAAGGAATCTAGAAACCATGCAGAACACGAGGCAGTAAGCAGCTCTGCACATCTACCCGAGTCATCTCAGTACCTCTTGTTCAGAGAACAGGTAGTAATGAAAACTGATTTCAAGTAGTTACGTGTAATCCCTGCAAAGTGCTTGTCAGAATTTGCTGCAGTTGCTGTGTACTAGAGACGCACCAAAATGGTAATTTGCTAAAGATTTTTATAAAAGTCATTTTAGAATGCTTTTACCTCTGGAGCAGTCTGAAATGAAGAACACTCCAGTACAGTCAGATAGGCTGCTACAAGACAAGAATGGAACAGAGCCACTCACCGAGCTTCGAGCTTTCATCATTTTCAGGTTATAAGTGGAAGGTGGAAAGGATTATTTATATGTGACAAAATAATCTCACTTTAAGACAGGGGTCAGCAGGTGAAAACTGCTTATCCTTGTTTCCAGCTGGCTTGTAAACTAGTCTCATGTGCTGGAATTGCAGATTTACTTTGTGGGCACATTGTAGAATGTAGCACAATTGCTGTCTCTAAACCTGTAGTACACGCAGGGCAAGTGAGACAACTTTAAATCTACGCAACAGAAAATCACCAAATATCTTTCTGATTCTTGGCACAATAATGATGTGCTATACAGGCATACACTCTGCTCTGTAAATAGCAGTTACATTAGCAAATGCACATGTTCAGGGATAATGATTTCTGCCTGTGATAGCTGCCCTGCTGGAGAGCTCATGCGTTCAAGAAAAGCACAGAAGCGGCACTGAGAAACATGGATAGGGCATGGTGGTGTTGTGCTGATGGCTGGAGCAGATGATCTTAGTGGTCTCTCCCAACCTTAATAATTCTGTGCTTCTACATGCATGTCTCTGTTCTTGAGAAGAAAATAACCTTTCAGTGGCTGTGCTTTTGTACCATCACCATCAGAAATCAGGTGAAACTCAAGTATCCTCGTTCTCCAGCCAAGTGTGCAAAACATTCTGATGTGACACCATGCACAGGAGGGGATCAACGGAGACAGACACCAAACATTGTAGTTTTGTGGGTAGCGCTGCTAAAGGTACGTTATTACTGCGCACACTTGTTAAACATTCTGCATTTCACTGACCTACCTTTCAACCAGGCTCACATGTGGTGATATTGCTAAAACAGACCAACTGAGAAGGAATAAGCAGATTTCTTTGCAAAAAAATGATAGTAAATCATTTTAGAGTTGAAATAAGTTTTATATTAAATAAAAGGTCTTCTTACTATAAACCTGATCTGGATAACCTACTTAAACCCTGCCTTAATTCAGAGCATTTTATAATGAGTTCCAAAAGGTCTGGTGCCTTTAAAATTTTTTATTCCTTTCCAAGAGTATCAGTATCACAGATCTGAATTTTGTCCGAAATGAAAATGCAGCATTTCTTATATAAATAGAACTTGCAAGTATCTTAAACATATTTAAAATATTTTCTTATTGAAGATTATTAATTAAATATATCACAACAGCCTACAATTTAGTTAATGTGATTCATATTATTTAGCACTTTACACACAGATTTTTTTCAAAGGGAATTTGAACACATGGATAATCCTCACAACATACCCATTAACATTATTAATTCACATAATGTTCTTAGAAGGCAGTTGATAATGATTTCTATTTTAATAGAATTATCCAGAGGATGGCAAGAATACCTGAGAATTAGGGCAAAACATGGCGTGAGGCCCACATCTACAGCCAGTGCTGTTTACAGGTCCAAAAATTCCCCAGTCATTCCAGTGGTAGCTCAGTAACTTTACTTATAGCCATTGGTGCTGTTCCAGAATCTATAATCCAGCTGTAATTTTCAACCTACATTTAGCTACAGTCACGGTGAATTCAAACCTACCTATACCTTATTTTTCCTCAAATACATCTCTTCTTTCATGCAATAAAATGTTACAGAGGAAAAATATTGATCCCTTAAACTCCTGAAGAGAAATGTACTTAGGCATATTTAAAAGAATCTTCCTTTATTTTGAAGTTAATCATCCTAAGGTTATACCATTTCATAGTGTTTTCTATGGTTTGGTAGTGGGTTATGGGTTTGTTTTTTTTTCAACTGTAAGGCAATACTGTCTTGCACCACTAAAGCTATCACAGATCCCAAATGCAATTTATTATTTGGTTGTTTTGTTGTTGTTGTTGTTTTGTTCTTGCCATACTGCCAACGAATATAATACTTCACTGGTTTTCTCAGCCAGCACCAGCAGAGATCTGGCTCATATAGTCTTTTTGAATTGCATCTAGTTTTGGCTGCAAGGCCACATTTATCATAGCAGAGCAGCTAAAGGCCAATTTTTGCCACAGATCTCTGTTTCCTACTAGTTCTATTTTTCACCTATGCAACAACACATCACTTGGATTACTCTGCAATTCAGACAGCTGCAATACATACCAGTTGCAATTTGATACTCTCTAGGATCCTGCTGCGTTTTCAGGTGAAACTACCTGATGTTGTACTGATAGGGCAACAATGCCTACAGTCTTTATGCCAGATTGGCAGTGAGAAGACAGGTCTAACCAGGTTATCTATATGCATCAGGCCTTATAAAGAATGCTATTTAGAGTGTAAAAGCCAAGAATAACCAACAGACTAGGGTGGTATGAAGTAGAAATGCAGGAGCTAATGCAGAAGGAAATGAATATAAACGCTTTGAATGGACACTCTCAGATGCTAACCATTCCAAGGGAATTTGATTCCTCCCTTTGTCAAGCAGATCCCTACTTAGCTTCTAATCAGGCAGAATTTTCATGACTTTTTTTTAAATCCTCCTTTTATCATTTCTAATGAGGAATACCTGTAGTACCTGAACACTTGCTATATCACACTTTCTTCTGTCTGAAGATGAAAAGAATATATCAAAGCTGAAGATGGTTGCTGGGTTTTCCTTAGAACTGCATTCAATAAATCACCAAAATTACCAATGCAGATCTCCCAAGAGTTATTTGTAAATATTATACTTTGTTGCATGTGTTTATTCAATCACTTTATGGCTCCAAGTCAGATAAGCAATGAAAGACAAGCTAGATGCCTTGCTGATATCGTCCTGCATAACCTCTTTGATTCATTTTCAATCAGGTGAAGATCTAGTCTACAATCTTTACAGCACTTTGATAAGAAGCAGAATGAACTTCAAATTGAGCCGATAATCCTGTTGTTTTACCATTCTTATTTTTCCAAATTTACTTCCATATTCATTTGCTTCCTAAAATGGATGAAAATCATTAGTTTAATGTCAAAACCAATGCAGATTTCCTGCAAAATCCAGATGTTATTTTCACATCAATCAGCTGTATGAGACAGCAAGTTTTACAGATCATGCTTTATGCAATGTGTTGGATTTAACAGACATAAACTCTTTACTCTGCCAGTGGTAAAATCAGAGCAATTGCCCTGGCATACTATTTATTTTATATTCCATCTGCTCCGCAGCATCTCAACCTTCCTCTCTTCTCTCAAAGTTCCTACACACCACCTTGCCTTTTCTTCAGAATTATTAAATCACACTCATGCTGACTTCGCAAGACTGGATCAAGGCTGTGGTAGAAGCAGTTCCACAAAGTCAGCGATCAGTAAGAACCTCTAAAAAATTGCCATCTGCCATCATCACCCTCTTTTCTAGGAACTCCATTACCACACTTAGAATTCAGTTCCTCTTTATTCCTATGCAGGCAATCCTTTCTGGACCAGAGGAGCAGGTAATCTGCCATCCTACAAGCATTTGATTTTATCTTGGCAGCACACCTTGGCTTTAGAGCATTAGCTCTGCTCAGCAGTTGAGTCAACCATTCCGTGCTCCTTCTGAGTCTCACTGGCTCAAGGAGAGCAGGACAAAACTCAGCTAAAGCGATAGCCAGAATAGAAAATATGAAATCACAGATGAAGTACTGTTCCATAATCCATAGTTTTTTTTCTTCAACAGCCAGTTGTGCCAGGTTGCCTCTCTTATCAGGAAGAAGCTGATGAGGTTTAGTAGATTTTAAGAGTAGTATGCACGAGAGCAATTTTTATCACCCCATTCCTAATATACTAACACCAATCTGGCATTTTAGGATGCTCTGAAAGTAAGGCCTCCTATTTATTCCCATTAAAACTGCAAGAAATAAAAAGAGCGCAGTAAAACTATTTGATAGAGCAAATTCTCAGTTGCAGAGCAGCTTCAGAACTATTTTGCCACATTGTAGACAAGTTCAATACACACAGCTCTTATTTTGCACTGCCTTTGTTTGGATTCTATCTTCTTACTCTAGTGGCATGGTACTAATCAAAAATACAAGACACTTGTCTTTCCCAGAGTAAAAACTGGGCTGTTTAAATATGACAATGTTGCCATCCTTTCCCCCCCATCCCCTCCAGTCTCCACACAATCATTTAACACATTTCAGATAAACATTCTCTTCTTTCCTTTTCTATGAGAGTGAATCTATGAAGGAATCTATGCCACTGACCAAAAGCTAAGCTAACATGCTATTTATACACATTTTATCAGCATTACCTCTGGGAGATTTCCTGCTTTTAAGCTACTGTGCAAATATACTTTGTTTCGTGGCAGTAGAAATCTTTGTCAACGGTAGCATTTTGTGTTTGGAATTATTATGGATCCTGAAAATAACAACGTTTCTTTTCTTTAATGATACCTAGTGATTACGTTGATTTTCTCATTGACTCTCAATTTACAAGGGAGATAACATTTCTCATTCATCAAGTCTAAAAACTGAACACAGTGACATTCCCATAATCACCAATCAGCCCAAAGTGGGAACAGAACCTGTATTTCCCCAATGGTGGTTTTGTGCCCCAGTAAGCAATGTCCCTGTTCCAAGTTCAGCTCCCAACCCCAAGTAGCAGCTTCTAAAAAGCAGTCACATGTTAGGCCTTGTTAATTTGTCATGTCAATAATTACCATTAATTGATCACAATTTGCTTTAATCCCTACATTCTTCTACATATCAAGGAGTAACTTACATCACAAAACATCCTTTTGACAAACATGGAGCAGTGGAAAGCAGAGTAAGATAATTAGAAAATGACTTCTATGCTTGAGTCTTTAACCATAATAAATAAGCTTCCCTACCTTATTGGTGATAACGCTTTCAAATACTGGAGGAATTTCCTCTGAAAAACAATGTTAACAGGCTACAACCAATACCTACTCATTACCTTTTCCTTCATTTTCCAACATATACCATAAAAATAGTGGTCCTCTTCTTACAGTGCAATTTTCTTTCCTTCTATTGGCTATTTTGTGGCTTCAGGCTGCAGTAAATCACATTAAAAGTACTTGCTTTCTTATAGTTTTTTTATTGACTAATATATTTTATTTGGCACTTGTTACCTTGGTAGGGATTTCATCTTACAGTTATTTACTGTATGTGACATAGTCCTTTAAGCATTAGGCAAAAGGAACCAACACGGTTAAACAGTAGATTTACTCCACGCTCCTTGGACTTGGGGTTAAAAAAAGAGTAAGTGTTCTTGTAATGAAAATCTATCAGTGTTCCCTGTTTTGCAAAGAGAGGACTTGCTACTCTACATGCCATGGAAGCTGTCAACATGATGTATCATTTTACACACGTCACTTAGGCATGTCATGCCCATTTACCTACTTAAAATACAAAATAACTCTTATTTAATATGGAAGTGTTTAGTAAGACTTAATGAGTTTCTAGTACGTTTACTGCAGAGATTTCTAAGAACCAAATGGCATAATATTGCTTTATATATGGAAAATGATTACAGCATTTCATGAAGTATCAGTCTGTAAGTAAAAAGTGTTCCAGCTACAAAACCACGTTTGCAGTTTCACTGTGGAGAACGTGGTATAACACTTGTATTTCTTAGGAATACTTATAACACTTTCTTTAGCACCACAGTTTTACAAGTAACAAGGATTTAAGCTCTCTAAGCTTCTTGAAGATTTGGTAAGTTTTCACGTTCTGTCTATGGAGTGGCTTTTGCTAGATGCACATTCTCATGTTAATGATTATTTTGCACCCTGATGACTTCTAGATATTACAGTGGGAACAATGTCAAGACAGTTTGTGTTACAGAACACGTTAAAAAGAAGCACCATGATGGTCTTCCATCATGGCTTCCTGTATCTTTGATGCTGGTTACATGAATTGGCTTCCATGTGTTTAGGAGTAAATTAGCTAAGCCAGCATACATCTCCTGTATACAATCCTGATTCAGTGAAAGTGGAACTTATCTTGATTTAGCTTAAACTGGCTCTTAGTTAAATTAATCCTGAATTTGTTCATATTTGTATTGATATTAGATTAACTGACTAAAAAAGGGGAGAAGGAAGGGAGAGACAGAAAAGCTTCTCAGCTTTGTGTCTGGCTGCTATGCCCTATATTACGCATCTCACCACACAGTCAGCAATGTAGATGGCAGCCTGCCCACATGGCACATGGATAAGCAGGTGGCATACATACAGCTGGGCATCTCTGGCAAGCAATGTGTCCAAGTTTGTCTTCGCCAACTAACCAGATTTTTTGGAGCCAAAGTCAAAGTTATTGCACAAAGAGAAAGGATCACTAATCTTCATCCTCTCTCAGACCTTAAGACATTACGATGGAATTTTGGCACGGTGGGAAATGCATACTGAAAAACCACCACAGCTGGCAGGGAGCCTTGGGATGCTCAGAGAGGAAGGATAAATCACAAAACAGTTATCCTGCCTGCACAAAAGAGTTGATGAACACAGCTTTTCTTCCTGCAGATTTTTAAAGGTCATATACAATGCATTATGAAAATATGCTGGTAAAAATAACCTAAATATTGTGACACTCCTCTGACCTGCAACACATAATGGACAACAAGTCTCTAGCACATAGTCCATGTTGGGAAGAGGGTAATCATATAAGCTACGTGAACCAAAAGGCACACCATACCCAGAAGTACTGACACTGTGTCATGTTCCTTAGAGAAAATTGCCAGTGTAGCCTGAGTTGGATTTTTAAACACAGTTATGCTAATTCAAAAGGTCAGTCCCCTCAGCACAGCTCGTATAAATTTGGACTTGCTCTAAAAGAACCCCGGTCAAAATCACTGTAATTTCAGGGGTTATACTAATCCTAAGCATTTCATCCTCTCTCACACAGAGCAGAAACACAAATAGGACTGAAGTATGCAAAGCTGTAGGGTTGGCGAGCAAAGATCTAAAGGGGAAGAATGAAACAAGGAATGCATTTTGAGGTCTTCTCTGTTAACACTTTCAATGTTACCAAGGCTTTTCCTTTATAAGACAGAGAATTTTATGACCTCCTGAGAATATGAGTTCCATAAACTGACCATAATGTCAGTGAATTTATGCTTGCTTGTACATCTTTTTATACGGCAATCCATTCTATTACAAGAGCAGGCAAGCTTACAAAAAGAGATGGAAGGAAAATTTTATTTCAATTTCATAGGTTTTTTATTTCAATTTCATAGGCTTGGGTTGGAAGGGACCTTAAAGACCATCTAGTTCTAACTCTCCTGCCATGGGCTGTTTGCCACCCACTAGATCAGGATGCCCAGACCCCCATCCAACTTAACTTCGAGCACCTCCAGGGATGATGTACCACAGAAACTTTTTTTTTTATACTGAAGATCAGTTGCCTGAGAGTTGTCCTCTTCACTGAGGAGTGGGTGATTGCTCTGAACTATTGATTCCTGTTACAAAAGCACTGCACATAATGCTGCCCAGGCTGACATCCTCCGTTCCATCGTACAGTCCCTCCCACACTTACTAGAACACTTGACAAGATATACAAAGAAGTATAGGATGCATAACCAAGAAGTGTGGAATCCCTGCTCAGTTAGAAACCACAGGGAGTTACCTTCATTTCAGCAAGACAAGAATTTCAGCTAAAGCATCAATCCTGCATATACAGGAGTTAGTAGGAATTTTAGGTGTAATTTCTAGGACTGAGTGATTACTTGGAACAGTAAAAAGGTTAAAAATAAGTTTTGGGATAGGTAAGGGAGAAATATATTTTAATATTTTTAATGAGCTTGTATGTCTTCTGAAGATAAAATTGGTTTCAGAGATCAACATTTCAAATTCATGGGCAGGCTGCTGAATTTCCTTTTTATGGAGAAAAAAAAACCCAATGTCACATTCCAAGTACCTAGACACAATCTTTCTTCCTTTCCATATTCATAATAATATTTGTCATAGTAACTTAGTGTTGTTTCAGTAACAGGAATATTGGTGTTCTTCCATTTCCCCAATGAATTTCCAATTTTACACTTGCTCATCTGACATCAAATATACTGCAAAGCATGCCAGAATATTCAACAACATTGAAAGAGAAGACAGAGGAGATCGGTAACAGATTTCATTTTCACTTCTTCAAATTAATCAATATTTCATTCTATGTTTCTTATCTAGAGATCCAGCAATATACCCCAGTGAACTTCCAATTCCAAACACAGACATCTGACAAGTTCTATTTGAAAATTTGGTTTAGCAAATATACATTCTTGAAAATTAAACTATGATTATTAGATGCAAACATATACATGAGAACAAAGAAAAGAAAAACAGATTTTGTCACTTGATTCCATCATTAGAACGTCTCCAGGGGGATAGATTTAACAAACATTTTCAAGTCAACATGCCATTGAGAACATAGGAAAATTGTTACTAAGGGTTACTTAGTAGAGGTGCGGCAAAACCACATTCATAATAAAGATTAATTGGTGTTTTTTCCCCCCTTTTCTGCTCCAAAACTCTCATTCTCAACTCTAATGCTACATAGCAATGACCATAATGGTGGCTGCCATCTTGGTGGTGGCAGCAAAGAATCAGAAACAAAATGCAATAGGAAGCAGAGAGAACTGCTGCTTTTTTTTTAAATTATGATTATTCATCACTTCCTGTGGGGATAAATGATCTGATGATTTTATTTTCTATTCAGCATATCAAGAGATGTACAACACGTAAAGGGAATTATTATTCTCCTGATCTAACAATGTAAGCATTCAAATAGCAACTTTTTCTATAGTCAATATTGCAATTACTAAACTTTCTATTGATTAAATAGAATAAGAGAAGATAATGACAGGGAAAAGTGTGAGAAATACCATCTTCATTATGCAGTGGGACTGTTGAGTTGTGACATTCAGATAGAGCAATAGGACTTGTAACAGAAGACAAAAATTGTCTCTGAATCATGGGCAGATCCTTCACCTTTAGAATCAGATGTTCGAAAGTGAATAAAAAAAGAAAGCAGCCACATAACTTACCAGACAAAGATTGTCTATCTCGCTCCTCTTTTCTCTGCGTACAATGAAATCTGCCATCACTGCACTTGTTCAGGAAAATGAAAGATTCAAGAAGATGCCTGGAAAAGGAGAAAAACTATGTTTTAATTCCTAAGAAATTAGAAGGGAAAACAGAATGCCTACATCAAATCAGTGGGCACATAGCTAATTTTTTCTTTCCACATAGCTAATGCCATATATGGGATAACTCTTTGCTTGTAGGTCTATAGTTATGCCTTTATTTCCATCCACAGTCCCTCCAGATATACTGAGGTCCAAATATATAGACCCTAGTGCTTGGCCACTGGTTGTACTTTGAAATAGAGTCTTCTAAGGGGAAAAAAAAAAAAAGAAAAAAAAAAAAAGTAATTTTTTTTTTGCAAAATATTTATGAGAAAAACAAACACTGATCTTGGGATTACTTGTTAGGGAATTGAAAACAAGTTACACTCTCAGTATGACGACACTGAGGTTGCATAGATCAAAAATAGTGGTGAATTTGATGTTGAGAGTTTAAATAACATGCTCAAGGTCACATTGCAAAACTTGTCAGCCCAGAGATTAGAAACCAGGAGACTGAAATTCTCTCACCCATTCTCAAACTCCCAGAAGAGGGAATAAAGATCCCCGTGGGCAAGACTGTTAAAAATTAAAAAAGAAATCCTGGTTCACTCAGTACAGGCCTTAGAGTAAGACTTTGACACACAGTATCACAAATTCTTCTCTTTCTCTTATGTACCCTTTTCGACATCCTCTGACTGACAGATGTACTGACAACTTCTCGAGAGCCATCTGATCAAAACTGAGGATTATAGCTTCTAGCAGCTGGGAGAAGGGGAATTATGTGTATCTGCAACCCTAGATGTAAGAAACAACTTCACCCCTGCACCTAAGACATTCTAGTGAGCTGTCGCTGTTAGCAGCTGGTGTTAGATCCACTGACAGCTTGACAAAGGCAAGAATTAAATAAAATAAAGAGGAGTTCTTCCCAATCAATAGATGAAAAGCAGAAAATAAGTCACCACATAATAAACTGCTCTGAACTCCCACATAACAGCAATGGGAGGGGAAAGGCAGTGACACTCTTCAGTCAAGGCCTTTATTATTACATTTAGCTGTCAACATTTTAGAGTAAATCTAAGATTTTTCCCAGCCTTCAGCTGCAGCACAATTTGTGATTATAATGCTCACCTTCATGGAAAGAACACGCTAGCTTATGATTTCCTCCCTTTATTTCAAGAAGCCTTCAACAAATTTCACTGACATCAGTAAAGATTTCTCAGCACTCAGGATAACCACTTGTTCTACCTTCTTACCTCCTCCATGGCCACTACCTTCAGCACTCGTTTAAAATACGCTACTTTTACTACACTTCATAAGCCCTTGGGTTTCAAAGGGACTAACTTCGGGGCAGATGCTTTGCAATGAGCTGGATGCCCCAAAATTAGCCCTAGTAAAAGCAGGCATCTTCCCCAGTGAAGATACCTTTACTCCATATAACCCAGCAGCAACAAGAACATTACAAATAAAATAATGATGGGGATTTTTGAGTAATTGTTTATAGCCAGATTTAGGATTCAAGAGTCCTACATTTCCTACCGTTACTTATCTGAAACTGTTTCAATATGAGAACAGAATGAACAGGTTCTTTTCATTCATACTTGAGCAATTCTTTCCCAAGTACATTGTGAATTTAGCTGTTTACTGGGTCCTCTATTTTAGAGTTGTTACAATCAGAAAGGTCAATAGGGCAACACAGGAGCGTAGTAGCAAAGGCACCAGCGCAATAGAATGGTATTACAATGGAAAAAGGAAAGGAGCTCACCCATCCCTGAAGATCTAGGCTTGCAGGGAAAACTCCACAAAGGAGGGATCTCCTACCAGAGATCCTTGACCGATGGCAGCTGGCACTTAACTGAGGTTTAGGAGAGATGCAGCCAGGCTCCACCCCTTCCTATCACACAGCTGAATTGCCCTCACCTGTGCTCCCAGGGTTGACCAAATGCTTTCCCCAGGTGCTCAATCAGTGGTTCAGGCTGGGACTCAGCAATGCAGTATTTAAGTATTTATTATTGTATAATCAATGAATATACAGTTTGTTATAATTAAGAAGTATACAAGAGAGTCTGGCTAAGCAGATTATTATACCAAAAAGAATAGATAGAGGGCTTTCCCTTATCCTGGGTTTGCTGCAAAACTCCAAAAGAAGGGATCTCCAGAACAGATCCTTCCCCACTGCTAGTCAGCTCTTAAATGGGGACTAGGAGATGTGGAGCCAAGTTCCACCCCTTCCAGCAGCACAGGAGAATTGCCCTCAGCTGTGCTCCCAGGGCTGACTCATTGCTCACCTCAGGTGAGCAATCAGAGGCTCAGGCTGTGATTCAGCAGTTTCCATACAATTATTTATTCTGTTTTCTCAGCATTATATTCTCCAGTGCTTGAGTGCTGTATATACATATGACAGATGTATGAAAGTGTTAAAAAAAAGTGCATTATTTTTTGCTGACAAATAAGGAGCATCTGATCGATGCATTCTCTTTTTACAGGTTTATTTTTTTCCAAACTGTAATGGCTGAGAAAAGAACCCCCAAAGTCTTTCAAAATAAAATGTGTTTGAAATAAAGTCACAGAAGATAAAATTACGACATTCAAAATGAATTACTATGGAGTAGCAAATGGTGGGAGGAGTAAATATATTTTAAACTTAAAAGTGCCACTGAATGGCTATTTTAGGTGTATTTTAAACAAGAATACCTTGGCATATTTAATAATAGAAAGTTAGATCTCTGGGGCAAAATATTGAGGAAAAATGTTTACAACATGCACTTCCAGATCTGAGAAACTTACCTTAGCATATTTTTAAGGCATTATTAAGCTTCTGTTGTTTTTCTTTACAAAGAAGTTTTAGGGCATTTTTCCATTATATATGCTTAGTTTTTGTCATAGCAAGAGAAGTTTCTATGTAATTAAAAATCACTACAGCAGATGTAATTTCAACGTCTCAGTGACCACAGAAGTCAGTTTTCTTAAATGTAAGTTTGAAACAAAGAAAACAAAAAAATTCTCACGTAAGGAAAGAAAAAAAAAAAGCATTTTGAAACTAACACAGAGTTCAGTTTAAAATCTTTTTTTTTTTTTTTTTTTTAATAAATAGCTCCTTATGATCAAGTAGGTGTCAAGAATTAAATTTCCTGACCTTAAAAATCTATATCCAATCTTAAAAATCTATATCCAATTCTAAACACATTAGACCACTGGAGCCTTGTCTTGACTTAACCAGAAAGAAGAAAAAGCATCATCTGCTGATGCTGTAAGGGCTTTTAGCTTTTTCTCTTTGGGAATTAGATGAAACTGGATACGCTTCTTTTGAGTTTCTTAAGAAATCCCTTTGCAGTAACTAGGAAAAACCAAAACTGCACGCAGTAAAATATGTAGGCCCCCTCTGCAGGGCTTGCATATCCAAAACAGAGTGAAAAAATGTATTTCTGTGCATCTACAGAGACACACATGAATTATTCTACCCTTATACCAAAATGTCAGGACAGAAATCATGCAAGGCACATCACACCAATCCAGTACGACCTTAGGGGTGAAAACCTTGTCATTTGTTGTCCATTCCAGACCTGGTTACTCTATAAGCCAACTCTTGGTGGTTTGATGTGAACACGAGGAGACACACATTACCTTTTCACTGTACAGAACCTAGCTTCTCATTAGCTTTTCAATTCTTCAGATTTTTTTTTTTTTATAACAAGTCTAGATATGTGTAAAATCTGGGATTTTTTAAAGTAAAAGGCTTTTTTTTTTCCTAAGAAGAATATTTATGTTAGTTATTCAAGTGATTAGAAAGCACGCATATACTCAAGAATCATATACAATAATAAGCATGCCTTCTGAGAGCCAAAATCGAGTGGTATGACAGTCAGTGGTTGAACAGGCAGATGCTTTTGGATTCTAGAGCAAACCCAACTTTTATCTCTATGGCTGTGGACATTTTCTGAGGAAGAATTAACCGACCAAATGTAGAAGAGCAACTCAGTAAAAATTAAGAGTGGAACAGGACTGGATGAAGGAAAAGGCAGAGATCCTGTGAATCCTGCTAGCTAGTTAGAATTACTACATGGTCATAGAGGACTGTTTCATTCAGCAAGAGAAAACATCTGAAAAAAAGCTCTGTAGTCTCCTTCCCAGTACTACATCAGTGTGAAGCACTGCATCAATTCTGAATAGAATTTTAGCCCTAGCAACTGCCCTTGCGTCAAGCTGCTGTGTAGGACCAAGCTCTGTCCTTTCTGCTGCAGATTCAATGCCTTATTGGAAAAGGAAGCTCTGTAGAAATGCAATGATATAGAGAGGAAATTGTATATTTAATAAAAGTTTTGGATGTGTCATTTTTGCTTACCAAAGAAAATTGCACGGAAAAAAAATGACTCCTTAATGGATTGTTCAAATGCTCATTAACATCAAGCAGATTTATTTGAACAGATAATTATCGCCATATTGTGCTTTCATCAGTGGAATTGTTTATGTTAAACTGTCAAGCAGCCGTTTTCAAATTATATTCATCTATGTGTTCAAGTTTCCTTATGATTAAAAAAATAATTTTTTTTTTTTTCCTCAACTTCATTTGAACTCCATTTAAAGGCTTTCATGAGACTTTAAATTTTGTGGGAATGTTGAGTCATTTCAATTCAGACATGAAGAACTGAGCATACAGGTTCTCCCATGAGGAATAGAATGCTATTTAAGTTTCTCTGTTCTGTGTTAATTCATTCATTCTGTTAGCTGGAAGGCACATGTATGTGCACACAAGAGAAAAGGTGCAACTTAGAAGTAGCAAGTTTTCTGCATTCAGAAGCTGATTTTTAAGCTGTCAGTCCCTCAACATTCACTCTGGCTGCTGCTATCAGTATGTTTAGCAAATCAGTCTATTTGCAGTTACAAGTCATTAGAGCCTCATGTAAGATAGATAGCAAATTGCTATGCCTAATCAAAACAAGACAACCCATGCCTTTAGGCTACTCTCAGTACAGTTATCTGTTGCTAAAGAAAGCAGTTCAACAATGTATATGTCCTCTTATTTCTCTCTTGCTGTCAGTAACCTTTACATTCTTTACATAAGCAGATTCCTCATCCACAATAAAAATCAGCTTTCCTAGCCATACAAGCACATACTTTCTTAAATGGTGAGAGTTTGATAGCGTGATGTTCAACATTTAAATTTTAACTGCATAATTTCCTCAGACTGGAATAGAATGCTTCTTTTTGTTTATAATCACATTCCCACCCTTTTACCACCCACTACAAAATTGAGAAATTCTTTAAAGGCATCTCTAAGGACAATTTACAAGTATTGCTACAGAAAACCACTACAAAAACAAAGCAAAAAGAAAAATACCCACAAACCCTATACTGACACCTTGCATGACAAAAAATCATTTAAAAGTCCTTATTTACTTTATAAAAATATCCCTGCTTGCCAGTTCTCTAACTTCAGCATTCTGCACTGCTACAAACCTGGCCAAAATGCAGAGCAATGACTACGCTTTAATTCTAATATGTACCTCATGGCCAATGAAGAATGGAGAACTATATCTATTTCCAGTGCTTTTTACAAATCAGTCTAAGAATATACTAGCCAATGTGAGAAAACGTTCATCAAATTATGCTCATCAAACAAAGGTGAAGAAATACCAGCTCCTGTCTCTACTTAATGTAACTCCTCTGCTCTCATTTTTAGCCTCATAAGACATCTACTGAGCATTTTCCATTTTAAAGCTTAAATCTTGGGTTTAGAGTCCCTTCAGTTCTGGACACATCTGGGTGAATCTCATCATGTGATCTATCCAGAATATGGTGTTTTACATCTCCTCCATTGCTTGCTATGAAAATATGTGCTTACCTTAATGACAAAGGCTTTTTATTACACTGAAGAAATAAAATGCAAAGCAACACCCGCATTTAGTAAAGGAGTAAAAAAAAAAGATTGGTGTTTTATCATTCCATAACCCAAGCAAGAAATCTCTACAGTTCTGAGAGATGGCAGAGGCTGCTGGCCCTAGTGCAATTAGTATTGGCACCAGCCTTCAGACAGTGTTGTAGCCACACACAAAGGCTGGCCTGTTGCATGGGGATGTAACTTCAGCTGTGCTCAAAGGTCAATCACAGGAAGTTGCTATCCTAAAGGGAAATAAATCAGGTGGCTTAGCTCCACGGAAGAGAGTACCTTGCTTTATTAACAGTTGTTTTTGAGACTGCACAGGCAAAGCTTGAAAAATGTAGTGAAGATGCAGTCTGTGTTTTGCATTATAATTCAATTTAGCAACACCACACACACACAAAGCTTTATTGCTAATGGATGCACCGAGCAGATCTTATTCCTCTACATCAGCAACGAAACAAAGAACTACACATCAACAGTAGGCTATCATTAGCAGTAATGTTATTCCAAAGCATGGCATATCTGTCAGGCAAATGTAACTGCATCTGACATCTACCATAGTTCTATTTGCCTGGCTGAGATGCTACATTTCAAATTGAGGAACACCTGTTTCAGACGTGATGAATCATCTTCAACTATATTGCCTGCTATCCTGTAAGATCTGTCTGTGGAAAGAAGTTACATAACACTATAATTTTGTTGTTTTCCAGTATTTCTAAATTTTATTTTATTTTATTTTATTTTAAATCTGCAGCTCATTTTGTGATACAGAAAGGAAAAAAAAATCCAAAGAGATGATATTTCTATTTCTAGTATAGGAATAACATGAAATAAAAGCTGAAATGGCTCCTTATTAGAAGATAACAGTCCTACTGACTGTGGTACTTTTACCAGTGTCCTCTTCAGCTCATTCTGTCTGGCATGTACTCAGATTGCAACTGGTTGCTGGGGTGGGGGAGAGTAAGCAAGAAAGCTCATGGCTTCCCTTGAAACTGGAGAAGTCAACACCATGTCAGAAGCAGAAGAGATCACTATGAGAACCTCAGCTAAAGCCATATCAGGCAATAAAAAGAAGGCCCTGTGAAATGTAAAATTTCATACAAAGGAGGGATTAATATTCAGGCAATGGGACCTGACAGCACATCAGCACAGCACATGTAGAAAATTTAATGTAGTACTCACGTGCATGTCTTCTGCATTTTAAAAGAAAATTGAGAGCTATTGAGAAGAATAAGACTGTTCTAAATGTGCTGTACAGCAAGTGTAATATGAACACTTCCATGCATGAGAAAGCCCAATTTTCTCTCACTCCAAAGAGGATCACCACATATTTAGCTTGTACGTTTTTACATTTACTGATATAAAAAAATGTATTTCTCAGTGGGTGTCATTTATTGCAGTCACGTGATCTGCACCATGACAGAAACATTTCAGATAATAAGTGCAGTTACAAGTTAATCAACTGCTTTGCATGTTTGCTTTAAAATGATGCCTTAAACAATTTCACCACAGTCCTAAAAGAAGAAAAGAATTCAAGCTACTTGCTCAACTGGTACAAGCACTGCTCCCAAAGTAATGTTTCCTATATGTTGGGCCACAACGTCAGAGGTAGATATTGGTGGCATGGCAGTAGAGGCTGAACCTTCCCACCAATATCCCATTACACTTGGTTTCTGTGCAACAGATGGCAGCAGAGTGGCAGTCTGACACAGCGGTGTCTGACAACAGAAGCATGTATGAAGCAAACGTGTGGAACTGAATTCTTCAATGCAGAGAAAATGGCACCCATTGACATCCACTGACAAAGAATGTTCATGAAAACCAAACAGTGGATGTGAGCACAGTGAGTTCAGTATTTCAGCAGTAGTGACCATGACGTAAAGCCATATTTAAAAGAAAAACAACTGCATGACCCTCTTAATGAGCACAATATGCAGGCTCTTGATCAGTGCTGGCAAAATGCACAGCTAATGGTGGTGACTATGCCAAAAAATAGTATTTTTTAGCTGAGAATTTGCTCTATTAATTAGAGTTATTGTGCTCTTGGCATTTGTTGTGGTTTCCATAGAAGTAAATGAGGCATTACTTTCAGATTGATCTACATAGACAGCAACCAGTTTTACAGTTTTTGGAACTTCTGTTTCTGGACATGTTAGACTATCCCAAATCGTACTATACCAGGTGGTAGGTTTCTGGTTGAACAGAAAGGTAGCTTTCAAGTAAGCTTGAGATCTATCCAGGAATGGATCTCACCTTCCCTTATACTCATTGGAATTTGAAGTCAGGAATTTCTTTTGGGCTCAGAAACCACTGTTCCACTCAAAAATTGATTAGTTCTATTCTATTAGTCCAAAGCAGACTTCCACTGGGAGTATATTCAGTAAACAGTTCTTTCAAAACTGAACCATCACAGCTGACCATAAGTATTTCTCCAGAAGTAAACTGCAATATCAGCAGGCCATCGAAAGCAGTAAGACCATTTACAATAGCACCATCTGGTGTCTCTTAGTGATTTTATAGTTCTGGTAAATGTAGCAGATTTTAAAAGTTAGCAAAGAAGTTAGAAGTTAGCAGTTTGCAACAGTCATGTCCTGCCATTTCTGCTATTCTGTCCCAAGCATTCACAATGAATTAATGATGCCATTTGTTTCTTTCCCTGTAATCTCACAGTTGTCCACAGCTGATGAATCCAGGGCTTGCTTTGTTTTCTAAAGGAGGCAGATTTCTTTTTGCCTGCACTGGAACTTGAGCTGTATGAGAAAAATGAGGAAACTGCCTGTGCAATTCGGTCTTAATGTATTAAGCAGGTTTTTGATCTGCCTATACAAAGTCACCTACTCTCACACCTGGATCTTTCCCAGAAGTATACCTTCAATAACTACACTCTCAGAATATAAGGAATTACTTTCCTCTAATGATACATATCTGAAACACAGCAGATTTTAGTGAACTGGACATTACAGAACGCTAAGGAAATCATTCTTCAGTTCCCAGGTGGATCAATGACTTTGAAAAAGTGAGTTCATTAGTTTATTTGTCTCAATTCAGCATAGCAGTTAACTTTATTAAGTGTATGCAGTATCTCATCTAATGGGGACCAGCCTTTATAAATATGGACAACAATTTACTTCTTTCTAAATGAGTCTCCCCTGTGACTGAACTCTCAGGGAATGCTATTCCTGAAATTAATCTTGAATGCTCCAATTAGAATGGTAGCAGTTACAGAATTCTCTAATGGCTACTTTGAAAAAACAATTACTGTCTTTATTATGATAACCATCCAGATGAGATACTACACTTGACAAAAGATTATTAAACACGTTATTATTCAGTCAGTGATTCACTCAGCCAAAAGCTTACACATACAGTAACAAAGGTTAATATGCCATCAGTTAAAACTATTGTAATGCAAAGGCCATTTTTCTCCTACTTTTTCCAACAGCACAGTATTCCAGTAGATTTGGGGTTTTTTTTGGCAAGTCAGTGATAATTTTCTTAAAATTTGATCTTATGATATTTTAAGATATGAGATTAATATACAGAACTGTAAATCTTACTTTTTGTCTCAGAAATTAGCATAGGAAGTCACCATCTATGACAACGGACATTATTTTTCAGAGGGAAGGATTGAGTTGCTCCAATTTGTGTCTCCTTATACTTGTCAGTCAACAAAAATATGTGAGCTTAGCATAAGCAATATCAAGTCTTTGGAAAGAAAAAGATCATAAGGAAGATTTAAAGCTAGATTTAAGCTAGGAAGATTCCTAGCTTCACAGACAAAAGGTATTTCAGTGCTGAGGAATATGGAAAGTATGGGAAGGAACAAGTGGAACTGTGGAAGGAGAAGATGATTCAAAATATTGCTCTAACAAAGAGGGGAGCAAAAATGGTAGATGGTGTGTAACTAGGAGGAATGAAGAGGGTGGAAGGATCTTCTCTGGGGGAATACATATTTTGATAACTTGCTCATCATCTGACAGATTTATACACTGAGAAGAGGAGATTCTTAGACACAGTTCTGTCCCAGTTTGCTGAATATTGTTCTCCCAGATACCCTGTTGCACATCTCAGTAGGTCTGTTGTATTAAATTAGGTCAAGAGGGCAACTATCTTGCAGTAATCAGTGGAAGTGCCTCACCTTAAATCTCCATCAGTAATTTAAATAGTCTGGATTTTCTGAACACTCCTCACTTTCTTGTAAAATAAAAAATAGTAGTAAATATCAGAGTCCATTATGCACCCTGGGCAGATCAGAATCTTCACTTGTGTAAAAGACAATGAGAAATGCTTTCCTCATGCTATTTCTTTAAGTCTACTGAAGAAGTCTTGGTTGTCTAACTCCAGAATTTAATGGTTTCCCTGCAAGAATATCCTCACAAGAACACTACCAAGAGCAAAGTGACAGATAATTACTGCCCTTGAAAGGCCTACAAGCTATTGTGGTTTCTCTATTGCAGTCTCCTCAATGATATAAAGAACAAAGTACTTATCTTTTATGGTTAAAAAAAATGCTGTAAGGAATTATAAGAAAGATGTGGAAACCTTATTGCATTCCCCAGCTTCCTTGCCTGCTCTGCGTAACTTACGTTGCAGTTTCAGAAAATCTCATCTTTCTCCCCATCCTTCAGAGTTGCTAGTCCTGCTGAAAACCTTTTTACTTGGGTTTAAATAGCTTTTAGTTCTACAACCCTTGGGTTGCATCTGCTTGTAAAATGTCTTGGCAAGAGATATTGGAGGAATGTAAGGACAGTTTGCTCAATTCTTCTCTCCAGGGATAACTGTTTGAATAAGTAAGCAGTCATTGAAATTTCAAATTAGTTATGTGTATTACAACTTCACTATATAGTTCATTCTCCTCTGCTGTGAAAAACACAAAGATACTTTCTAAAAAGACAGCACACCAAGTTTTCTAATCAGATTCTTATACCCTGGTGACTCTGCAGACCATTCTGTAATAGAATTGAGGAACAGGCTATGTAGCTAAAATAGAACAGGCAATTAAAAATGTTATCTCTGTGGAAGATTATAATAACAATGCTACAGAAAAAATCCATGATAGAGAAGAAACCACTTCAAAAAAGATGCATTCAGTCAGAGATGCATGAAAATCTTCCAGTAAAAGTGAGTGATCTTTAGAAGGAAGGTCTTGGATCCAGGAGAACAGGTTTTTCTATCACACAGCAATTCGGTAGATATGACTACAGCTTAAAAGATCGTGTAATCATGACAAAAAAATCACTGATGCTTGTTTTATCTCATCTCAGGTTGGCTATATGATCACAGCAGTCATACTGAGGATTGTCTAAATTGATCACTTAAGAGCAAAGTGTAAAAGATACAAGCAATTGCATGAGTCTAAAACATACTTCTCTGAATTTTGATGTCCCTCAATGATCATTTATGTCACTTGAGCCACGTGTCTTGTTGACAAGTCTCCATTCAAGTGCTAGTATCAACAGACTGTACTGGATTCTCAAAAACAGAAGAGGAGAGCAGCTGCTGTGTTTCAGGACCACAAGATCCTAGTTTAGAACACATGTTTCAGTGCTGAACTGGAATAAACTGAGTAGTTCCCCTGTAAAGCACAATACAAAAAGGTGAAAGATTTTTACCACACAAAGATCTCGAAAGTGTGTTCAAACCAAAACTGAAGACCTTCCCTGTGTTCCAATTAAAAAAAAAGGAACACAACTGTCTGGAGAAATTTCTTTCTCCTGAAATCATAACATTTGTCTCTTTCTAGTTGAAGGTATTTGTGAAATTAACAATGATTTGCTGAAACGGCTCATTGAACACCTACATCCTTGCCATATTCACTGGTCCCTCAGTGGTCACCAGCTAGTGCTGAGGGAGAAGCTCATAAAAAGCTTATATTACCCTATGTCTTAGTTACTTTACAATAATATGATCAAAACAGTTGAATTTCAGGTTCAATGCAGTGTACGAGATAAACTCCCACAAAAACTGTTGATTATCTTAAAAAACTTAAGTGAGTGCGCCTAAAAATATGCACACAAATTAATACAGGGCTAGCACCAGCCTTTACTATAGAGGTGTTAGTCATTCACAGCAAATCTGCTTAGAAATTCACATAACATTTTGACCCATCATAGGAAGCACAGCTGTTACTGGAAGTTGTCCCTTCAAGGTTATGTCCTTGTGCTGGTGATAGGCCCAGGGTGCTTACTTTCCTAAGAAGAAATTTGGCAATGTTCTCTTTTGTAGCTGGATAACAGTTCCTGAGTATCCATTAGGATTACTTCAGTACGTTCACTTGGTTTGGTTACTGAAGGAGCTTTGATGCTGGTGACTACTAGAGAGGTTAATTAGAAAGACTAAAGAAAAAGCACTAATTTTAAAGCAAAATATTGTTCTTTCACCAATTCAAAGGAACAACAACTGCAGGCCCAGGTGTTAAACAATGGGAAAGAAAAATAGGGGGAAAAATTTCCACATGCACATATCCTGGCTAAAGTTCTAAACTCTAATTAACATAAATCCAGATTAGTTTCCCTCTCAGGAGGAACAGCCTACATTGCTTACAGCACATTCTTTCAGACTGAGACTTCCCAGCCTGTCAGCTCTGTAATTGACATATTCTGGGAAACCTCTCTTGGCTCATCCAAAGCTCCCTCCCTGTTCTAGTTCTTTGAGGTTTCAGGCTTCTTTGATCCCCCACTTAGTCTTGGGAAGAGTACCTATTCTAGCCTGCATGGAGCCAGCTCATTAGTTTTTCTTTAAGTGATGACCCAGCCATTATCTTAACTACTTTGAAGCTATGTATCTGAAACCATTCTTATCGGTGTCATTGTTTTACATTTCCTGTTTGGTCCTTTAACAACCCCTTTACAGTCCACTTTGATTTAACTCTCTCCATGCAGGGAGGAAGGAATATTGAATTGAATAGGGAAACATTTATAGCACAGATGAAACAGTTTAACACACAAAACGTACTCCTGATGAAAAAAATATTCCTTTTTCCAGCACCTGTTTTATCTTCCCTCTGAAATAATGATATCAGTGGGTAAATGGGAGTGCTTAATGATTTCTACTAAATCTGACTAGGTTTGAAATCAGATACATGCATGTATCTGATGCATCAGATCAAGGTAAGATGACTTTGTTCTCTTTCCTCTGTATAATATATTTGTGGTCTCCCTTAAAACCATATACGATTTTCATAAAGCCAATACCATTTGCAAATCAATTAATAAATCACCATAAAAGCTCTAGCATTTCAGTTGTATCACAATCAGACATAGATAGATAGTATTCCATATTCCAAAGGCAAAGCAGGATGCAGTGTATGCGACATTAATTTCAGAATTATTTGCAGTAACTCAGATGTTATTTAAAAATATCTGAACAGCATAAAAAAAAAGTAATGAAATGTTCTTATAGGAGGCATTTTTAAAAGTTCCTAGTATTAAGATTTTTCAGAGGCACCAGCTGCTCAGGAGCCAACAATTCACTTCTAAAACTTCCACCTATCTTTTCCTAAAGTTTGTATTCTAAACGTAAAAAGGATTTGTGTGCTGTTTACTTGACAGTCAAAACTCAGTCAAAAGATCAGCCATAGATCTTTTCCGTACACATGATTTTGACTTTTTCTTTCTCATGCCATAGATTAGTGCAGGAGAGAAAACCTTGATTAGCTACTACTTGTTCTGATAAAGCTGATAAACTGCTGTTACAGCATTTAAAATGTGTACATAATATGATGGAATATCTACCTCTGTCTGCACTAGACAGAAGATTGACTCTTCTCTTGTTTCCAAATCAAAACACTGTCCCTAGTTCATCCTTTTAGCTCTATATGTGACTTCATTCCTGCAGAAATCCATTTCACAAAGTAGTGTGCATGTTTGCTACTTTTGAAATATGGATTTCCCATCTAAAAAATATGAAAATAATTTTCAGTAATCGTTGCAATGTATTCTGGGGTCATGTGCATTGATGCTAGTAATAGGTATGAGTTTTTTGCCATGAGTATATTAAACGTTACTTTACTTTAAATCTAGGAAATTTTGCCAGTAGTATCAACAAGATCTTCACCAACAGACCTGATCCACTGCTTCACAGCTGCTACAACGGTGTCACTGCTAGGAAGACACTGCTCATTTAGTCCAGCTTTCACTGTGCAAGGCTTAACTGGGACAGTATGAATTCCAGTTTGGCAGATGTCTATGTTATAAATACATCCGTAACCCTTAAAGTTTACAGAAGAGTAAACCTAAACTGTTACCCAGGGTTGCTGGGAGGAGCATTAAGTCTTTTCATCTAGTTACATTTTTCTACAGCTCCTTCTATTTGCTTCCCCACAAAAACAGTACACAACAGCCCCAAGGTAATTTTCTTGGCCAACCACTGCAGAAATACAGGCGATGTTTGCATTGAACTCTCATCTCTGAATATAAGTAACAGTCTAAACAGAAATTCTATTGGCCTGGAATATGTTTTGTTACTCCAGGTTATGGTTCAGAGATTTGGCAAATCTAGTTATGGGTCACTTTTGCCCTTTTTTGACAACAGACTCAAAATGAGTCTGGAATGCACTCTGGTTGTCAAGAAATAAAACTGGCTTTTGGGTTGCATTAAAGATAGTTAGCCAGTCAGTTGAAAGAGGTAAATATACCTCTACATGGTATAGCCTCACCTTCAGGATTGTTTCCAGTTTTGGGCCTCACAATAAGGGTATTAGTATACTTGAATGCCTCCAGAGGAGGGCAAAAAGCTTATAAAATGCTGGAAGGCATGTCCTACAGGGAGCTGCTAGGAATACTCGGTTTGTCTAGCTCAGAGAAAAGACTCACAGGCAAACTCATTGCTCTTTACAGCTTCCTGAGAAGGGGAAATGGAGAGGGAGGTGCCAGTCTCTTCTCCCTGGTAACAGATGATACAATATGTGGGAATAGCACAAAGCTGCTCCATGGGAGGTTCAGTCTAGATGCTAAGAAAAGTTATTCACCATGAGGCAGGTCAAACACTGGAACAGGCTTCCTAGAGAGGCAGTTGATGCTCCATGCCTGTCAGCATTCAAAAGGCATTTGAATAAGGCCCTTAATAAAGTGCTGGCTAACTCTGAAGTTGCCATGCAGTTGGGCTCAACCTCTGTAGGTCCCTTCCAACCAAACTGCTCATTATTACCATTTTGATTTTGTGACACCAAGTATATTCTGCATGAGTATAAAGGATTACATGAATTATTAGAGAAGCAGTGCCTATCTTGAATTTCCTCAGACAGAAAATGTTATTTATTCAAGTACTGAATTTTAGTCCAGTAAAACTACGTTAGCTCATCAATTTACTAACGGTTGGTGTTTCATCCATGACAGAAAACAACTGCATATGAACAAATTACAAGCAGGGTTCCAGTTGCTTAAAGCAGCTACCACAGCTAGCATCAGAAAATGAATGGAGCTTTATGAAATAACATTCTTTACCTGCAGTTATACTACAGGGCCCTCTGCTGTGCAGTTCATAGTAATAACAGAATAAACATAGACCAGGAAAATTATCCTCCCATTAGTTCTAGCAGCAAAAGCTGTACAACTGACATATTAGGTTTTCACCATTGTTTAAAAACTCTTTAGGAGCAAGTGGCAAGTGGGCATTATTCACCACTCACTCTGGGTTCCTAACAAGGTCAGACAGATCACCTAACCTTGTCAGGTGGCAAAGCCATCTGACTCAGTCTCAGTTTGATCTGATTTCTGTTTCATAAACTAAACTCCACAGTCCTTTCAAAGAGAGACAATAGCCTTTTCAACGGGCTAAGCCCTTTCACCCTTTGTTTCTCTGTTTAAATAATATATCTCTTTGGTCTTTGGCAAGAATGCTTGACCTTGTAAATCTGACCATTCACAGTACTCTGTAGTGGTGGAATGTGTTTTCATAATACTTGAAGGCTTCTTTATCTAAAGCAAATGTTTGTTTATGAAAGTTGAAGTGAAGCATTCACATGATCAAAAGAGAAATGAACAGGCACCTGGAACACACAGTAAAAAGATCTCTCCTAAGAGCAAACTCCTTTTAGCTACTGTTCTGAATCTAATTATGAGAGATGAAAACATTTCTCTCAATCTCCGGAATTAGAAAAAAAGAAATAAAAAAAGAAATCAACATAACTAATTTGCTTTTTTTTCTGAATCTGCGAACTGATGATAACTGACGATCATCTTATCCCATTATAATTGTTTCAGAAAGGACAGATTTGACCTTTCCTTGGGCCCTAGGGCATAATTCCACAGTACACCTAGGCTGCCTAACAACTTTCTGTACCCAGAAAGGTCCAGACCTGCTTCCTCTTCCCTTCTTCTCTGCCTGTCTTTTCACCTGCCTGCCCACAGCTGCCCTTGCACAGATTGTGGTTCTTTTTTGAAATCTTCACAGAACTGATTTATTTTGTCAGCCAAGCAGAAAAGTACTTGCCCTTATTAGATTTAAATTACCTTACTGGGGGGGCCAATAAGCACAGAACTGAGTGTTAGGGGAATTCTGTCTGGTGTTGCCAATTGATAAGGTTGAAGAATGAAACTGAGAAAATTAAAAGTAATCACACTCTTCCCCCATTGTTTCTTCATTTGGAATGTATAACTATCCTGCTATATCTGTAGGCTTCACAACAATCTCAGCAGAAAGGTAAACAGTCAACATAGGGGCTACTTCAAAAGTAACGCCTCCTATTTTCTTCTGTTGGCCCACAGTGGCAGATGCTGGGAATAAGAAATAGAGGTTGCGTTTTTCCACCAATGTTCTGTTGCACTTTGTTGCTGTGAGACAGCAGAGGGGCAGTCTGACACAACACCTACCATGGAAAAGCGTGGAAAGCAATAGAATTTAATTAAATTCCTCCATGGAAAAAAAGCACCCGCTAACATCAGTTGACACTTGCTGAACATTCATGAAGACCAAACAGTGGATGTGAGCACAGCGAGGCAGTGGGTGGGGTGTCTCAGCAATGGCAACAACAATATGAAAGACAAGCCAAGAATGGACAGCCATGCAGATTTTTCATGAGTATGACATACAGGCTCTGGCTCTTCTCCATTGCTGGTGAAAATGCACAGCTAATGGTGGTGACTATGTTGAAAAACAGCATTTTGTAGCTGAGAATTTGCTTTATTAAATAGTGTTATTGTGCTCTTGGTATCTGTCGTAGCTTCCATGGAAATAAATAGGAGGCACTGCTTTCAAAGAGACCTACATAGAAGAGTGAAGTTAATTTTGAAATGTTGAAATGCTTTCCAGAGACAAAGAGTGGTTTCATTCTACAATCATTTCATTTTATGATACGATTTAGGCACTTGTCTGTTTATTGTCAAAAACTTCCTACAAGTCATACTATAGAACAAGGTCTTTGGGATCTTCAGAATTGCTAAGGAGTTCCAATAGTTTGCAGAATTGTATATATTCCTCAAAATGTGTCTAGACACCTATTTTCATCTTTTAGACACTTAAGTTGTTTTTGCAATTTGTTTCTCTAATTCTTCGTTTTTTAAAAACAATTTTTTCCTATCAAAGGTAAGAGTCTGCATTCTTATTAATAAGATGCCTGCATCTGGAATGTCAGTACATAATTTTGCTTTACTTGATTTGGAAAAAGAGAGATAGAAGTAACAAACAATCTCCTTCTCCTGGCTAGGTTATTATTAATTTTTAACTAGAACTGTTTAATTGTATTGTTACCAGTTTACAGCAGTCATTGGCCACAGTAATCGAAACATTTCCTAAAGCAGTTCAAAGCATTATTCTCCTGTAAGATTGCACTTGTTTTGCAATGTTTTCTTTATAAATAATATGCATTAGGTTAGAACATTATCCCCATTAGCCTAGGGGACTGTTGAAAAGCAGTAGTTATATGAAAGATTAAATTTCAGCATTTCAGGTCCTATTATACTAGGTAATTAAATGAGAACGTCTGCTAATTGTACTGCATCAAAGACTGACAATGGCTAGGAAGAAATGGCATGTTCCATTCATTAAGCAAGGATAATATGCTTGTTATGACCAAATAATCCATCATGATCAGAGAATGATCCGAATATTGTTTAGCTGTATGCCACATTAACAAGACTTGGCACTGTCATATTGCTCGTGTATACCAGATGCATTGGAAAAAATAACAAGCCTACCTTCTGCTCCTGCTTTCCCTCTGGCATGATGCAGAAAGCCCTAGCTGATGCACGAGGGGGCACTGCTTGCACTGAAAAAGCAATCACTTGCCTTTGGCAAAGCAAATACCAAGCTGGAAAACTCCCCATCAGTCAAAACCTTAGAACAAAACTCCCTCAGAAGAATTTGGAGCTTAAAAATAATCCACTTTAATAGATATTTCTTTTAACCCCTGTTCAGATGCTGCTCCCTCCATCACAACTTTCAGAGAATATGGCATTAATATGCCCGTTTCCATGTACAATCACAACAGAACTTGTACATATAAGACAGCTTTGGAGTCCAATAATTGTTACCACGTGTTTAAAGTAATGGCTGAACTCAAGCTAAGTGTCAAGGAGTTCACCTGGATTAGTAATTTATCCTGGGCACAGTACTTTGAAGTAGCTATCTTTTTCCAGAATACAGCCTGCAACAGATGTGTCTTAAGTACTTCAAAGCCTTAACTGCAAGCAAGTCAAAATATGCTGTAGTAAAGTTACAAACACCTTTGAAATTTATCATATCTGACTGAATACTTGTTTCTTAACAAGTATTCCTCTATATTTATTCTTCTGTGTTAAAACAAGAAATTGACACTGCATAAAATACATGTCATTCATTACATATGAATGCTGCTCCAGAAGTAATGCTTCCTATCTATTACGTTGGCCAATATAGCAGAGGTGGATATTGGTGGTATGGCGATAGAGATTTCCCACCAACATTCCATTATATTTTGTTGCCGCATAATATGACAACAGAGGGGAGGAATCACTTTCTGAGCAGCCCTCATACATTTTAAGGTTGTCAACATATCATCATTTATACAACATTAAATATTAAAAACATGAGAAAGGGATAAGAAAAGTAATAAGTGGGATCAGAAACGCTCGTGGATGAATTTCTCCAACTGTCACTCATTTATGAAAATCCTACAAGCTGCACACGTGATAAATGCTATATAAGACACAGGCATCACTGGATTACAAACTTCTACTGCATCAGAACATGGAGATCATAATTATTTCCTCATGGCCCCTCCCAAGAGTTTGCAGTCTAAGTTTAGGGTAAGCTGTAGTACTTGGATGAAACAAAGAAATAAAGAGAAGATTTAAAAAATGCTTCCATGGAATTCAGCAATAATTTCCTGTGTGACAGTCTTAGTCACAGCTCTATTCAAATTCTGCTCACATTTGGTTTCCACAAATGATGAAGTTGTATTTGTATTTTACAACTCTGGAAGCTAATAGACCCAAATGTTACTGCTAACTTGCACATTTACTAAACATATGGACATCTTGAAAAAAATAGTTATGTATATTATATGCATAGTAACATATTTTTGACAGATTCTGAGCCCAAAAATTAAGGAACACAGAATCACTACTTATGTATAAAAACACTTGCAAGTGCCTTAGAACTGATACCAGATTTGTGGATGTTAAAATGTAGATGGGCTTAAAAAAATAAATCTGGAATAAATTAGAGGAGTGAAAGCTATCAAGGATAATAATACAGGGGTTGGCTTTTAGAGCCTCAAGTCTTCTGAGCCCAGGGAAGAACTGTCACTGTGCACTTGCACTCTTGTTCTCTTCCCGAGCAGTCTGCTTTTGGCCACCACAAGAAACAAGCTAGGTGTACTTTTGGTATGACTCCATCCACTAGATCCTTAGTTCACAGGAAAAAAAGATCAGATTCTTCAAAAACTTCAATTATTAAAAATTACGGAAAAACTTTTGTATTAGCATTTTTTTTAATGTAAATGCAGAAAAACATATTTGCATCCAGCTGATGTCATGCGAAAGGTCTCTTCCACCAGAATTTAAGATGTCGAAAGATCCAGGGATCTCATATCATCTTTAAGATATGCCATATATTAAACAACAAAACCTTTACCTTGTTGTTGCTCCCCTGTTTCCTTCAAGCTTCTTCATTCAGCCAGGAGTCAGACAAAAGACACGTCCTCCATATTATTAAAGAATCTGTAAATAGAAATTGACAGTAAATGCCTAAATCAATTGTTAAAAACCTGCTATTCAACCTCCAATTTTTATTTTTTTTTATTTTTTTTCCCCAAAACTCACTTAATTTTGATATAAGCAGAGTAGTAGGACAGAAGTCCACATATTCAAATATTTTGATATCAGTGATTTGAACATCTACTGCTTTTTAACATCTTCACATACATCTGTTGGTGTGAGATTATGAAGGAAAGCCTTCTCTTCAGATCTTAGACTGAAAAGCATTGCTGTGCTGTAACGCAATGGAAAATGCAGCAATAATTATAGGATTGTGCAGCTCTAAGCTACAGCAAATAAGATTATGCTTAAAGACAACAACTAGGGACATAAAGAAAAGAAAACTGCTTATCATTGGGAGCCACAGACATGCAGGGATCTACAGCAAAAAGCCCTCACCTCCACAGCCTAACCTTAAATGAGGTCTGGGAAGGGCTGGATCCTGGCTCCACCCCTTCCAATCACTCACGTCCATTGCCTGCACCTGAGCTCCCCTGGGTTGGCCCTGCCTTCCCACCAGCTGCTCCATCACTGCTTCAAGCCATGACAGCATTTCCCCTACAAGTACACACTTGTGACTCTCCAAATTGTTGACTCACAAAATGGATACATATTGAATACGTTGCTTACAATCACAAGTGTAACTAGGAAAGATTTCAATGACTAGGTAAGGAGACTTGTTTGGAAGCAATGGTGCCACATGTTCCAAAGGTCTTCTGTCAATCAAAAAGATAACAATACTGGCACTGGGATAGAAAGATACATTTCAAATGTACTGAATCTATGCATTAATAGAAATTTACCCGCATTAAACACAAGTGAATAACTGTAGAGATTCAAGTTATATCTCTATTTCAAGGAGAAATAGTGACACTGAAGTATAATAAAATCAGTTTAAGTGGCAATACACCTAAGTGCAAACAAAGCATGGAAGACAGAAAGGGATGATAACAGACCCAAGCACAAGGATGATGTAAAACTGAATCCTGAACAACTTTTCATTCTATTCCTTCATGTGATCTCCAGACTTTAGCAAAATTTTGGGTGTTCTACCCTTTCTTACTTTCTGTTAGAATCTTATATACCTGGTGTCATGAGGAATACAATTTTGGTAAGGAATGGCCATGACAACGTTCAAAGGATTTAAAAAGGATTCTTATATTTAATGAAATGAGTTAAGAAAAGTGCAGTTATGAATAACTAAAAACAATTACTGAGCAGAGAGGCATACATGAGGTTATAAAAGTATTTATTTAGATAGTGCTATTAGTTTTAAGGAATACTTGAATATATATGTAGCTTTATATTCCCTATTCCCATGTACTTTGTAAAAAACAATTCTGTATCATTATGCCATTAAATACGTAAAGACATTGAGGAATAGAGTAGGTGACTTGTTTAAGGTCACACTGATTGAGTCGTATGTATGATAAAGTGCCAAGGATAACGAGAAGGAGCTGACTAAAATGGAGAACTAAAATGGGTGTTTGAGCAGTAGATACAATGCTAAATGATCACATCTAAAATCACTCACATATATCAAGGACAACCTATGCTCTATGGCTAAATCACAGAGTAGCTGTCAAAAACTTGTTTTCATTAGAAACTTGTTTTCATTAAAATCAAGATTGCAGACTATAATGCCTGTTACATCACAAGTGCTGAACTACTGGCGGCTTCACAACCCTAACATCTGTTTTCTAACATTCTATTCTAGAATATTCTAGAATATTCTATTCTATTCTATAATGGTTGGACTGGATGATCTCTTAGGTCTTTTCCAACCTTGGTGATTCTATGATTCTATGATTCTATTCAATTATTCCTTCTGACACACTTTTGCTTGCAGTCCACTCTTATGGCTGACACGATTGTGATGTTGGAAGTTGTATGGGAACTGTTGAGTCCCAGCCTGAACCACTGATTGAGCATGTGGGGAAAGGACCTGATCATCCCTGGGAACACAGGTGAAGGCAATTCACTTGTGAGACAGGAAAGGGTGGAGCCTGGCTGCACCTCTCTAAGACCTCATTTAAGGGCCAACAGCTGTTAGGGTAGGATTTCTTTCTGGAGATCTGCTGTTGGTGAAGCTTTCTCTACTAACACAGAATCTTCTGATGTGGGTGAGCAATCTTCTTCCTTTCCTTTATTGTGCTTTTCTTTTGTGCTAGGCTTTCTATTATCACGCATTTGTTGTAATGCCTTTCTCATTGTATGGGTCTGTTCAATTGCTATGGGAGTCTATTGTTAGAAATCTGCATAGCACAAAAAATGGCCATTTTTTACCTGAAATAAACATTTTTTTTTCCTCATGAGTAGAAAATATGCAAGATCTTTTTCTTCAACTGTTTTCTATTTTAGGATGCTTGTTATGTATCTCTATGCTTAACATAAGATAAATGTTAAGCTTCTTTCTCAAACAGAATAATAGCAAATTAAAAGGCTGTACTGCTATTATAGCTAGTGTTCAGTTACCTATGCAGTATGTCCTCACATATGGAGATCAAGTTATGTAACTACTTTAAAGGTGTTTGCTGGTGGAATATTTACTACAAATAAAAATCAAAATAACTGTCACAATCTTGGTGGAATTAAGTTGCATATGGCTCAGAACAAATTTCATGCAATTCATTCTCTATACCCAGAAAAAGACCTTGACAAATCATGCTATGATGTGCTGAAGTCCAGGGGTCAGCCTAATGGCAAACATCACCAGAAACAAAGCTACCTAACCATTTCTCCTCACTCACAGGAATAACCTTTTAAAAGGTAAGATCTGGGCTCAGGGATCAAATTTCCATAAACTTTGTTGAGAATAGAATTGAACCCTTAGGTCTACATTCATATCCCATTCATACCCATTAATTTTTACATAGTTTCTGCAGACTAACCTCCTTGACTTAAACAGGATAATCTGAGTAGCATAATAATCAAGATGAATAAAATGTTGGAATCTTACATTCAATATGTAATTCTGGAACACAGGTAACAAAATCTAGACTTAATATTAGGTATAACTTAACATATACCAAATACCTTTGCTTACATGTTTAGAGGCATAAGTAAGATTGCATGAATAGTAATTGCAATTCCCTTTTTTAATTTATTACAGTTGCCATTTTCAGGATCCAATGTAGGCTCTCTGCTTCTCTGTCTTCGTGCTTGTTTTTAATTGCATTGTTCTTCAAATTTTTCACAGCATCACTTATTTTCACATGGGGAATGAAATGAATGGGGAATGAAAGATAAGAGGTTCAACTTTTGACTGTGACTTCTGCATGTAACTCCTTTGGTTTTCGTTGGAGATACTGGCTTAAACAAATTGTCTTAGGCATAGCTTCTATGGATAGTTCTGCTTATGAAATATTGCGTCTACAATGATGAGAAGTCAAACTTCAAAAGAACAATGATAACTGCAGAAAAAAGGGTTCTGTTCAAACTTCTCTACATTTTTGCCACCTCATTATGACTACTTATTCATGAAAGTATCTGCCAATGAATTCTACATGTATCTTTTAAGGCTTTCTTCAGAGCATTTTATTCAGATAATGCAATATGCATTTCAGGTCGGATTTGATACATAAGACATAACCCTATGTGTCAATGTTTCTGAATAACCTCACGTTCTCTCCAGACAAGTTTTCACTGACACTTTCTTCGTAGCTTAAATATTTTTTTTTATGCATAATGATGGTAGCGTTGTTTTTTGGTTTCCTGGTAAAATTTGCCTTGTAAAGGCTTTTGTCTTGACTGCAATGTCCTTACACATGGAATCATAGGATGATTTGAGTTGGAAGGGACCTCTAAAGTTCATCTAGTCAAATATAAACAGTATAAGCACAGACAATATCTACATATTTAAGTGTGGGTAGGACATACTTGTGCTAGCTGATGTGTTCTACTGTTGATCCACTGGATTACATTTAGACTCTAACAAGTATTTGTAGTGCAGAATTTGTAATCAAGCAGAAGACTCTAGCTGTTATGCTGTTCTTTCCACATAGAAATGTTTCTTCATTTTCTTGTGAAAAAAATTACCTCAATTGCATCCATATCCAATTCTTTCTGCTTATTTTTTTTCCTGTGTTTTAAGTAGCTGCTACATACAATGAACCCATGTAAACCATAACAGTGCAAAGCCTCTCCTGACAAAGTTCTTCGCAGTTGGACATCAGAAATCCCTATTTTGAAGCAGACTTTTTTGGCTTGGCTCATCAAACTGTGAATAATGTCTTGCATAAACAATATTCTGTATGGAATCAGCATGGATATATTTACATATTTTGCTAAATGAAATGATTAAATCAGCCTTGTCTGCTGTTTTGTTACCTGGCCAGAGGACTGCACTGATGTCACAAGGGGATGGGCTGTGCCTGCTGCCAGAGGGATGAGGCCCTTGTTTTTTAGGGTAAAAGCAGAAGGTTTCCAGAGGCCTTAGAGAATGGAGTTGGGGAGCAGTTGTTTTCCTACTATGAGTAAATGAGCAGTGGAGAAAGCAGCTGGAGTTATTCAGAGCAGCCAACTGAAAGCACCAAGTTAAAGTATTATGGTTCGAAGATAGAACTTAAAAGTGCAAATGGAAATGAAAGCAGGAGAGGGCAATGGAGGAAGACTGAGCTGGAGATGAATGAAGTCCAGGTGTGAGCTGCTCACCTGAGGGGTTGTGGTGGGCCGTGCTGCCAAGGCATGGGACTGACATGATTAAAACCTGTCTCACGTTTCTCCTGCCCTCTCTGGATGGAAGCATTCATGTGCAGCAAACTTCCCTGCTTTGGTGATGCTCTTTTCCTTTGGTTTGGTTCTTTCAATACGTGTTACTTCATACCAGGAGTTCAGAGAGCTCGACTGAAGGAACGAGGTGGTGAAATGCTGTGCCCTTGTTTCTCAGGGCGCTTTCTCAGTGCTGCAGGGCCAGCTATGCTCACATTCCCGTTCCCCTCTCCAGCCAGTCAATTTGCCTAAGTCTTTCTCCTTCTCTGTGCTCTGAGCGACTACATCGCCTCATCGCCACCACTTCCCCTCATCTCTCAGCGCGAGGGCACCGCTGCAGCGCGCGGCTCCGCTCTCAGGGTCCCGTGCCGGGCGCTGAGGGAGGCGGGCGCAGGTGGTGCCCGGCTCGAGACCAACGGTCGCCGCGCTGCGGGAGTTCCCGCGCGGGTGCTGGGGGCGGGCGGCCCGGCCGCGCGTGGGTCCGCCAGCGATTCCCCTGATTGGCGCCCGCCGCCCGCAGGTTGCCGCCTCCGCTCCCCGCTGGGGCTTTTCTCCCCTCCTCCTGGAAGGGAAAAGTCCGTGTGCGCGCGTCTGCCGCCGGCCCCCACATAAAGGCACGGGAAACGGAGCCGGCCGCAGCCGCGGCGAAAGGCGACCGCGGCGAGCAGCCCGGGGAATTCCGGCGGCTCCGGGATCTCCCTCGTCCTTTGCTGGAAAAGTTTTGCTCGGAGAACGCGGCGCGGTTCTGTCAACCCAGGCTTCCCCCGGTGCTGTGCCCCCCCAACCCCCCCGGCCCGCTGCCGCTCGGGCGGAGCGCGGAGGGCTGAGGGACGGAGCCCGGCGGGATGGACGGGAGCCCGGCGCGGAGCTGAGCGGCGCTGGGAGCGAGGCGCGCTCGGCGATGGCCCGCAGGGAGGGCTGACCGGGCGGCTGCGGAGGCTCCCGGAGCCGCTCCCGGGACGTGGCCCCGTCTCCTCGGCATGGCGGGGGCCGCCGGCGGCGGAGGGCCGCGCTGCCCGCAGGCTGTCGGACTGCTGCTCGGAGCGCTGCTGTGCGGAGGTAAGCGGGAAGCGCAGCACCAGTTGATCGCGCTTGGGCTGCGCTGGTTCGCAGCTCCTCGGGATGGCCGCTTGTTTTCCCCGCAGCGGCGTTAAATCTTTCTCCTTCTCCCCCCCCCTCCCTCCGCCCCCGTGTCTCTTCTTTTCCTTTTCACATCCCTTCTGTGTTGTCTTGCTCCTTTCCCCCTCTCCCTTCGATCCTCTTATTTCTGCGCTCGTGTTTATATGAATGGGAGCGAACCTTGCGAGCTCGCATGACTGAAACGAGAAGCGGAAAGTTTCCTCGCTTTTCGCGGTGTTTACTTCGTTATTGCCTGGTTATAAAGGGCTTTTCTCTGTGAGAATGGTGTTCCCGTGTGGAACGCGGTGAACCTCTAAGGAGCACCGGGCTCAGTGATAGTGCTGAGATTATGGAACGTCACTCTTGGAATTTGGAGTTGTGCAGTAAGAGCTCCCGAGAATGGATAGAAGCAATTACCTGGAAGGAACGAGAAGATTGTTATCAGGATTACAGGGACAGCTGAGGAGCAGGTTTGTTTTAGCACAGAGGTCATTGGAATGATCTGATGCTTCGTCTTATCACTGAACTTCTGTGATCAGAGTCGCTTTGATGGAGGGAGATCTCTGAAGTGACCCAGGCATGTAAACTGTGTGAGATCCAAGCAGCGGCTTCCATGCAGAGCTGTAGGTTATTGCCATATCTCAGCACATCTTGTGATCTTGCTCTGGTCGCGTTAGTTGTGGACACGTTCTGCTTTTTTGGGGATGAAAACTTGCAAAGCTCTTTGCAATTCCAGCTGTTGTAGTCATCCCTAGCAATAGGAAAAGAAATCATTTTGCTTTTTATCCTCTTAATATTAGTGATGCTGTTTGACTGACATAAGAAGATTACTAATAAAAGGCTTTTCATTGTTTAGTTTGATCCAGTCCTGCTGACCTCTTACCGGGGCAGTTGATTGGAGAGGCACCATGGATGTGTACAGAAGCATCTTAAGAATGAAGCAAGGGCTGAACTGGTGGCAATATTTTTCCCATTCAGATTGGTGCAGAAAATAAAGTACTTGGCAGGAAATTGCACTGCCTCTTACTGCCAGTCATTTTAATATAGTACATTAAAACTAATGGACATCCTTGTGACTCAATGTGCCATGAAAGTGCAATGTGAAGTATGTAAATTATGGGACTTTGTTTTGAAAGCTGCGATCTGGAGGTGAGAATTGTATTAGCCTGTGTTCACTTTCAGAGTCTGCAGGAGATTAAGAATTTTAAGGAGTGCCTGGCACCTTTCTAGGGCACCATATCTCTTCTGCCATGCAGCTTTTACAGTTACAAATGCGTCTTCTCCAGTCAGCATTTGCATTAGATTTAATAGAATTGGGCACTGATGTATGGACGCTTTCTTGTAAAAATATTTTCAGTTAGAGAAATATGTAGGTGCTGCTTCGAAAGGGTGGCAGAAAGTGCTACAGTGAGAGGTTATAAACAACCCAACCTCATTAAGCCATTTCTCTTTGCTGGAGCCTGGGTCAGCATTTACTCAGCCGTGCTGTAAAAAATAGTCAGTATTGGTGCCACAGCCAGCCACTAACAGCAGCTGCTGCTGGGGTTTGCTGGGCTGCGTTCTTTGAGAATAAAAGAGAAAATATTATTAATTCAGGGAGGGAAAGCAGAGGTTCTGAGCAGAGAATTTGCCTTTCTGCATTGCTGGGCACGGTGCTGTTGAGAAAAGAGCTGGTTAATTAAACTTATTAAATAAGGTGTTTGTATGGTTTCCTTGTGAGGCCCTAACAAGCGTTTCATTTGCGGTCCCCTTGTGTATTTGCACTCTTTTTGTTGGTGTGTCAGGATAGCGATTGTTCTTGAGAGCCAAAGTCCAAGTAAATGAAAGTCACTTTATAGCTCGTAAGCAGAAACGTTTGTGAATGTGCTGAGAAACTTACTATTATAGACAAGTTGTCATTTGCTATTTAAAGAGCTATATTTACTTCTCTGAACTCATTAACATCTCCTATCAGGCCTGAATTTCTAAGAAAATTCTCCTGAAATGTTGCCTTAGGCCTCAGCATGTCATTATGCTGTGGTTATTATCAAGCTAATAATGTTAATTCATTCAATCTCAAGAAAGAAGCTTGGCATTTCATTTAAGCCATGCCTCTAGTTAGACCAGGATGTATAAAAAGTCAGTGTGCAAAAGTGCTCTTGCATATAGGTGCGTGCACGTGCTTTACATACCAATTATTGGGTGCTGTTCCCTAGGTGGAGAGTATGTGTATGAAATCATATTTACATAAGCAAATCCTAAGTGTATATATTCCTTTCAGGAAATGGCCTCTTTTCAGCAAAGTGCTAATGCATGTGCTTAAGCCTCTTCGTAGTCAGTAGGAAGAATTCATGGGTTCAAGGTTAGATATTTTTAATTCTTTTCTTGAATCTGAGCACAAATGAAGTGAAGGCAAGCGTATGAACCTATTTCATTGTACAATGCATAGGGAAGCAGAATATATGTACTCTGCTTCATCTTATCTCTGAACTAAAACAGAATAATAGCAATCAGAAGCGAAGAATCCTAAGTAACACCTAAACATGAGTTTAAGGATGTACAGCTGGAGGATTGATTCGTTTGCTGAGAAGCGTGTGTGTATGTAGATACATGGAAGAAAGCACTGAACATGAGCAAGTGTTACATTTGCGTGGTGTTACCAGAGTTCTAGGTATTCAGGTAGACTTCTTGCAAAATGCAAGCACAGTTATGCATCCAGAGGCTGGTATATTACCTGCTTTTGTTCTGCTATTTTTTAAATCCAAAATGATGTGATAAATGGAACTTTCATTTGTATGTAATCAATTGATAAACAGCAGAGCATTAATCTTTCATAAATTTCTAAGTATTATTAAGCATCACCAAGTTATACTCACTGAGATTTAAAGATGCAGATTTTATTGAGAGTTGAGATTTAGTTCTGCATTTTTTACCTCTACTGGTGAAAAAGTACATCAGCACCACTGAAAAGTTGTCCTTTAATGAACAGCTAGAAACTGTAAGTAATGGTATATTTGCCAGAAGTATTGGCATACAGACTTCCCTTGCTAGTGTTTGCAGACTAAGGCTCCTCTACAGTAAGTGTCTCAGAGCTGTCGGTCGTAGCTGTGGTTAGAGTTGTCTTTTTGAAGGCAACTAGTCTAGAGACAGGTAAGTGAACTAAAGTTCAAAATCTCGAGATTTTAATCAGATGCTGCCTCTACAGTCAGGAACACCACTGTCTTCCTGTCTGAGATTTTATCAGTAGTGTCCTTGTTTCTCTTGTTCGCTGTGATCATCTGTTGGTTAGTTGGTCTGCTAGCTTTTGATCTTTCCTTGGCCATTTTGTCCAGTAGGTTCTTTTCAGTTCTTTTTAATATCTGAATTCTATAGTAATACAAATACGGGTAGTATCCTATAATGCTATAGGAAAATCGAATGTCAACTTCAGGTGTTTGAAATTTGAGTGCTCTGTCCTTCCCAGTGGTGTGCAGTAACTTACTGGCCTTTGTCTCGGTCAAACTCTTGTCCTGACTTGCTCTTGCGGGCCTGAGTCCTTTCTATTTTATTCAGCCTCCCTTACAGACTCAGTACCCTGGCAAAACAGTTTCACAGTGTTCAGCTCTTCAAGCAGTTGTACTGTTTTGTGTTCTGTGGACTGGCTCAGGCTCTAGTGACAGATGTGACCCCTTTGAAATCAGGACGGACAAATGGTGCATTGAAAGTTCATAGCTTCTGCAGTCTCCTCACTTAGAGGTATCTGGCAAAAGCTTTTAGATGTATCTAGCTTTGAAAATAATTTTACTCAAGTACTGCCTGTGTCTGTTTTAGTTAGTAAATGGAAATACTCCCTCTTTGTCTATTTGTTCACATTTTTTTGGGTCAGTACACAGCCTCAGGTCACCATTTTTCTTTTCAACTCTAGTGAAATGACCCAGCGCATCCACTCTTCTATTTTCTTTGCTGTTCTAACGCGTATTAATCTGTTGAGCTTGAATTCCATAAACAAAGTGTCAGCCCCATCAGTAAAATTACAGGCATCTTTGCACCACTGGTCAATTAGCTGAGCTTTTCTTTAGGGAAGTACATTTTGACTAAGTAGTCCCTTGCCACTACACTTAAGAAATGTGCTAATGTTGTACTATTGCACCACTGATCTTGGGTCAGTAACTTTGTGCTTGGAGACAGCCTTTTCTGGCACTTTTGCTTGAATAACACAGATCATACTAATCATAGTTCCGCTGTCATTATCAAAAGCATTCTTTTACAGCTGCAGTTTCAGCAGCTTGACAGATGTAAACAGCTAGACATGGCTCCTTAAGTGGACACTTTATTATATGCTGCAGTAAGAATTTAATCGGATTTTACCATCAGTTAGTGCTACAAGTGCCATGTATAAAGTCAAGCACTTTGTTTGTTGTTTCTTCTCAGATAACGTTTTCAACTTTCTTCTACAATTTTTATTAAACATGCAGTTTTGTAGAAGAACAGTAATATTTTGTAGTAGTACCAGAGTACTACTTTATCCATTGGTTTCTGTTGCTACCAGAATTAGCGTTTCAGTGCTTTACATCCTATGTTCCTCTCTAAGACTGGGAAACACAAACTTGCTGCAAAGGGAGTGAGAATTGTTCCGTGAATTGCCCTCTTCAGTAATTTGAAGCAAATTCTAAGTCACAAAACAGTGGTTAGAAACTTGGCATTTATAGGGAAACTTCAGCATTAAATAAACATCTAAAAGCCAGGGGAGAGCTTGCTGATTTTTTGAACAAATCCTTACTGGTCCCTCGAGCACATGTGGAAGTTGGCTTCTCTGTACATGCAGAGGAAGCCTTAAGTAAATAAAAGGTAAGCTGATACCCTGTGATACCGGTGCAGCAGAGGGGCTGCTCCACTCGATTCTGCTCTTCAGCTGCAACACAGAATCATAGAGGACAGATATAGAAGTGCATCTACCACAGTACTTCTAATGTATTACTTATGTAATTGCTGCCTTTTTCCACTTGATAAGTGCTTTTCAACTGAACTGTTCTTTCTTCAAAAGTATTTTAAAAACTGATACAATCGCAAAACAAAAAGGGGGAGAGAGTTTTAAGTCATTTCTTTTTTTATTGCTTATTTATTGCATCTAAATTCAATAACTTTTTCATTAAGGAAACTGTTTCAGAAAACAATCATTTGGACTTTTTGTAAATGTATTCAGATATGAACTTAGAATAGCATGGATACTCTACAAAGCACATCATTAGTGCTTTTCTATAGTGTTGTTCTGATATTGCAAAAATGAATTGCCTCAGTATGACTTGTGTGAAAAGATTAATCATTACAAATGTCTATTGAAAAGCATTTTAATTTTACATAACAATTTAACTTTTACTTCCATTCTCAATGGCAAGAAAAGCTTCAACATTAGCTTCTGTCCTTGTGAAATTCCGTTTTCCAACCAGTTGCACTGCCTGAGCATCAGTATCTCACTGGCTTGAGCCAGTGTAAATTGTTTCTGCCCTCTTCCAAACCGAACAACCATCTGACATGCCTGATTCCTCTGAGAGCTGCTTCAGGGAGATAAAACACACAAAAAATGTGTTGCTGATTGTTGTTGGTTTGTTTTTTGTTTTTTAATTTTGCATCACCGTGGGATCAACAGACTGCTTGTATAAGGAAAAAAAAAAAGGATGGACTCAAGTTGGGGAGAGACTGCTTAAGTGATTGTGGTACTGCAGCCTAACACTTAGAGCAGTATGGCTTTAATTTGTACATGTGACACCATAGTAAAAGAAGAGATTGTTATGGGAACTGCTTACGTTATATATCCAATGCAGGATATTAAACACTAAGAGGTTAGAGAATGAAAGGCACTTGGTGAACCACGCCACGTTAATTTTTTGTGTTGGGTGCTTTTCTCCTATTGTTGGTCCTGTACAAATAATAGTAATGGTTGCATTGATGTAGCGCCTTATTTTTAACTAAAAGAAAAAAGTCAAAGCCAACAAAAAAAAACCAACAATGAATTAAAAACACTGCAATGCAATTAAAAAGCCTGTACTGTTATTGCAAACAGGACTGGTAGAATTGCTTATTAGAATCAACATTAAGAGTTAGGTTTTAGTTTAAGTTCTCTCTCCATTAACACCAAGCATCTGCCTCAGATTGAGTAATTTATTTATTATTTTTTTTTCCAAAACTTCAGCCAAGAGTTCAGTGGTTTACAAGAACAAAGCTATGTGTGTGTGGGGGGAAGGAGAGGAGGGAAGCATGGATTTTCTTTTGTTTAAAAATAGTTACTCTTACTTGAGAAGTGCTGATACCCTTATGGAACTTGAGATCTGAAGAAAGTCTGTGGTTGATTTGGTGGGATGTCAAGTCAGAAATGTTACAAACAATGTTTGCTTGTGACAAGGAAGGACTTGATGAATCCTTACAGTTAATGCTATGTAAATTGTTATGCTCTAGGCATATTCTGTGACAGAGCCCTTCTTTCCTTGTGATTGCATATTCTGAGCTGCAGAAGTTTGATCTGGGCAAAGTGTAAGAGGCATGGGTAGGGACACTGTCTATCTTTGTGCTCTCAAAGTGCTCCATCCCCTTCCCTAGCTGCAGGGGTGGTTTCTGGAAAATGAAATTGCATCAGTGGATTAAAGGAAGGACAAAAACTAGAGAGCAAGATGTGGAGTGAAGTGAGCAAAATAACAATGAAAAAGGAAACTGTGGTCTGAAAGCCAGCAAGGGCAAGGTCTGGGAATGGGTAGAAGAAGGTCAGGCTTTATGTGTAAGGAGGAGACTAGAAATGTAGGGAAGGGTCTGCCTGGAGGTGGTGTGGAAGAGGAGGTTAGGGTGAGGGTTTGCCAAAAGATAGGAATCTTGGGGAAATAGCACTGAGGTCTGTGTCAAGGTCATGTCTTGGGACTGAGACTAAGACTGGAATAAGAAATGTGTAGGGGAGCACATTTGGGTTTAGATCAGTTTCTGATAGAAAGAGGGACTAAGGCCTGAGCAGGTTGGATCTAGAAGTACACAGCCGCTAGGATATGTTTTTTTGTCAAAGTCTGGAATGTAAAGTGGTCCTGTAGCAAAGGACTGTGAAGTGAAGTACATGGTGATGAAACCATTACACGAATTAGGAGCAGGTCTGCTGTGATGTCTCCCTGCCCCAAGGCCCTCTGTAATCAGATAGAACCTTCCTGTTGACATGAATGGCTATGGATTCAGGCCCAGCTGCTTTCCATTTTAATTCATGATTTTAATTCTTGTAGTCTGCAACTGAATTGTTCGGTGTACCACGACTGTGGGACCTGTGTTGGAATGATGACACTGCCATGATGTAACTGGGCTGTTACAGTGCTTTTCTTATATGCTCTCATCTTCAGTGAATTTTCAGTCAGTGGTGTGTATGTGCCAGTGGAGAATCTAATTATGCATTATCCATCTTAAATCTTTTAAATCTCACTTATTTTTGCAAGAGCTGAACTTGTCAATGCTTGCGCTTCTGCATTTTCAATGATGAGTTTAATATAGGATTTCTTCTGTGTATGCTCTGCTCTTCTAATGGATACCCTGATATTTGATATTGTTTCACTGCTCCTGATGTGCAGTGGTGGACGGATTGGACTGAGAAGATGTTTTTCTTTGTGTAATTTGGGATTTGCAAATGAATCATGCAAAGTATGGAAAACGTGAGTGGAAAAGGCTGCACATTTTCTGAAGACAGCATCTGTGCCATGAATTGCTTGCTTGAAGAATTTGTACGTGAGGTGCTTTGGCAGCACACATGCCTAACATAATTGTAAAGCCTGTGCCTCTCGTAAAAGCTGATGTGACATTACATGAGTTGGATTATTCTTGACTGGTCTCTTGTGATTGTCCTGGTATGTCTTGAGATTTGAATATACACAATAATGACAAACCTTACTGTTTTAAAACAAGTGTTCAATTTAGAAGAGTGACTCTAATAGTTGTTTTCGTCTTTGATGGTTTCAAAAAAGACTGTCCTATGTTAGAAATACTATTGAATTTCTAGTGCTTTTAAATGCCTTCATGATTCTGTTGTTCGTAATCATCCTGTCAATAACTTCAGAAAGAAATTATTAAAAGAATTCATAAATTAAGGTTCTTCCTATATACTCTTGTTCTTCTGTCTGCAAAGGGAAGATAAAGATATATATCTTTCTTAGTGGGAATAGCAAGAAATAGTAAGCAGGGTTCCCAGGTTTCTTTCATTCTTCCTCCAGCTGTGTGTGTGTGATTGCTTAGGTAACTTCTCTGATTTCATTTGCTCATCTGTTAAATGGCAATTACTGTAGCATTTATTATCTGATTGTCTTTCTGTTATTCATAATATGAATGAAAAAAGAATTAGGAGGGGGTAAAATTGCAAGTCCTTTTTACAAGATTTGTAACTGGTTACAAAGCAATATGAATTATTACTCTTTTTTTTTTTTCTTTTTAACCAAACATAGCCTCCCTGATATGAGATCAGCACCACCTGATGGTACTCAGTAATTCACTAGATAAGTTCATTACTGATATGTTTAGATTGAATCTGTAAGCTAATGTATCAGCAAAATGGTATAGTGAATTTTTCCAACTCTGTGTGAAACAGTGGAAGGTGTATGTTGTTTTCTTTTCATCTGGAGCATCATGAGCAGTTTGTGGATGAAAGTAGAGTGCTGGTCTGGAAAGATGTGTAATGCAATGTCAATCTGGAAAGTCTTACTTCATTACTTTATGTACCATTATTCAATGAATCACAGATTCATGATGTTTCCGTGGCTATTTAACAGATTGGAGTTGGATATCACTGTGTTTCAGGCTCAAAGCTTTACCGTTCCTCAAAGCTTCAGGCTTCCATTGAACTTTAGTCGTGGTTTTGAAAATTCATTTAGAATTAAATTAGCTGTAGCAACAGAACTGTGACACTTTAATAGGAATCATCAGATGACATTTAAACATGATCATGTAGTGCTGCAATGTCAAAACTGGTTTGGGGTAAAAATCGTGCCTTCAGGCAGTGTTGTTCAAGAGGGTCACGAAATGCAAACAGTTTATCTGAAGATTACTTATATTGGTTTGTTTTTGTGTTTACCAGGAGGAGGACCCACATTTGTCAGTTGAACATGAAGTTCAGAATGTCTGTAGGATTTTGGATCCTGACCTAGACCCTGAAAAGGATCTCATCTTTGTATGGTGAATCAAACTAACAGTGGTCCAAATGCACTTATAGTTTAGGAGTGGTCCAAATACTTATATTTTAGGAATATTCTGATCTTTTTTTGTACTACGTGTCTCTTGTGCATGATCTTTGTTTATCATTTAATAAGATTATGTCACATTGAAGCCTTAGACCACAATGCACTCATGACTTTTTGTAATTTTGGACTTTTCTGAAATTAAAAATTGTGTTTTAGAATCTGTACATGAAATAACTACAGAGACACTGGCATAAGTTGTTAGCTCATCAAATCCCAGTTCCTTTTTAATTAAGGAAATTCTGCACCATGGGCACTTGGTCAAGTTAAAATTTATCTTCTTATTTCAGTAGGAGCCTTGCCATTCATCAAGATTTCAGCCCACATACGTATTAGTCTGTATGTATCTAACAATTCATGGATGCTTGGTAAAGTATCTTTGTTCTACCTAATTTTACCATGTATATGGTATGAAAAGATATGAAAAGAAACATATTGGATGAAGAGGACACTTCTAGTGCTGTTCATGGGCAAAGAGCAGTTTTGTGTGAATCCTTTTCCAGCATTTACATATATTCATTTGCTGGAAGAGAGAAGCTAGTTCAAGATGCCAGATCTAATTTGGCACTGCTAGGCACTGTCAGAGTTGAATTGACTTTGGATGTCTTTTTATGTTAATTAGTCTGTTTGTAAGTGGTAGATGCTGTTTGAAAAATACTGTTTTGACATCCTCTGTTGGAGAACGTTTAAAACAATTCCTTGGAGTCTGTTCAAATTTTCCAGAAAATGTTTAATCAAAATAACATGATTGTTACAAGCAATGGAGTTTAAATAACTTATGCTTTTGTATTTCTTTGGGGTGAAAACTATGATAAAATACAACTAGAGCTCTATTATTCCATCCCTCATCTTGCTATAGCACTGCATGGGGATTCAGGAGGCACAGAGAGAGGATCTGACATTTTGGTGGAAGTTCTGGCAACATAGTTTTTATCTCTGACTTTATCTCCTAACAGATCATTTCACCCCTTCTGTCTTCATCTCACTTTTGATACTCCTGGATGTTAGTATTCTTTACGACCTGGAATAGCTGTCTGATACAAAAGAGAGATGGTAGTAAGGAAGGGCAATATTTTCATTGGTAGTCTAAAGAATTAGAATATCTTAGTTCTTCATGTTGTTTGACTGTTAAAACGCACTTCAGTTTGGAGTATCAATATTGATGTGCTGATTACTGGCAGAAGTGATCTAGATAATAATGTGTGCTACTCACGTGTGTGATTCATCGAACCAAACGCGAATGTCTGCTTTAAAGTGACTTGTTTTGTGGGCTTCAGTTGAAGGTGTTGTCTGTACCTTTCCTACAATAGGATCACCAACTCATCTACATATGAATGCTGATGTTATAACACTGTAAGTATAGGTGAGATTAACTGAACTCATAGAGAATTCTCTGAGGAGATGGACACACCTGCAACCTTTAAGTGGTCACACTCCTTAAAAATTGTTTCGGTTTGAGCTCTAGCTTAGGTTTATAGGCCACTGGAGTACTCTGTTCCCTCACCCATAGGTGAGTAAAAACTGTTTCCAGAGGGTTATTCAAATGATATGTTGTTTTGACTCCAAAGTACAACCAAATCAACCATGAGTATTTCTTTATGCTGAGTGCTAGAGGTCCTAGCTGAAAAGATCAGTTCTGTAACCTTTTCTCTACTTATTATGGATTTGGTTACTCAAAACTGTAAATCCAACACATACTATCTGTAGTAGAAATGCTGAGTGATGGAGCACCTGGTGGGAAGGCAGGGCCAACCCAGGGGAGCTCAGGTGGAGGCAATGTACCTGAGTGACCAGAAGGCTGGAGCCAGGATCCAGCCCTTCCCAGACCTCATTTAAGGTTTGGCAGTAGAGGCGAGGGGATCTTTTGCTGGAGGTCCCTGCATGCCTGTGGCTTTCTGAAGGTGAGTAGTAATTTTCCTTTTTTTCTGCATCTGCTGTATTTGGGTTTGTTCTTATTTGCTGTAGCTAGGGACTTTGTCACCATGCTGTTACTGCTGTACTTTTCAGTTGTGGGTTGCTATTCTCTGGTTGTATTCATTTCTGACGGTTTTTGAAGACACATCTTTGGGTTTTTATTGAGATTTAAGTTCTATGCTAGCATGCTATAAATATAATTAACACTAATATTTGAGTTCATTCTGAATATATTTTTTTGTTCCCTGTCTCCCTCCCCAGCATTTATAACTTTCAACTGAAAATGAAATCAAACAGTGTAAGTTTTAGAGAAACTGTTTTCAAGAAACAGAAAATGTGAACCACATGGAGTACTCAGAATGTGAAGACTTCGTTTAAGAAGTCTTTTTTTCATTGGAAAAACTAACTCTAGTAGGTTTACTAAGCAGTATTTCAAAGCAGTTTGAGATGAAAAGTTTGTGGTGTAATTCATTGCATATGTGATAATTCCTACTGGATCAGTTTTATATCAAAGACAGGGGAGTAAATTTCTTTTTGTGGAGGGCTTGAGTGGGTATTTTAAGGAACAAATTTACTTGCAGTTGTTTTCTGAGTGGCAGATATCTGCATGTCAGAACATCAGATATAGATTAATTGGTCAGCTCCATACAGTATAATACCCTTTTAAAGTGGGACTTTCTCAAGCTGTAGCACTTTTAACTGAAGTTTTCTAAGCTGCATATTTTCTCACTGATTTGAGAAAGTTTTTTGTTAAGTGGTTCAGTTGTTTCCAAGAACAAATCCAGCTAAAAATTGAGTTCTAGCCAGCAAGAATCATTTCTCTGAGTAGTACTATTTGGGTTAAATCCTGCAATTTTCACTGTTAGAGGCAGAGATAAATGGTGTTTTCCTTAATCTCTTTCTGAAATGGTGATGAATAAAAATGACTGCTAGTGTTCATACATAAGTAAGATTCGTGACTGCAGATAATACCTGCAAGCGTGTCACAGCGCTATTAAAAAAAAAGAACCAACACAAAACTGGGATAAAAATGCTTTTGAAACCATGTAACTTTTGGGCAACTTCCATGAGAATTCTATTCTAAGTTGCCAGAGCTTTGAGCCTGCAAATTGAGTTTACTCTATTTTTAATATAAAATCAAGAGGTTGACAGCTATGTTGCTATGTGATTCTTGTCTTTGTGAAACACGCAATCTCAGATAAGATGTTTCCCTTTAACTGTTATAAGCCATGATGGGACCAATTTTTAGGGCAAAAACTGAAGCTTCAGAAGCATCCTCCTGTGCTCTCGGAATGTCTCATTCCTTTGCTCATTTCTATGCTGAGCAAGGGTGGAAGCATCTCAGTGGATGAAAGGGGTTAAGGAACAGGTGGTTGTTTATGGCTCTGCTGTCTCATTCCGTGCACAGGATGGATAGTTTTCTGGGGGGAAAAATAACTTTGTTGTTGTTCTGAATGAGGTTATTGTCTGTGGACTTCTGCTTCATTAGTTACAGAATCTGGAAGGTGCATGGATGTAATGGGCTCAGCACGACTCTTTCTGAATCTATACAGAGAATTTTCATCTTTTTTTTCCTCGCTTGGTGTTGGTGACAGCATCCTGGAATGTATTTTCAGTAGCCCGTGGAAGACCATGTGACTGCCCTTGTGAGCCAAATGCAAACTGCAGAAGAAAGATAGAGGATATATGATTCTGAACATGTTATGTTATAGCTCAAAAACTTCCCTAGGCATTCAGGGCTCTGCTTTCTGAATCCCTACCTTATTTTTACTTTCTGTATCCATACACGCTGGATAGGTTTGCAGGTTAGCTTAGAAGAATGACTGAAGAAAGATAATGTTGGTTAGAACAGCTCAGTAACATTGTGGAGAATTATTTTCTATTCTTGTTCCTGCCATGGAGTTGATGTGATACTTTAAAGAAAGCAGATTTTCATGCCATAATTTTACGTTTTTTAGATCTGTCCTTAGAGTAAGCAAGAGATTTGCTCTGAGTTAACACTAATACTTTGAGAAATGAGGCTATAGGTTTGCTAAATAAGGAGTTTATATTAGCAGATACTTCTGAGTTAAGTTACTAATTTAGCTGTGGTGCAGTTAAAATTACAGAAAATGCTGTCCTAGGGAAGTGTTGTGCAAGTAAATGAGTTAATATTTTTGAAATGCTCTGTGGGATGCCATGAAAAGCAACACAAAATGACACTGGGGTAGTAATAGTTCAGTGCAACACTTAAATATTGTCTTGGATTAGTACATAAGGTTATACGTAATGATAAAGAAATGGTGAGCTGCTGTCTATTCTTCCAGCCTTAGATCTTATTTGGAAGCATGAATGTCATTAAAGGCTGTATCTGAATGCATATGTATGTGGGCATGAATTAAGTTAAGTCTGGATTTCCTTATTACTTTTTTTAGTGCTTTACTTGGCAGATGTAACATTCTTTTTTTCTTTTTGTGAAGAAACCTTCTGGCTCATTGTAGGCTATTCCTGCTGCTTTTTAATATCCTTTGAGATTGATTCATGAAGTGCCAACATCTTGAACTGTGGAAAAAGAGAAAGACTTTAAAGATGCTGAATACATGGGAATGGATTTGAACTCGGACTCTTTCAGTGCCACTTTAATCTGAAAGAGGCATCTTGTGATTCAAAGAACTTTAGCTGCTAAGTAAGGCCATTAACTCCATCAGTTCTATTTTGAGAAATACTCAGCATTAATTATCAAAGAGTGTAAAGAGTGTTTAGATCTGGTTTATTGGAATATTTTAGGAAACGACGTATTTCTTGGTTAACTTTTCAGTATGTCAGTATGTGAAAACTACTTAGAAGAAAAAATTGTCCAAATAGGTAGATGAATGTCACTAACACAAAAGCATTCTTGAATCCAAGTGACTTGATTTTAGGGTAGGTAAATGTATGTTTATGTTTCACTAGCTTGATAGCTCATTGCAGAGAATGATATCATAAAGAAACAAAAGCTCCAGTGAGCTGACTGAAAGGGAGACTTTTCACCTTTGAAGGTGATGATATCCTTTGGAAGGTCGCAGATGCTCCATTAATTTGCTGTTTTCCCAGAAGAGGGAAGAATTAAATGTTTAGAGAGCAAATCAGAAGTGTCTTTTTAAGGAACCAGAAGTCCATTTGATGGTTATAGAGTTCCTGAATGCTTTCTGAAGTGCCTATCTTCGCCCTATGTGATTATATTTTCTTCTGTTTACTTGCTCTTTACCAGCTAAATTCAGTACAGAAGATTCCTTAGCTGGTAAGCCAGAATTTTATCCTAGTATATTTCTGGTAAGAGGGCTATCTTGAAAGTAAAATGCTTTGTGCTCTCTTTTGTTTTCAGTGTTACCAAAGACCTGTTATTTGTAGCTCAGATGGATAATTTCTGGAAACCTGTTGAGTTTCCTTAGGCTCATTTTCTCACTTTTTTCCTTATGTCATCTATTAAAAAAAAATAATTCTGAAGGAAATGTGGCATTCAAATAACTGTAACTGAGAACAGAAGTCTTTATTTAGACAGTTCAGCAATGCTGTCTGTGTTACAGAACCACAAGCTTTTCTTACTTACTACTTTGAGCAGTATTGACCTGGAGGATTTCTCATAAGTTCAGTGGGGTTGGAAGCATCATGGTCTATTATGAAACCTAGACTGAAATGCAGAGTTTTAATACAGGTGAATCCAGAAGCTCTGCTTCGTTCAAGTCTGGACTTGAATGGAGCACATTGGGCTGTCTGTTCTGTACATAGAACAGCTCAGTGTATCACCAAAACAACATCAGACAGTTTAACTTGCTGCTATTCCTACTCAAGCTGCTCACATCCAGATTATATGTAGACACATCTGCAATTATCCTTGCATCTTGCCAATCCTTGGACCCGTCCTCAAGAGCTGTGTAGACACAGGCGTTGTGTCTCGTACCTGTGACAGCAAGTCCATCATTTCCATGCAGTGTGTACCAGGCGCAGATTTGGGCTTTGGCCAGAACAAAGTTTATTGCCTCTTGTTTTATACTTTGCTTGTTTTTCAAGCGTGGCCATTATATTGGCCAAGTACCCATAATAAATTATTTTTATGTATCTAATTCATTCTCAATGAAACGCACCAATCCATTAAGGATTCTGCACTAAAAACTGTAGCTCGTTATTTGTTCTTGTGGTGTATGACATCAGTAGAATGCCACAAGTTAATTACATTCTTAATTACAGCTTTGTATTGAATTAGGGACCTATTATACATAGAATAATTGAAAACCTGCTGAGATCATGTCTGGTAATATCTAATTGTATCCCATGATTTTTTTTTTCCCCCCTAAACTTTAAATAAATACTGGTATTTCATTTAGCATGGTTTTAATTAATTGACAAGAGAAATGTAATTAGAGCTGAGGCAACAGACCAACTGTATTAAAATAATCACTCCCAAATTAATCACATTTTGGGGAACAATTAAGTTTCCAGAGCAGAAGCTGTTCTGTTGCATTTCTGGAAAACCTTGGGCAGACACAGCTGAAGAAAGCATTTGCTGCTCATAGAGGAGGAGAAAGAACTCAATGTTCAGAGGTATTCAGAGTGCTCTTTCAACCTAAAGAAAGTCGATATCCTTGTAGCTTCAGGCATCAGTGACCTAAGAATAGCACAGGAAGAGAACTGGAATCCCATAATTTTCCTGGGTGTTCAGAGGGGCAGGATGTGACTGTACAGCACCAGTAACACAAGAGACTACTGATGGCCTGAAGAGCTGAGATGTTATCCCAGCTTTTCTTGGCTCCAGTAGAATTACTAGCTAGCTGCCAGGAGCAGAAGAGTTTCACCTCAGCATCAGTGAATGCATGTTATGCCTTGGGCTCCTTGAACTTCCTGTCCATGCTTTCCAATGTGCACCTGCCTGGTTGTGGCAGTATTCTGGAGGCTGCTTTGCCATCTACCATCCTGAGTGCTCTATTGCAGGTAACAGGAAAATGTTTTGTTTCGTCTTTTCCTTCTCTCTGAATATGTTTATCTGCTCCTACCACTGATATCAAGAGCGAGTAGTTAGCTGAATTAGGCAGGATCTAGAAGTGAAGATGTTTATCAATAAAATCTTCTCTGATCTTAGGCAGAACTGCATTTTAAAGGAGTTATTTGATGATGTGCTTTTGAATAATATTTTTAATGACCATTTCTGAGGCTGAAATGCAAGCAGGAGGTTTGGATATGTCCCTATCTCATTTTCCTTTTATATAAGACTTGAAAGTTGCTCTTGGAAATGATTATTTTATATGCAATATATGTTACGTATAAAAGCTGTTTATTTAAACTGTAATAAAGCTTTAATTCCAGGATGGAGAGTATCTTTTTTTTTTTCCAGAAAGATTCATTTATTTCAGGAAATAGTTATGTTTCCTTTTTGTAGCCTTAGTTATAAAATATAATGTTTTTTCTAGTTGATATCTTCAAAAATTTTGTTAGCATATTTAAGCCTATCTATATATAACTATGCATATGCTTTGTTTATAAATGAAGAGCATATGCAAGGATAAAAATGATGCACAAGAGCAGGTTTGAGATCTCACTGTGCCTGGACACAAGCAGAAACGCTAAGTACATCAACTGCAAACTGGCTGGCAGCCATAGCACATAGAATGAAGGGAATGTTTGCCTAAAAGACTAGATTGTGTCAGGCATGACTAAGCAGGAATTCTAGCTAAAATGTGTTAGCACATTGAATGCTTAGAGGAAAATAAGAACGTTTGTGGTCTTATCTTTGTTCACTGGAGATGAGATTTGATATTTTTTAATATAAAAATCAGGGAAGGGAAAAACCAACAGTGCAAAGTTCATTTCCTTAAAGAAAGCTGTACAGGTGACTGAATATTTTCTGTGTCTCTGTTTGTTTCTTCTGGAATACGCACCTTTTCTAATATCCTTGTAGCTCATCAAGCACTGGACTAGCAGCAATTAAAACTTTAATTATGCCCATGCACTGAACTGACCCATTGAGAGAAAGGGTGAGACTGCATGAAGGGGAGAACACTTCAAGAGAGTAAAGTGATGAAAGACAGCAGTAGCCAGGGCTTATGTTTTATTTATTTATCATATTTTGTTATTGTTTACTCTTGAGGATAAGAGCTGTTCTTATGCACGTATGTTGCAGGATCTGCTTTCTTCTGAATTTCTAGGCATGTGGAAAGGGACAGCAGAGTCATAACTTCTTGGAATAAGTTATCTAATAGGTCAAATAGCAAAGAACTAACAGCAGTAAAAATTTTCTCCCTTTAGGTCCTTTCATAGGACCTTTGTTTACAATGATATTATTTAACTAATAAGATATTAAGATATTATTTAACCTCTTTTTTTTTTTTTTTTTTTTTTTTCCCCAGTGAATGAGAAGAATTTGTGGGGAAGCATGTGATTTGTACTTCTTTTTTGACATTAAAAATACTTTCTTTCAGGAGGAGGTCTGTAGTAGTTGAATTGTGCTCGCGCTAGGTAGATGAGAACCACTTGCTATAAGGTTTCTGAAACATTGATCCTTTTAATTATAAATGTGGAGAGTATGCTGCTGACGTACATTTTCCTGTTTGATTATTAGTTTTCTGTTATGGACTGTCATGTTCTTTCCTCAGTACTTCTCTTATATTAACCTGACTGGATATGTGTTCACACTGGTGAATGGATAACTGTATTCATGTTTATGTAATTTGGATAGACTTAGCATGTGAAAGACTACGACCTGCCAAGGTTCTGGAAACATCTAGAATGCAGAAAAGAGGGATGCTGAAGGCTCACAAACTATGTGGGTCACTTTGAAAGTAATGCCTCCTATGTATTTCCATCAAAACCACAACAGAGCACAGTAACATTGTTTGATAGAGCAAGTTCTCAGCTGCAAAACACTATTTTCAACATAATTTCCACCATGGAGGGATTCAATTCCATACCTTTGTTTCATGTACACTTCCATGTCAGATGCTATTCTGTCAGACTGCCTCTCTGCTGCCATCTGTCACATGGCAACAAAATGTAATGGAATACTGACAGGAAGATTCAACCTCTGCTGCCATCCCATCAACGTCCATCTCTGATGTTATGGGCCAACATAATAACATAGAAGGCATGTGCTTTCAGAGCAACCCTTATAGACCATGGGTCTTCATTTCCCATGTTTCTGGTAATATGGGAAAAAAAGATTAAACAATGAAGCAGACATGAAATACTGTTGGTTAAAATAAGGATATTTTTAAAAAGAAAGCAAAAAGCAACAACAGTGCTGTCATTGGGGATAGAAAGCACTACTGAGTGTGTTCAGCCTAGCCTGAAGTGAATGATTGCTTTCGTTGTCTCACTGGGAAAAGGCTAAATTACTTGTTTTTATTCTATGAATAGCAGGAGTCAATTGGTGGGAATTCATGTAAGAAACCTTGTGTGAGACCTACCTGTGGGATTCAGAAAAAACAAGAATTTTCTGGAAATGTGAAGTCAGAAAATGCATTATAGGAACGCTGGTTATGCATCAGATATACATTGCAGACCAAGAATATTCAGCATTGAGATAAAACTTACATCTAGGCTGCTTGTATAGAACTCATGTTGTGATAAGTGTTGGTGGACAAAACAAGGGGATCAGAAGCCTACATTTGTGAAATTAACCAAGTTGACACGTGATTCCTGGAGAAGTCCTGTCTCCTGAAGCCTGTAGAAGTGCTTACATGGAATTAACTGACAGTAATGGGCAACTGTCTTTCTGATCTTCCCCCAGTTTACCTTAAGCCTTCCATTTTTCAGCAATGGTACTAAATGAAGTATCAGCTGGACAGCAGCCAGGTGTCGGCACATGGCAGAAGGTTTTAATTCTGCTTTTAGCAACTTGATAAGTGGTGTGCTAATATAAGCACAACTTCCCTTCTCAGTTGGACAGCTTGAGAGTGAAGATGAGCATGACACTGCCGTATCATCGTGTTTTGTTAGAGCTTGTTAAAGCTCTAATTGTTACAGCTGTCTCTGTAACACGTTGTCTCAGTATTATAACATCTATTTGATTATATACAATGACAGTAAGGAGATAATAATTATCTGTGAAGACTTTGCCTCTCAGATATGTACATTTTTCCCTGTTCTGCTCATACACTAATGCTGCTCAGAATTCACAAATGCTGCTGTCCTCTTCCATCCCCCTCCAGTTTCAGCAGAGAAAGTTGTGTTCTGAGAAACCAACAAGTGCATTTGCCTGCTTTATCTCTGAGATCCCATCACTTCTTCAGGTGCATTTCAGCCTCAGTGTATGCTGTAACTTATGTCCAAGACAAGCTGATGGTGCTGTAGCATGTGCACCTGATGGTTACTATGGGTGTGATTTCAGTGAAGAAATTAAAAGTAGAATGACTCTGAAGCACAAATGGCCTGACATTGGTGTTTTAATATTGCCTGAAATAGTGTTCTTTGCTTTCTTTTTCATTCCCAGCAGATTTTAACCCTATCTACTCTTCAGCAAATGTTTGTCCTTGAGTTTCTTCGTAGTTTTATAGGGGAAATGTTTATTTGTTCTGTGGTTCCTAAATTTGTGGTTTTACTGTGAATTGCTGAGGAAAGATCAGTGCAGGAAAGTAGCGATTCTTCCATCTTGAGACTGCTTTTGTTTCAGAATGATGGTATACAAATTAGAGTTGAGCCTCAGGGTTGTTTCTCACGCTTTTGATATTGAGAGTTTTCAGAATTAGTTTGGATTTTCACAGAATTGTGTGGCTCTGCTTGAATGGAAGAACTGTGTCTAGAAGGTCTGGCTGTTAGTGCTGGATGGATGGATGCACAGAAGAACACGCTGCCCTTTGGACTCAGTTACTTAATGCAACACCAGACAAAGCTGTGACAGTACACTCAGAAGCAGTCTCAGTGAGTCCTTTTCCATGATGCTGTTTGCCAGCTGAATTTAGTACTATGGCTCCTCTGATCAGTGGATAGGTTTTCCTCCAAATCTTTTTTTTCTTTTTTTCCCGACTGTTTTTCCATAGCAGGTTTATTAACTGTTGCCTGAGTTGCTTTGCTTGATGTTGGGGGAGGAGAGAAACTGATTGTGTCCCTAGAACTAGTTTAACTGGAATGCTTTGGATAATTCCTCAGTCTTTGGCCTTGACTTAAATGATTAGTGTAAAATATTCAGGGAAGACTTTATATTGAAGGCTCTATTCTGCCCTTACTTGTACCCATGCGTCTCTCTGGATTTTCACATTGTGCATCTCTCTCCTGCATTCTGCCCTCACTCAGATTTCACAGGGTTGATATTCTCTTCTCCAGCAGTTGGTGAGCATGTAGGGAATGCTGCCAGGTACGTGGGAATAGGGGAAGGTAATGTTGAGAAGGGAGTCTGATCCTGTACTGTTGATATTTACCACCACATTAAGATCAAAATCCTAATGACCTCTAAAATAACTCAGTAGCTGCTTCCAGAAAGGTACACAAATGAGTAGTTTTGTTAGTGTGTGATACAGTAAGAACTGTGTTGGGAATGGAAACCATATTTGTGTCTACTGCTGATTCTCAATACAGACTTGTAAGTATGTGGTCATCTCTTAATTCCTTCTAATTCTTCACTGGTCTATGGCTTGTGGGGGAAACTATGAGGAAAGAGGTGGTGTACTGTTTGTAAGGATTGTGAAAAGACAACAAGGATGCTTATTGACAATGATTTCTATCTGATTGGGATAACTCATGATACCACGGTACCTGGTTTAAGTCATCACCATTCTTAATAACTGTTTCAGCTCTGTCTTTCTAAAATGATAGCTGAATGCTACTGTTACCATGATCCTATTTGCCATCTAAGAACTGTTCAAGGTGAAAAGCTCACTCAGCCTGTAATTTATTCTTTTACATTCCCAAGTGTGATGTGCTTGCTGGTGAAGTCTGAATTCAATGTAGAGAGGGCTTGGTCTTCTCCATTCCCTTGAAGTATTTCATTAATGTGTGCTTTTCACCATTACTTGTATAGCTACACTGAGTTTCATCTATGCTAAGTGGATTCCAGTTATCTTGTGGACTTTTAACTCTTCTTTCAGAAGCTTATGTATGAAGGTTTATGTTTGACACACTTTTAAGCAAAGTCTATATTCCTTGGTGATAATATCTTTAACATATGAAGGTATTGGGGAACGTAGGCATGATTGGATTGGTTAACAGTTGACAAATTCTGTATGCATAGGCAAGATATCAGTCATTCATTGAAAATTGTATAATTGATCAACAGGTGCATTTTTTCATATTGACACTTGCAGTGTTGACTCAGAAAGGTGAGAATGTTGAGTTGCATGCGTATTAGCCAAGCAGAACGTACAGCTACGTACCTTTTGCTTCTCAGCATTTTCTGACAAGTGTTTTCTTGTCGTGTGAACCAGGCCTCCTGCGAATTTTAGAACTACGATTTAGAGAAATGTTGAATATCCACATCTCACCAAACTGCCAAGTCCAAGAAGCCTTTAAAAGAACGTTCCTGGAAGTTTTTAGAAGGGCTCTTTGAGCATACTCTGGTTAGTGCAGTGATGCTTTTGTTAACCGTTGGCTGTTCAGTTGCCCCCAACTGCTGGAGTGATGTGTGGTGTGATATGGCCAGATGCAGGATGTCATCTGGAAGGATTATCTCATGTGTCACTTGCAAGAAAATTAATCTAATTGCTGTTCTGAGATGAGATATCAGCTAAGCATGTAGTTTGCAATGTGTTTTGTTATGATCTCTGTCCTACCACAGTAGCATTAGTGTGCAGGAGATGGAGGAGTGGTGTGTTGATTGTGGAAGATGCGGAAGGAGTTCTACCTCTGAAAAGCATACAGCACTTTTTTTAGCAGCCATGAAGGGCACAGCATTTGTCTGATGATCTGCCAACTTGTAGTTTAAAGGTGGGTTCTCTTTATTTAAACAGATTGGTTCTGAAGGAAGCAAATTTAAAAATGAATAAATAAATCCTTTCAGCTTAGGACTGTTGCCTTCCAGCTGTGCAGAAAGTGAATTTGATCGCTTTCATTTGTTCCTTTGTGCAATTCATTTGTTTCCTTGCAGTAACTGAAGTGGCAACTGACTTTTTCATTATAATTTTTTCTTACTAATTGACATATAGGTTTCCTCTCAATCTTTTATGAAATTGAATCATGCTATTCTGGAAGAGAAAAAGGAAAAATTTTCGGACTGCTCCCTCTGCTTCGTATCATCCTTAAGCAATTAAACATTTGCTGCTGGTAAATGAAATCACCTGGGAAGTGGTAGAATTTGTGAAGCTGCTGAAGAGTATGCAGAGCTCTGGAGTTGATGCTGAAAGGTAGTGTGAGTGAGCTTTGGGGGGGTCTGACATCAGGAATCCCAGAGCCAGAGAGGGTCAAATGAGTGCTTGGGGATATGGATGATAAGCTACATTCAAGTCACGCTTTAAAGTAAGTGTATGATAATTTATTTGGCCATTCCCAGGTTGGTACTTAAAAATAAAGAAATACCTAAGCTGATGACTGAGTAAGCGTGCTTTAGTGTAGCATTGGTGTGGGTTGGCTTGCTATAGAAGTCATAATTTTCTTCCTTTCATAACAGGAAAAGGCTTCATTTCATTATACTATGACATGTCAGGGAAAACAGTACATTAATTTAACTGATCACTTTGTGTTTTCAGCTTTAAAAATGTCATGCTCATATTGCATTTCTGACTTTTCACCAAGCTCCTTTCCTTTCTGCAAAAATGTGTGTATGTGTATAGTATATAAACATATATGTATAATATAGGAAATATTTTGGTGAACTGACTTGTACTTGGCATGCACAAGTTATGTGAGAATCTGTTCTTATGATGAAGGGTGGCAGGGATGTTACTTCAGGTTTGTTTGCTTAGTGATGAACTGGTTTACAGCCAGAAGGGATGAGGAATTGGAAGGTTGCTTTTGAACTCGGTGACAGATTGCCAGGGGAACGAGAGCTATAAAGCCATTCATTTGGCTATGCTCTGGGGAGAGGCAGCCATCCATCCAGCTGAGTCAGCTAGAGAAATAAGGCAGGAGAAACCTGCCAGCCAACCACTTAGAAAATGTGTTAGCTGCTTTTGGGGATTCATTTTGTTAATCAGATTAGTTTAACAAGGTTCAAGAGGAGAACTGACCATGTGGTCACAAGAAGAAGTAACTTATGTAAGAGAAAAATGGCTAGTGACGACAGGTATAATGCCTAGTATTTTCTAATGTATAAGACAGTTCAAGTAATAGGCATTTAGCTGCATGTTTCCTTATTGCAGTGCTGTTATGCTTTCATGTCAATACCTGTACGTGGATCAATTTGAAGTGGTTGACACATGGGGTTTTGAATTCACTTCTTCCCACCTCTTCCCATGTTGCTTTCTTTCACATCACTTCTCTGTACAGTCAAGTATTTCTCACGTATTACCTCATTTCCCCCCAGGCTCATGTGCTTTATGAAGACTCCTGATACTGTTATGTGTAAATGATGAGAAGGGTTGTACTGGACTCCCCATCACTTTTTTTATCCTCCAAGCAGGAGATGGTTGGAAATTTGCAAGCTAAGGAGAGTGATGCTTAAAAATGGGCTTATGAACTCAGCAGAAATTACGTTACAGAAACTGGTCACCTGAAAACATCAAAAACATGACTTTTTCTATAAGATAATAGAGAACCAGAGATGCAAGCTATTGATCAACTGCCTGCTTTACCTGTATCATTTGTAAAACCTTGTGTACAAATGCCAAGAAGGTATAGATAGAGGAAAAAATGATAGCTCTGGTAATATTGAGGGAGCCCTTTGATTTATATCAATTGAATCTGAGGTTATATGAAAATCTGTGAATGTGATTTCTTTAGTGGAAAAAGCTTTTTTATTACTGTCTTTCAAATCCTGTGATCAGCTGTAAATAGTGCTTAGGACAATTGAGGCATTCTTACAACTGTTTTCTGTTCTTGGTGACGTGAACCTGATTTCAGTAACCTGTTCAAATGCTTCCTGGCAGATTAAATCATGTCGTGTTCTTCATTATACACAATAACACTGAGTATTTCAGTAGAAATTGGTTTAGAATAATGCACAAGTTGGAAGTATTTTGAAACTGCTATTAATATTAGGAAGCTCCCTTTTTCCTTCAGTGCTTCTGGATTGCTTGACATTTGAAAGTATGTTTAGCTGAGACATTATCGTTACTTTTGCACTGTAAGAAACTAATGGCTGAGCTCCTTTAGCCATTAAGCAGTAATGGCCTAAAATCTTCTTTGATTACAGGTAACTCTCTGAATTGTAACAGTTGTTGCTTGTGAAAAAAATAATTTATCTTGTCAATAAAATATCACTGTACACTTGTTAAGAAAAAAGATTAAAATCATTCTTGTTACTGTGCAATCCTGCACCTTAATCATGGTTAAATTTCTGCTGTAATATTAAAAATTTAATCTCAACTTCTTTTCATGACTTTCTCTGCTGAAGAGGATTCTGAAAAAGCAGACAAAGAACTTCCAAACAGAAGTTGTGTTCTGTGAATGCAAATAGGTTCTGCACCGTAATTAGTGGCATTTCTCGTGCTGAACTGGAGGCCCTGTATTTTCATGGGAAAATCCGTTTGATGTGTACCATCCCTAATTTCTGCAGTACTGAATAACCAGGCTTTAATTCTGCTGTAATGAACCATGCGTTAATGCTACAGCCTTCTGTCCAGCCAGAAGCCAAAACGCCATGTCTGACTTTGTAATGAATCTTGCAGTCATCGTGTTGACTCTGTGGGTAAGCTTTTGTTCCAAATCTGTCCTCAGATATTGCTAGTTTTTCATTGAAACCTACAACACATCCTACATTTGTGCTTGGGATTACTCAGTTTACTGACTTTCCAGTGAAGTGTGAATGCTTCGTACCCTCGAGGCTGTTTCCTTGTTAGTTTTCAAACAATGGGATGTGGAACAGTGGAGCCGACTAGACCTGTTTGTATTGGGCAGTTTAGGTTTTGATTTACAGATTTATGGTGTTTTTTTTGTTCTGTTTCTTTAAGATATGAGTTGGACAGAATTAGCAGAGAAGTGAAGGTTTGCTGTGTATCTCTAGATGGAAAGGATTATTTGTGCAGCCATTTGTTTCTTGGTAGACCTCTAAGAATGTTTGTTTGTATTTTCTGATCAGTAACACCATTCTTTTTTTTTTTTCCCTGAGATTTTTCTACAACCAGATTGATTGATTCATTCATTCTTAAGTTGCAAACAGGATAAGTTTTGTTTTGCGTGTTGGCAGCGTGGGTAGTTAAATCCAGGGAGACACGGCGTGGGTTCATGGGCAGCTCAGTACTGGAAATGAGCTATGAGAAATTGCAATCCTAATCAAATGTGCACAGCCTGAGTAAGTAGGATCCTTCCTCTCCTGGATAAAAAGTGCATGAAACGTGCTCTTCAAGCTGCTGCCATAAGCAGGTCTGTATGCTGCGCTTTTATGGAGCGGTGGCCGTGCTGTAATCCCACCGAGATGACCATCGTGGTGGCTGGGAAAGACCTTGAGATTGCCCACATCCCAAGTGTTGGCAGCGTGCTTTGCAGGCTGCGTGAGCTGTACAGAAGTGCTGCTCCTGGACGTAGATAAAGAATGCGAGTGCAAATTAATGTCCACCGTAACTGTTGGTCTGTGGGATAGGTTTCTTCTGAGTTGTGTTGATTTGCAGGCAAGCGTGAGTAGCGCTGTAGGTTTACCCCTAGAGTCTAACCTAATTCAAGTGCATTCTAGGCTTCTTTGTCCGCACTGCTTATCTCCATTAGCATAGTTGTTACTCCTGAGAGCATGTGTTCATTCATTGCGTCTCAGTGTGGCAGTCAAAGAATTAATTACTCTGAGAAGGGACAGGCCTCTTCTAAAGAGTTTCACAACTTCAGCTTTTAATGGATCTCCGTCCCCTGCTGAGGCTGCACCGCAGCTTGTCAAAGCATTCGAGGCGGCTGCACGGGTCAGCGCTTCCCAATGGAGGGACACTGTTAGAGGAACCGTGACGCTGGTTCCTAAGGCTGATTTACTTAGAGCTGGGGGAAGGGAAATTGTAAGCTTTTGGGTCATTGTTCACAGGAAGAGGATTTTGAAATTCTCATTTAAGAGATGGGGAAAGAGAGTGCGGTACTTGAACACAGGTTACTTGTACGTTCAAGCTTTAACCTCGCTCTCAGGCTGCTTTCTAAACTGATTGCCTAAATGGTCTGTCGGCTGGATGTTTGTTTCATTATCTAATGTCACTTATTGATTTTCATTAAAAACATGTCAGCATTGATTTTTTTTCTAAAGCACCCTCGGAAATGCATTCTGACCTTTTTTTTTTTTTTTTTCCTCCTGTTGAATCCACTGCAGTCTCCCACTGAATTAGTCTAAAGCAGGATTATTTTCTGACTAAGAAAAGTTGATTAAATATTTTGATGTATGAGTGGTTAAGACTGCTTTAAGAACAAAGCATACCACGGGGAAATGAACTGAGACAAGGGAAATGTTGAAAGGGAGGATGCTATAAAACAGGCACTTTGTCCATTCAAGCATTCTTATTGAAAGCTAGTGATGTAAATCAGTTGAAGACCTGGTCTGTGTGTTACAGTTTACACATTGGATTGTACTGGCATCATGCTGATACGGGCAATGAAATATTATTAAACATTAGAATACCTGTCTCTATTCAGATTTAATCTCATGAATTTTTGGGGAGCCTAACATATTTGTTCCTTGAGTTTTAAAATACTGTTGATGACAAACTTAACTTCATCAGCTGTTTGTCATACGGCTTATTTACCTGCTCTCCTCCTGCTGCTCATCATACTGACATTTTTCACATTTGAAAAATCATTTATGAGATGCATATGGTGCAATAACTTGAGATTTGCACTGTGGACCTCTGTGGAGTAATTCCAGCACAGCTGTCTTAACTACAGACCCCAGAGACACTGGTTCAAGACCTGCACTTCTGTCCCTTCGTTCGTGAATACTGTGACATCTTTTGATAAAAGCTCTGATATGGTTTGGGTAGCAGAGGGTTCTGGAATAGCCTACAAACTCTGTGTGTGACTCTTTGTAAAGGCGGATAAGAAGTTTTCCCTAAAATTTTGGATTTTCCCCAAAGAAACCTGTGTATTTTGAGGAAATAATTGCTATTTGGTTTTCTTTTATGTTGTTCTGTTTTCTAGCAGAAATATGGTCATAGACTTCTGTACAGCAGATTCTCATCTCCTGGAGAAACAACATTCTGCATTCTTTAGCTAACTATTGCCTGTGTTAGCATGGCTCGAGTCCTGAGGCTTATGGAGAGGAATTTAGCATTCAGTGCTACTCCTGAATCTGGTGAGGTCTCAGCTGATGGCAAATTCTCTTGTGTTGCTGGCTTTTGCTTAGTCAGCAAAGTGCTTCAAGTTGACTGATACACTGGAAGTAGGAAGGAATATCATTAACAGAAAGGAACGTTTACAAACTCAGTATGGGTGTACGATTCGATGAAAGTCTCCAGCTCCATGGAATTCTTGCTGTGTCCTAATATCCTTTCCTTTTGGGGGTGGATTTACAGCTGGAGCCTTTGTGAGGATAGGGGGCATTTGTCTGCTTTATAAAATAAAATGCTGACCAGGTGTGGCTTCTGTCATTTGCATTACAAAGCTATGGAGTGTAAAGCTGGTGACTTCCCTTCTGGGGGCGAGCCTGATAGGCAGCTGGAAGGTAGTGTCTGTTGCAGTAGTTCTTGACCTTTTGATCGCAGATATATATATACCCCAAGGGAAAATCTTTGAGTGCCTCTCCATGTGCTGCTCAGTGAAAAGCTCTTCAAAAACTCTGCACTGAGATCACGTGCACCTCACCTTTCCCTGTTACACGCACCTTCTCGCTTTCTCTTTTCTCTGTAAATGTTTTTAGGCTGCCTGTCCTTTTATCTGCACTCATTATGTTCATTGTATTCTTAATGCTTGTTCTGTAGCACAGTAAATTTCAGGATACAAATACAAGTGCTTGCTTTCTAAACACCTTGAGGGGTCTAGCATGTATTTAAGGGGTACCAGCTAATGTGTACAGCATTACTCAAACTCATATCCCCTCTGATGGGTACGTAATTATCTAATTGCAGGTGACTGCTGCAGCCCCCTTGAATAGTATAATAGCTCATTTCAACAGGAGCACCAACTTCTTGCCTCTTCATGCTACAGCCTTCATGTAAACGTAGCTATTGTTGCACAAAGCTGGGATGCAGGGACAGATGAGGTGTCCATCAAACACGGTGTCCAAACTCTGGAGGTGGCCATTCTCAAATGCCTCGGAGGAATGCAGAAGAAACCCCCTAAGGTGCCCAGCCAATTGTGCAACTCTATACGATGGGGCTGGAGGGGGTGAACTGGATTTCTTCCTGACCCCCACCTGTCAGTCAGCTTAGCCCTGAAGGATAAGCTGATCTTTTGAAGTTAAGGCTTAAAATTGTTGAGACTGGAGGGCATTGCTAATAGGTTACCGGGTTAGCAGGGAAAAACACTGGTACTGTGTATGGTATCAGCTTTGCTTTGATCAGGCTTTGTAGTGTTGCATGCATGCTTGTGTGCACACAGATTTGACAGCTATTGCTTACTGCTTACCTATGCCGTCCATACTGCCAAATCAGCATCAGAGGCTGTATGCGGTGCAGTCCTGGCAAGAACAGATCAGAACTTTTTCTGGAGCTAGTAATGAAACAGTTCTGTTTACTGATATATACTATTCCTACTGATATACACTGTTCCCTCATTGTTTTAAACTGTGACTTGTCTGTGCATTCAGTATGCGTGCACGTATGGATGCTAGGAGGATGCACTCGCTTGGAACTTTCAGTGATATTGAACTATAATTATTAAAAGAAAGAACTGACACAAACCTACCAGGAGCAAAGCACTGAAAATAAAACTTTTTGGGGAAGCACAAATAACCGTACCATAAATTTTCTGCCTCTTGTAGTTTTAGTGCTGTCGTAAAAAGCCCACACCAGCTTTTAAAACCCAAAACTTTCTCTTACAATGGCCAGGGCTGAGCTTTGAAACACTGCAACAATTCATTGTCTGTGGAAGAACCCTTGCTGGGAAGGCTGTGATTTATATCAGCTTGCCTGTCATAGGGTGAAAGGAATGCCCAGTTTTCATTTTGATCAAATGTTAGGTTTGAAAGCCACCCACTGCTGTAAACTCAGTTGGAGTGGAGAGATGAGATAGAGCACATTGCATGCTTTGTTGCTGAGATAGTGTTTTAAGGCTGTCTGAATCTGTTTCCCATTGCTGAGTGCAGGGAGGAAATGTGTGGATTTTAAAAGAAGAGAAAATTAAAGGGAATCCTTTTCTTCTCTACTTTTGGTGAAATAGAAAATGAGGTGAGGGCAGTTCAAGAATGTACGCTCACTTAAGTAGGTGTTTAGAGGAGCAAAAACCTTTCATGTAACTGTATGGAGCTGGAGTAGATGAACCTGCAGCAAAGATGGAAATGGAATTTTCCAAGGGGTCTTGCAGAGATAAAACCTATCTTCTGCTGCAAGCTGATAGATCTGCACTTATTCTTAAAACTGAAGGATGGGAGAGGGAACTGCTTTGTTTTGTGATGAGATTTATTTTCTTTCATTGGATTTCCTCTATTCCCTCTTAATTATGTCTTCCATTTAGCAGCTATTGCAAGGAGTTTCCTTTCTAGAGGGATGGATGCTGATGCAGTTCTAGGATCACAGTATTATTTGTATTTAAAATGAGCAATAGTTTCGTCTTTTCTTGACTGTGTTGGTGGCAGTGCATTTGACTCTTATCACAAACTTCTAACTTAGACTAGTCTCATTAGGGTATAAGAGCATCTGATTTCAGTTTGTGGCTTTGAATTAAAATGGCATTCATTTTCTGATCTTTCTTAGGTTAGTGCTCCACTTGGCTGAGTTTCATGGCAGAATAACATTCTTACCTCATTAATGCTGCTTGTGTTTACTTTATCCTAAAATGAGTAATTAAAAATAGAATGAGTTCTAAATTGATTTGGAGCAGTCTTTCCTATGCTTATATTAAATCAAAACAATACGAGAGGCTATATGAGTTTATTAATGAGGATGTAAAAAAACCTGTGCTATTAAATGTGGCTGTGCTCTCGTGATTCTCAGTCACTATGGTACCAGTGAGTAACATCTGAGTGATGGTTCAAAGGGTTCACTTACCTACCTTGTCTACTGGCATTTGTTTTGTAAATGTAAAATTAGATGATGTAGGTAATTCCCCTGCTCCATCACCACCAACGGTCTGTGTAGCCTCAGGCAAGTCATGCCTGTGTTCTGATACAGGGAGACTAATATTGGTCTCTAAAATGTTTTGAAAGTAAGCATGTTTAGGAGTGAGACACTGGTGACAGTGGCAAAATGAAATAATGAAGAAAAAACTGCATTACTTCAGCTGGTTTATTTGATCAGCTCTTCAGGTCAAAGCAGGTTTAAGAGCCATTTGTGGTGCGACTCCACTGACTTACATAAACTGGGATCAAACTTGATTCATGTATTTGTGTGGTCTGACCCCTCTGAATTCTCTGGTCAAGTTATGTTAGGAGGAAAGAGAAGCACAAAGGTTCACTGACTTGTGTGTCTAAATAAAACAAAATCTTGTCAACAGCTGACTACAAGAATTTTGTTCTGCGTTTTTTAATAGCAGTTTCAGGGAGAGAAGTAGCAAGCTGAAATCTGCTTTTCAAATCACAAATATACCTCACTTATGAGTATTTCTAAGGCAGTTTTTGTGGAAGTCAAAGTATGTTTCTTTCTCCCATGAAGTGATAGGCTGTTTAGCTAGTTTAGTTACTGCCTTCTGAATACATTTTAAAAACCCTATTTTTTTTTCCTGCCTTTCTTCAGATATGAATTATATTATTTTAGCTGCTTTTGTATTTCCAGTCACACAGAAAGAAGTTATCCTATGGTCACGTAGCCGTTCCCAGCTGAGACTGACCAAAAGAACAGAACCCAGCATCTGCTCTGTAAGGCTGGTTTGCTGTGCAGCGAAGTATGCGCCTGGGCGGGAGGGAGGTGGAATTCAGTCTGTTTCAGGAGAGCATCAAGGGCTGAGTTTTTGAACATCATGCTAATGATGAACACCACCAGTTCCCAGCTGGAATGTGTTATGTGCAACCATGGTGTCAGGTAGTGTTGCGCTGTGGAGCTGGAAATGCCTGTCAGGTTTCTCTTAAAGCTCTCATTCTTGAAGTCTGCATCCTCTCTCTTTTCTCATAAGGTTTAGCTCTGTGTATTTTGCTTTGTTTAACCTATGGCCTGTTAGTGATTTGAGTACTAAGTGTGTTCATTATTTTTTTCCCAATGATTTATTTTGGAATAACTTTTGGTAATACTTTATTTCATAATGTTCCTGTTCTTCTGTTATCAAAGTAGGGTTGAACACTTCAAGATCTTATTGTGCATCCATATCTAACTGCTTCATTATTATAACTTCATGTGTAATTTTGTGGGCTTTCCAAAATGGACACGAAGGTACTGCTTTACAGCAACAAACGGGTGGGGAAAAAAAGAGGAAAACAACTTCAGAACTGATGTTAAGGATCATTCATTACAAACCTAAGACTGGATCATCTTTTGCTGTTGTATACCTACAGTCAAACATAGGTATGATTCCTTGGTACTAAATGTTAAAATGTTAGTAACAATTATAGCAGAATGAGTGAGTCGTTAAGAGTCACAGAAAAAGAATATCTGGAATCATTCTTGAGATATTTGAGTAACCTCAGTGTTTCATATAACTACTTATGTTGTGGAAAGATCTGAAAATAGCTGCAGGGGGTGGGTCTGGTCTCTTGTAAGATTGGAATTTGTTTAGGAGAGTTCTTATCTGCGATGTTCCTCCCACACCTGAGATTTGTAACAATGGCATAAATTCTACCGAGCAGAAGAAGTCTGCTTCTGAGAGCTGTGTCCTAAAAATGGAGACACTGAAGAGATTGAGGGAAGGAGTGCAAGTTCCCTTTAATCTCCTTTTGTACAAATGATTTACAGATTAAGGATTTTGGATGAATGAGAGAGGCTCAACGCTGAAATGTATGGGCCTGTGTGCAATTCATACAGAGCAGCTGAAACAAAAAATGCTTTTTTTCAAAAAGTTACTGCATGGTTTCCTTCCTTGTTCTATGGGAGACGATGAGGGGGAAAAAATGATGATTTTGCAGCTGATTAATCATTGGGAAACAGTAATCACTAGTGGTGTGTTTTGGATCATTATTCAAGTACTTTCAGACAGAAATAAACCAGAGAACTGTAACAGTAGCTTTCTCTAATTATTTTTCTGAGCTCAGCCCTACTTCATGTATCGAGCAGACCATTCCTCATCTTCCAATTTATAGTCAATAATCTCTGGGGCATAGATTGAAAACATCCTGCAGAGTTTATTCTAGAAGCTGACTTGATGAGAGCGTATTCATCTCTTTAAAAGGCTATTTATTATTGAATTAATTCAAACTCTAAATTCACAGTTTAGATTTTATGGCCTATTTAAAAGCATGTATGTCTGATTGAAAATATTTTGAGACAGATCTTAACCAGGTGTAAATTGACACAGCCTCTCCAGAGCTGAAAGAATCTGAGGCAATTTATACCCGTGGAAGGTAGGACTGCTTTGATTTTTCTTTTCTTCTTGTGTATAATGCACTGAGAAAGAAGACAACCAGTCTTTAATCTGTGGAGAATTTAGACACTAATCAAGTGCTAAAGAGGCACCATGCCGAGGCTGAGAGCTAAAATCCTGAGGATGAAATCAAGTAATTGCTTTATCTCTTTCTTTTCAGGCATCTAGAGATGCTTAGAGGCAAAACTAGAAGTGAGTGAATGAATGTAGCCAAGTGGATTTAGCTGTGGATAGATGTATTAAACTTCTACTGCAAGCTGCAAATAATTGTCATTCAGTACAGCTTGCAGAGGCTAACACTGGGCAACAGCAGCATTTGCACATCTGTGTGCTTATCCAACGTGGTGTATTCTGTAAATGCCCAAAGCAACGGAAAACATGCTTGATTTAGGGATTAAAAAGAAGATCACCTTGATTATTTTTTTTTTTGTTATAAATAGTTCATAATGGAAAAAACTACCATAGCTACTTACATTTGTTCAGAGGTTAACTACTTGTCTCAACTGAGATTCCTGTTTGTGCAGTCATTGCAGTAGAAATCTGTGTGATTTTACTTAAGGGAATAATGTGCTAGACCTGCGGCTCTCAAAGGAGCAAGCCAAAAAAGTGTATGGGAGAGAGCAGGGAAGACAAGGGCACTCCTAAAAACAAAATAAAGGAGCTATTGAGTCTGCATAACACGCTTTTGCTAGGTTTCCTGAGCATCCTTGTTGAAGCAAGAGGTCACTGTGTTTTTTAGGATCACTTAAAAACTTCAAAACCCCACTTTCCTATTTACGAGCATTAGTGATGGGAGTAAGATATCATCCTGGACAGTGAATACACTGGGACAGTCTGCACCTCCCTCTGCACATCAGAGACTTAATTTCCAGTAATGCTGAAGTCTCAACTGCTGCAATTACCACTGAACCTCCAGGTTCCTGGCAACTAGCAAAAGAATGGAGAAAGCAGTTATCTGGGTAACTAGGGAATTGAACACCAGAACAGCCTTCTGTTTTCCTGGCACATTAATATACAGTGATTATATACCCAGAAGACTTCAAAGTGTGTGGTGGGGCAAGAACACAGAGCAGAAATCTCAGTTGTCTCTGAAGGAAGACTTCCCCTGGGAAAAGAAGTGGTTCTGAAATAGAGCAGGTGTTTGTGTTTTGTAAGTATAGCTGATGGATCATTGATTCCAGTCGGTTGCATTTTACTAGACAGTGTGATGAAAATACTTTTTAGATAAACAAATGGCACGTTTATGTTCTTCCTCTTTATAGCAATGTGTGCATTCCAGATCATTTACAGTAGTAACAGCCAGATACAAAGCTGGGGCAGATAACAGAAATGATGAAAACCCACAAAAAATCCCAAGTTTCTGTATTATCTTTTTGTCTTTCTGAGTATTAAATATTGAATAAGGAATTTGGGAAAGCAGTTCATGTTGTTAATCTCTCAAGTTAGCAAAGTGATCTGAAAAAGGTTTTTGATTTAGGTTTTAACAAGTTGAACAACTGAATCAGATTAAACTTTTGCGATCCAGCAGCCACATCTTCAGTAATTTTTTAGTACATAGCAGCAAGTTTCTACTACTGCTTACATTTGAGACACCTGTTAGGACATCCTTAAAGCAGGTTTCTCAAAACTTCTTTGGCTGACATACTGTATCAGAAACAAAATGTTATTACTGATTGAAGTGCCTCCTCCAATCTCTCTGGCACGCTGATTAAAGAGGAGATACACTGCAACTTCCTTCTGTTAGCTCATGAGATTGGCTTTCACTTATTTTCCCTGAAGCAATTCTCTTTTTTGCTTCTTGAACTCTAGTCCTTTGCTGTTGATTGCCTGCCATTGTAAGGTCTGATGCACCCAGTGCTCACTTCATCTGTGTAGTTAAAAAAAACCAAACACCTACACAGATCTAAACTTAGAGTGGAAATGTGCAGGTGTAATGTTGGCTTTGAGCTGTTTTGAGTTGCTTTCCCTACACCACCAAGTGCTTCAGGATGCTTTCATAGCAGATGCAAGGGAATTCTAGAAGATAGGAATAAGAATTTGTTTGTAAAAGGTGGGATTTGAAGGAGCTCAGAAGGGAACGTCAACAGGGCAGAATCTTTACAGAGGATTACTGCTGAGAATGCATTTTCAATTGGAAAGGCTGTTGTAAAGGTTGCATACAAGTCTATAATTTGAAGGACAGAAAGTGTAATGCTGTGTAATTTTCTAGTTTCTTCCACAGCACACTGAAAGCATGAATTGAGCTGTGGCTAGGAGGAGGATTTTGCCTCAGGTTGGCAGGAGAACTGTGGCTTGTGTATCAGTCATGGTAAGTTCTGTCCTGCTTCATGCAGAAAGAAAGATCCTGACTGTTAGTAGTTACTACTTGGATGAGATTGAAAACCATCAGTGTTTGATGTCCTAGTGAAAAATCTAGTGATGTAGGAATAAAATCCAGGTGTGCTGGTATGCAGTCAATTACTCTAAGTGTGCTTTTCTCATGAACTGTTGTTTCAATTGGCAGCATTTCTAATGAGAGCTGCAGAAACTTAAAAAGCCAAAGGGAAGTTTTTCTTCAGTTACTGAAGTTATGAGGTTTCTTGTTCTGCTTTTTTTTTTTTTTTTTTTAATTATTGTGGTTTCTTATGATTCAGTACAAGTTCTTTGAGTTGGTGATAGTGCTGTGGCTGGAAGGAAATGAAAAGAAAATGCAGAACAGAAGGAGGCTGAGCAAGACAAAGTTGTTTGTGCTGTTATTTGCTATTTACAGGAGTTAAATATGCCCAAAAAGTTACCTACTTAACTACAGTTTCCTGCTTGGCATATGCTGCTAATATTGCATCAAGGGGGCTCATTTATGCTATTGCATTAATAATGTCAAAAATGGGATTAAAAAGTAGTTTGCATTAGTGGTGCCACTAATGTTTCATACAACTGTTGCAATTAGGGCTTGTTGCAGCCTAAGGAGATGCAGTAAGTCAAGCATATAAGCAGAAGGAAAGCTGGCAGAGCTGTTTCTGTTAAAAGATGAAGCTAAACCTTTCACGTCTTAGGAAATGTTCTTCTTAGCCCATGTCAGATTCGGATACTGGTTTATGCGACAGCTAAGAGCTGATTCTGTAATTGCAGCTATGGAACAAAGATATAAAAGATATTCAAGTCTGTTCCTGTCACTGCAAGCACATGCATCATCTGATCCAAGATTCACAGGAGCCGCATTTCTTTCTGCAATCTAGATGGACAAAATAACCAAGTAAGATGAGTCACCTGTGCTGCGCGTGGTTGAGGCTGGTACAAATTTTTAGAAAGAATGACTCCAATTTGGCTACAAGTTTTAGAAGTTTGCAGGTATCCTTGATAATTGCTGTTGGTAATGAGAAATTGATAGCATATCTAATTAGTCAGCATGGACTTAATGAATAAAATCAATGTACTCTTACTCTCAGATACAGGTTATTCCTTTAGATTTCTAACCATAAAAGAAGAACACAGCATGGGAAACAGTACTTTTTATTTTTGCATTCCCTGATTAGATTTGGTAATTTCCATCTGACTGGAAGGAGCTAGGCAAGGACTTGTGTGGAATATACATTTCTTACCTGTCCTGCTGTAGATTAAATAGGAACAGTTTTTTGGCTCTGAGCATAAATCTGGTGTGAATAGGAGGCAAGTCGTGAAATGAGATAAACTCTGAACAGTAATACTTATCAAAACTAATCTTAAGGGAATATATATTACCTTTTGAGCAGCTGAAGGAATTCTTAGACATATGTGTGTTCTTACATTTGCTGTATTTCATACTGTTTCACATTAAGGCTAATTTCCTTGAATGTTAGTTCAAGACAGGTGTGAGCTCTATGCATTAAGAGTATGTTCTTAACCTAAGATGACTGCAGGTACAGAGTGTTGTGTGTAACAGTATTAGTTTAATCCACTTTATTAATAACCAGCCCCCTCTTCTGACCTGAGGGGACTTTTCTGACCTGTTTTGCTCTTTGTGACTCCACTTGCACTCTCCTGTATGGGCACAGGTTCTTCCACAGGCATCTGTGCTTGGGTGATATGGAAATGGTTATCAGGAGGATGCAGCTTCTGGTTATTGCCTTGCTGGGCTGGATTTGCACAAGTGATCTGGCAGAGAGATGCTTTTTTGTTTAGCCAAATCTTCTGAGCATTAGTGGTGACTGGTGAGATGCGGGTGGTTGATACTTGAGGTCAAATGAAAAGGAGCTCTGTGAGGAGGAAAAAAATGCTAGCATGTTGTTAAGCTTATTGCGTAAGAGAACTAGTTTCTATGCTTAATGGGATCATTTTCCCAAAATGCAATGTATACATTGGTAGTGGCCTGCAAACCTAGTTTTTGAATCCACGCAACTGTGTAAATGTAAAGTATACACTAATATCAACTGAATTTGGCTGTAAAGAGTCCCATGGCTGCCTTTATCATAGAGTGGAGTCCGTGCACAGGAACTACTCTCAATAAACTGAGATTTCTTTACTGTAGATTTGGTATGATGTTAATCCATTTATTTATTCCAACTGTTTAATTATTCTGTTATGTTAAAATAAGGACAGTAGAACATCTCTGCCTTCCACAAGTTCTTGGTGATAAGAACCATAAGATGCTGTGGCAGATGGAAGGGATACCTGATTACTGCAGATTGCCACGGGCAGCTGCTGTGGCATTTTGTAGTGTATTTAGCCCAAGTCAGGACTAAGGCTCACAGGCAGAGAGCATGCAAGCAAATCTGCAGTGTGGCTCCACTATAGCTGGTTCTAATTAGTCATTTTTATGAGCTCCAGAGTCAGACAAAAAATGAGGAGCCCTCCCCTTGTGTAGTTTCCTGTTTGCTGGGTGCATGTAAAAGAGATCTGGCTATGATGTATGTTAATAATGAGCTGATAATGTAAGCCAGCTGAGAGATGTGGAATTAGTCTGGTATGCTGCCAAGCGGGAGGTGAAAGATCAGGAACTGACTCATGTTGCCAAGACCTGGTCCTGCAGAGAAGGTCTGCCCATTAATAGATTAAGTTTCTCATTAGGACTGCACAGCATATGCTTACAGCTTTTGGGTTTCAAGATGAAACCAAACACCAGTAAAAGCCTGCTGAACAGAGTGGCAGATTTACTGGTAAATAAAGGATTAAAGGAATGCTTGGCAGGGTTTTTGGACTGGAAACCTGTCTGGCCTTTGAAGATTACTCCATATTGTAGATCCTCCCTTAACGTAGATACCAGGAAGAAGCTGGTTCTGCTCTTTACCGTTGTCTGTCCTTGTAAGAGCCTTATCAATTGAGGATGTACGATGCTTACATCTGTCTGTAAGACAAGCTTAAGGATGTCTCTGGTTTCCCCTTACCTGGGGAAACATGGTGTCAAAAGGAACTGCAGGATAGGGTTGGTAAAATGGTCACCGTTTGACCAGTGAATGACAAAGTGCTTTTAAGGTAGAGGAGTTAAGAGCAAAACGTATCTCTACTGTCGTGTTAAGCTATGAAGGAAACAAAACTGCAAATGCTGGAAGCAGCAGTGAATTTTACCTTAACGCTCATCCAATGAAAGGGTTTTCTTTGCTCTTGCCTGGCCAGAAGAAACAAGTATCTTTAATCATTATTAAAATTGTACTGTGTTGGTACCAATGGTCAAAACAAAGGCTTTTTTGAAACAAGACCTCTGCCTTCAGTAAAGTTAAAATAGGGGGAAGGTATCAAGCTTCTTCCTTGCTCACACATGGCAGTATGACATCATACAGAAAGGAACAGTATTTGCTGTTATTACATTTGCAGTATTAAATAGATTGCTTTGATTCAGCTGTAGCCCCTTCCTCTGCTGCTTGCTCCTCTGTCACTGGAGCCAATGGGGTGGATGATGCACACTTGCAAAGTCAAGTGTGTGTGAGTGCAGTCAGCGCTGTCAGTAGTGAGAATGGACAGTGTTCATTGTATTGAGACGTTGTTAGCCAGCCACATCAGCTTCCCTGGCCCTTAGGGAGCAGATTAAAACACTCCTAATGTTTAATGGCATAACTCCTAAGGAGAACTTATGTAAATATATTCAGCGAGCACTCATTAATTTCCCATGAGAGCCAGGTTGAATGAAGATGCTTTTCAAAGAAAGGAAAAGAAAAATTATCTGTAAAGACTGCACCTGTTAGAAAAAAACTGTAGGAGACGTTTGTGTGTTAAGTTAAACTAGGAATCTGTGGCAGGCACTTGGGGGAGAAGGGAGGTTTCTAAGTTAGATTAGGAAAGGACAAAAATAGGACTTAAATGTATAGCAAAGCTCTATTTCGTTGATTTGCAGGGAGGTCTTGCCAGTTCTTGAGCAACAACACTTCAGGAGCACAACACATTCAACCTGTTAGAAAGGCAGTGTAGGGGTCTGTGTAATTTTGTGGCACTCAGCATAAATGATCATGATGGACGAGAGTTTGTTATCTTTGCCAAAGACTTTAAGGACTCTAAAGAAGCAACAGCAAGGCAGGAATGGTAAAACTGGCGTCCAAGCCCAGCGTTGCTTTTGAAGGTAATAGTCCTAGGAGCATTTCTTGTAGAAAGACTGAGATCTTGGGCAAAGTTCCTACAGCACGGAGAAGCTGATGCAGTTTCTACCTTGCTATCAGTGTCACTAGCACCTGATGCGCTGGTGTCTGAGGTTACTGGCAGGTTGGATGCCACAGATTTCTGCTTACACATAGAGGCAAGGTTATTGGTTTGCCTCTGAAACAGTGCTGCAGACCAGGTTGTACTCAGGGCTATTTCTGGTGCTGTTTTGTCCACCCAATATTCCTCAGGCTTAGAGCTGTTTCCAGTAGCAGTTCCTCCCTTTACTGCTTTTTCTTTTGCTAGGGACCTTTGGAAAGAAGGGGGAAAGGCAACACAGTTCTGAGGAATAGGCACTGCAAAAAGGTCGCCTTTTTAGGTGATATCATCTTAAAAGGAGCTCTTAAAGATGCCATGACCACAATAAAACCAGTGCTTTAGCCATCCCTTTTAATTAGTCCCTCAGACAATGTTTAACCAGAGAGGTTTCTGCTTGGTTTCTGTCCCACCGCAGTTCTGGTATGGTGAGCTTCCTTTGTTCTCGGTGACAAAGAATTACTTAAAGGGTTAAAGGTGACACTGAGTTCATTTCCTGAATGGGCAAAGCTGTCCCCAAACCCAGCCTCATTTCTCTGTTAATCTCCTCATAAATCCTTACTGCATTTTTGAAATGGAGATGATTAGCAGAGTTGTAGCCAAGGTAGTGGGATATTCCAATATGTCAAGTTTCAGCATTACATGTAAGATTAAAAATATGCGTGTGTTCTATCTGTTATTGTTCCAAGTTTCCTTGTCCCTGCTCAGTCTGGCACAAGTGTTGTCTTTTCATCTCAAATGAAGTTCTCTTGCAAATATTAAACTTTCCTTTCAGGAAACAACTAGAAAAATAATCTCTGAGGGCTGGATTTGGAGCTCTAGTGTCCCATACAGTTGTTTTTCTGACCTTAAACAGAACTACATTTGTTAGGCAGTAGAGATATAACTTGTGGGTGAAGTTCTGCATCAGTTAAGTTAGTACTGCTGTGGTCATTTTTGCCACAAATGAGATATTTTACTTCAAATTTACATGGATGCCTATAGGCTCCAGGTAGGAGAGGCAACTGTGCATAAATCTCCACTAAGACTTGACAGACTGGAGTGTAATTTAGAGGCATTTCTTACAGTCTCGCCAAGTTTCACCAGGACTTGTACATTGTATTACCTTCTCAAACTTCCTTTGGTAGTTTAACCTGATGCTCCTGAGGTGCAACGCTTTCTCTCCTGCTTCACTTACTGAATGCAGCTGGTTGGATTCCTGTCTGCCAAGGTGCATCTCCCCAGAATGCAAAAGCAGTGCAGCTGCCATATGGTGTGACACTACTTTAGGCTGTCATCAGATATTTTTTTTCCATGTGACCCTGTGTGTGGATCTTAAAAATTGAAACGTAAGTAGAAAAGCTTCAGCTTTGCAGATTTAGGACCTAATTTAAGGCAAACAAAACAAGTAGCTGTACAAAAAGTACTGGGTAGGATGATGGAAATAGGTCTTTGCTAATAACATTTTTCTTCCTCTGAAAAGGAAGCCCCTCAAGACCATAAAATGAGAAGCCGAATGATTTATTGAAGGCAATTTAAAACTACTGCTAATCCAAGTCACTTGCCTTTAGGCAGTTATCAGTGCTCCTGTGTAAATGTGTTTGTTAAGATGGTATATCTAAAGAAAGCGCTATCAACGAAATGAAACTGCTGTCCAGAAGTTTTGGATGCATTTTGCATGTTCATTATCAACCCATCCTTTAGGCCTGAAAACAGAAGGGCTGTGTTTGTGGGCAAAAACATGTGAGACTAAAGCTGTCTACTGCTGTGCTCAGCTTTGAGAACTCCTGGAAAACTCAGTTCAGTTGCCCTGTGCTTCAGTTCAAAATCTGTGTAGTGGGAAAGATTCCCATATATATCATGGAGATGGTTTCTTTTTTTTCCCATTTTAACCATAGAATTATTCTCTATCAGATTATACCTAGCTCTGTAAGTAATATCCTTTATATCTGTGTAATGCAGAGCACAATGGAGACTAAATCTCAGTGTGTGCTTTTTGGCGCCAATGTACTGCAGAGTCCTGTTGTTTGTCTCATTTTATTTTTAATTGGCTTCTCAGGATGTACCTGCTTAACAAGAAAAAACTATTTTTTTTTCTTTTTCTTAGTGAATGGTAGGGGAAAAAAGCATTGTAATTTGTTCATGGAATCCTCTGTCCTCTTTCACACCTGTGTAGCTCACAGCTCCATCCCGCACAGATCTGAGCACTACTCACGCTGAGCTTTTACTCTCAGTTCTTGTTGATTTTTGTGGCTCTGGAAAGTGCTGAGCAAATTACACCATTCAGACTCTAGGACTCTAATCTCTTTTTAAACAAGGAGCCTGTGTAAAGCAATTTAATGTCTAAACAGAGGAGTGATGCCTATCGGCATCTAACAAAGACTTAAGCAGCAGAGAAAGCGCAGTGCTATTAAACAAGAGAAAGACACAGGACGAGGGGCTGGCACAATGCCAAGGCCGAAGCAATTTGTTCAGTGTTTGTAATTTGCATGTCCCCATTTCTGCAACGCTTCAGTTTATTTATTTTACTGAGATATTAATGTAATTGATCGCTGCGATGCTCTGAGCACGGGCTCGGAATTTCATGGGGGGGTCACACTTGAGGCATTCTGCAGAGACTTGCCTTTCAAATAGTTGTACTCCCTCAAAAATGATACGCCTTTAGCAGCGTCTTCAGCGTAAAAGCAAAATCCATATCTCTGAAAAGTTGTTGGTTACATTAGGAGAAGCTGGCTATTGTCTACTCCTCTGGGCTTTGTGGCTACCCCTATGTCATTTCTCCTGTGTTGTTGCTGTTTTTTAGTCAGTGCTTGGTCTGACTGGTCTTCTGATAAATTCAGTGTTGGTTCTGACCATAAATTAGTCGAACTTAGTGGTAGCTGCTCTTCTTTCATACCTAGAGAAACTGGGTTGCAGGGCTTTCCTATTGCTATCATGTTTTTGAGAAAACTGGGAATAAACTGGTATCCTGAATCCTTCTCTTTCCTATAGCTATCGCATACAAACAGCTTAAGTGTTATTTGCTGTGGACTTGTAGTGCTGACACCATGAATGAATGCCAAATCCATGGAGTTGACCACAATGAGACAAACAGGGCTGTAAGGAAAGGCTGTTGTATGACATTTTGCCTACTGTTGCTCTCGAGACACTGACGTTTGCAGTTACTGGTAAGGGGAGGAAGACCTGAGCACATGAATGGTGTCAGTATGGAAGGTTTTAGTACCTTATCTCTCAACAAAAGCTGTCTCTAGCAGATATTTGGTTCCAGATATTTATCATTGATCCTAAACAATAAAGTAGCTTAAACACTCAGAAGACCTCAGCAGTGCAGCAGGCATTTGGTAATGTCAGCGCTGCCAGTGGGGGTTATTTGTGAGGCCTCCACTGACCTTTGCATCTATATGGTTGTTTTACAGACTTTTAAGGTCATCAGCTGTTCTGAGAAAACAAGTATATAGATTTCAATCTCGAATGTCTGACAATCTTTGAATAACGTCTCAGTTATGTGACTTGAAGGTGATACAGAAGATTGGTTTGCAATACGTGGATATTTTGGAATTATTTCAACCAAATGGTAGTGTATAGAATTATGAGCATCAAAAATGGAAGCTTTCAGGCTGCACCTACAAGACTGGAACTGTAGTTCTAAGTATGGTTTCCTGAAAGTTTTCATTTTGTGTTTCCAAGTTAGACTTGAAATTTCATTTTTGATTGTGAAAAGGCTTTGCATCACAAAACAGATATTTGTGTTGTACACATGTGCCTGTAGCCTCAGTAATCCTGAGGAAAATGGAGCAACCTAACAGATGTTGGATAATGCCTTGTACTGCAGAGATCTAATCCTGGTTTCTAATAGATAAACACCAAAACAAGGGGTTTTTCTCAGAGTTAATGTTATTACCCTAGACAGCCTCCATCTTTCCAAACGTGCCAGTCCTCAACTCAAATCTTGGTTAGTTCTTGGGCTCCATACGTTCCTCCATGGCCATGTGTTCCATCATCTAATCACAGGGTGTATGACATTTTCTTCTGTCTAATTTGAATTTCTGTTACTTAATGTTGTTGAATGTTCCCTTGGCTTTTTAATGTCAAAGAAGTGCAGTATCTTCATCTTCATTCTTCTACTGAATGAAGTGGTGTATCTTCATTTGTTATTTTAGGTACTTTTGTCATATTCCTTAACAGTTCTGAAATAACTGTTCTGCTTCTGCTGGAGAAAAATACATGAAGTGTGTTTATCTGTACTGATCTATGAATTGACTGAAGATTGACTGAACATTTTGGCTGTTGTGAAATACAGGAGACAGATTCATTAGGGGTAGGCTTTTGATACATCAGAGAAACGTATTTAATGGAATATTACTGTAGTTTTTACTTAACAATAAACCAAGTGAAATCAGGTATTCTGTCATACTGAAATAAAATAGGGAATTTGTACATAAGAACTGATTGTATTGTCTCCTGACAGTCCTTATCTGATGTTGCATAATTGAGTTCTGTAATCTAGGCTAGGTTAAATTTCATCTCTGCCTGGGCTTAAATATGTCTGGTTGGTTACCAAGGCTGTCTGTTCCCATATATGTGAATAGGGAATATGCTGTTCCAAGTCAATCAAAAAAAGCACTGCAATTATATACTTATCCTTGGACTTTGGGTCTCAGTTTAATGAAACCTGGATTCTAAAAAAAAAACCTGAGAAAATGGTTAGCAATCATTTATCTGATGAAATTGCCCTCTCTGGGTGCTCACAGAATATCTGTGACTAGACTGTAATTTTCCTCAAACATGTTCACTGTATGGATTTCTTTGACAGATTTGTTTCCACAGTTTATTTTTAACTTCACAAATTGGTCTCAAGCATTCACTGTAAGCATTTGACACTTGACATTGCCGATGTACAATTAGTCAAAGAGCCTCTCTGTTCTCTCACTGGGTGAGAAAGCATATCTGATGGGCAAGCATGAGAAGCAGAAAACATGGCTTCTGCAATAACCCTGTCATGTCAGTTTTCCAATTGATTTTTTTGAATGGTAATAGATCTATAGATTTTAAGCCAGGAAGGAGTGTTAGTGTTTCAGTACAGGGACAGCTAAAGCCTAACTGAGCTGAGAAAAAACTTACCTTTCAGACGTGAATCCAGTCTTGATAGTTAGAAAAAGACAAGCCGATATTCCTGCCCATAACCATTACTCATGCAGTGGTTAATCAAACTTCACAGTTAATGTAAATAGTAAATGTTCCATATCTTCAATTTGAGTTCCTTTGATATTTATTTTTTATTCATAGTAATAATTATTACTATTTTAAGTTCCAGCCTGCCTTTCTAACAGGAAAATATCCTTTGAACTCCCTTTCCCGAACTTCTAGAAGTATGAAAGTACAACTAAGGTCATCCTGAAGTCTAAATGAATATTTTTGGGCACTTATTTCTTGCAGTATTTGCTGAGCTGTAGTTCTAAGAAAATTACTTGCTGCAGCTATAAAGCGTGGTGCCAATATAGAAATGTAGGGGAAAATAAACAAGCCAACGTAGCTGTTCATGTTTTGTGGTAAAGGAAATGTCCTGGTTGAAGTGTATCTTTTCTACTTGTATTTTTTTCCTATTCTGCATTTGCTGAGTTGAAATATGCAATTGTCCTGCTGTTGCATAGGCAGGTTTGGACCAGGGGAAAGTCACAGATAGGAGAGGATGGCAGGTATAAAACCTGACAGTAAGAATAGCATCTCTATGTGTAGGGGTAACACGAAAATGGGGATCCATAATAAGAAGGAGAGTTTAAGTTTTTACACATTTGGTGTGGTGCTGTAAATAAGGAGTATTAGTTCTTGTTGAAAGTCTAATGGCATGAAATTAGGGTTAAAAAAAAAAAAAATCAGTATGTTGCAACGTTCTGTTACAGATATGTTTAGGTATGGAAGGACAATTCAGAGGGTAAAGCAGTAATAAAAAGGAAGGCAAAGATCCTGCTTTGGAAGTTACAGAATTTTTAGTTGAAGCTTCAGCTGTACTGATGTGACTGGGGTAATAGAATGCATGGAAACTCATCAACCTGTTTTCATATTGTTTGTTTCCTGAAAAGAATATTTGTAAGTGTGCCTTTTTGAGGACTATACAAGGGGCAGATCGATCTTCACATTGGTCCTCCTGTGCATAGAGAAATATCTTCTGCTTCCACCCAGCGTTCTCTGGCTTGGAGCCTTCTGGCTGCAGAATGGGCAGATGGTTTCCTTGAAGGCTCAGTGGCCCTTCATACTTCAGTCAGTGATGGTATATAGCCATTGTCTGCTGACCTACCACCCATGTTCTAAATTCCTAATTCTTCAATCCAGAAGAAACCAATGGCATAAAAAGATGGCTTAAAAATATTAAGCCTTTATCACTGTTCTAGTGAATCCAGCACCCAAGGCTTCAGCTCCATGTGAAATTCCCCCAAATAAAATTCCTCTGATGCTGGTATCCAGGAAAGAATACTTCAGATCAAAATTCACCATTAAATCCATCTCCAATAATGGACTTGCTAGGTTACAGGAATTTGAGCTGGCTTATTACACTGGAGCCAGTGATGTGTTTAGCAGATGCCTTGTTAGGTTTTGATGAAGTGCTGCAGAAGCGCGAGATGCCAAAAGGAGGATTAGAAAGTCACAAGGTTGTTACGAAGGAGTAATTACTTGTAAGCCTTAACATTTTGTTCTTGTCTAATGGTGGCTTTGTTTGATGGTTCTCTATCTCTTCAATGCTGGACTTCATCTCTGGACAATTTGAGACTCTTGTTCAGTACGTGAGGGTAAAGCACTACCAGTTTTATCAGTAAAAGGCTTGAAGTGTTTCAGTAGATTGTCTAAAGTACAGCCATTGCTATACAATTATAGCACTCCATTATGTAAAAAATAACAGTGGGTGGAGATCTTTGGACTATGATAAAGAGGCAAAGCTTTTTTTTCCCCCCTGTCATTCTGTCAAATAGATGTTGCTGTTCTCCTTCAGCTTACCAAAGTGGAAATTGCATGGCTGTTTTCCTTAATATTGGGTCAGGTCCTACATACCTTATGCATCTGATTGATTGAGGGTAAATGAAAAAGTGAGACCACTGTCAGTCTGAGTGTAATATGCTACAGATGAAGTCCTGGGAATGGCAGGAAAACAGCTGCTGAGTTTCAAGCATAAATCCTGATAGCGGTGCTTTGAAATTAGGAGTTTGCTCATCTCTGCAACCTGCTGGGTTTATTTCTATTTCTGCTTCTTTCAGAATTACGGAAGCCAAAGGTATTCCCTCGGTAGCAATAGCTAAGGTGCCAGTTCTGAAGAACCTCTTCAGCAAAGCTTACCTGGATTGGCACCTGTAAATTCCTTTCCAGCAGAATTTAGAAGTATGCCAAAGGATAGAGACCTATAGGATTGAACCTGTGCTAAACCAGTGTATATTATACGCATGGCTCTACTTGATACAGAAAGTGTCATGCTGGCAATTCGCTTTGTGCTGGTATTTTCACTGAGAGTTCTGATTCTCCCCCTCCTTTGTTTGTTTGTTCCCTGTGTTTGTTCCCTTTTCCTTAATTGCTCACACCTGCCTTCCAAAGCTATTCAGTTCCTGAGTAGTGGCAGTGCACACTGCTGTGTGCATGCTCAACAAGATTGCAGTGAAGTTCTCTGTCAGCAGCAGCCATTTGGTGTAATGACAGATATTGATTATTTATTACTCGCAAACATTTAATTAAGTTTGACTGGATAATTAGCATGCTAGCAGCTAGAAGGGCAGTGAATCTATTATTTGCAAAAAATCCCACTGACCCCTGTAGGAAAGCTGACATAATGAGCTTTTAAGAGCTCTTTAGATGTGCCTGATTTTCAGTCAACTCTGAGCAAGATGCAGTATCTTTACTGCAATATCTTTAAGGTGGTAAATGAATACAAAACCTTAAATCCTGACTCTGGGATTCCCCAAGGACGTAGGAATTGACATGTCTGAGGGCAGGGTCCATTTTTAAGTACTAAAGACAGTCTAGCACTAGATGCACTTTCATTCAATTACCCTCTGTACCTACAATTAATCTCTTCATAATGAGTTTGGAAGAGGGGCTGTGAGTATTAAGTAATCCACGTGTTGTATGTAAGGCTGTCCTCAATTCTTATCTACTTTAACTAGGTAATTTTCTCATTCATCTTGTTTGACACCAGTATATGTTATCTGCCTATTATGAAGATGAACAGCATTTTGGTCAAATCAAGTTTGGCACTTAGTTGAATCTCAAATTGTGCCAGTGTGTGCTATAATACTGATGTCTGTTTCATTGTGTATATAAAACAGACATATATAAGTTATGTTACATGTAATATACAAATATAAATGTGTAATATGCATGCATTATTAAATGTATTGAAATATACGTAATTTTTGCATGTAATTAACTTTTTACATATGTAAAGCATTTGTTGAGATATTCCTAGCCAGTGATGTGTGTGATCAAACAACTTAGAAAGCTGACTTACTGACAGTATAAACCTGTAAAGCTGTAGATTTTGTGCTAGAAATAGTAGTGCAAGGGCAAGGTTTCTTGACAGAGGAAGAGAATAAAATGGGATGTGTCAGTTCTTAGAAAAGCAATTTCTGTTCTTGGCTGTAGAGCAAAAACTGTCTTTGATTTCCTGGCAGCGTTCATTACAGGGATAGCAATGAGCAGACTTGGGGGAGCGGAGGTTCAGTGCACCTTACAGGTGTGCTGCGTGCATAGGTGTGCTGTGAGAGAATAGAAAGATTGCATAGGCAGGAGTGAACTTTAACTGGGTGGGAAGTTTAAAAGGGGTGGGGGGTTGGTACGGTGGGGAAAATGGCCCTGCTAGTAGTTTAATACACCCTGTTTGGTCATGAATTGCTTTTTGGGAAGCTTTGGCTGCCATTTGTGGCAAGTATGTAAAAGATCTGGTGTGTGCAAACTTGCATGTTTGTTTGGTCTATTGTTAGGGAGATGAGACAATGTGTAGGAGTGAAAAGTAGTCTGTTAATTTCTCATCCAGATGACTGTCAGTGTTCAAAGAGCTTCTGCAGCAAAGCCAGTTCCTCCATGGGATTTTTTTATTTTTATTTTTATTTTTTGCTGTGTTTTAGGAAAGCACTGCAGCAATTTGGCTGTGTAAAATGCCTACTGGGACAGCCATTGATTCTGCTGTGCAAACCTTCCTCCTCCTACTTCCAGGTGGTGGGGAAATACTGAATGTCAGCCTAAACTTAAAGGGGCACAAGATTTTGTTGCCCTCAGTTGAAGGATACGTATAGCATAGGACTGAGTCTCGTATGGATGTGCAGCAGTTAGAATGAAGTGCACTGCTTCAGTTCTGCTGTCTGAACGTTGGTGGCAACAATCACCTGTGGATGTGTAACAAAACTAAAACTATGATCAGTGCAAGGTGGCATTGAAATCTGAATTGCTTCTCTTTTGTGTACATAATGCAAAAAAGAATTGGCTATATCTAAACATTTAGTTACGCTATATATATATTTTTTGCATCTAATGATAGTCCTTGGCTCCTTGTTTAGCTCCATGTAACTTTGTAACAAACATTTATTTAAGCCTGTAAGTAGACTTGATCTAACCAACGTCACCTTTTCTTTTATTAGTGGCAGAGAATCGAGGGGTCTTGGACAATAATCAGAGATTTTCTTCTTCACCAACTTACCTACCTGTGAGCTACCGCATCTTCAGCGCAGAGACCTCTTTCTTCCTCAAAGAAGCCAACCAAGACTTCATGAGAAATTCCAGTTTGCAGTCCAGGGTGGAATCATTCTTCCCATATAAAGCCAAGAGACCTCCTGTGTTAAATGCCAGCTATGGACCTTTTTCCATTGAACAAGTTGTGCCCCAGGACCTAATGATAACTTCCAGCTTCTTTGGATCTGCCAACAAGTTCACTTATAACTGGAAACTTAAGGCCTACATAATGAGCGACAAAATCTACCCTAGCAAGCCCAAAGTCCAGGTCCTGTTCTACATTGTGGGCAGGGACTGGGATGACTATAGCACGACGGAGAGGCTGCCCTGCCTGCGGGTGTTCGCCTTCCGAGAGACGCGGGAAGTCAGAGGCAGCTGCAGGCTGAAGGGGGACCTGGGGCTGTGTGTGGCAGAGCTGGAACTGCTGCCAGGCTGGTTTAACCCCCCCACCGTTGTCACAGGTCGTAAGAAGCCACTTGATCTTACTGAAGGGAGCCCTGTGGAGCTTTACTACACTGTCCAACCAGGAGATGAGAAGGGAGAGTGTACTGCTGAGGATGTAAGGAAAGGAAATGCTATCCGGCCAGGAAAAGATGGCATGGATGAAAGCATGTCCCACTTACAGCGGATTGGATCAATCAGCCTCTATCGAGGCCAGGAGACTTCTCAGCTAACAGAGCTACGGCTGGATGGTAACATCGTTGTCTGGCTGCCCTCAAAGCCTGTCAAACAAGGAGAGGTGGTGAATGTTTATGTGACAATTGCCAACAATTCTACGGTGGATCAGTTCATACTCAGGTATAGTAGAATGTTTTTTTTCCTGTTTCTGATGCACACTTGGGGATAGTGGGCAAATCTAAATCAATTTAGTGATTACCCACATTGTGTATTTTTCTTCAGCTGAATATTACACCTAATCATTGAAATCCTTTGTTTTCCTTCATGAGCACTAAAAAGAGGACTTGAAAGCCTCTGTCACTAGGAGTCTTTTAACATGTACGCCGTGCCACTTAACACGTCAGTATCATGCAGTAAAATACAGAATATGGTAACTTGCTGCTTTAGTGGTGCCATTTCTGTGGAATAACAGACTGTAAGGCACCAGGAAAGTTCTCTGTTTTACAGAGCTTTTTTAAAACTTGCCTTTTGTTGCATAGCCATAGTTTAAATGTAGCAAAATTTCAATTACTTGCTTTTCTCTAAGTGCTCTGACAGTGCTTTGCCTCTCCCACACAGAGAGGGTTTTGTTATGAGAACTCTTTAAGGGGGGTTTAACCGTCTCCTTATGGTTAAGCATCGTTTCTCGTTGCCAATATGTGTATCCTTTGAAATAAATCCTGATGCGTTTGATATTGCCATTGATTGTAAAGGACTGTTAGAAATAACTGCAATTATTTGGGGCAGGTATGGTGAAAGCAATACCTCTGAACATAAGAAACACCCTACTGGGTCAGATCACTTTCATTTCCTTCTATAGCAGTTTCCCTATCAACGAAATGGAAATCCTTTGAGGATGGCAGACTAGAAAACTTGTTAATCACTGAGATAGTTTATGTATTTTTTTTCTTTTGGTTACCAGGCTTTGAATTCAAGGGAAATCTCCACGGTGATAAATAACAATTGCTCTTTAAAGCCTCAGGGAACCAGAGTTTCCCAAAAGATTCTACACATGAAAGTATTTATTTCTAAGGCTTATATGAATTAGATTAATACATAGTTGACAACTAGCAAGGAGAATAGCCTTTAGAGCAGGAAGAGTTGCTTGGCAGATAAAAGGCTTTTATTTAAAAACTGGGATTTTAGTTATCCCAGAATCATTCTCATGCTTGAAGCTTTGGTTAAGTTGGTGAGATAATCTCTCAGACACCTGTTTACAGAGTGAAACCTCCGTTACAGAAGTCTTTTCTGACTGCGCTGCTTATCTTCTATCGAAAATCCTTCTTCGTGAAATAGTAGAAACAGAATACTATTCCACATAACAAGCATAGCTGTGGTGAAAGAAGAAATCCAAAGGCAATGAACTGGGTATTTGCTGGGTGGATGGGAGAGGAGGGGATCACCCTTTGAAGGTCTGTTTCAGTCTTTATCTTCCTGAAAAGCAAGTTGGAAGATGAAACAAGCTTGTTCCAATTTGATGATGTATTTCTTTGCTCTGAAATGAATCTGCCTAGGCAAGGATTGCATTAGCATGCTGAGAGGTATGGTTTCTGTCTATCGTACAGAAATGGTACATGGGATATCAGTAGTGTCACTTGCATTATGGACAAAATGAATTATTCTTGGTTTTGAGAACAGATAACTGATTTATTTGAAGTAAATACTCTGACATTTGTTGGTATATTGATCTGCGTTATCATAAATGCAGAGCTCAAGCCATGTTTTCTTGTTGAAACACTTCTGGTGGAAAAGATTTGCTTTTTTATTTTTTTTTTTTTTGCTTAAAATTCAAGACACAAAGACATGAAAGGTGGAAGAGATGAAGATTTTAAGCTCTTTGCTAACTTCCAGTGGAGGTGGAGAGGTGGTGTTTGTTTTTCTTTCCTTTGAGAGAGAGGAGAAAGCACACCACATGGCACTGATCTTTAGAAAGCAAGTCAGTCCTGTGGTACATCTCAAACCAATGTCAATATTCCAAAACAGCTGTCAATTTTGAAAACTTTGTCTTGCAGGCACGTTAAAATTTCATATCTACTGCAGATGCTGATCTGTGCAGTTAAGGCATCAAGTGGAAGCTTTGGTAGGCGTGAAAGAATGGTTTTGTGCAGTGGTGTTTTTTTGGCATTATTTTCCTTCTTCTTTTAAAACAAAAAAGAAACTGTTCTAACAGCTTACCTGACCCTGCTGTGGAAAAGGACAGCTGGTGCCCTCTGCTCCTTGCTGTTGTCCCATGAGGCAGTGCTTGAGTGCTGGTAGCAGGTCTGAAAAACCCAGTTCAGTTCCCTGATTCTGTGGTTAAAATCTCTCTTTTCAGTAAAAACTTCCTGGATGTGCAAGTGTGGGATGTGACCCAGCAACCCATGAGGTGCTGGTACCTCCCAGGAAAGAGCAGTGGACTGCAACAAGCAGGGAGAAGTGAGCACATATGCTGGTTCTGCCTGGGGGCTGCTTTAACCTTCTCTGTGGCCATTTGCCTGGTTGGATGTAGGGCTGTATCCTCTTGTGTTCATGGGCTCCCAGCACAGCGATCCCTACGTCCTGTGACATGCATTCACATTTAATCATCCTAAAGAAAAACACACCACACACTGTCCTCAGGCTTTGTGGGTTTATTTTCTGCTTCTTGTATAGTATTCATTGAGGTATTGCAACATCCCAGTGCTGAAGTAAACAACATGTGATCATTGCTTTAGGAAAAGAACGGCTACAAATCTTCTCTGGCACAAGTGAAACAGTCTAATCTAAATGACCTCATATCCTCAAATCAGTGGAATTGAAACTGTGTTCTTAAATTGTATCTTAATTCAGAATCCTGTTACAGCATCTATGCACTTATCAGCCTTATGACACAAGTAAAGTTGAAGAAAATGACTAACATGACAGGGAATGAAGTGAATTATGCATGGTAGTGCATTAACGCAGTAGGAGCGCTGTCTGAATAAACAGATCTTCCTCCCATGCATCTAGTCAGTGCAAGCTGTTGTGAAAGCAGTTCAAACAATGCTGATAAGTTACAAGATCTGAGTTTTTCCCACAGCCCCTTCCTGCTGGGTGACCTTTGTGAAGTCTGTGCAAGTATTTTCTATATGCTTATCGCAAAATGTAAGCAATTTGGTCAGCATTATGCTCTGGAGTGTCAATCCTGTTCCTAAAAGACTTCAACTTCCTCTAATAAAAGGGGTTTTGGATTTGCCATATATTATCAGTGGTAGAGTGAATGGGAAAATCTTAATAGAAGTGAAGAAATGGAAAAGAAGGGAAATATCACTGTGCTATATTCCTCCCAGTAGGAGGGACTTCTGGGCCCCCAAAGGAGAGATGAATTGCACTGAGTATTGACTGCTCAGTAAGGAAAATTCATGTTACTTCTAGCAGCTGGGTAAACTTTGAACAGAAATAAGGCAGCATCGTTGTAATGTCTGTAGACAGTAAAACAGCACAGGATAGGAAAACAGAAAAAAACTATAAATTCCTAAAATACAGATCACTGAAGTCTTCTGTGCACTTCCTGGAGCTGTTGTAAGTTAACACCACTGGATTCCATAGGGCTGCATTGATTGATTGTCACTTCCCCAATTGCTGTGTATTCAGGCTTTTCTAATCTGAGTCATCGTTTGTGTGTACTGTATGTAAGGATTAGAAAGCAAAATCCTCAGGGCGAGACCTTGTTCCTGAATGCTTCTGTCAACCTCCCTCACACCCAGCAGGCTACAAATAATGGAAAGATCATAACGTACTGAAAACAAGTCATTCTTGTGAGGTTAACTTTCAGAAAGAAATGCGTGTGTAAGCTGAGATATTTGAAGGTTATTGGGAAGCTGGCCACTCAATTTCTGTTCGTAGTGCTGGGGAGCCAGTGAGCTGAAAGCATTAGGCAGCTTTGAAAAGTTTGGCCTGTGTGCATTGCTGACTTTGTTCTACAGTTCTAAATACTTTTCCAGACATTAAAGGATCTTTCCATCTGTCTTTCCATGGCTTGATATACCACATTTGAATTGGGATAGTAATGTACAGCACAGGGCCAAAACAAAAATTGGGAGTGCTGAATGCTTTGTGTTATTCTGCTGGGCAGCAGCTGAGCTCTAGTGAGTTGGAGAGGGTGCTGAGCTGATGTACTGGTGGTATTGAGGAAGATAAGTAAAGGGAAAGGGGATGAAGTTGTCTGTCCTGATTAGAGGGAAGAGTTGAAAAATGGATACTTTATCCCTTCCTTAGGTTTATTGTTACAGACTTTTGCAGTGCAACAAACTGCACCCAACAATCCAACAAACTGTCTGTTATAAACAGTTACTGAATTACCTTTGTCCAGCAATCAAATCAGCCTAAGACAATGGACAATTAGTAGTGATAATCTACGGATTGGATGAAGGATAGAGGATAAATGCAGTGAGAAAAGCTATTAAACTGATCAGTGGAGACAGCTTTATATGTCAGTTCCTAATAAATATTGACAGCAGGCAGTGTTAGGTGATACTGAGATCTGTTTAAATCTAGGGGAAGATGCACATATACTGCTGTGTTCAGGAGCTGAGTAGTAAAGTTCAGTGATGCTGAAGTTCATAGAAATCTGAGTACTCGGTTCTGAGAATCAAAAGCTATCACCTCCCTTTTAAAAAGATTGTCCTGAGCACCCTGATCAGCTGCCTGTAAGCTGGAGCTTTGTGCAGAAGTCTTAAAACAAGAAAAACCTTCATTAAATAGTGTGATCTTTGCAGGGATTTTCTTTGTACCGTGAAAGCGGTCACTTCCACAGTGCGTTCTCAAATTCTGGGTTCCTTCAGCCAAACTCAGGGCTATTTCCTTTAGTGAGATTGACTTCTGCACTTCAGGCTGGTAGGTTTGAAGACTTTTCCTTAATATACTGATTGGAAAAGTAGGATAAATTGATAGGGGTTATCTTAGGAGGAGTCCATAAAAGGGAAAGAGTGAAAGTGTGGTATCTGGGCATTGGCAGTCTGACAGCATGGCTTGCTGTAGATTCTGCAGCAGGAGCGTTGGGGCTGAAGTTTTTGTTTAATCTTTGGTGAATGTTTGTGTGTAAAATAAATTTCAGAAATGCTACACTGAAACATCTTGTTAAAACCTCCTCCTAGAAATACTTTGCTTTCCTTATTTCCTTTCAGTCTCAGCAAACTAGTACAGTAATTTGTCATCTTTTCCAAACGTGCAGCAACACTTGTTGCTTAATGCCCTGGTTGGTAGTGGGGCAGAGGGTGGCTCCAAAAAAAGCTTGTGTGTGTGCAAGGCTTCTTGCAGATCAGGAAAGGCACCTTTACTTAATTCTTGTTTAGACTGTTAGCCACTTGTGTTACTCAAGTTACAAAAGTTAATTAAATCCTTGATTATTTGCCTGATTAGAAACGATGGAGGCTCATTAAAAGATCATACCATATAAACCAAAGTCCTCCCAAAGCAGCACTAAGGAAGGAAACTTCATGTTACTGAGAGTGGATTTTAGTTGAACAGAGATGTTTTCTGGCTGTTGGAAAGGCTATGATCTGATGCATTTGGGAACCTCCTGGGAATTCCCAGTGTGATTATCTGACGATCTGTTGGGGTCCAAGGCCCCTGTAAGCAAGAAAGTGTGTGAGCCTGTAGGTCTGAATGGAAATGAGTATTCCTGAGTAAAATAATATGAAAAGCTTTTAAAACCCAGTGCATCTTGTTACAGCTGAAAAAGCAGTAGCAGCTTGCTGGCATGGTACTGGAAGGGACATCTAGTCATAGCCCAGGGTTTTGTGGCAATTTTTGGGTGAGGAGGGAGGGAGGTATGGAGGTATAAACCAAGGTACTTGGTCCAGTAGAACCATAAAAGCTTGTTGTTTTCATCTGTATTTGTTTTACTGGTGCTTGTGGGTCATTATTTAAGATGGAAACCATCAGATTGCACTTCCTTTTGGCAGAGTGTCACTCCTCATTCATGACAGCACATACACAAGGAACTTGAATTGTTTTTATGTTCTTATGACATTTTGCAGTTGAAGCTTCCTCAAAAGACATGAGGATGGTGGGAACTGCAGTTCTGCTTCAGGAGATAATTTCTGAAGAATGCTAAGTGTTCTTACAGAGGTATAGGGCATCTGACCTCATCTTTGTCACTATTCCCTTTGGGAGCCCAGTGGAGTGCTCTGTGCTTCCTCTAAATCCCGCTCTGTCCTGTGTTCATCTTCAGGGAGATATGTTGGGATGTGTAATACTCTCTTGAGAAGAAAGTTGCATTTTTCATAAGCTTTCACTGCACGGAGAAGCTGATTAATTTGTGCTTTATATTAGACTGGGTTAAAAAGAAATTAAGCATGTTTTGTTTGTTTGTCTGATTCCTGGTGGGTTACAAAATGTTTCTATTAGCAAAGCTGCTGGGGGTTAATTTGCAATAACGGTCTAATCATCTCCAGCAGCATTGTTTCAGGTTTTCATTTTGCTGCTTAAATCAGCAAGACAAGAGAATAGAAGAGAGCTCATATCTTGGGGAGTGTCATGGAAGAATAAGTGGAGAAGTGACATGGTCCTCTGCCTTATCAGCTGTCAGACTGCTTAAAAAGACTTGCTTTTTCTTACAAATTAGGATGTAATCCTTGATTTCCAAAGTGCAATAAGACCGAGCTGTTTGCATGAAAGAGAGGCTCATTAAAAAAGGAATATGTGGCATTTAAACACTGAAGTCCAGAGCTCAGTTCTTCAGCCTCTCTGATTAGTCATTAGACAACATAAATAGCTGTGGATCATGAATCACAACTTGGCTTTAAAGATTATGGTCCAGTGTGTCAGGCAGTCTTAAGTCATATGTTGCCTTTCACTCACCCCAGGAGTGCTGGAGAAGGCAGTTCAGCCTTCTAGCTGGTCATTAAGGCACAGATGTTGCTGACCTGCCAGAGGGGTTCCTCATTTGGCATATAGGGCATTTGTGGATCCCATGTTAAGAGGGTAAATTTTCATGTAGAGCACATGGCTGCTTAGGCCTTGCTTTGCATTAGCTTTTAAGCATTTAGATGCTGTGATGTTAATTGCTGAAGTCAGTCATGTGATGTGCCTGGTCTCAGCAGGTTGTAGAAATACAACCACAAGTGTTTTTCTGCTTGAGGTTATGTCTAGCTTAGAAAAATCCCCGACTGTGTAGAGAGCCTTTCCTCTGGAAAGGAAACACCAATCCACAGTGGGAGGCTGTCGCTTAGGAATGTTCCCGAATTTAGTCCTGTCAAAAGTAATGAGAATATTCACAGGCTGCTTTTTATCTCTAGATACGAGGCATTCATGAGACCACATTAGTACCAGCTTCTTTTCTCTTCCATAGCAGGCTGATTACAGTCTTGTAGGAGAGGAAGGAATGAACAAAACGCCTTTTTTTTGTGTTTACTTAGCTGGTGTTGGTTGCTTGCTTCTATCAGTGATAGTGGACAATGTTCACTTGTCTGTATGTAAGTGCACATTTTCCTGAGACAGTAGATGATAAAATAGTTTGAATTCATTTGTCTACTCAGTGCATTGTGAAGAGGACAGAGTTGGTCTGAATAGACAGGCTTAGAACAGATACAAGAATGGAAAGTAGGTGGTAGAATTACACCAGCCAGTTGTAGTGTCAGGAGGGTCACGCAGCCTTGTAGGTAATGTGGTAGTGGCATTCAAGTGCATTACATGCATCCTTGACAATGGGTTTTGATTTCTTGTTGGATACTGCTGTGCTCACGATGACATGAAAGCTGTAATTCCAGTCTTAATGAGCTCAACTTCACAACGGTATCGGCAACCTTCCAGCCTGGTCCATTAGGGTCTGCTCTTGGTCGTGTTTCAGAGTAATTCCTCCGTGACCTTCTGTATCTTAAATCAAGCTGTGCAAAACCTTAGAAAGGACACTGCAAACAGCAGTCTAGCCTGAGTATAAATACATGAAGTAGGTGTATAATCTCCATTTACTAAGTCTCCAGGGTACTGCTTGAAATTTTTATCCGTCTCAGACAAAGCTATTGTAGTAAAAGCTGGGTGAAAATATTGACTGAGCAGAGAGAAGACTTTATCTGCTGTCTATAGACAGTGACAGCTGGTTAATTTTAATATTAATTCTGTGGAAGATCTGTAAAGAAACTCTGCAAGAGTTCGGAAATTAATATGCCTTGCCTCTCTTCATGATGCTCAAGTATGACTAAAGTGCTGTCATTTATGGTTTGCATTCTTTAATTTTCCTAGCATCTCAGGTAATGGGTGCTTTGTCCATTGCTATGGCAACAACGCTGTTTTTCTTACTCAAAGTAAACACTGACATAAAACCCTCTCTAGCATTCCTTTTATTCATAGTGTATACCTAATGGATGTCGTAGCTGTGCAAATATGTCATGATTGTGGTGGATAGAGAGCAATAAACCCTAAGTCTGGTGACCTGGTTTAAAACGGGTTTTGCTTTTCAGCTCACGCATAACTTTGTCAGCTACTTCAACTGTTTTCACTCCTACCTGTGCTCAATTAGATTTCAAGCACTTGAGAGGGGGGTGCAGTCCCTGCCTGTGTTGTTGATGAGCATTTATGGGAACTGGGACCTCATAACAGATGAGGCGTGCTAACTTTGTGCCTTTGAAGCTGAACTGATCCCATGAATTTTTGGCATTTGTTCAAGTTCCCACCTATGCCTTTTCTGAACACAAGGGATGGAGTAGCTGTTCTTTTCCTCTGCTAGTACTACGATATTGTTGCCTTTGAAAAAAATAAGTCACTTGACAAGATGTCTGAAGCTCTTACAGCCCCAGACCTCTCCAAAAAGCTTTGCTGCGCAGTTCCCTTTAGATTGCTGTGGCTCTAAAGCTACATGACCGATGTAAATGCAGAACACATTGCTGTTTCCTCCCTTACAGCAGGGGAGCTGGTTTGCTTTGAGCCCCGACACCCAGCAGATCCATGGGCCTCTTCCATGCAGGGAGAGCTGTTAGGTTTGGCTCCTCAGGGGGGAAAATCCTCCTGGAAAAATCATTTCTGCAAGTATTTTGTAGGGTTCTTTCTGCCTTCCATCAGATCAGTTGGTGATGGAACTTGATAAACGTTGCCTTTGTTTTAAGTAAAAATTAGATGTAACTGTACAAGAAGGTGCTTGCATGATCTGGATTATATTCTATGTACTTTGAGTGTTTCAGATGGAACCTCATTAAACATCTTCACAGCTCTTTTAGATTCACTTCTAATAACTGTTACAGGGATTCCCTGTGAGTGATTGGCTGTACCTCCTTGCACCAAAATCAAGTGCGATCTAATCTGATAGACCATTGTGCTGGGAATGATTGCATTAAAAACACTGCATGGGCAGAAGTGTTTGAAGCTACAAACCCCCTTGGCTTTATGTGCCGTGGCCAAGTATGTGCAGTAACTTTAAAATCAAGATCACACTTTATATTAGCAATCCTTCAGGTGGGAATGGGCCATCTACTGCAGTTAGTATTTATTTTTGTGAAGGATCTGGCTCCTTACCCACTGGATGTGAATTGTCCCACGCTTCTCTGCTGGTGCAGTTACTTTAAGGTATGCTAATCTGCAGTTAGCTGGGTATAAAATAATACTGGTTATTGTAGTTTGAGGATATGATACAATAGTGAATAAAAATATAAGGCTGATACCAACAGGCTTGTTCTGGGGAATGCCTTGCATAGCACTGCAGGACAGCACAGCAGGTAGGAGCACTGGCTGAGAAGAGCCACTTTGGCTGTGCAGTGTTAAGCAAGGCACAGCGAAGTTTCAGCTGGAGTTGCTGCCATCTCTGGGAATGGGACTGCTCAGGGAATCCTTGTTCTGGAAATCTCAGACTGTCCTGTTGTGTGGCATAATTATATCCTGCCTCCGTGTATCTCACTGCTATTCGCTTCTATTATGCCTATTTATTTAAATCCTAGCTATTCAGAGGCGAAATGTAAGGGATTTGTGACAGGAGCAAGTGAACATGAGTGCGTTGTTCTCTGCCCAAAAGAGCTTCAAGGGATAAGAAATGCTTTGATAATACTTTGATAATTGTTTAAATGGTGCTTAAGGGGCCCCCTGGGCTACTTATATTGTCTCCGTGATTTGCCTCTTCCTGCCAAATACTCAATTGATTCTGTGTCAAGAACATGAAAGAGTGGGGAAAAAAAATGCAGGAGGATGGCAGTGAGTGAGTCCTTTTACAAACATAAGGAAATGAATCGGTCACATGAAAAAAAAAATCACAATCGTCACTCCAACATCTATATGTATTAAAGCTGTTACTCAATAAGTAACTTTCTACTTATATTTTTGTTTTCAAAATAAAATGGGAGAACAAGAAACACAAACTGGGTTTAACTCAATCTGACCATGTTCTTATGATCTAGGAAAAGAAAGAATAATTTGCAGACTTTTCTCATCTTAGTTCAGTTTTAGAGCTTTGTGGTTAAGAACAGAAAAGATACTTCTGTGGAATTCAATCTGGGTAGATAATCTTGGACAAAATTGGAACGTGGATGGACTAACCTTTTGGTAGGAGGCTTTTAAACCTGACCATCTTTTCTGGTATGTTACCTATGGCTTTGAACACCAATAGCAGAGTGCTGCTTCTGAGATTCCAAATGAGCTTTCCTGGTAAGTAAAGCCCATTGAGATTAATAACCAAACTTGGGTTGCTTTCCATTCTAAACATTTGGATTGTTACTTGTGATTAAATGTGATTTGGCAATGTTTGAGTCTTGAAATCCTTGTGTCACCAAGGCAGGCTCCTGTGACAGTGGTAATGATGTTGGGGTAGATTTCTGGAGCACAGATTCCTTGTTTGAGCAAAGCAGCCTTATCTGATGGGAAGAAATTTGAGTGCTGTGTTTTCAAGCTATTCTGAAGCACTTTCAAGCTGTTTAGGAACAAGAGGTCTAGAATGGAGGAGCCCATATAATATAGGCTAGAGATGCTGGAGTGTATAACAAGGTGATTAAAAACTTGGGCTGAATCCTTTTCATCATTATAAAACTTCCTGCTCTTAGGCTTGTTCCCACATTACTCTTTCCACTACACTATTCTTCATTTCCTACCTGTCACCGTCTATCTGCAATACTCCTCTAATTAACAGATCAGGTGAGAGACAGCTCATCCTCTGCCTGTGTCTGTGGCTACGCGTGCAGAAGGCTGGCTGTGCACTGCTGCCCCAGCACAGAGCATGAGGCACTGCCTCCCAACAGCTTCCAAACCTAGCGAGTGGTTTCACTGACCACCTGTTGTACATGCCTGAGATAGACTTAGCACAAGCCCCTGAAAAATGGACCCCTATCCTGCTGTGAAATATATTTAGAACAATTCTCTCAGAAGCACAAGTATAGTGTCATTGTAGAGGTGTAACTGTCAGATGTGGGTATGTGGAACAGAGATCGTGAAACAGCAGCTGTGGAAGTTTGCTTGCTTTTTCTACATTCTAGAGACAGGATGATGCTTCCCAGCCTTTCACATGCTGAGCCTTAATTCTTGTGTTTTACCTCTAGTTAGTACATTTCTTGTGCAATCCTGATGGGGATCATTGCAATTAAGCTGTAAATTCAGATGAGCAAATTTACATAAAGGAATGACTGTTGGTTACACTGAGGTTTTATACACATTGTTTGCCTAAATCTTTTTATTTCTATTTAAACTAGTTGTTCAATTCTTTTGCTGTATGTGTGCTTTCTGCTCCTTTTCTTCTTGCTGGAGAGAGAAATAAGGAGGTTGGAGCTGAAATTTTTCTTGTCTGATTAAATACAAAGTGAGGCTTGCGTTTTGATCTGATATGGCTTGGGTTCCCTTATACAAGAGGAAAAATATCATTCCAGCATGTGATGAGAGGGGACAGAATGTTATCACAGTTTGTATATTAAATTTCTGTGTGGTCGGCTTGAAAACAATAATGTGAGAATGGTTCTGACTTTTCTAAAATGCTAGCCTCCTGGACAAGTCATACTCATACACACCCAGTTCAATAAAATAAAGTTATATATAGTGATTAGCAAGTGGTAGTGAAATGACTAAAGCAGTAGATGGTGGACTAAGATGCCATCAGCAGCTGCAAACCAGCAGCTTTTCAGCCTTTGCACTCCTGTGATGTGGATGTATGATACGGATGCCAGTGGTCAGTTGGTAGTTTTTAATGTATCTCATCATAATACAACTTGATTTCTCTATCTCATGTATATACAGAATATATGTAAATATGAAATACGTGTATGTTGGTAGCTTAAACATAAAGTACCAAAGTGTTTGAGTATCAAGTGAAAGTGTGCAAGCAGAGGACAAACCTAGTAGGGCTAAGAAAGCCTGCTGTTTTTTTTCCCCTAGAGCCAGAGTTTCATACTTGAAATCTTCCATCTGCAAGACACCTCGACTGTCCTGTGTGCAGATGTGTCTCTCCCAAGGGATGCTTTTTTTTTCTTTTTGCAATTACAGTTGATCTAGCCAGTCTGCATCCATGTGGTGGTGTTGGTTTCTGCTGCTCTGGGTGACTGCTAGGGTCAGAATAGACAGTAGGGAAGTGTGTATATTGGTGGTTTTTGGTTTTTTTTTTTTCATTGTAGTCTTCTAGGTACTGGTTCTGCATTCACAGGTCTGAGAGCTGATTGCTGAGCCCCTGTGCAAAGGCTAAATGAGAGGCATTTCTCTTGTTTTTGCTGTTTGTGAATGTATGCCTGTATACCTCTGTGTGTCTGCATAGGTCGGTCACAGTCTGGCTTCACAAATTTAGGAAGATGGGAAAGTGAGAAGAAATGAGCAGCAATAAAATAAGGTGCGTTTTCTTTGCAGCCTCTGGCTTGTGAAAGAAATTAAAAGAACAGAACTTTTAGATGAGGCATGTAACTGACTTCAGATATCTATGCTCATTTATTTTGCAAGCTGAAGCTCTCCTGAGGGTTGTTTCAGTCTGCAAAGCATATGAACTAGCATCTCTTTTTTCCAGCACACAATCTAGGAGAAGAGTTATTGGAGGAAAATGTCTAGGGATGTGTTTGTACAGCATCAGGTACAACAGAACTTGGATTGTTATTAATCAAAACAATCCTACACTTCCACAATGTTTGTATTCTACAGTATTCTTCTCTTCTTTGAAACGTGTATTTTTCTAAAGTTTGTTGAAATGCCAGTTGTATAACAAAGGGTTTCATCCAGAATCTTTTCACGTGTCCATTTCAGAAGCAATACTACTCCCAAATGTGAGCTTTTTTTTCCCTGATAAAACTCTATATAGATAAGTGGAATTTTTCTTCTGTCTTCATCACTTTTGTTGTTGTTGTTATGATCATCTTGATTTCTTAGTAAAAATGATATTCTTTGCATCCTCTGCCTTAATCTTACTGCAGTCAGTGATAATTTTTTACCCCAGGTATTACTAGGAATTTATTCATGGTAATGGTCTCACAGTCCGAGGATTTCTTTGGTGGGTTGTGGTAGTGCATAAAACTCAGCTACTGATCCATGTAAATGCTGTGTAAAGGTTGCTGTTAATGGCATAGATCTCAATTGATCCAAAATCTGATCCTGTGACAATTTAAATCCATGTCAAAGCTTCCATTGACCTCAGTGAGGACACGATCAGATCAACTTCTGCTAAGAACTAGCTGCCTATAACAACAAACTGCAACCTCTCATTATCACAGTTGTTAACAGTTGAAGATGGGTTATTAAACTGAGGCAGATCCAGGAAGAAGAACAACTTCTCTATATTGAGTCAAGTACTCGAGCTGTTGATGCAGGAGTGCTAATGAGGGCAGGAGTCAGGCTGAACAGAAGCGAGACAGGACTGATGTAGAAGTAAACTGGGGAAGGTGGCACCATGGCTTGTTTAATTGCTCATTGGTGGAGATTAGGAAAAATGCGAGGGAAAAATGCATGGGATTATGGATGTAGAATACACGTGTATCACTAACTTGTGGTGGGTGGGGTTGGCTTAAAAGAGAAGTCTGAAATGTCCTTTTGCCCACAGGAAAAGGTTTAATGTCACAGTTGTAATTTCCTACATCTGGATGTGGAGTTGTTCTGTTTGATTCTGCTAGGCAGTCTGTGGAGCCTTTACTGCCTGTTACCCAATGTGTTAATTTGTGTGGGATACATTTCTACAATCAGTGTGCTGTTAACAGCCCAGAAGTTTTGTGTGACTTGAAGTGAAGCAAAATTTATTTTGCCAGATATTTTTACAAAATTGTCATCCGAATTAATGGGGGAGGGTTAGAGCTGGTTCCGTATAGAAAGCCTGTGAACAAGAGGAAAACACCCATTAATTGATGCTCAAGGAGAGAGTAGTAAAGCACTCAGATAATTCAGCACAGAGTGAAACAGGTTCATTTCTATGTGCCACTGAGATTTTTTTGTTAATAGTTCTGATGGCAGTGCAGTAGCTGAAGTTTGCATGCAGAATGATAGAAAGTGCTTGGGACACCCCTCTGCAGAGGCTGTGCAGGACTTCTGATCCCCAGCTTCAGAAACCACGGAGCCCCCTGGATTGTGGGAAAGTTTTGTTAGAACAACAAAGTATTTGCTCTTAAACCGAGGGGGGGCAGAGGGGGGAAGGGAGTTTGTAGAACCATCAAAGAGGAACAAGGATTCAAAGGGAAACATATGCCTGAAACATATGGGTCAAGTTTATTTGAAAGGAAAACTTGTTTGCTTTTGATTCTTTATAACATTTCCCATGGAGACTAGCAAATAGAGCTGCCACATTTTTGGCAAAGTGCTCTTAGCCTAAACCTGAAACACTTAAATACGCATACTTATGTAAACGTGGTCTCTATTAGTTTCAGCAATGTGATGTTTAAAGCATTTTTTAAAAAATTCCTGCTTTTATTATTCTCCAGTTGGCTGTATTTTATATTTAAAATGGGAGTATTTATTTATTTTGACAGGAAGAAGGATAAAGTGATTAAAAGAAATCCTTCTCCTCCAAGGTTCTGCCATCAGTGCAAAGGTCTGTAGGACTAAGGACAGCAAGTGACAGGCGACTGTAAGAACCTGGAATACAGGGGCCTGAAACCACTTTGAGGTTTGAAAGCCATTATTAAAACTGATTGGCACTTACAGAAAACATTTGGATAGCAGTAACGAAGGAATTTTCTCTGGCTGTGCATCTCAAAAATGCTCATTAGCAAAGTTAAAATTGAAGGTGGGACAGGATAAAATGAAATCAGGCTGTATTCACTGAACTCTTTTGGCTCCATTGCCTTTTCCTGAGCTGCTGTAAAACTTTCATTTGTATTATAATATTGTTTGCATTATTTATATAATTATATTTTATTATTTATTTTTCAAAATAGTGACTGTACGCGCAACGCTGTTTGATTCAGTTTGCTTTCTTTATTCCTAAACAAACATTTGGCCCCATTTCTCTTACAAACAAAAAGAGCTCTTGCTGATGTCAGTCAGGCTTCACCACCTTTGATATGACAGAGCTGGATCAATAAAAGAGTGGCTGAAAGCAGGCCAGGCTTATTCCCCTCTTCCTAAGTATATAATAGTTGGGAAAGCAAACGATCCACTGAGACCTAATCAAGTAAAGTGCATTTAAAACACTGATTTTGGAGTGTCATCAAGGGTCTACAGTCAACAAAATTGATACAAACCTTTAAAAACCTTGGTCCAAAACCATGGGCATGTCCGTGACTGGAATAATAGCCTCTTACCTGCAAGACAATAACCAGTTGCTATTATTCTTGGTGCTTTCTGAAGAAAATACATACATGTATTGGTATACAAGTATGTGTGTATAAAATATATATAAATGGCTTTGAAATATTCTTCATTTATGCATAAAAAGGGCCGATGAATTCCTTCACTGTTCCTCTGATAAACATTCCTAACAACTTCCTCTCTAGTGTATTGGGACTAACTTCAGGCTGTGCAAAGAATTGGACTCATTTTGCATTCGTCTTCCCCTCCATGTAGGTGCCCTTCTTGTCCTGAAATATATTTTACAATACTTTTAATGGCTGAAACGGGATAGTAGTGACAGACTGAGGGAAAACCGCCAAGATTGTTTTGGCATTGTTTCCTTTCTCCTTCTGGCCCCCCAAAAAACAGAGGGAGAGAGAAAGCAGAGGCTTTGGCTGTTTGCCACTTTACTTAGTGATTTGAAGACAGCAGACAGATCTGTCTGCAAAGACGTGTGGTTGCAAGCACTTATTAGAATGTTGTGCTAATGACTGATCTCAAGACATCTGTCTGTCTTGTGTGAACACTGATTACCCACCTTCAGTAACGATGTGGCAGAAGGTGCTGCTCTGACTTCCAACTGTGCCTTGTCATGAGTTGATCTTTAATGACTCCTAATCAAACTAAAGAAGGTATGCATTCACTGTGTGGCCCTCAGTGAACTCTATGTCCTAACATCTTATTTTGCCTTCATTGTCATCAGACCGTATCCGTGATTTTGGTTGACTGGGAAGGTCAATAAATAAATACACAGTTTTGTGGTTTTATTTAACTGAATGAGAATTTTTTAAAAGATCTACTTCTGGGCTGCTTTACCCCTCCACAAAAGCATTTAGATTCTTTGAATATTTTCTCACATCCCGTGCTAAACTGGAGCTGAAAGCTTTGGTAGTCTGCCACGCAGGTGATGTATCTATGCAGAACTGATGTAAATGGAGTTTGGTGTTCTGTACTCAGCTGGGTGAGTGACAGACTTTGGATTCGCAGGTCTTGACACCTCCTGAACTTTTGGAGTCCAAAATGGCAGAAGTGTCAGCTGTGTTTGGGATTTTATTACCTTGAGTTCTGGAAATAAGCTTTCCTCGTGATTGAATTCACTTTTAGAGTTCTTTGGAGCTTGAATCTCATTTTTAGTCCAGATATGAATCCTGCTGCCTTCTTACATAATTATAAAAACTAGTTTTATCAGGTCTCACTATTAGTTTTCAGCCTTTTGGCTAAAGAAAACAAGAAGCTGATTCCCACTACATAAAGCTGCGTGGAGGTTCTGAACTACCTCTCCTCGCTGTAGAGAAAAAGATGCAGTGTTGTAACGAGCTTTTCCTAGGGAGAGTTCTCTCCAGACAAGCTTAGATTTTGTTTAGGAAATATGATTTCCATAATAATTTAAAATACTGTCAGACTCCCTGCCCAGTCATGTTCTGACTGCATTACACAGTAAACCTGAAGGATGGTCTTTTTTATTATTATTATTTTTTAAGAGCAACCCATGATAAAAATAGTATCTTTCTCACAGAACTGGGTGAAAGAGTTTTCACAGATGCTGCCAACAGTGTTCCTGGCTCAGAGCGTTTCTATTTATCTTTCTTTTCTTAAGGCACTGAATTTACTTTCAAGTTTAAAAGCATTTAAAAAAAAAAAAAAATCACTTAAAGATCCAAATCTGATGGCACAGATGAAAGATCTAGTAGGCATTCCAGATGCATTGTGTATTTCAGTTATTCTAACTATTGAGCACTAAGATGCCAGATTATTGGATCCTGGCAGTGCTCCCATTCAGTGCAATCCTATCATAATTAATGTGGTAAAGCTCCTTTATGTGGAAAAGCATTTATGGGATCTTCAGGGACCACAAAACAAACAGTAATAAGAGTTCTTCCAAGTCTGGCTGTGCAAATTATGGACATATGGTTGGTGTGGCTGATGCTGGCAAAAATCCTTTGAAGTCTTGCTTGTGTCATCTTACTGCCATCCATCACACTTCCACATAGTGGCAGGAGATGTCAGCAGAAGCTGTCGCTGCACCTTAAAATAAACTCGGTGTGTGCTCTGCATTCAGGTGAAAACTAGCTTCAAGCAAAGAAATCAGAGCGTGAAGAAACTGTAGCACTCAGCTTTCTTAGTGCAGCTCTCTTCATCTCTCTCCTACTATATAAGCATGTAATGCAAGTAGTTCTAAATGTCTAACTACTGATTTCTTTTGGAAGCTCTGGAATCAAACTGTTTTTTAGGTCTGCTCTAAATGTGGACTAATCCCAATGAAATCATCATGAAACAGAGTGGAACTCAACTTAGTTGTTTGTGTACATGTTTAATCAATCATACCAGAAAGGCAATTAAAACTTTAATTTTTGTGCTGATTCCTGTTATTTGCTTTTAAGAAATTGTCTCCAGTAGTACGGATTAATTCAAAGATATTCTTTGTTGTTTTTGTTAGTTTTTGTTGTGTTTGTCTAGCTAAAAGCTGGGTTAAAGTCCATGCAAAATAACAAATGCTTATAATTGTTTATTTCTTTAACTCACTCTGAAGGCATTGACATTGGAGAACACAAAATGATGTGGGATGTAAACAGAAACATCCTTCATTGTCAAGGGAACATTAATACAGAAGTATGTTCAATCAGTGCTGGTTCCTTCTCGTTAAGTGGGGTCACTTAATTACAGCTCCAGGTGAAACAAAATGATTTGCAATAACCGTGTCAATTTAATTAGCATGATACAAATAGAAGCTTTTTCTTTGCTCATTGCATAATGCATGGACGTGACCTCTTTAAATGTGTTTACTTTTATTGACATTTTAATTGGCTGCCCATGCACAGTTTCTCTATGCAGGGTTTTCTATAGTAACAAAAGACAAATGATCATGCCACTCAGGCTGGGCACCACATAAAATTACCTTGCTGGCCACTTTCTACTTTTCAAAAGGTAAAAACATCCTTTAAAATCTGCAGTACAAATAGCAAAATGAGAGGGAAGGGGGCAAATAGTGCTACCTTCCAAATGTGCTTTTCTGCTTTGACGTGACCTGCTGGTAAGGAACAGGGTCAGAGGTAGTGAATTCCTTGCCAGTACTTCATGATGTGGGAGAAATTGCAAAGGAGTGATAGTGATGCTGTCCAAGCACTGTTTAGGCTCATTTACTGATTTGAAAAGAAATCAGACCTGCTTGAAGGAAATTTAGCAATATAAAGGCTCTTGTATTTTCCCACACTACAGTATGTAAGAACTTCTGCTTGTTCCTTAGCAGGAAGGGTTTAGTCTGCCACATGAGAAAACCCGGAGCTCTTTTCCCTAACGTCTATTTTTTATTAAGTCTTGGTGAAAACACATTTATTTCCTAAGAAGAATGCAGTATTAGGAAACTCAAATGGAGGTTCTTTTCATTAAAACTGACCTTGGATCACCTTTTCAGAAGGTTGTATTTCTGAAGAGAGTGAAATACCCAGCCCAGAATGAGTATCAGTCTCTTAGGACTGGATCTTACACTACATCCATCTTCTGGGATGCGAATACATATAAAGATGTGGGGAGATATTACTAGGATTTTGAAACCCTGTCTTTTCATGGTTAATATAAAACCCTCCTACAGGGTGTACATTGTGATCCTTAAAGTTGCTCAGATTAGGTGTCCCAGGTTAATAGTCACTAGAGATAACTGTGGTCTTTGCTCAAATTATCATATAATAGTTGTCAAGTCTGCCTTGCAAAATCATTACTCAAATATGTGAGCTCAGAAATGAAACTTGCTTCTATATCTTTAATAGTATGGTGATAGAAAAGTAACACATCTTTTTCTCGCTCATTGCAAAAATTACTTTTCTGTGAGCAAATGCAATTTTGTACCGTGCCCCAAGTGGTTAGTGTCACTCCTCCAGATAGAGCCAATTTTTCCACTGCTCGTTCAGGAGTCATTTGCCAAGGGCCCATTTCCCTTCAAGTAGGAAAATGTTCTGAAATAGTGTTGTAAAAACAAGCGATACAGAAGCAGGTAAAAATTCAGAGAATATGACAGATGTGCAAGAGACCAGCCTGTACTTTACCACAAGTTCTTGTAAGATGGAGCAGTGAAAGGAAAACTGGAGGTGGATTTGCCAATATTCACTCTATGACAATCAGTATGATCAGTCATGCCATTGAAATGTAAGCAAAAATAGTTCAAGTTTCAAAGCAGCAGTCTCATTTGCATGGGGCATAAGCACTAGGAATAATGTGATGCTTCCCTTTGGAGGTACTCAGCAGGGTCATGTGTTGTTTTCAGGAGACCAATATGAAAGCTGTATCTATGGACAGTTTTTAACACGGTTGAAATTATAATCAGAACCTCAATTTATGACAACATAGTGACAAAGTATTTGGCCTTTGAATTTGATGTTTTCAGGTTGGAAAAATGTTGGCTGACAATTACTGTGCTTGAAGATTAGTTTTGTTTCATATGGCGTGCATAAAATGGAAGTGTGATTAGTTCATACAGCATAAGCATAAAGGATATGAATATTCTATTAACAGCTTTGAACAGAACAAATGACCATGTCTGCTAGATTGAAAGCAATGTATTTCACAATCACAGGAAACAATTTGGTTTGTAGTAAAAGATGATGCATAATGCAAGATTTGAGTATTTATCATTTTGCAATACCATTCCTAGGACAGCTCATGGTCTGCCACTGAGGCAAAAAATGGAGTCTGGCTTTTTAAATTAGAACAGAAAATTTAGAAAGTCTGAGCTTGCTTTGTCTTGTGAATTCCCATCAATATAAAGAAAAACTATTTATGTGAAATGTCATATAGCTCCCTTTTTCCAGTAGTAGAAAAAAAACCTCACTGTTGCATTTATAGCTAAAGATCATTAGGAGCTAAGTTTGGCTGAAATTCATGGTAAAATGGTGCGTTCATCTTTAGGGCAAACAAAGATGTTAACATGTCAAATTTTAATTTAAGAGCTGAGCCATCTGAAAATAGAAGAAAACTTTCAGGGTTTTTTTTTTTGTGTATACATATTTATCACTTCATCTAATAGCATTTTTTCCTACTTTATAGTAAGCAACAACCCCCAAAACTGTATTGACTGCAATCATTTTAAGTTTTTAATACTTCAACTTGACCAGTAGACCCTGAATCAGTTATTCATGAAATTCTGTGATTTTATATTTTTAAAAATACTTTAAGAACACAGTGAGTTTCTTTTTGCAATTTAAAGTATCGTTCTGGGGCAACTTCTGCTCTTGCAGTTGTATTCCTGCTGTGCCCAGACTACAGAAATCTTAAAAACTGATTTTCCCAAGTATGGCCGAAACCAACTGCCCTTAAATAAGGAGATCCCATTAACAAAATCTTGAAGAGAGTCAACACTACTCTTCCATTCCTTGTATTGAAGTGATGAGTGGTATCTTTTCAGGAATGACATACAGACGTAATTCAGGCTACAAATCAGACTGTGCTCAGTTCTCATTGATTATGTCTGAAAATTATTTGTTTTCCTTCATCATTACTTAGCATGTGATTTTTTTTTTTTTTTAATTTTCTTTGCACCCACTTAAAATATACTCTTTATAAGAATTGGGATTTCTAATACACTTATTCACCTTCTTAAACATTGATGGAGTAGCAAATCAATCAATTACTAGATTTTACCTGCCTAATTGTATTATCTGATACTCGTATGCAGAGGCAGTCATAGATGGAGAATTATTCATTCATATCAGTACAGACAGTTTCACTAACTAGATGTTGCAAGAATGCATACTTTGAAAAATAAGCCCCTTCTTGTAATCGTCTTACATTTGACAATACAGTTGTATGAGGTTGCGGATTAGAAATAAAGCTAATCTATTTTCATACATATAACTTGTTTCAAATATGCCTCCTACTGGTTGGCCAAGCAGATAAGAATGTCTTCAGATAATTAAGACAAGTAAGATGAAGTAGGTGCTCTTTGGAAGAACAGCAGTACTCCTGGTCACATGATATTTGCAGCCTCTGAAGTTGTCTTTGTCATTATTTTGTGCTGCTCTGACATCCCTCTGTCCTTTGGATGTGTACAAGGTCTAAACGACTTGCACAGGTTCTCATGGTCATCCACAGAAGGCTTTGGGCTATGACTCCAATCCATGCTCAGAGAAGACGTTCTTCTTGTCTCTGAAGCTACCTTCAAAATCCTCTGCCAAGTGCACCTATAGAAAGCAATGCATAGGTCAAATAGTTGCATACAGAAGGACAAGTAATTTCTGTACTTGTTTTTCATTCTGTTGTTGGATTATCTCTTTCAAGCTGGCTTAAACTTGCACCATGTTTAATATGCAGGCTGTCAAATGCTCTGCATTATGCATGGTGGCTTAGTAACGTGCAATAGAGATGAATATAAACGTAACAATTAGTTTTGTTTAGTTTCTCAAAAAAAAAATATTTTGGGGAGAAAAAGACTCTGCTTTCTCTTTGTCTGCTTCTTACAGTTTCTTGCAATAAAATAAAAGATTTTGCTGTTGTCATTTACATATGCAATAGATTCATTCTAGCCCAGTGTTACTTCCTCTTTTGAAGTGGCACCTGTGTAAATTTTGACAGGTTGCATAAACAGTTGCAGATGATTCTTGCTCCCTTATCTCTATTTGCATGGCTGTCATGCCATCCTTCATTGGCTTTTTTCCCTCGAAAGCACGCTTTGCTCATTAGGGACCTAGCTGGAACCACACTGCTCTTACCTCCTGTCCTCTGCGATAGCTGCAGTGCCTGGTGGCAGTGCAAGGCAGAAGCTGCTTTTGGCTTCTCTTCCATTTCAGAGCTTGCATTCAATTTCTGGCCTTTCCTAAATTAAGAAAACTGTTTTCAGACTGCGCTATTAGTTGTCAAATTATTTGAGTGATAGAACAAGGTGTAAAGACGTAGAACTAGTTTGACTTTCCATTCTGGAGCTGGGAAACAGTGTTTACGCTTGATGTGGTGCTACCTCTTAATGTTATCATGACTGAATTTGAACCGGACTCATCCGAGTCCTGTGATGCCCTCACGCATTTTCTTGATGACATTAAGTGAAAGTCTTTGGTCCTTTCATGGCATTTGGGTTCTTGCCAAGAGTGCTCACCAAAGTAGAGAAAATTCTGACATCTTGAAAGGAGAAATTATGATTCAGACTCATTGTAATGATCCACGTGATACTTTATTATTATTATTTTGAATGCCTGGGTTATGTTATTTGGAGTGCTGGTTTGTCAAAATCCAGGTGATAGATCCTATAAACAGAGGAAGAGGGATAAATCTTGGAACTCCTATTTTGTCAAAAACTCCATTTAAAACCTGGGGATTCATTCACATTCTCAGGATTCCTTGGGCTTTGAAGTATTACGTTACTGTTTGTGAGGCTAGAGTCAGTAAAGAAAAAGCCACATGTGGTTCTAGGGCAGCCTCACAGGAGGTAGAAGTGTTTGTCTCATCACCTTCCAACCTAACTGCAGTGCAGCCAGGTCAGAATTCCTGCTCCAGGGTGTTAAAGGACAGATTCTGCCTTCATCGTGGGCATAACAGGCTTTAAAGAGCTTTGAGTGAGGCTTTAATGAAAGAAACATATTAGCAATGAATGCAGGTAAGTATAGCAGGGTATCTGGATTATATTAGGAGATTAGTCTGAATAGGGAAGTTATAGTTGGGCTCCAGTGATTGCCAAAGCACTGAATTTTAGACCAGATGTTTATATAGCCCCTTAAAAATATAAGGGCCAAATTTCAATCTATTGCAAGGCCGGGAGGGAGTGAGGGAGTGATAGAGCTGGCAAGAAAACTGTGGTGGAAAAAACCAGCATCTCTGTTCTGGATGGAGAAAAAAATACTGAGAGCAGAATCTTCATTCATCACAGATGTGCATGTTTTGGTTGAGAAATAAATAGCATTTCTTTTGAAATTTCCTCCTTTAATTTCAAAGATCTTTGCAATCAAGTGGTTTTATATCATCGTCAGCATTTTAGAGAAGAAGGATGAAGAACAAAGGTTAAGAGGCCTCGTCCAATGTCACACAAGAAGTTGGTACTGGATCTAGGAATAGCTTCCCCTCCACTGCACCATGCTGTGACACAATGCTGCTATATAGAGAGGAGCTTACTGTGCATCTGTGATGCATTATGCAGCTGCAGAGAGCATTCAGCATTTGAGATTGTAACAGCGTAGATTATCTAAAGATAGAAGAGATGGAAAAAGTCAAGTGATCAAACCTGCTTCTTCATAGCCTCCCCCAACAAAGCAGCAAATTAAAATTTATATCTTAGGTGGCACAAAATCTCCTAAAAAGAGAGGGTCAAGAAATATCTGCAAGAACAAAAAGAATTAGGTAGAAACTGTAGTAGATGCAGTGTTTATATACTGGTTCAAACATTCTCTTTCTAACAAGATAAAGAATCCCTGAAATTAATGAATGTGAACTCAATATGAGAAGACAGTATAGAAGTGCCGAGTGGAACACTGTCTCAAGACCTTCTGCAGACATGAGATTAAGATGTTCAGCAGAGAAGCTGGAATTGAAATACTGGTTAGACTTCTGGCATAGCAACAGTAAGTTGCAGTCTTGTGGACTTCATTTGCTTTGCCACTGCATGGGATGATTAACTTCTATGCAAAATGTAGAGCTTTAGAAACCAGCAACAGTAAGCTGTCCATCTTAAGGACCAGACATCACAGAATTCACAGTGTGCATGTTGTGTAATGTACTGCAGCCATATTAAGAGTACTTTTAGGTTTCTGTTTATCTTCCTGATGAGTGGTCGTTTCCTTTAATTAAAGATTAAATAAACAATCTATGCTTTATTCCTGTGCAGTTAATTTCTTCCTAACAGCCCCTGGTGGGCAGTAAAATTGGGGGATACCTTTGGAATGGCAGGAGATTGGTTGTTCCACAGAGAATTATACTCTCCCCTTTGAAAGCACGTGATTTTTCTCTATTAACCCCAAACATCTGGGAAATGCATGCCATTCTACTTCCTGCCACATAAGTAGAAGGTGTTGTTGAAGGCATTCATACCCACTTCAGTAACATTTAAGTATATGAAATATGACTTCTGATTGAAGAAATTGCTGTTGTATGTGTTAAGCATGGCGTCATGCAGTCAGGTATGCAGAGGAATTAGCCTGAACTTATGTAAGATACTGAATACTTCATGCTTGAAAGAAAACTAAATGATCTGCTAGTTTGGCACTGTTACGTTGGTGAATACTGATGGAAAATCTCTACAAAGTTTTTCCTTTGACTCTTCACCAGTGTGTTTTTTATATATTTATATTTTTCACATGGATTTTCTTGTTGGATGTGGAGCAAGTTTCTCTTGTCCTGACTGGCAGTGCTTGAGCCAGTAATACCATCCCCTAATCATGTTACCAAACTGGCACGAATGAAAAATTTAATGCCAGCTTTTGGATGAGAGTCATGAGATGAAGATAAAGCACTTCCTGGCTTCCTAAGGATTTTATTTCTTTTCAAGGGAAAAAAAATATGCTTTTATCAGCTTTGAAGGTCAGATAGCAAAGCAGAGGTTAATCAGTTTTACTTTAATTTTGGATCCAGTACCAGAAATTCCCCCTTGAAAGGCTGGAGAATGCAGTATAAGCACACTGTTCTGTCTGCCTTTGGTTCTTAGCACTGGAACGCAAGTCAAGGAATAGCTTTTATCTGGCTCTGTTTATCTTTATGCAGACAGGAAGCTTTTTTTCCCCTCTGTTCCCTTATACTTTATTATCTATTTTTTTCTGGTTAACTTTCTGTCCAATTTCAACGTATCTTGAAAATTTGGCTAATTTGAGATAGCTGTAGATATCACTGTTTCTTGGTTAGTTGAGAGTTATCCTGATTTTATGCAGTAAATATTCTGCCACGGTTCCAGTGATCCACATACCAGGGAGTACTGAAATCTGTGTAAGAATGGAGTTCCATAGCTCTTCTGGGACTCCAGAGCTGGAACTCTGGTATGCCAGGTGATGAGCAAGAGCAGAACTAAGGTCAGAGGCAGGGCTGCAGCACTGGGAGTTTTGTACATGGCACCTGGAGCAGCACTGCAACTGTTTTGTCCTTGGTGCTTCCCACAACCATAAATAATTTACACTGAAAGGAGGAATAAAAGCAAGTTTTTGCCTGGTGTTGCATGTTTGGTTTTTTTTTTGTTGGGGTTTTTTTTTTTCAATAACAGTATTTAGACTCCCCTAAGCAAAAAATTAACAAATGTTTGTCACTACCTTAACGTCTTCCGTTATGTGAAAAATATTACTTGTGCCTTTGTAGAGCCTTGGGTGGTAGAAAGGCTTTGTACACTGAAAGGTGGGCTGAATCCTGAAGAACCTGCTGTGATTTATGCACTGTCCTGACAGTAAATAGTGATTTACAGACAAATTGGGAAGAGGAGTTCGAGAAGCTTAGAAACTTGAATAGTTCAGACATTAAAGGGGTTTGTGCTCCTATGTTTCCTTTTTGTTCTCATTTTTAAGGACTGACTTGAAGTGAGTTCAGGCTTTCAAGTAAAAAGTTCTAACCATGATTTGTTTTGAAGATTCTCCTTAAAGATGACAGTGAGCCCATGCTACATTTTGCATAGCAATTCTTAATAATGCTTGCCACAGAGACTCGAAATGATGAGAGTGCAAGTGCAGCACCATTAGCAGCTTTCTGATTTTATATACGTTGTATCTTGTTAAAACATTGAACTTTTAGAGAAGGGAGAAAGGCTCAATACAGAAACTACCACGATTTCTTATTGTTCTGAGAGGTGAGCTGGTAACAAAAGAATTCAGCACAAGGACTATTGATTATACTATAATACCCTGTTGATATGAAGCATATAAGAAGAATCCTAACCCCCCAAATTTCTTTTTCTCTCAAATTTATCCAGTGGATTTTTGCCCTGCAAAATTTCCCTCTTGCTCCAAACCTGCCACAATCAGCTCTGCCCGTTGTCTCCTGTGAGTTTTCATTAATGCTTTTACACCTGGGCAAACTGGATGTGAAATGAGCTGTGATCAAGAAAATAGCATTGTATATTCACTTAGGCATTTTGAAATACAAAGAATGACTGCTATTCCTGTAGTCCAAGATCATGTCTTGGGATTATTAATTTTTTTTTTTTTTAAAGTATCAGAATGATATAGCAGTGAGGTGGGGGAACATCTTTCTCCCACTGCCTTCTCATTTTGAATTTCAGATGCCTTCCCCCACCTTTACAGCAGCAGTATATCATATTTACAACACCTAGCATTTCAAGGTTAGGTGGCAAAGTGTTGAGTCAAAAAAAAAAAAAAAAAATTACCTTTCCAGGGATACTCAAATATTTCAGTTCATGTTTGGAAGACAGTGTTGATGTGCTACTGGTTGATTTCATTTCAGAAATGGACAACACAATGATTCATCTAGACAGAGTCAAAAAGCTGATCTCAACCTCAGTGCTCACTTTTCAAACATAGTCTACGATCATATGTCTTGTGTGTTAGTAAGGCATTTATTATATACAGTGCTACTTCTGGAGTTCTTCAAGTTTTTCAAACCTGTATGGCACAATATTTCAAGCAAATGTTGGCAAGCTGAGTCCTCATTAGGAATTCATGTATATGTGTCACCAAAGTTTTCTGATTCATCTATTTTTGCTGTCTTCATACTTCCTGTAGGAATTAAAGCAAGAGACCAGGAGAAATGACAAAGTAAAATTAATTCTGGAAAGTAGCAAAAATCAGTTGTGTGTAGTGTTTGGCCTGGGGAAGAGCAAAAAGAAAAAGAGAGGCTGTGGAGGTTCAGGTGCTGGAGTTTTCAAAAGTTGAAAGTGCTGATGCTGTTTTGAACATGGGACTGGACTTTGATGGACTCCCAGGATCCATTAACCTGCATGGTTCTGTGATAGTACAGAAAGAGTAAGAGCAGTAAGAAAGGAGGTGTGGTGAAGGTTGAAGGGGAATGTGAGCATAGATGCACAAAGTCAACAAAAGAGAGTAAAATTGACTGTAAGAGAGTATGGATCAGTGTAGTATCATCTATTCTAATGCATCATACTTTTTTTTACTCGAGTTAGTGTAAAAAAGTTTAAAAACAACAAAACAAAAACTCCCCCCTCATCAAGTCATAATGAGAATTACCAATCACTTTTGCAAACAGTTCTGATCCTCCTCCCTGTGGTGCAATGGCTGTTGGCTACCACACTTCAATCTTGTATATTTTTTCCTGTTACTACTTGTCAGTAGAATTTTAAGGGACCTGTAAAGATTTAATGATCTCAGTATCTTTTCTCTGGTTGTTTCTGATATGAAGCAGTTCTGTCTAAAAGCAGACATTTCCAGCTCACAAAAGCTTCTTTTGTAACAAAAAGTGGCAGTCTTTTCTCCCTTTGAAGCCCCTGGGGTAGTGGGCCTAAGATATCCAGAATAGTGCTTTGCACAGGAATTGTGGTCCCCAGGGTAAGAGGAAGCCTGTGAATTTAGGCTGCATCACTGGAGAAGAGTTCATTGCAGAGCCATGACCACATCAGCAGCTTCTGCTAGAGAGACAAAATTTCCTTGGTGAGTCTGCACCTGCATCTATTTTATATTCATGTTCATTCCTTGTGCTGGCAATGGTGCCTACCCATAATACTCAGTGTAGATCATTTTTGGTCCCTGTTCACTAGTCAGCAAAGGATGTTGTTGAAGTGTCATAAAAATATGTGCACACCTTGACACCTAATTTGCCGGACGCTGACCATTTGCAGGGAGCAACTGTCTTGCTTTGCTATCACTTGTGGCTTGGCCAAAGAGTGTAATTTTAGTTTATGCTACTCTTTATGACCTAAGTTTGATTTAAGCTGTTATAATTTACGCATTTGTTTCATTTCTTTGAAACACTGATCACGAGGTTTGGTGATTCTAATTATCTTTTTGGCTTTAACGTTTTCCTGCAGTAATTTCAGAAAATTCAAAGTAGGCATAAACAAGCAAACGTGACAACTGTATTATAGCAAATAAGTGTGCTGTAAAAGACCCCTTATATATATATATTTTTAAAATTCCTATAGTATTGATGTTCCTTCCCAGTGAGGAAAGTTTTATCACACAATATTCATAGCTATTTTTTGAATGTAAGTATTTGTTGTTCTGGTTTCTGCTCCTATTTATATATTCACGTGTCGAGGGAAGGCATTTATCGGATAAAGGCATAGAAAACCTGCCCTGATTCTGTTATGATTAAAACAAGATGAAGCTAAATAATGCATTGTTAATAAAGAGGAAAAACTCTGATGCCTAAGAAGGTATTCAGAAAGAGATTCATACTTTCAGTGTAAAAACAATATCCTAAATCTCCTGAAGCTAGGAATTTTTTTTCACATATAAGCTATTAAAAAAGGCCTGTAAAACTACTTTTCAGGTGATAATGGTTTCCATGAATACAGTAGAATTCAGATCAGGTTGGACAGCTTTGCAAGCAGCATTGATTATTTCCAAATTTCTGGCAGAAAACTTCATAGTGACTTTCATTTAAACATTGTGTTTATTCTAGCGGGGCACCTACATGGTATTAAAACCATGGTCATGCCACTTTTACTTGGACAGCACATCAATGAGTTAGAAGGTTAAAAGTCTTGGTTTTATAGTGAGTAAATAGAAGAGAAAGGACTAGACTACATCATTTGTAGTCCCTAACTCCAACTACCAAATGTATGGCTTTCCTGACCTGTTTCATCAAGGATAAGCACTCGTGAACTATAAACATGCCAAGCTCTGTTTTCACTGCAGTACTCAGACTTGTTTGTATGACTGCCCTACCTTCCTTGCAGAGAGCTCTGAAAATGTCACAGATCGAGACAGTAGATGTCTTCCTGCACCTAGATAAAGTCATCAGTCTAAGGCCTATTTTTTAGTGTTTAATTCTAGAATTTTAAAGAGATTGAAGGCAGTTTTTCTGTTCAAAAATATTTTGTGTGAAAATAAATGCATGTTGTTAGCAAGGTTGGCTTCTCTAAGTTTCCAGTGGCTACTCAACAACCAACACAAAGCTCATCAGTATCCAATTTACCTACAGAGCTGTGCTGAACAGTGCTCTAAATTATCCCATCTTAAAATAATTTCTTTTTTTCATCAGTTGGAGGAACTTTACATGTCTCGTTAGAGTCCTTGAAGCATTTACCTTTGCACAATTACACTGGATTGTTATAAACTTTCCATATTGTTTTTATCGTGTCTCTGAAGTGATCTGGGATTTTATATTCCTATTCAGGGTCTGGTTCTCTTGACTTACTCACATCTCTCAGGAACTCAAATGAAAGGCAGCACTTGTCTCATTTGGAGAAAGGACCTCCTTACACTCATGTTGCACTTATTTTCTTTTGAAATAGTTCATGAGGTTAAAGAAGAGAACTAGACAGTCTCATTCCATTCCTGTCTTTTTCCTTTGCAATATAATCACATCTTGACATCTTCAGTGAATTACAAACTAGTGAGCCTAGTTTATGCTTGCATTTTGGATCCTAAAAACGTCTCCTAACCCTCCACCAATCTGAAATAATGACAAGAAGCCCATACTCCAATTAGGAGATTAGTCATATTTCATCTCTCCTAGCTGGGAGGGAAGGTTACTGTTTTTACAGGTTTCTGTATTACTACTCTCTTTGTTATTCTACTCACATTCAGGCATTGAGCAGTCATTTAGGAGATTTAATTGTGTTAGTGGTAAGAGTTTGTTCTTTATCATTTTTCAGTGTGTGCATGTTTTGTGCCATGCATACACAGGGACAGATGTGTTTGTATCACACTTGGCATGTACTATGTAGGTGACTTGTGTACATGTAGCAAATCCAAGGCATTCTGGACTGTTGTCAGGTAAAAGATCATAGGAAATGGTAGTGGAGTTTGCAGCTCTTTGGCAGATGTGGGCAAGTTAGACAAAGCAATTCATCTCGGGGCATGCTGCAGTGCTGCCTGCTTTGTGGATTTGTCACCTTGACATCCAGGAGGGAATTTCTTCTCCTATCGGTTTGTCTGGTGTTTTGGCTACGACCCGTGCCTCTGGGAACTTAATGCTATGGAAGAAAAAGCTCCATGTCAGACCTGCAAACAACAGTGATGGAGCTGATACACAGACAAGTCCTGTAGTTATACGAGTGGGCTGTGGTAGATCTCTGTTTGATATACAGGTCTCATGAGAGCTGATTCTGTGGCTTAACCCTACTGTTATTTCTCTTCTAAATGCTTCTGATATTACAGCAGTTGCAAGAAATCTAATTAGCTAATGCTTGTGCTCTGTGTTCAGTTCCTTAGATAAAAGTCAGTCTGCATGCTTGTAGAAAGTGCTGAGAAGTACAGCCAGTAAACTTGCTTGTGCAGCAGGGTATCTTGAGATTAACACAGCTTGTGATGTGGGGTGACTCCCAGTTTTATATGCCTTTGCTAATTAAAAAGGAGTAAATGGCTGCTAATTAATGTGGACAGGTGATTTTTCTCTTCTCTTGTCTGTGGGTTCTCTGGGTCACTGGCACTGCCAGGAACTGCTTCTAAGTTAGTTCTGCCTAAAAAGTAGTAAGCAGTAAGCTCAGTGCTGTGCAAGGCTGGCTTTGAGTATCAGATTGAAAGAGCAAGCTGCAAAATGCATTATAATAATGAAAAGGTAGGAAAAATGTGTCACTTAGTTTTCACTCCTGTGCATTTGAGTTCAAATCTTGTCTCAGCACAAAAGTAAGCAGTGTTTCGTTGCTCAATATTGCAGAGCTCATGCATTCCCTGTGCTGTATGCTCAGTTGTAACACTTCCTCCTATTAATGCAAAAAATTCATTAAGAAATGAGTTGGAAAATGCAAAGCTTCTGTGCTTCTTAAATCCCCTAATCCTATTTTGAAGACTTAAATGGTGAATAGGCTTCAAGCCAGTGGTCTGTAAGGGAATGAATTTCACTCCAGGTGAGGTAAAGGCTCATCAGAAAGAGGCAAGGTTTATTTTAAGGCAGTTCTGTACCATTCATTAAGCTTATTCCATCCTGAAATGGGGAGTGGAAATGCCTGCAAAATTTCTAAGGCTTTTTTGAAAGCATCACATCATTTTGACATGCTAAAAAAAAAATTGGATCTCCACCTTGTAAAAGTTGCTTTGGATGTCATGAAGGACTGATGGTTTCATAAATTGAATAACTTGGAGAATACGAGAGAAAATGACCGTGTCAATATCAATTGTAGCAGCAGGAAATAAAAAAATCCTGATAGAGATATCAGAAAGCTCAGCCTTCATTATTTGTTTGTTTGGAATTCCACAGTTGGCTTGGGAAATGTCTCTGACCCGGAATCCTTTATCTGCTTAGAAGGCTGTGGAGTATGATGGAAGGAAACTGCTAAGTTTTATCAGTAATATCGCATTCAGGCATGTAATATCTGAAGTGGAGTGGTTTTGCTTTAGCTGTCATTTTTTTGCTCTTAGACCTTTTTCTTGGGGAGTCCAATAAACAATAGATATCTCTACTTATGAATGGGCAGAATCCCAACTCAAACACACAAACCAGTCGTTGATACCATTAGATTGTATGGTGTGCAAGGCAGTATGTGAGAAGGAGTCAAGTCTTGTGCCTTCTGTTCCTTCATTTCCCGAGCAGTCAGTCTATGACCCTGGGGAAGTCCTTCAGCCCTCCTGAGCTGCCTGCCCTCTGCAAAACGGTGTGAGTGTGCTGAGAGTCGTAAACAAAAATGCTTTTCCTGTCTGCGAGTGCTACACCTTTGATAATCATCTATAAATAATATTAATATGGACCATAGAAGTAGAACACTACGAATGAAAAGTCAGCATCGGCACCAAGGATCACATACGTTCCATCCCCTCTCCTTTTTATTTATATGCACTGGATTTATCAAGCACCTTCAGGTAAGACAGAGAGAAATGCTGAAGTGCACAAATGCCTCTTAAGATGCCTTCCAGTTCTCCGCTTTCATTCGCTGCATTCTGCTGAATAGAAAAAAAAAACAACGATGTCTATGGACATTTTATGTGCTATATGCTCTTGATTTTTCTTTGTTCGGTGCCATTTATACAATCACAAAGCATTTTATGAGAATATGGCAATCTTACACTGGAGTAATGGACATTCCATTACTCTGTCTCCGCAGACATTGTCGAAAACCTGAAGTGTAAAATCAGATTCATTACCTAAATTCTCAGAAGGGAGCAGGGCATTAATCGCAACTTGGCTTATTAAATTTTGTTGTTCATTGTCTCCTCCATTTAATAAATTGTATTTCTGCTTCAGAGTCAGAACAGCCACGTGTCCTTTTACACAGCGATGCATATGATGGAAACTGGGGTTTGTGCAAACCATTTTTTGTGCTGCCAGATCATTTACAGAGCAGATTTTTTTTTTTGTATTCTTAATACTTTACAAGGCATGTTGCTGGTGTTAACTATTGTGCATAAGGTGCCACATACACATATGGTTTAAATAGAATTCCTGTTGCTTAATGGTATATGGGCATCATCAAATCAGTTCCTTGCTAGATATTACTTGAGGAGTATCACACAGGCATCAAAAGGAAAAAATCACTTTATTTTATTTCATCCAAGGGCTTTGAGGAGCGAAACCTCTGTTCCAACTCTTTTGCTCATTAGATGATGATGTTCCTTTACAGGTTCTGCATCGAGTGTTAGGTAACGCATGGGCTCTATGAGTGCGAGATGGGACTTTAACTGTCATGAACGATAGCAGAGTGTGTCAGGTGCTTCATGCAGCCCCTCCTTATTTCCTGGGGTGCCAACTCACTGTCCTTTCTGCTTATCTTGGAGCAGAGGATTTTTGCAACTCTGGTTGTCTCAGCCCAGTGCACTTTTGTGCAGGCTTTCTGACCTTGAAGATTGAAAAGTTGTATCAGTGCAGTGCTGTACCCAGAAATAACTCACTGTCCTGAGTGGTAGGGCAAATCTGTGCACTTCCACTGCTATTCTTACATAACTCAGGCTCTGCTTGGGGCTGTGCTACCACTCACTCGAGTTGTGCTGTGCACCCAGAGCTTGTCTATGCACTGCTGGCACGACTTGGCTGCAAGACAGAAACGCACTGTGTGAAATGCAGTTCCACCAATTCATTCAAACGATGATCTGGGTTTCTTTCCTTGCTTGCTCTCTTCAGATTGTGGTTTCTACTCCATTTTATTAGCCAAAATATGCATTTGGACCTGGGAGAAATTTTTGTTTCATATCATAGTTATTGTGCAGAGAAAACCAAAGCTGGAAAGGTAAACATTTTAATTCTTCTTCATTTTGAGGTGGGGTTGGGGGGGGGGGGACAGGCACTGTGTCAGGTTTGTAGATCACAGTTTGTGGCTGAAGAGCTGAAATAAGAGATGGTAGTGAGTGCTGCAGTTCCAAGTGGTTTGATGTATGAGACTGTTTGTTGGAAAACTTTCCTGCAGCGTTTCAAAGACTCCTGGTTCTCTCCCTCCTTAGATTCTTTCAAACCATTATAATTTGAACAGCTGAGATTACAATATTACATAAATATCCGTGATCTTTGGGTGCTTCTGTTCTCGGCCACCCTCTGTGAAACACTTCATAGAGATGTGCACTTATGCCATGATTTCAATTCTATTAGATATACAGCAATATCAGAAGAAAATCTCTCACCCAAGGCATATTCCATATGTTCCTTCTCAGTACTTTATTTTCAGGCCTGCGAGAGAGAAATGCACTTATTCCATTAATAAAGCCTGCGACTTGAAGTGCAGTTCCACCCTGGAAAAAATAGAAATGAGAAGCTTTAAGTTCATTTTCCATCAATAGCTTCTACATTAAATTTGTTCAGCTTACAAATGAAAAGGTGGTGTTATTTTTCAAGCTGTGTGCCTGTAGGCCTCAGCCTTGTCGGTGAAAGCAGCCTTTCATTCTCATATGGAATCCACGGTGAGAGGGCAGAGATCAGCATATACATTTTGGTCCGCTTCTGTAAGATGGCTTCTTATTTTAGGTAAAGTTCATAATGTTACTGCTGCTATGAAGCCCCGTTTAATGTGTATATAGAGGGCAATCAAAAGTCTAATAATGGGAATGTACTATGAGTATTCTGCTACAGGAACAAAAACACCGCTTCCCTGCTTTCCTCCCCTCATTAAACTTCATTTGTAAAAGTTGAAATACAAACGGTGTAGTACAGCAGTTTTGTTCTTTTAAACCCCTCTCCCACACTGTAATGATTTCCTAACCTCCCAGTTCTCAGCTCTCTGCTTTATCAGTAGAAAGTAAATCTCCCCCTACCATTCACCCGATGGATTTATTGCCTTTGTGAACATCGCATTACCCTTGGTATTACTGCAGCACAGCTCGCAGTCCTTATTTTTACCAGAAGCTTTAGACAAAATGGCATTAGCTGATAGAGAATCCAGCATGCACTGTGGAAAATGTATTCATCCTGGGGCCTTAAGCTTTGTGAATAGCAGAGGTATAAATAAAAAATAAAAGAAATAGGTCACTGGTCTTCCAAATGCCACCCTTGCAAATGGGGCTGGGAAATTCCAGCCTGAGGGGCTTCACAAAAAGACGAAAAATAAGCATCTATTTTCCAAGAAATTCCAAAGTGGTGAAGACTTCTCAGGGATCAGTGTATTACTTTTGGTAGACAAAGGGGTAGAAATGGGTGCCAGGGGTGCTATATTATTTGGGTTTTTTTTCTGGGTCAGTGGTACCATAATCTTTTTAACAAACAACTGTTTAATAGGATTAGGAGGGAAAAGATTCCTAAAAATTAGTAAAATTAGATTCAGAGAGCAGGTTGATAGTGACAGATAAAATTAGATGGTAACTAAAAGCACTGTTTAGCAGCTCTTATTCAGCTGGCTGGTGAAGAAAACAGTCCTTCAGTCCACATTGAGGCAGAATTCATTCGGGTCAATGCAAAGCTTGCTGATAGCAAGGACTGCCGGATCAGGCCCCTACCAGCCAGCATTTGGAATGTGGGTAAGCACTTCCCAGCCAGCATAGAGGGTGCAAAGCTTTGCAGGAACAAAGAAAGAGGCATTGATTTGCCTGGAGGAGGAAGGGCCATGCTCTCATTCTTTGAGAATCTTTTCCTGGTGACCTTGGCTCTCAGCAGGGTGCCTGGCACAGGTAATCCAGTTGCTTTGCTTCCATCTGTGGTGGAGCCTATGGACCAAGGTTTTCTTACCTACTTCATCAAATAAGACATGGAGTGGAGAATCGCTACAAACCCATAGTAGTACAAACCCACTGTGGACTTTGACACCCCACCCCCCCAAAAAAAGAACGTGTATCAGCTTCACCAGTCCTATGTATCTGAAAGGCATGAATCAGGTGCCTCCAAATAAGAGGGAAGCGAAGGAAGGGTGTATGATGCTATATATATGTGTTCTTCTTGTTCAGCAGCTGCTGTCTGAGCCATTGTAATGCACTTCTGACATTTCCAACCTTTTTTCCACAGATGTCTACATGATGGCTTGATGTCCACATGAGACTTATGTCCACAGATGGCTTTAACTATAAACTGAGGTTGCATAGAAGGCTGGAGAACTTAGAGGGCATGAAATAAGGTTCTGTAGCAGCACTTCATGTATGATTGCAAGAGAATGCCACATGTGTATTTATGTGTGCATGCATTCTCTTATTTACTGAAAGTATTATTTTGTCTGTTAATAGTGTGATAACAGACACTATCGGGAGTAGCTACTTCAGCATTTTCAGAAAGCAAACCCTTTGTTGCTGCTGAAGCCTGTGCAACCCTAAATCAGGTGCCTGTGTTCTGCCCTGTCATATGCTATTTAGGTCTAGTGCTTTTCTGCTGCATCAAGCTGAAACAAAATGATTTTCATCCCTGCAGTTAGTAGCTGGCTGCAGTTGGATAAATTGAAATGACTTTTGGGAAGAGTCATGGAGGAGGGAGAAAAGACTCCCCAGGAGATGAGAAGGGGAACGCAATTTATGCTGATTTGTAATCCTTACACACAAAAAAAGGAATAAACACAAAGTGTTATAAATATATTGTTCCATTTCATCTTGTGGGTATTTTATTTTTCTTTTTTTTTTTTTAATGTATCGTGACCTTAATATCTGCCTCTAGGAGCTGTTGTCCCTGGATTTCACCAACAGCTGGTTTTCTTTTGATACATCCCAGAATCTTCCCATTGATTCCTACAGTGTGTCAGAGGAGATCAGCAGTTTGTTGACCTCTTAGTCTTCAGTGTTTATTATGGCTTTAGAAGTCCACGGTTGTCCTCGAATGCAGGTTCAGCCTAAAACAAAAATAGGTCTTTAAAATGGCTGATGGCAGCCCAAGGGAACTGCTGCCCTTGGGCACGTCAGACAACGTTTGTTGAGATGATATTGATGACCTAAATGGGCCTGGTGAATCAAAGGTGTAGAACCTCTGCTCTTGTAGCTGTGCAGCAATGAACAAAAGGCTCTTGGTTGCTAGCACACAGACCTCTTGCTCACTCCTAAGGCAATCCTATCTCCACGTAAAGCCTTCTCAGCCTTTAGAAAAGGGCAAACAGTGTCTTGTTTAAAAAAGTGTCAAGTCACGCTTTTATTTTGACTGTAGTATTTGTATCTTTTAGCTCTTGCTGGTGTGTTTCTATAGGAGAAATCCTTTCTTTGATAATCTGCAATTAGCATTAAAAGATGACTTTGTGTACAGCCCTCTGTGATCACATAGCACAGATATGGCTGAGATGTTCTGCAGCAGTAATTGCTGTTGCAGTTTTGTACTTGAGCCTGAAATAAAACAAACTGAACATGTACAAAAGGGAAGTGGGAAAAGGCTTCCAAAATGAATCTGGCAGCTTCAATGAATGGGCCTTAAGTCCATGCTTATTGAAAATAACTGTACTGCTGGAGAATAGAATAAAATAACACCTCTACTATTATATGACACAATTGCAAACTGAATCCAAACAAACGAGCTGAGTCTCTAGGGTTGGATTTGAGGTTACCTGTCAGTGCAGCTAAAGAGAAGCAGGGATGAGCTGGGTGTAAGTTCACTGCAACAGGGTGGTGACTGGGCTGGCTGGAGAAACCTATAAATGACAGAGCAAGGTGAACATAGTGAGAGAAGTGGAAAAGGAGTGTTTGTTACAAGGGGAGCTGCAGAGGAATACAAAGCCAAGAAAAAGGAAATAGGAGACATGAGGAGGAAAAGATAGAATGGAGAGAAACAAGAAACCTTTTTGTATGAAATACTGAGTGTACATATCTACAAGCATATACACCTCATGCAAGGTAAAACACACCAGGTTTTTAATCATCTCTTTATGATTAGAAAAATATCAGCCTCTCCACTCAGTCACTCTGAAACAAAGAGGAATATGGGCTTATACTACACAAGAATCTGCAGGAAGAGAGGAGTAGTTTTCTACCTTACTTGAACTCCCTAAGCCACAACTCATTTGTAATTTACTAGCATTGTTTTCTCACTCCAGAGCCATGAGTCTCCATTGCGTGCCCTTCTTGCTGGCAGTGCCCTCTGGCTCCTGCTGGTGGCCCTGTGCAAACCCATGTTTGCTGTGGGAATCTGAGCCAAGGCAGCAGCATTTGTGCTTGCTTCTGTAACGATTTGCTGATCTCAAGGGCTTTAGACCTGTACTTAAATGCACAAACTACCTACAACTGCCTCAGGAAGCAAGATTCTGTGCTCTTACTGGGTAAACTTAAAGCATGAAAGAACCTAATTTGGAGGCTGTAGATCACTGGCAGCTTTTACTAAAGACTCAATTCAGACATAAAAGCTAGCAGTTCTGTCTGCGTATCCCCTTAGACCATGTTTGTAGCATTACTATCTCACACTTAGCATACAGATTAGAAACAAGGTGTGCAAGAATAGCAGCAGCATTAATGTGCCTTACGGTGACTCTTTGTAAGTGTGAGGACTGTGATGAGCAAAGCAAATGGAATACAAGGGATAAGAAGGAAACCTGTTGCCATAACTTTCATTTTAATCTACACTTATCTTTCTTAGCAATCTTTCCTCTTTGTTGATTCGTCTGTGCCCAAAGGCTGTTTCTGGCTGGTTGGTGCTGGTCAGTACTTCAAAGAGATGGGGAGGAGGCAGGACTAAATGGATGGAAGCACAAGTTGTGATAGCACCTGCAGAGTCAGCAAAATCCTGCTGTGTAGGACGTCAGGGGAGTTATCTTCTCCAGGACAATGTTAAAATGTTCCATCCTTGAGTCAACTTAAGCTAGACTGATTTGAGTACAAAAGAGTGCTGCATCCCGGGGGTGAACCACCTGCTAACCAGCCCCCCCCCCTTTTTTTTAAGCACTTGAAAAAACACATAATATAGTACATAACATTCAAAAGAAGTTTTTGGCTGAATAATTCCTCTCTTGGTGTTTTAAGGATGCCTGCCCCTTTCTCTTTCTGGCAGTTGTTCTCAGAAATATTATATTTCTCTAGGAAAAAAGGAAACACAGCCCTCATGCTTCATGGCTGATGGCAAGATTGCATCCATATCAGCTGCTGAAGGGGGACTGGAGATGGGATTAGAAACAAGAAGGGACTGCAGAGGAAGATTACTTCAAAAACTCACTTGGGGTCTGAGTAATAATCCTAATAACTACTGCAAACATAAGTATTTTCCTCAGCACTGCTGTTGCTCTCCCAGATGGGAGAATGTCACAGATGTGCTGCTTAGAGATCTTTTTGTAATAAGGGAAACTGCATGGAGTAGCAAATAAAATCTCAGTGCATTTATTTATCCAAAAAGTGGTTCTAGTTTCTGAACTGGATCTGTGAAGGCAGTGAGTTTGCATTAAGCACATGCAGCTGAATTTACAGTTTGGATTCACCATGGTAGCTTTTTGTTTACTTAACACCCATCTCTGTCTCTCTCTGCAAGCATGTTTTGGTGTGAGATCTGCTTAGTCCAGCTCACTGTTCAACAGAGCAGGGAAGCGTAGTTTCCAGTGTTTGCTTATATAAGGAGTAATAACTCATTATAAATGAGTGTTCAGCTTTAATGAACTTTTCAGGAGTCTTACTTGGATGTGGTTATGCATAACTTCCTTCAGTTCCTCATGGGGGCCATGAAATGGATCTTTGGCTTGTATCCGTAAAAGAGCATTTCCACTTATTCACTCCTTAAAGTAATGTGGAGGGTGAATGAGTCACAAGAAAACTGCAAACTCAGACTGTCCCCTCTTCAGTTAAGGTTAAGTGTCTGAAAAGCTCTCCACACCAAGTACAGCAGTTATTGTAACTGCTGCAAGACTTAGGTTGTCTCAGGAAGAGCTCCAACTGCGTTCCTCGTCAGCCTGGTTTTGCTGCTAATTCTGTGAGTAACAGATGAAGTGTGATGTAAATGAGGATCAAAGAGCAGTCTTGTCTCTTTATTTTTGTAGAGATTTGTACCTTCTCTTCTGCTGAATAATAGTTATATGGTAAACTCTTGGGAAAGGAAGATCTTTCTGCTCCATCCTTGAACAGCGCTTAATGTCGCAACAGAATTTCCATCCTTCCTAACGAAAAAGGATTTTCATATTTTGGGATGCCAACGTCAAGCACTGCAAAAATATAAGAATTATGAGTTATCCAAGGCAGGGGCAGCTTCTTGTAGCCAAGAAGTCCCCTATGCTTACAGATCCTGTGAGCTGCCATGAGTTTAAATACTCAGCTGGTGGATTTGAGAACAAATTAGAGATTCCTAAATTGAGATGTGGCTCATCCGAAGCAGGATGAGCTCAGGTGTGCAAGTTAAACATAGTAGCAGCCCCATTGTAGCTTCTGTGAGCATTAGAAGCCTACAGTGTTTATCTTTGCTGAAAGGCTATGTTAACAGGCTGTAAATTCAGGTTGGGCTTCCTCTCAGCTTGGAAGACAAATCCGGATTGTCTGCATTGTGTAGTTGTGTCATTCTCTCATGCTTTTATTTACATGTATTTTCCTGTCTTTCCTTAGTTTGTCTATCAACATTCAGATCTGAAGAAAGCAGTGTAGCCTCAAGATGTATTAGAACATTAAATGAGCAGCTCTTACACTTCGCTAGTAGCATCCAAGCTTCACAGATAATGTTTCCCTCTCCTTTTCTTTTCAAATAAGCAATGGATACTTCAAGAGGACTAGGGAGGATAATGAAGAGTTAACCACGGAAATTGACCAGAACCAAAAACTCTGTTATTTGAATATCCCAAAGCACATTTAATTTGTTTTTTGGAGGAAAAAAAAAAACAAAAAAACAACGTACAGCTGACAGCATCCACATCGTGCCTTGCAGCTGAGCTCTTCAAAGCTTCCTAAGGGATTTGAAGCACCTATTTTCATTGAAATAAAAGATAGCTGATTTTCCTAGTGTCTCAGGGAATTTCAGTTATGTAAGAAACACTATAAAAGAACAGCCTCTGAGCAATTTCAAATCCCAAGATTCCTCACAGGCGGTGGAAAGAATTTATATAATTTTGATGGACAGTGAAGTACCAAAATATGCAGTTTGGGGGGGAGCTGAATTTAGTGCAATTCAGCTGACAGAGGAAGTTTCAGAAATACTGAAATCTGCCTCAGCTGCTCTTAGAATTAAAGCTATATTCAAGAAGTTTAGACATTCTGGTTTAGAGGTTCTCAAGGATTTCATTACTACATTTTCATGTGAAACATTTCAATTTTTTTGTTTTGATATGGCTTTTTTTTTTTTTTTTTTTTCTTTTTTTTTCCCAAAGCTTTCTCAAATAGACCGACATTCTTAAAAGTGAAAAGAAAATGTGAAGGGACCTGAATTGAGGACTAAATACCTTATTTATCCTTTTTTTTTCATGGACTATTTTGTGAGGGCTTTATCTGGATACTTGAGAAAGAAAATGCCTGAAGAAAAATAAATGCTCCTAGGAGCAAGGTCTTCCATTATACTAATAATTATCCCATACTGTAAATCTAACAATCAGAGCAACCTAAGTTGTTGAATGGATGGCCCTTCACACTAGCCTACCTACTGGGAAACAAGCTTGAAATACCACTATTAGCAGCAGTGTATTCCCTACTACATTTAGTACTTAAATTCCCCAGTTGAGATTACCTGTGTATTTGGCTTGTAAATGAAAACTTCTAAAGAAAAGAGGTGACCACATGAAGCACAGGTGGAAATCCTCTTGCTAGGGTAGGATGGAGGCAATTAGGGCCCCTGAGGCTGGTGCAGAGTCGTGCAGGAAGCCTGGAGCTGACATCTGATCCCCCTTATTCCCTAAGCAGGGCTGCAGCCACTTAATCACACTTACTCTGCCCTTGTACTTTGCAAATTAAAGGAGCATATTTGGAAGGTCGACACAGCTAACTAGGTCATAGTCTTCTGTTCTGCTTGTGGCTTCTCAGCTAGGGCCAGCAACAAGGCTTTTAATGAACGTTATTTTGCAAGACACATGTCTGTCTAGTTCATTCAGAGCTGTGATGAGATGTAGCAAATCATTTCACATAGAAAGATGAAAGGGAAAAGACTTACTTAATAAAACAAATCTTGCTTAATTGCTGTGGTTAGTCTCCTGCCTGGTTTTATGGGTTCCTGCAGCTGGCTTTAATCTCCTGATTTACGCTGGGAACAAAGAAGGAAAGGAGTGAAGTTAAATCATGGCAGGAAGAAGCTGAAATTTTTCTTGGCAAAACCCAAGAAGGTTAGGGACTTGCTGTAGAGTGCAGCTCAGAAACCAGCCAGCAGGGGAGGCTCCTAGCATTTCAGGAAATAGGGTAAAAACCATTTCTTACAATGTAACCTCCAGTCTCAAGGGCTTCCCCCTGCCTGGGCAGCTAATGGCAGAACTGCAAGAAGCATTAAAACTCCACAGCAGTCTGACCAAAAGGGGTCAGTATTTGTTAAGTTGAAGCACCAATTTGAAAAATATAAATAGATGGGGATTTACATGAGGAAATGCAGAGGATTTAGCACCAGCATTCTTCTTCCCCCTTGTCCAGCATGGTGTGGTGCGGCGTGCCCATGCTTAGCTCTCACAACCCCAGGACTGTCTCACAGATGCCCTTATCCCCCTGCCCCCAGTTAGACCCAAACCTGCATCTGTCTTCAATATTTACATTGTGAATGTTTCCTAAAGAAAAGTCTTCCAGCACAGCAGCTCGGACAACAGATGTGAGCTGAAGACGCTGTCTGTGCAATGTAGTGGTCACTGATCTAAAACTAGGCTGCGCTCAGATCAAAGTACAGCATGCTGAGAATAGCATGGCATTTATGAGGAGATGCAGAGCTAAGTATAACCCCGTGAAAAGAAACAGTCTAACAGGACCAGAAGGTTTAGTGTCTGGAAAACGATTCCAGATACTATGGATCTTACTGATCTTAGGAATTTAGTGTTGATTTAGCTTTTTATTCTCTAGGGCAGCTTTGTCTGCTCAAGCTGCTGCGTAAACTTTCTCTTAGAGTGCATTTTGCCAACTGCTAACCCAGTGTAGGAGCCAGCTGTTGCTGCTGCTGAGGCACAAGCCTGCTCCCTCTTTGCCTGAATAAGGTGCTAGCATTAATCTCCAGAAGATTAGCTTCCTGCTTGGATCGCTGAGAGATCAGATAAGCAGCAATGGCTGTGCCAGGGAAGTGCAGAAACATGAAGAAAGACTCTGCTTTGCTGGTAGATCTCTTATCTGTATCACAGCACACCCAGACAACACATCTTCACTCAGGTCTGTGCTTTGAGGATGACTTCCTTTGCAGTAACAGAGGTGATCATAGAAGCATAGAGTGACTTGGGTTGGAAGGGACCAATCTGTCCTGTCTATAGCACTAGCTGCAAGTGGTAGAACCCTTCTGTGGCCACAAGCACATATGCAAGATTAAAATTTAAATTTAAATAGGGAACTGTCACTTGAGCTTTTGCAATTGTAAGTCACATCTTCAGCTCTGGCTGTTGTTGATTCAATTGCTTTTCTGTTACTTTCTTTATCAGTTCTATACTATTATGTCCAATGACTGCTGAGATATCTTGTAGTTTGAGGACAGTGAAATGGAACGGTAAGATTTTCATTTGCAGCTGATCAGCATGCAGAATCAGAAACATCACTTCCAGGTTTGACACTTTAGGAAGGTAAGGTGCTAAGTGAAAGTTTTTGTATACAGTTTCGAATTGGAAACTAATTATTTGGTTGGAAATCGCAAATTTAGACAAATGTGTTCTGAGATTGTATAAGTCAACATCTTTGTTTGGTCTTGATGAAAATCATGTAATGCTGTCTAGGTGAGCTGGAGACTTTTCTTGTTCTGCAGGCAGTGGAATGTTATCATTTTTCCTTTGGGAGAATTAAAGAGAGAAAATTAAGTTACCCAGTCATTTTGAGACAAAGTTGAGGAAGGGATTTCCTGTGCTGTGAATTAACAACCTTAGAAGTTGAACCAAGAAAGTCTTACCACTCTGGCTACCATGTGTTCGTAAAGCTTCAAAATCCCATTCAGATGGAATTCTCAGCAGTGTGGGACTGAAGCTGACCTCTGGTGTTCTGTTCTGTTCTTAATGATGGTCTTTCTTTTATCTTTCCATTGTAAGGTCTGCTTTCGACAGGAGATCAAAAACTGCGCTTAACTTTTCATCAAATCCAAATAAATTAGCTGCTGCCCTTGAAGTTTTGTGCATGTGTAGGTGGCTTGCTTAGCAGGATCTGGGTTTGGATCCAGAGGAACGATAAGGGGACTTTGGTTACTGGTCAGCTGGCTTTGGTTACTGGCTTTGGACCTTGTGTTCATCAGTACTACTGTGGAGAGTACAGAAGAACTTAGTTACCCCCACAGAAAATAGAGTACTTATCAAGAGTAAAATTGGAGTGGGAGATTCTAACTCTACTTGGATGGAAGTTCCAGTAACAGCTTCTGGCTGTGCTGGTGTATGGATTGTAGAGCTGTGCAAATGCCTCTCAGGAGATATAAGCAAACACAGCAAAGGGGAGATTTTCCAGTCGGAGTTGGGAGCCCTGCACTAAGGGAACCTGGAGTACTTCAGCTGTTTGTCATCTCCATTTATTGTCGCTGTGCCTGCTTCACTTAAGTAAACAGAGCTGGAGTATATATATTGCATAGATTAGGTGGGTAAATACAGGAGACAGTCGAACAATTTGGCCTTCAGGTCGTCGGTCTCAGGGTTTATTGAGGTATAACTATAACTTACAAATTTTTATATACAAAGTTGGCACTACTGATTTTAAAAAATTCATGTTTAATCACAAGCATACAACAAGGTCAATAGATTTTTGTTAAGGAATTAAATAGACTTTTCCTTGCTAGCACTCAAACCCTAAGTAAATAAAAAATTAAGTGAAAACATTCGTAGCATATGGGTACAGATTGCATTTAAAAATGCATGGGGCTCAGTACCATCTGACTTAATTCTGATTCATCCATTGACCTTGTTATATAAAACTTAATGTCCTTTTTAGAGGGAGAGTTGCAAATTGCGCTTCTGCATATTTATTTAGGAAGTTCAATCTTCTGGGTGTTCATACCCTAATTCCAGTGCTAAGTGCAATCACAACATTGATTTTTCTCACTAAACATAACCTACTTTGCTCTGGTATGGAATTTTTTTTTTTTTTTTTTAATGGGCTTTATATAATGGCATATGTGAAAAACCACTCAACTTAATGCCCCATATTGTAGTTAATTAACAAAATGGCATTGTAGCTGTGGTCTTTTGTCCTCTGGCAGTGTATTTTACTGCTAACCTTGACCATCCTAATTAATAGAAGGCCAGGTATTGACTATGTCAAGCTACATGATGGAAAGAGCAATTTACAGCTGCTGAGGAAGTTGTAATTCTGTTGAAAATTCAAACATGAAGAACTTCATTTTGACTGACATTACACCATTCCAAAGCCCATCTTGCGCAGCTGAACAAAGTCTTTAAAAGATCAGTTTTTACTCCTCCTCATTTCCTAGGCAACAGTAGTATCCTAAAATACGTCCACATGTCTTCTTAAACACATACTTTCCAAAGCATTTGGATGAATTTGCACAGATGTCAGGACTGGTGGCAATGTTTTCTTATGCGCGACATGTTTATTTGTATATTGTTTATTTATTTGAACCACATGCTGAAAAGCTTAATGGGGCTTAATGCTTTAATGAACCTTCAGTAACAGAATTGATTATCTGCTCACTTTTTCTAGCTTTATTTCTGAGTAATTCAATAGACGGCACTAGAGATGCATCAGGTTTGTCAAGTTTGCACTAGTTTTGCTACAAGACTGTGATTTGCGACGGTCCATCCTGTTCCATGTTGCAAATGAGAGAATTAAGCACTCTGCTTTTCTACTGAGGAAAAACAAGGTTTTCTTTTTCAGTGCCTTAAATTATGTTTTGTCTCAGTGTTAACAAAAAAAAACCCAAAAAAGCTGCAGGACGACAAGTACGCTGTCTCAAATTATTCATGACTGTTTTAAAAGTGTTTAGTGTCTGAAGAAATGCATTCACATTGTCTTACGTCAGTCCTCTGGTCTGGTGGAATTTTGTCCTTCTGTCTCTTAAAGGAAGGTCTGCATAAGTACCTTTATTGCTTACTGTTGATGCTTTGTAATAGAGCTGAAGGTCAGCAGTTAAGTGTTCTGCACCCAAATAGCATCTTTACTGGGACTTCATACAAATGTTACTTAATTAAGCGAATGTTCTTTAATTAACCCTCCGTACAGTTATTGCAGATGACACTGGCATCACTGCATTAATACAGTTAATTTTTCAGAGGACATAACAACTAACAGTGGCTGAAATTTGTATCCTAGAAGAATACCACTAAATTAAAGTCTTGTCTTAACCAATATTCTCTCCAGGCTGGAGATTTCAAAAGAAACAGAAATTTCTTTGGAAATCTGTCCTAGTGATGGATTTGCCAGGCAGAAGAGCAACAATCCATCCATGGGTATCTACAAGAATGCCATACAAAATATAAATGGATTGTTCAAAAAATCTCTAGAGAAATATTCATCTGTGCAACAATGAACTACAAACTTGTCCTGATACAGGTGAACAGAGCCTTACCAAGTCTGTTATGTTGGGGCAAATTTATCTTTGAAAGAAATTGTTACTGGAATGGAGAAATGAACTTCAAGGGCAGGTTTTCCTGCAAGTTAAGTTTTTGTCATATCTCCAGCCTAGTGTTGGCAGAACATCAAAAGGCGCACAGTTAGTTGGTTCTGTCCAAAAAACACAGTAGGTTGCCTTAGATCCGCATTCATGAAATCACTTTCTTAATTTACTGATGGATTAGAAACATGTTTGATTTTTAGCTTACTGTTGATATCTTGAGACTTCTATGCCTCTGCTACATTAGGAAAATCATAGTCCTGGAGGTCCGTCTTAAAAGCTTTCTACAATTTCTGTTTCAAACAGGGCAAAGGTGAAGAAAGGTGTAAATATTCTCAACGCAAAGACAAGTGACCCACAGCAATGGGATGTGAAACAAGAGGTGGGGAATGGTGGAAAGCATTCAACCACAACAGTCATTTGTCAGAGGATGGCACCAAGTTCAAGGAACAGGTATGAAACCCCATATTCTTGGCACTTGAAGCTCATTTATATCCATAATAGCATTCACTCATTGGAAGACATAGTGATCATAACTACTATTCATAGCTACTAAAACTATAGCCTGGAAATCTGGAGACATTTACGTTAACTGCAGTACCATCTGCTGATCTGTAACAGGACATCTCAATTTCCTGGTAATAAAATTAATCAGTTTAAATTAGGAAAAGAAAAGAAAAGAAAAATAGGTTAGGTCTTGGGCTTGGGAGATGGGATCATTTTGACATGGATATAAATTCCTTAATTTAAGAGGTTTTTACTGAGCATAATGTTTGGCTTGTTTCTCTGTACGTATCACAGCCCTGTGGATGGCTCGTCAAGCAAACAATTCTTGCCACTGTAACTTTCAGGCATTGGTACAAAATAACCTAAAGATTTAGAATATAGTGTCTTGTTTGCAATACAGCAAAAATCCCCTTTTGCAAAGCAGTACATCTTCCAGAACTAGCAGGCCATGCACTGGTAACTCAGGTACTGGTGCTCTGCGTTTCGTATGGTAACTGTCAGACAGAGCCATGCACTCCAGTGAGAGCTGGTATGAACTGGACTGCCAGTGTTTGCTTTGTGTTGGGTTTGTGCTGAGACATGGTCTGGCTGTTCCATGGACATAAAAGTGGTGCTTTTACAGTCAGTCTGACTTTTCCATGACACCTAGTGTAGTCGCTTATTGCTGGTTTCAATGGAAATCATTTAGCTCTTGCTGGGTATCATTTTAATGAACTCTTAGAAAACTGCTGTACATTAGTCCATGCCCAGCATTTTTTAGTACACATCTGAACAATGTTTCAATAGCTCTGCACTTATTACTGGCCTCAAACCTGGGTTAGTTGAAGAGTGGCATAAAATCTTCATTGGATGTTAGGTTAGTCATTGCTTTCCCATGCAGTGGGTTTCTACTACCTTCAGGTACAGAAAGCTGAGCAGGTTTGAACGTTTGTATTCTGTGCCCAGTCAGAGTGCATGGGAAGCATTAGATTTCCATACAATGTGGAAGTTTCCATTGTCATGAGCAGCTCACTGATGCAATGTGCTTCACTCTTGGTAACACTGCAGCTAGTGAGATTTCCAGCAGAGAATTTGGAGGGGAAGGAAAACGAAAAGTAAAAATAAATCACCGGATTCTGCCAGAAATAAGAAAAAAAATGTTTTGAAAGGGAAAAGGTGGCTTTAGAACAGCATATAATTATGTGTGTGTTTACAACTGCAGAGCTATAATAGTTGGGTTATCGAATTCCAAATTAAATCTTCTTAATATAATTTGCATGAAATCTAATTAACCTATAAAAATATTTTTAGTGCTCATTATGCAAATAAAAGTCAATGCTTTAATGAACGCCTCTCTATATTTATATATGTAAATAGTCCCTGTCTTCTGAAAGCCTGACAAGCCTAGTTTTGAATGAAATGACAATGCATGAGGAAGAGCTGGATGGTGAAACCTAGGTGCAGTACTGGGATCCCACTGGTAGAGCATAGGATGCTGTGAGCATTGCAGTTACAGTGTCACTTGGAGCCCACTGTGCAGAGCACAAATATTCTAGTTAGTTGATCAAATTTGTTCGGGACTTGCAACCCCCATCTGGGCTCTTTCTGTGCTGCCACCAACTTTTTCAGGGTGGTTTAGCAAGGCAGTTCATTTGGGCTACGTGCAATTCTGTAGCAAGGTCAGCATAGATGCGAGGTACCATGCTAGAGCTCCAGCATCAACACAGAATAATCTTTTCCTGCAACAAATTCATAGATATTGGTTAATTTTAGCAGGAAGAGGTATTTTCCATAGCCTTTGCCAAAGAGTTTCTGAAAAGTAGTAAACATTTACACTTCTTGAATGCCTCATGAACGTTCACACAGTTTGTCATGAGGATAACAGCATGTTCTTCTCTTTGGCATGACCAGCTCTTTCTATCATAGCTCAGAGAACTGAGTTAGCAGAAAAGAAGAACGAGGGGTCTTCTGTAGTTGCAACCAGCAGGTGTAATTTGGCTCTCTCTTCATATTTTTGCATATGCCATGCTGGCTGAGAAGTCAGCGTATTTCTTAAATACGTAGTAAATTCTTAGTGCCTTGGTGTGCTGCCTCCTACAAACTTGTGGAAAATAGATAAATCTGTATCCCAGGATTCATTCTGATCATAATGAGGAGTGTGATGTAGTTAAGCACATACTCTGGAACTTCTGGCATTTCTCTGCATGCTTGTTTTAGTGGGGATTCTCCTAGGCACACTATGGTGAGCCACTGCACTCTTTCCCCTTCATATCCATGAAAACAAACACCCAGACTCAATAATTATTTTACTTGCTGTGTTGCTTTCCTTTCCTTGCCTCTTTCCAGTCGTGTTAGTGTATGGATATAAGTATGATGTAAGCATTGTGAAGCAAGCAGTTTGTATCCAGGTGCAGCACCACTCAGCTTCTAACAGCCATGATGTAATGGAAGTAATAAAAAACAAAGGGGCATCTTTCAGGTAAATCATATCAATGATGGCTTATGGCTAAATATTGAGGATATGTGGGCCATGATTTTGTAGTTTTTTAACAAATATTTGTTCTCTTTAAATTTGTGCCACTAAGCCACAAGCCGTAGCTTAACTTTGATTTATTCAGAAAGACAAGCACTACAGCAAGAAACTGAAAACAGCCTGAAATCAGCAGTGTTTGTTTGCCTCGTAATGCCATTTGTGCTGAGATTCTAGTAACTGTTGATGAAGAAAGCAACAGTGTGTTGATTAGTGAAAACAAGACACAGACTACTGCTTGGTCATTTGTTTTCCCTTGTTGTTTCTTGTGTCTGGAGGACAGCTGGTGGGTTTAAAATGTGTCCTCAGGACAGATAAAGAGAGACTTCTGTTTGCTATTACTACCAGTTGCGTGTCTTAGCCTAGCATCCCTTTGGTTCCAGTCTAAGGCAAATATGGTTGGTTTATGATGTACCACATCTATGCTGAGAGCAGCTTCAGTAAAAGGTCTCACAGTTGCTGTGTAGCTCATTCTGGGTTGCTATCACAGCATATAAAAGCTGTTCTGAGAGAGACCAGAGGTTGTTTTTAACCAGCAGCTGTTGTGATGTCAGGTGTGAGGATGATAACAGTAGATTAAGGGTAAGATCATGAAGGGTTAGGGGAATTTCTTAAGCTGGCTTCTCTGCTAAAGCCAGGATATCCTATACCTGCACTGAGAGGCAGCAACAGGGTCTGATCTAGGCCTGACTCCTCTTCCTACTCCTTCAAACCTAGAGGTGGGCTGGTACGAGCTGCTTCAGTCTGCTCTTGGGCTGATGTCTCTGCATGTGGATGTTGTACTCTGTTACTTTGCACAAGAGCGGAGTCACCCAGTGCTCCTGATTTCTGCTAGCACAGCAGTGCCTGTCTCCTTAACTGGGCAGAGAAACAGTGTGTGGGAGAATGGAGAGACATTTAGAAAAACTGACATAATGGAAAACTGCTGTGATGTAGCACTTTATCCTCTTGGCCTTGAACCTTTTGAGAGGCCCGTGGGCTTACAGCTCTCCAGCCATCTGTCTGATAAAGAGGCAGACTCAGGAAGAGTGCTTCCAGATGTTATGTTTATATGTTTCAGACTGTGTCACAATCACTTACTTCCCTTGCCACAAGCACACACACTTTTATTTTATTATTTTTTTTAAACGCTGGCTGAGTATCGCATGGGAAAAGCTAATGATGTTACCAGCTCATGTTTCATATCGTCAGGGCATGGAGGAAAGCAACAAAGCCTTTACAGTTGTGTGCAGGCCCTTCCTCTGTCTGGAAGCACCATGTGGGGATTTCAGCAAAGTGATGGAAAACATAAAAGTAAAGCATATGTGTACAGCACACCTGAAACCTGGAAAACTGCTAGCCATGCGGTGTGTGTGGCTGGCCATACCTGAAGACAAACAGCCTCTGCCCAGTGTGTGGATACACAGAAGACTGTCCAGATGTTACAAATGAGCTTGAAGTTATTAATTATTTGGAATCCGGGTCACCTTCCCTTGGCACAGTTTGGGGTCAGTGTGGTTTGCAAAGCTCAGCAGACAGGCAGCAGTGTCTGTTGATCACAAAGCCCTACTGTAAAGTCTGAGCAGAAGACACCAGTTTTCACAAGAACTCAAAGATTTGGTGTTCATGAATCAGGATTTTTCATTGCAGTTTTTTTTTTTGTCCTTCTGACTGAGGCAGGATCAGAGTTCCCATGGCTCATGGTGCTGCTAGTATAGTAGTAGATGCTTGGGAAGCTGGTTTGTACAGACCTGAGAAATGCTTTATAAGGAAGACATCAGCAGTGGATATCTTTTATTATTGAAGCCCAGGAGAGAATTAATTTCCTTTCATTTATATGAAAGTCACATGTCAAGAAGTGTTATGGCCTTCTGAGTATTGCATTTTAAGCATTTTGCATATTTTGATGCAGTCTCTTAGGCTGCTGGCAGGTTACCAGTGCAACCCTCAGAGCTTCCAATGCCAGTCACGATGTGATGTGCATCTGTCTGCTTAAAATGGCACACAGGAATTTACACATGCAGCTTTCAATAACAATTTCAGGAACAATAAAACTAAGCCTCTACCTATTGCTTTAAAGGTTCTTTCCTTCCACGCTTTCTCATCTGATTTACCCAATGATTTATCTTTGCATGATGTCTTTGCATTTTAAGATTTCTCTTTATGTTAGGATGCCTGCTTCAGGTCAAATTAGGGCACAGATGTCTCCAGCGCACACTGTAGGTGCCAAAGATTCGCTGGACATCTGCACATATGGCAGAGGATCAGCCAGCTGTGCCTCGTAATAGTGTCTTTTCTAGGGCGCAGAAGAGCAGGGTTAGAAGGTTGCTTCCCAAAGGAGCCCTTCATACGGCTCCTCTTTTGCTGCTTTGAAAGTCAGGAGTGTTTATCAAAGCACTGAGCTGGGGACGGAGGAAGGATGAAGAATGCCTTTCGGATCTCTTTCAAGAGTGAGCTGTCTGCAGGAAGGAGGCAGACAGTCCGTTTCCGTTGCCTCACTCTGTCTGTCTGCTGCAGTGTCTGCATGAGCTGTCTTCAGGGGGAATATTTGTATCTTATGCCTCGCTGTTTGAGCAGGTACTTGTGGGAAGCAGGACAACCTGTTGAGCCATATGAATCCTGAGTGGTTTTGACTTAATTGGCTGCCCTCAGCTGCGTTAGGGGAAAGTAAATTTGCTGGGAGCCCATGGGAGCAAGCACTCTGAGTGAAGCTGATGCACCCTTTTGATTCAGTGTGTTCAGCAGTACGAGTTCAGAAAGATTTGCATTTGAGTTAACGTTGAAACTGTCGTGATGACAGCATGTCTGTTCAGTGTTCATCTAGCACCTCCATGCAAGGCCCAGCTCCATACCTGGTGTGTCTTGGCCCTGCCATAGTCAAAATAAATAACACTGCTATCAGTCAGTAGTTTTGCTAGAAATCTGTGCTTAGCCTGTATCAGCATAGATTCTTGCTTTAGGACAGAAAATGGCCAACCCAGAAAGCCAACAGGATCTGCATGAGTGCTGTGGAAGATAATAAACAGAAAGTATTTTCTTTCTTATCAGAGGTCATGATCCTCTCTCGTCTGCTTGAAAAAGGCACTATAATTTGATATGTTTGAAAGCCTGTAGTTACATACCATTTAAATATATTTACATTTTAGGAATTAGTTAATAAAGAGGAGACAATGAGATGCATGAAATTAGATCCATTCATGATCTCTACAGATGTTGCAGCCTAATTCCAATAATTTTATTTTTTATTCTTACATTTTTTTGTCTGTTTTGGAGTTGCTGAGTCTGTTGGGAAGCAGAAGGACCGGAACACAAAAAGAAAGGTCATTCTTCACATTTTTCTTGCACAAATGAAAGCATCAGGCTTGTTTGCTCAGCAAATCCAGAGAGTTTGGAAAAGCTCTTCACAATACTTATCAAAACCAAATTCTGGATGTTTAGCCAATTCATGCAGTAACCCAGCCTTGCTGAGAAAACTGTCTCATATGCTGCCAATTCCTTCCCTCTCTGCCAGTCAGGTTGAAAGTATTGTTTTATTTCATTATTATGTAAATAGAGCAAAGCCCCACACGTATTAAATTGAACAGGGTGTGCAATCGTGGAGTAATTGGACAGTTTTATATCCATTCCAAACTGATAGGCAGATTCAATAATAACTGTAATTTCTGATAGCCAGGGTGAGATTATTTTTTGATTTCTGACAAAATAGTCATTTCTCAGAGGTTGACTGGAAAACATACTTTCTACTCTTCAGCCTTTGGCTTATGTCTGAGCATGTGCTGTGCACAGCGCCTGGAATATAGAGTAGGGAAGGCAGCCTGTCCCACTTGCATCCTCTACAGAAAGCTGCTGTATTCTTGCCTCTCACACACAGCAGTCCTCATTGCTTTTCATTTTAATGAGATGCAATTCATGGCTAGGTTGTCTGTGAAAGTCTTTCTGATGCAGCATGTTCGTGGGCTGACACTTCTCTTAATTTTTTCACTTTGCGCGTTAAGTCTTGAGCTTTAATTTTAGGCAAGGTCAGCTCTTATTTGTCTGTGAGAGCTGCCATGGCTAGGATGTTCTAGCAGCCATTGTAACACAGCTGTCCTTGTGATCTGGAGACAGAGGAAGATAAGAGACAAAAGATGCAGAACTGGGAGGGGGAGAAATCTGTGCATGTGTATTTTTTCTCACACTCTCTTTGAAGCAGAAACATCTGCTGAAAGCCATAAACAGCTGAGTTCAGCAATCCCACATCACGCTGCCAAGCAACTCTGCTTTTCTCTGTAACTTTCACAGCAGAGGAAATAAATCAGTCAGGCAAAAAAGAATGAAGAAAATTTAGGAAAATGCGCCAAAAGCCAAAACTTTCTAGAATATAGTGAATAAGATCTTTGTTAGCATTCAGCTGAGCAAATTGAAATATTTCATACACATGTGTACCCTCTATGCCATTGCTTCTTGAAGAATTCTGTAAGAACGAAACTCCTCTGAGCTCATTTGAGTTTTATTGTACGGTTATTATGCAGTGATCCTAAGCACACAAGTACTGCGTTCATTTCCTCCAAGAAGTTGATGGGCATCTTATTTTCAAGGTGCTTAAAACTGATGAATAAAGGCCTCTGGAAAATGCACTATAATCACATAGAAGAGAATTGGATAATTTTGAATGTTTTCCCCATCTCTGCCTCTGTCGGATCAGTTGCAGCTAACCTGCTGGCTGGAGTCAAGTGTCACTGTTTACCTGAGACCTTTCCATTTCTGGGGGCAAAGAATGCTGTGTAGACAGGTGAGCTACTTATTTCAGGCTGACTGAAATTTACTTTTCCACACAAAGACTCTTTGATCTGATGAACTACTACCTATTTAAAACACAGATGAAATCTCTTCTTCCTTACCTTGCTGTTATATAATAATGCAGACTGCTACCTGAGACAGAATTTTCATATAGAGGACTTAGTTGCAAGTCTTATGAGTTAAGTGATGTTGGTAGGAAACCAGCAGATGATGGTAACTGCTGACTGGGAGGATTTTATGGTGTGTTGGTGGTGCTGTGTGGTGCTATCCCTCCAGGCACCACTCCTGGCTGTCACTTCGGTTCCAATCACTAACCTCAGCTGCCAGAGAGTGTAATTAAATAAGTGATGTTACTTGTGTACCTGCTGCAAGGGGTGGTTAAGCACTATTGCTGCACTGCTTCCTCTTTGTTCAGAGATCACATAATCTATCTTTCATTATTGCACCTCTCACAAGGCCTAATTAATAAAAAGAATTTCAAAATAGAAAGAAAATTCAGAATGAATTCAACTGCATTTTATTAGGCTCTGCTATTACAGCCATTGCATGTCTTCCAATTGGAGATAGTTGTAATGAAAAAATGGTTTTATAAGCACATTAAAATTATCACTTAAAACCACTCATATGATTGATATGGGGTTCACAGAGAATGTTTAGTCTTCATAAACACTTGGCAGACCTGACTGTTGCCTCATTAATGCCAGTTTTACACTGGTTTAGCTCCACTGAGTTGAGTGGAATTAAGCTACTTATTCCCACTTCTATAATTTGAAACAGGATCAAGTTTTACACAGTCATAAGATGTTTGTTTAAATTCATTTCCAGCATCCAGTTCTGTGATTATAAATGAATCAGTTTGGGTACCAAACCAGCATGTGATTCTGAACTGGAACAATCTGAAGACCTCATCTGACACCTGTGGTTAGTGCATCGGTCCACGTGTGTTTGGTTGCAGAGTCAGCCTGCCTTTCTTACTGCCGTCTACTGAAGTGTCAGTTTGAATCTTGCAGTGGGCTGTGGTGCCAGACTCCAGCATTCAGTTACAGACTTCCCCTCACACTGTTCCCACACGTAGTGCATCAGCAACATTACATCAGTGCTTGGAAAACCTTACTCTCCTGCAGTTATCTTAGAAAAGTTACAGCAAAGCTTCCGATGAGCACAGTGCTCTTCCTACAGCTTCTATTTAGCCACAGTCTCTTAAGTGTAAATCAGAATAGAATTTATCTTACTGTCCCAAATGCATGTACAAATCACCTGCTTTGAGTTGGGTTTGGTTACATACGTTGGTGGGTCTGAAGGGACATAAGGAGTGTTTTAGGGGATACTGTGTATTTCCTGGCAATTGAGCAATGGAGAAGTAGGCTATTTTAGAAAGCAATAGAAGGCTGTAAGTTCTCAAAAGCTTAGATATGATCCATCAATTTCTGACTAAGATGCCTGGAATTCTGTTACTTTCAGTAGATGATATTGGATAATTAAGCAAGCATTTTCTTTTATAACATTTTTTTCTTTCAAAATTAAGAGTGGAAAATGAAATTGGACTTGCAATTTTATACAAAATTGCCAATTTTCTTTGAATGCACTTTTTTCTTAAGGAAATTTCCTGGGAAAATCTGTAATGCTTCCTTACTACTTTGGAGGGTCCAAGTGTGTAGTGTGTACAGCTAGAACAAATCAGTGTAGTCCACTGAAAGGATGTCAGTTTATTCTACTGTCATTCACAAAGAACTTTTCCATTATTACTTTACCAACATGACTGCAATTTCGCTGGGAAGCAATTTTATTAAAGAAAACTGAGATGCTTGTTGTACCACTGTTTTTTGGATAAGTCAATGCTGAATTCGAGACTGCTTGCTGGGAATTTCAGTTCCAGTTAAATTTCCAGGGAAGAAATCTTAGCTTGAGTGAAGCAAATAGCAACATTTCCTTTGCAATCTGAATTTCACCCAAAGTGTAGGTTAAATTCTTACTGCTGTGTCTACCCCTGTTTCTGACATACAGCTCAGACAGCTAGGTAATCTCTTTCCTGTTCAAGACTGTGAACAACAGCTTACACACTCCCCTACCACATATATACCCTCATACATGATCGTAATTATTACAAAAGCAGTTTTAAGTAGCACCTCATTGATTTTTGGTTTCCATGCTGTAAATTAATGGACTAAGCATGCACTCTTTGTAATCACACAAGTAGAAATTCAATAATGGCTCTGCCAGAGTATTTCAGTGACCTCAGACACTGATTTCATCCCGATTTCAACTTACTGTTAATGAGACTGGCATATTTAGCCAGCTGACAAGAATTTCAGTGTTTGTGCCTGTGCTCTTACCTAAGTAGTCTACAGCTTCTGTGTGGCAATGTTCAATGCAATACACAAAGCAAAGGATGTTTCTGATGTATATAATTTGCAAGAAATATTGTGCTCAATTAGATTTCAACCAAATCAGAGCTCAGCAAGTACTGCTGACAATCCCCAAAGGAACATACTCTGTGGTTAGTTTAGCAATTGTTCAGCCAGATTTAGAGTCTTTAATTGTATTTGATTATAATTTCTTATGGCATTTTTGTTATCTGTGTAAAACTGATAGGATGGCAATGCTTTCCACTTGGAGATGCTATTTCTCAATTTTTGCTTTGAGAAATGCACAGCGATTGAATGAGACTGACTGGGAGGGGATATTTGTTTGGCTGTACTAGCTTAGTTCCACCGTTTGGTTTTACCTGCTGTGATCGTGGTGAACCAGTAAGCTCTTATTCATTTCAGATGAACAGCATTTAAAGATAAGTAGTAGTAAATGCAAGCAGCTCCTAACAGTATTCTTATTTAGAAAAGTTCACTTAGAAGTGCAATGGTAACTGCAGGGGACTTGATCACATTAGTAACTCAGCTTTTACTAACATTTCTCCCAGAACCGTTCAAGTAGGGGATTGTTGCCACGTTCTTTTAATTAAATCTGTATAAATTATTTTGACAGGCAGCCTCTCCTGCTCTTTTCACTATTCCTGGGGCTGATAGAATTGCTGAGGTGAGATGAAACATACAGTCATCAAACAGAATTGCCACATCCTTCAGTGATGCAAATCAGTAGAGAATTGTTCCGGATCCAAATCACTCTGTGAATTTATATATAATATAAAAATGTATATAAATAAGTATACATAGACACAAAAACAAAGCACACAACCAACCAAGCAATCAAACTAAAACACCTAAGGAGATATCCAGAGTCACAGAACAGATTTCCATTTAGGGTAGAACTTAAGACATTCAAGGACAATGGTTTTCACAGACCTGACCAACCACACCGTGCATAAATAAACAGGCTCTGACTTTATAAATGTTTAAGAAGTGTAAACTCTCTCCACCACTATCTACTCTCAGAGGAATGCTGATTTCACTGGCGTAAGTGCTACACCTCAACAGCTGTTTTTGAAATGATGTATCTGCAGTTGGCAGTAGAAGTTGTTGTGCTCTTTAAATGCAAATTAATATCTAACTATTAAAAAAAATTTTTTTTAAAAGTAAGCAGGTTTTGAATTCGGAGCCTTATTCAGCATTCAGTGAAGTCTGGAGAAGAATGTCCATTAGCTTTAGGTCCTGCTATTGATGAACTGCTTCAGAACAGCTTGTACATCTCAATCCATTTAAGAACACAGCTGCCTAGAGGACAGAGGATACGAAAAAGAAATGCTTCCCTTTTAACAACTCTCTGTTGTTTTCTTCAGATTTTCCCAAGTCGTTTTAGCATCCTTCCCTTAGAGCTCTTCAATCAAAGGCTCAAACATCCCTCTTCCTTCTGTTTGCTTTTGTAAGTACCTTTACCACTTCATAACACTTTGGTTTTACCCTCCTTACTAAGTGAAGGTCTGGGATTCAATTTGTTACTGTCCTGTTCTGTCCCTTTCTTCTTGAGATCATCTGAACCCTCACAGTTCTCCTTTTAAGAAAGCACATCTCTTGTCAGGGTGTTGTGAGCCATGAGGTATCTGGTGGAGTTGGAGCACATTATGACCCGTGGCCTCACTTGCTTCACATAAAGCTTGGAAGAGAAAGGCTGCATTTGCACTTGAGTCACTTGAGCAGGGATGCAGCCTGGAAAAGTGCAGGCACATGAGCATGGGAGTGCTTCCAGATCCTGCAGTTGGCCATGACCCATTGGTTGGACAGATAAATGCTTTAAATACTGAAGTGCAGTAAATCATAATTCAGTGGTGGCATATTTCCTCTGCCACCAGTTCTGAGTTCCCCATGTACCTCAGACAGAGAGAGGAGATTTAGTTCCAGTGACACTCTCCAGATAAAAAAAAAAAGTGCTATTTTATTTGGAGTAAACAGTTGACTGGGATATTTGTCAGGCACTATTATAGCTGTTGTTGCATTCTGTGAAATTATTCATGTATATACAAGCATGAGTTCATTTTGCCAGGAAGCAAGGCCATTAATCCTGACTACTCTGAAGCTGTGTGCTGGTGGGCTGTGGTGGGTAAAGTACTGCTCAGACTGCTGGGAGACTTCATCCCTTTGTAATGTTAATCAATAGTGAATAGCTCAGCTCTGCATAAGAAGTTTTTCTTATTTAGGAATATTTTTTTCTTTTTCATCTTTCATTTTTTTCTTGCAGTTTCTTACATTTGATTTCCTCTATCCCTTATTTTACTATATATTCAATGTTTTGTCATATGATAAATCTTCACAAAGAAGTATCTAGATTTTTAATTTCTGTATGCTATTTTACCATTGAACCTGATAATTTGGTATTTCCTGAGTAAAGTCAAAAATATGCAGAAAGATCTTCTGGTCCGATGAAAATGTTAGAGAGGTTAGTTAGGTTAGTCCAGTTCCTTATATGAAGATTTGACATTATGAACCCTGCAAGATTTAGAGATGCTGCTATGTAAACAATGATTCTTACAATTAGGCAGTAATACAGTTTTTGAAATCTAATTCTTCCTTTAGCCTGTTAATTAGAACAATTCCAGATGTTTGTAAAGACATACTCAGTAAATTAAACCCTTTAATTTTGTAGTTCCTTTTTCATCTTTAGCAAGGAAAAGATGGGCTCTTCATATCCCAAGGCTTCTGCACAGTTCAGAAGCCTCAGATGCTCTACAGATCAGCACTGACCTGTGCACTAAGTCACCTGACCTTGTGTACCTGATCTCAGCAGTGTGGGTTTGAAGAAGAGAAGGATTCAGAGGGGTAATTAGCTGGGTCACCAAGTGGGCAGGCTTGGCAGGAGTGCAGGGAGCAGAACCGCTATGTGTGAGCAGGATAGAAACGAGGAGATGCTTGTCCAGACCAAATCTCTCCTCAGGCTCTACGAGATTTCTATCTCTAATTGAAATCAGGTGCAGATTACGTGAGCATTTCAACTTCTGTCTTCATTGTCTCTGTATTACTTTCTCAGATCTTGATGCTTCTGACTCCAATAGCCAAAATCTTTCAATTATTGTCACTGTCTGAGTAGCTTAATGATAATAATCCTCTGTAGGGAAAAAGAGAGTTTAAGTGAATGGAAGTGATGATTAGATGCAGGGAAAATATGCCAGAAGCCGTTCTCACTTCACTAACTAGATGTAATTTAAATTTTTAAAGAAGGTATTGAAATTACAACTGTTGGAAGAGAATCCAGGGCTATAATGGCTGTTATTTTTGTAAAGGAAGTCACCCTTCTCCATGGAGCTGATATGGTGAAGTCCTTTGTGTCAAAAATTGCATTGTGCTAAGAGTAAGCAGGAATTTAAGTTTTTGGAGAGAAGTATATACTTTGAATGTATAACTGTATAGTTTACTGTACACCATTTGTGGTGTTGGCTCCCTTTTGTGCATTACTATCTCTTAGGCCATGAAAAACAGACTCAGAGCGTTTCCATGTTGCTATCAGTTAGTTGACAACATTTTGACAATGGTATAGTGGATATATATATATCTAAACCCAAATCTGTTCTCATTTAAATTGAAATAAATTGCAACGATACTGGAAAACTTAGTTTTGCAAGTACTAAATCTGCAGTCTCTTCCAGAACATCCTAAAAATCTGTAAAATTAAAATTTTTGTAGGACTGATTTCCCTCTAGTCTCTCCTGTAGAACAGTTTCCATATTCATTTTTCTTTTTTACTTTGTATTAGACCTACTGATGTGGGTAGAAATTACCTTTGTAACTTCTCCCTCTTCTAAGGTATGTACTGGAGATAATGACCATAATTCATCTGCTTGATGTTCAGGTTAAAAATACCAAATGCACTCAGCTCAGTCATCCCTCCTGCTTCAGTCAATTTCTGTGTAGAATACTGATTTGATTAATTACCCATTTGGAGTACACCAGAAGTTGCTTGGATGACCATCATCTAATGGCTGACACGTGGGAACTCTTTGCCATAAAAAGGGTTTTGGCCTGTGCCAGTCCCAGAGGCTGTAGTGACAGGAGGAAGAAAAGGAAAAGGCTGCTATCTTGTATCCACAACATTCAATTTAAAATCAGTGCACTTTCTCCTAAGCGTGGCATTTTGGGATAGAATTCAGTCATTTCTTATTTCCTTATGGTTCAACAGCATCTGTCTGAGTCATGTTCTCTGATGACATGTGGCCACCACCAGAAATCCATCCCTGCCCTGGGAGTGTCACTCAATGGAAGAGTTTGGTTGCATATCAGGGGGATCCAGAAGAAGCTTCAGCATTACCCATGTATTAATCTCCCATTGTCCCAAGCTTGTCTAACACAGCCCTCCTTCATTCAGTTAAATTCCTTTTAAACACTGGTTAAATCATGGGGACTTTGTTGGAATACAGAGTGGTCACAGTCTCTGCTGCTTTACTGCTAAAGCCATTGCAAGTAAGGGAAGGCTGTGCTGCTAACTCAAAGTATCTGTGCTCTTTACCTCTCTCTCCCTGACCAAACCTTAAGCACGTTGCCTGAAAATGCTCTTAACAATGAAGAAATCTGCAGTGCTGCAGAGCTGGCTGATTTGTTCGTGACCTGCCCGTGAGGACTGCATTACCCAAGTATTCACATGTCCTTTAAACATGAAATGACAGACAGGTGGGGCCTGGGGTATTACTTGGTACAAAGCAAACATTTAAAAAGCACAAAGTTTCAGGTCCTTATTGGTAATGGAATGTTCTATTTTCAAAGTGCCATTTGACATTTAGAAGATTAACTGGTATTGACTTCCTGTGTGAGTTGGGCTCCTGAGTATCTGAGTCATTTTTGGAAACTTGAGTTGGCCATCTGTTTCACTTAGCTCTGCAGTGCCAAGTGAGGCAATGCATAAATACTTTGATGACTATAGTCTGTAGTACCTAAGTTTTAAAAAAGCAGTTATTTTAACAATTTGACACCTATTGGAGTTTTAGGAAGCTCTGAGGCCTCAGAATTCCCACTGCCTGGGAGAATACAGATGCATTTGAAAGTAAGTGTAGTTTGAAGGGATCTTGTGCTTTTGAAAACCCCAGAGCTACCCCATCAGTTTTGAAAATGGAACTAAGGTACTTCCAGAAATCTTATTTCCCAGCTCAACCAGTCATCTGACAATAGAACCTGGCAATGAAGATTATTTCTTAAAATAGGGTAGAGAAGTGAGATGGAAAATTTTAGCATACATAATAGAAACCTCTTGTTGCAAATTGGGCTGTAGATTCTGAGAACAATGCATGCAGGACACGGTTGAGAGTGAAAACTTGGGCATTTGGGGCAGTGGGGGAAATATTTCTGTTAGCAGCTCAAACTGAGCATGGACAGGAGAGCCCGACATGGAAAGTATACCAGGCTTTGAGCCTCTAGGCTTGATGGGGATGTTTGCAGAAGCTGTTTATTGCACCTCCTTTGTTTCAGCTGGAGAGCAACAGTTCCTCGCTGCTGCCTTGTTAAACTGAGTCCAGTAAACAGCAGAGCAGTTCATATATCACTGCTTTAATTTTGTGCCTTGAAGGAAATAGCTGGTCTAGGGGAACAGTGCAGAATGCAGTTTGAAGGTGTCTTCCTTCAAACTCTGGGCTGTTTAACATCAGGGGAGGCTCAAAATGAGAGCTCTCAATGTGATAATGCTTCAAAACCCAGTTTTATTTGGGATAGTCAGAATCTCCAGAACATTCCAGGATTATGTCACCTTTCTTCCTTTTCAATTTGACAGTGAATTTGATGCTGCTGAGAATGGCTGTTCTGACAGTTTTGGAGGCTGCAGAGAGTTCATTGATCAAAGACAAGCAAACAGCACCAGCCTCTGACTGGTCCTCCCTTCCTTGACCAAAAGGATAATGAAAGCTCAGAGCAGTCCGTATAATACTGAGCGTTACATTATTTTCATATACTTATACTGCTAGATGGAAACAGTTCTATTTTGATGCCAGTGCATGTTTTGATGACCAAAGAAAATAACATTTAATTGGCAGATTTTAGCCAGTCGCATCCTTGGATCCAGATGACATGGATACAAGTTGCCAAGGTTTATTACAGTACCGTGCCAGTAAGCCAGACAGAATGATAGTCTGAGCCTGCCACCAGTTCCTTTTACAGCATACAGATTGTAGCAGTTTTTCCTCATTTCCCAAACCAGTCAGCCTAACCACAGAAAGTTTTTGGTAGATACACATTGTTAGAGAACATAAAATATGCATAGATGTGACTGTGGTAGAAAATTGTTTGTGGGAGGCTGTGAGGGCTTGTTGGGTTGTGTCTCTGTTCCTTTATAAGTACTTCCCTTTTTTAGAATTTCAAACCTATTAGGCTATGAGTTTTTGTCCAAAACTGATACTGCATGATATTTTATCCTTTATAGTTAATGGTGCATTGATTGTTAAGGAATTTAGAACAACAGAATGTCTTTAATACTGTAGCTGGATCAGAAGTATATATAAAAGCCTTCATTTTGGGATTTCTTAGGTTGAACATGAGTTAAATGTTAGTTACGCTTCCTGAAGAAGGTGGAGGTAGATTGGCTGACATGATAGGAAATGTAAATCTTTTAAAAAAGATTTGATTCCCATTACATAAGCTCGCTGTTTTCCTTTAAATGAATGTCAGAATACACAAAGCCTTACTTACACAGTAGGCAGAGCTCTGCTAAATCTTCAGTACTCAATTTAACCATGCACTTACAGTTTGTGTCCTCATTTTTCTGATGGACCTCCTGCATGACCTTGGGCAAGTCACTTCATTTTTCTGTTCCCTAGCTTGCATATAATAAAATAGGATAATGGCACTTTACTCCCTAGAGCTGTGGATAAAAATATCTATCCAAAAGCAGTAAGAGGGAGGTATTAGTATTGCTATTGTTGTTGCTGTTGTGTATTTATTTAAGTGATATGTTCTTACGGTCTTATGTATCCTATGAGTACACCCACTGAGGGCAGTGGGACTGTTTACACATTGAAAGTGCTTTTCTGGACAATGGCCAGAAAACAGGGATGAGCCTATAACTAGCAGATATTCCCCAGGGCATCTAACAACAGGAACTGTGCTCCAGAGCTACGCTGGTGTGTATATGTGTGGCTAAATATATAAATAATTGTCATCAGGATTTAAGATCATTCAGGAGGCATAGTCTACTTTGCATGTAAACGCAATCTAGGTCTCAAGGGAGTCTGTCTCGGCTAAATGTGCTCATGTATAAATCCTCTTTTTTAGGCTTTGTATTTTGTAATCATTGTAATTTGAATTCAGCTACGAGTGCGCAGGATTTGCACATTTTACCACAATCAAGGAAGCCAATGGGAACTGTGCATCCCACATACTGTAACTGCCCTGCAGTAATTAACTCCTTCCCAATTCCTAAATCAAAGGTCAGGCACAGCAACAACATTTGAGATAAACTTCTAGGGCGTTCATTCTGGGCATATGCATGAGGAACAATTTATTCAGTTGTTTTGTGCTTATTCTCATCTTCTTCTCTTTCCTGAGGTACTAAGCTGCTGACTTGGTAAGGAACCACTCCTGCAGTTATCAGAAGGTTGGCAATTCTATGCCAGGGGAACAGATTCAAATTCAAATCAAATGATCCTGTGATTCAATGCACATTGTGTGGCATTAATCAGCTGTATGTGTTCCTCTCACTAATAAAATCCACAGCCCAAAATTCTGAAAGAAACTGACACTGGGAGACTCATCCGCAGATGATAATTTTCCAACAGAAAATATTCCATTGTCCCTTTTTGCAGTTTCTCAAATGTTTTCATTTCATATTAAAGGAAGTTGTGGTTGTTTCACAGTAAGCAACCTTCCAGGAACATAAGTGTTATTTTGCCCATCAGAAAGAGGGGACAGGTGAGGGAATGAGGGAGAGGAGAAAATAGCCAGGCTTCTACCAGCCAGCTATGTTTGATCTCTGCTGTGCTTAAAGATGTAGAATTGAAACCTGCGGGAGAGAGTGTTGAACATTTCTTCACCTCAATCATCCCTGCTAAGTATTATGATTACAGGAAAGGAATCCTTAATATCCCTGTTACATGTGGAGCATTTTATTAACTCAGAAAGACAGTTGGAGTTGGCCTTTTTTTTTTTTTTCCCCCGGAAGATACAGTAAAACTTGATGGGTAATTTTGTAAATGAAGACAGTAAACAGATGCTGAAGATGATAATGTCTGAGTGGTTTTGTTGTTTCTATGAAAACTTAGTTACACTCAGTTTAGATTAATTTTTCATTGTCTACTGTTAAATGAGAATTGCTTACACGGCTGCTTCAAATGGAACCTTGATTGCTTTTCAGCTACCACCAAAACCATAAAAGACAAAAAAAAACCCACCACAATCAAACACATAAAAACGTTCACGAGCAGTGATACAATAAATTTGTGCTATAGTGCATTTTAATTTGATAAATTAAAGTTTTCCTATGCTGCAGCTTGTGAGAAAAGCATATACATTCGGCATTTAAATTCAGTACTGTGTTAAATAGCAGTAAAAGTAATTCTGGCTGCTACTGGGAACTTTTGATGTGATATTATGAAAGTCTCCAGAAGTCTGAGTAGTAACGTGGGAGAAATGAAACAAAATGTCTGCATGGTGAAGGAAATACAAAGATAGTCATGCCTTTGCAAATGTTGTTCAAGAGCATGGAAGGAAAGGCTCCTTGAGGTCCTGGCACTGAAGTGAGAGCTAGGTCCCATTTCTAACTGCTGCAGATAATCTGTGAGATATGGTAAAAATCATCCACCTTCTCTGCAACTCATTTTTCCATTTATAAATAGAACTAATAAACCTCCTTTCCTTATTTTTTGGATTTGTTTTGTCTGTGTGAGGCCACAAGGCCTCTTACTATGTGAAGCCATCCTTTACTATCTATCTAACACACCACTTAGCACAACAGTGTGCCAGTATTCCGTGGAATACTGTGAAAGGAAAACGAGCAGAATAGTTTCAAAGAGTTTAAGCCATAATTCAGTCCTGCTTTGAAGTACTTTAAAGGCATTTAAAGTTTCTGCTGACTCTCTGCACATGGATGATTTCACCCAAGATGGATAGATATTTCTTTGAGTCTCAGATAGTGGACGGGATCTATTCTTTGTGAGTTCACAGGATGATCAGGCAAGCGTGAATGAAGGTCATTTGTTTTGTTTATTCAATCATACACTTAATAATACTTGAATCCTCTTATGACCTTCTATAGAATTCTGTTTTGGCGTGTCAAGAAATGCAACTGGAAATAAAAATTTTGAGAAATATATTGCTGGGATTTAAAATTGTAACTTTGATTTGCTAGACAACATGTATTTTTGCAGCCTTAATATTTTTGAAACATTTCTCGTCACCCAATTCTTCATAGATACGTTTTAGATGTTTCTAAATATGCCTTTTTCCCTTTGCAGTACTTCACACCATGAAAAGCATTGCGCAGGAACAGCAATCACTGCCTTTTAAACAAATTGATGTTTCAAAGTTCACTGCAGAGTCTTTTTTTTGTAGCTTCTTCACCCAAAAACGTTCAACTCAGATGGTGCCGATATGTCTTCAAAGAGCTCCTGTTTTTCTTCTGTTGAACCATTTCTCTTAACAGGTTTAATAAAAGGACAGGCAAGATAAATGAGTGGTGTGAGATCATACGGTTAGCCCATGACCCTGGAAAGGGCTTTGACACAGACTCTTAACACCAGAGCACATGGTGCTAACGCAAGGAAGCAGCACGCAGCTAGCAAGCATGGTTGGTGTTTAACCCAGAGCCTTGAAGTAGGGAGAGAGAAGGGAGCAGTAGGTAAGCAAGGAGAAATTATTTGTAAGTCGACCATCAGATCTGAATACCCTCCAGCAATATTTTCCTGCATGAAAAGGGCTGGTATTACCTAGTTAATATTCATAGCAGTTTGATGGTAGATCTTGGCTAGCTGAGGGTAACATAAATCTAAAAAAGGAAAGGAAGCAGATGTAATGTGAGCTTGACAAACTCAGCCCGACCAACAGGTTTTTTGCATCTCTATTATTTCCTTCTGTATGTGTACATAAACACGGAGCATTTCATCCACAAGTTCAGTTTTCTTATTTCTTTGGCATGTCATAGATATGTTTGTGCTTGCCAGTAAATTGCGTCAGTAGTTCTGTTGGCACAGGAAGATGGAAGTAGTGTATGTTAATTTAATATAGCCAGCTAAAATATTCTGTTTTATCTCTATTTTTTTTGTCCATTTCATCAAGACATTCTCATTTTGTGTACAAGACCATCACCGAGAGGAACTGAATCAGAATCCACTGATGTAAGAAAATAATGTCAATTTGCCCTGTGTGACATTTGCTGATGATGAAGATATGACCTCTAATAGCCAAGAGCAAGTCTTACTGCCCAGTATTGCCTTAGACAAGATTTTGTCTTCATTTTCTTCATCTGAAGATCAGTATTCCTGTAATTCCCTTTTTCTCTATTCAAAATGCTCCATCTGCTTTGGGAAACCCTTTAAATTAGTCATAAAGGCCAATTCTCTTTATAGATATAATGGAATAACATGAGCAGCCTATCTATAAAATTAAAAGCAACTTCCCAACAAAATGTGCTTTTTGGAAGTGCTGGCAGTGCTGCTGAATTTTTTTAAGAAAATATTTCTCTATTTTCAAAAATCATTTGAAGTGAATGGTGTAATAGACTCAGGCCATCCCATCTGGAATGTGCTAACCTCTTTCTTTTGGTACAAACTGTGTATTCTACAGTCAGCAACAGTACAATATTTGCAGCAATTTATAACCCACGCTTGACAGTTCTGTATGCACCATATGGGCTAAGCACTGCTCCCTCACCAGAGCAGCACAGTTGAACACCCCTGGAAATTCCAATCTTAATGTCAAATTACTCCACAGAGATTTTTTGTCTCTGCATTAGTCTGAATTTCTTATCTCTGAAATTCAAAGATTTTGTTCAGTGAGTTTAGTAACAACACCGGTATTTTGTTTGTGATGAGGAGGCACCATGCTGAGCAGGGTGCTTTGAGTGACCTGAGGGAAGCTACAACTCATTTATTACCTGGTGACCAAAGACTTTGGACACAAGCATTTTTTCTTTCTGTGGCCAAATGTGACCAACTCCTCGGCCATAGATGTTCTTGAAAACTGTTGAGAAAACCCCAATGCAAGGGAAGGAATACTATTGTGCAGTCCTTTGCAGTCTGACATTAAATACTTGGCCAAGTGACACTGAAGCACATGCCTTGTCACAAATGAAAGTGCAGACAAACGTGTGGAGCAGAGAAGAATCAGAATGTGACCCTAGTTCGTTAAATTAGGAGGAGGAGGGGACAACAGAAGTAAAACCCGTCTCATATGTAGTGCAGCCAGGTCAGCTCCAGGAGCAGAGCGTTACAGTTGGTGGAATATTCAATAGTAGCTCTCTGCTGGTCAAAAAGGTCATCTCTTGGTTTGCCTTGGGCATCAGAAAATACTTTGAACTTGCTGTGGTTTCTGTAAGCTGCTGCTGCTAGAGAGCGTGCCTGAGGGTATGAGAAAGGTGACAATGAAACAGCAGTCCTACTTCCATCAAAATCAGAAGCAGAACACCAGTTGACTTGAGTGAAAGGAAGGTCAGGACAAAAGTGTAGCATGTAACATATTTCAGTGTTGTCATCATTCTGATTTTTCAGACACAGGAGAATGGTTACCAGTATTCACTGTACAGCTCCATGAGTTTTCAGAGATGTTGACACAAGTTTTAAAGGATGGATCATTTCCTGCACACTGTGGTTTCTGTACTTAAAGAAAAAGTGCTGCATGCTGAGGGGAATAATAATGTGTCCATGATTCACTCCTTTTATAATCTTGTTCTGAAGAGGATGCAACTGACAGATTGCTACCACAGGAAAATCAAATTAGATTAAGGATCTGTGGTTGCGAAGAGGCTGGAAGGTGCAAAGTCTTTTATATTTGTGCTGGTAATTTCCAAGACCACTCCATCTAGTTGGCTGTCATCCTTCCCAATTTTTTACATTTTCAGTGTTGCTCCTGCAGGCCTGCTTTACCAAGTAAGACTCCATGCCAGCGTTCCTGATTTTATTTGCATATAACCATGACTGTGTTTTCCCATTGACAGCTCAGATTAGAGCATGGCACGGCTTGTGCTGACAAAAGTAATGCTTGTCTTTAAGAGTTGTCTCTTATCTGACACTCGCACAGCTATGGAGTCAGCTCTGCCGGTGTTTTCATACAGGAACAATTAACAAGTATAAGAAGGTTTCCCTAGCATGCATACAAAGGTGTAAATGCAATGGAATTATCATAATTTAACATGAACTGTTGTGGCTCAGCAGTACTTTAGCAACAAGGCTCTTTGTGCTCTCTGATGTGAGGTTATGGCAGGAATTGTTAATGCTATCTGTAATTCTTTCAGTGTTTGCTGGCATCAAGCGTTTGCTTCCTGCAAAATAATTTGAGGCAAACTTATAAGGGGGCAAACAGGGACAAGGGTTATTAGTACGATTTGAGATCTAGTGTTTTTGTTGACAGACTATTACCTGGTAGTTACTACTGATCCAAATTCCAACCTGTTTATAAAACGAAATGAACTTTTATACACAAAATTCACACTGATTCAGTTCTATTCTGATTCAGACCATCAATAATTTAATGCACATAGTAAGATGTGAGCACTTCTTTGGTAACAAACTTTGCCCTTAGAAAACTGGCAAAGAACCTGAGCACATGGCACTCTTACTCCTGCAAATCTCATCAAGCTTAATCTCCTCCAGCAAAGACCTTCCAAGAGAACACTGTGAATCTGATGATGCAAGCCCTTGTGAGGATTTCCCTGTAGGACTGAATTTCTACTCTTTACCTGTTTCTTTTTCACTTAGAAAGAACTCTTAATTTTAGTTTTAGAATGAAGCTTGTTGGACTTGTCTACTGGTGAGATTGCAGCAGCAGGAGGAAGCCTATATGTGAATGTGAGCTCAGAAATGAGTCAGCAGACATTCTTCATCCTCCAGTCTGACTGTCTGCATTCAACTCTGGTATTCAGATTTCAGTGGGACAAAGTCACACAATGATGCATTTTGTCCCATGTGACTGCAAATAATTAATTTCCTCTACTTCATCTCGTACATCCCAAATAGTTCTTATTTCAGACCTGTGTCGCCATCAGTCCTTTGAAAACTGGCTGTGATTGTGACAGTGACATTATCTTAAACTGAAGCATTCCCCGTGAACTCGTGCTTCTTCGTGCTCCTTCTCATCTCACATGGGTTTTTACACACTCTAATCCCACAGGCATGCACTGTCTGTTCAGCTGAGATTGGCTGTTTTTGCATTAGTCAGAGTCTTGGAAACTGGTCTTTCATCAGTCTAATTCTACCTCTCTGATCAAGTGAAGCGTCGAAAGTCAGCAAAGAGCAGGAGTGGTGACTAATGTTGCTGCAGATTTCAATACCAAAGGGAAGGTTTACTCTTTAGAATCTTTCTTCCTTCTTCTTGACAGTGTCCTCTGAATCTTGTTTGTATAATAACAGATAAACCTATTTTGATTCACCTAGTGCAGTAAGGCGTAGAAAAAGAAAATATAAAAAGGCAGTAATTGTTGCTTGGAAAAACTCGCATTATATTTAAAAATCTTCACCTTAGGCTGTGAGACAAATACATAACTATATGGTGCATGGAGAGATTCTATGCTAGACTCTTGTTTATTGCTTTCCATTATGAAAAACTAACTGCTGTTCAGTGTTCTGACACCATGCAGCACACGATTCCTCCAAGCACTCCTACACCCTTCCTAAGGACCAAGTTAAAATGAAAATCTTTTACTAGCAATGGAAAGTCACCTTTACGAAGCACGATGTTTCTCAAAAACCTGATCCAAATTCAATATAGAAAGGAAGTAGGGTTTTTTTGCTTTGTTTTTTTGCTAATTTAGAAACTTTGAAACCTGGACTTCCCAACAAATTGGGCGTAGCTGTTTTCTAATTGAGGTACAGTAGGGAAAAAACAGGTTTGAAAAGAACCAGAGATGTCAGAGTCATCACTTCAAAGTTGCTCTTGGAGTTTATCTGTAAGTGTTTTGTCAATCGAGTAGGCACTTGCTTTTCTCACAGGCCATTTAACATTAGGATTGAGTCTCCTTCATTTGTCTTCTTGAAATATTGAGGACACATTGCTCTTCGTGTGCCTGACAGTCAGACAGGAACGTCTGCACTCTGCCTGAAAACTGATGTCTGCTATCAGCTCTTTAGCTACAAATACAAATATTCAGTTGTTGTCCAATGAAGTATTTTAAAACTAGCTGGCACCTTCAAGAAACTTCAGTGAACATTTTGCTCTGCTACAATAGCAAATATTTTCTGTATTTTCCTTCTTTCTCATTCTATTTAATGGGGCTGCCAAAAACCAAAGATCCACGGCTTTTTTCTGCATGCAAAAATGCTGAACCTAGACCTTAAGTCTCCATTCTGCAGGTGACATCTTCGTTAGTAGAAGAGAATGACTTTGTTTGTTTAGTTAGTTTTAGCTTCAACCTGACATCAGATTTCTTCTGCCCCAGAACTTTTCTTTCTGCAAAGCAATTTTCTTCACGTGTTCTGTGAAGAGAATTTCAACTTGCTTGTGGAACATAGAATGTTAAAAAAAGACAAAACAAAACAGCACACTTTTTTGATAGAAGCTGATGATCACTATTTTCATGTGACAGTGTGGGGGAGAAGCCAATGGTAAATACATTCAGTAACCTCAACTGGGTGAACACGAGGAGGAAGAAAAATATAAATATCCAGAATGAAAGGATGAATTTTCTGGGAGTGATGCTGAATTATGCAGATATCCAAACACAGCTAGTTGGTGTGATCTCAAAGCTATCAGCCCTGGCTTTTAAACAACTCCTTAAAAACGTTAATTGCACATCATAGGCGTTTAAGCAATGACATTTTTGCCACTGAATGTCATGGGGACATTTTTCCTTTTATTATCCTTGAACAAGAGAAATGAACTACTATAGTTAGCCACCAAATAACAGTATCATGAAATCTAATGGATCTACCTCTAATATTGATATTGGTTTAGCTTTTAATAAGCTTCCTTAGAGCTATGGATGGTTTGGAAGGCAGCGTTGTTAAGCTTTGTTTTATGAACTGTAAAATAAAAGTTTGTCCATCAGATTTCCAGAGCTATAGATGCTGAAAGCCCTAGGGTCCATGATTTTTGTACCTCTGAATAAGAGCTGATTTATAACTGCAGAATTGATCAAATTTTTGTCCAGTCCCTGCTGGGTCTTTACTAACGTCAGGGCAGGTTTGGGAAGCTGCATAATGTGCACTGAGGGGTACTGAACACGTATTCTGCCTAGATTTCTGAACTTTTAAAAATAATCATCATGCACAGGCCAGCTTGATGATGCCAAAATTGTGAATTGGGGTTAGGAGGCTTAATGTGAGCAGCATTTTCAAATCTGCCCTCCTGTTCTTCACACTTTCCCATGCACAGCCTTGGTTTTACAGTGCTTGTTGCAGTTTTCTTCTATAAACTCAATGCACTGCAACAAAGCTATGCCAATAGATAAATAAAATGTTTCTTTGCAGGTTTGACCTTGCAAGGTCATACTGCATAATTGTAATCAACAGAGTCTGAAAGAGAGCAACATATTACTCATCATTGTGGTGGTAACTTTTGGACACAGAGTGGACCAGCCTTTGCTATTATCCAGGGCAGTGCCCTCAACAGTAAGCATATCTACAGATAATTAATAGAACTGAATTAGGCCACTGCCTAGCTCTCCTGCTCTGTCAATTTTCACCCATGGAATTCCTTCAATTTATGTGGTGCTTCACCTGATATATGCTATTATAGCTGAGTTCAATATTTATCTTACTATCGATGCTTAGACTTTTCCTTAGACTACTTTGGATTTCTGCTAATTTTATTTTACCTTAGCATAGTAGAGGATGCATGAGCAGCATACATCACTGAAGAGGATTTACAAGGTAAGAGTAGGATGGAAATAGCTCAGCTTGTATTCTGCAAATACTAATAAGGGGAACAATATGGTCTGACACATGAGATATGGTATATTCCTGCTGCAGACTCCTCCTTAGTGAAGCTTGCAAAAATATATTGACTTTCAAGAAATAAAACTACTTCTCCACCTTCCCCAGGCTGATATTTTCTAGCTCTAGACTGTACACAGTATTATTCAATTCCCTGCAGCTTCTAGTCTGAGGGACTCTGCACAAACTGAATTTGCTCTGTGATGAAATTGCATCTGTTGAGCTTATTTCTCAGAGGATGTGGTTCATTTCAAGATCTTTTACTCTATTCAGGCAGCTTCGCAGGCACCTGGAAAAGCTCTTCAGCTAAATTGGAGGTCTCTCTGGATAGCTGCCACTGAACAGTTGTTGATCACTGCTTCTGAGATGAAAAATCCCTTTACCTTCTTCATGCTCTTGAATTAGAAAAGCTGCAGTCATGCCCAAATGGAGTGTAGGGAAGGAGATGGGGCAATCACTTGCAAACTTGGGGCTTTTCATTGTCCCCTGACCTTTGCCTGCGTCCATCGTTTGGAAAATTAATTTGCTTTATCTTTTGGTTATTTATTTAATTGTTTCACCACATTTGACACTTAATTATTTGTTGTTTTCCTTTTTATTGTGACATTAAATGCATGCTTCCTTTACATCCCTTTATACCCTTAATGTGTAAAAAATGCAGATATTTTTATCAGCTTAACCTGCCTGATAGACTGTTAACTTGGCAAGTGTTTTTTACCAGGAGGCATGTGCAAATATGTAGTTGAAAAAGAATGAGGATCTGTATGCCCAAATATTTTTTGTATTTCAAGCCCAGCCCAGCAGCAGCTATGCTAGCAAAGCAGAACAAAATTCCCACAGGAGCTGGTATCTGAAGACATCTGACTTCTAACTCAGATGTGTGTATCAAACATCTGATTTACCTAAACTGTTACTTATAAAGAAATGTGATTTGTGTTGCAACCAGATTCATAATGCACTTCCAACTACAAAACAGATGCCAATGCCTAATATACACACATCTACACAAGCAATACCTGGAGGCATGTTTTGCACAGCAATCAGCATTTTGGCTATTTTGTTTCCTTTGATCAATGCATCATTTGAGGGCATAACAGATTACATGTCTTCCACATGGTCCAGCATTAGTAACTATCTGATGAAGAAAGCAACTGCTAATGTCAACAGCAACTGACACATCTTCATTGGACAGGATAGCCTTTTAGGAGCTACTCCAGGAACTAGATCTCTCTACATCTTTTTGCCATTTGGATCAGATTTTCAAAAATTCCCTGCTAGTTTTGGGTACCCTGATAGTTTTTAACTCTCTCCAGAGACTTTAACACTTAGAAGTCCATCCCCAAGAAGTTGGTGCTCTGTTTCTGACTCATGCTGTATTGTGGTGTCTGCTAATAGGGCTTGGCATGAGTGATGGACAAAAGCAGTGACTTGTATGTGGATTTAGTATGTGCAGTATTCTGTTCTGTATCGATTGCAGCAGCACTGTCCCATGTAAATGGAATACAAACACATGCACACCAGCTATTTGTTAGTAGAAAATCCTCCATTCTGGCTGCTGCCAAACTACTAAACTAAGCAATTAGAAGTGAATGCTAAAATGTGCTTTTGTGTATTTGATCTCATCCTGATGCTTTTAGAAGGCTGAAAGAGCCGTACAATGTAATGCTGATGATCAGAAGGATTCTGACTTCCTTGCTCCATATGAAGGTAGTAAATTTGTAGTGAATCCCTCTGAAAATTTGTGTACAGAATCTCCTTTCCAATGATGTCCTCTGCAATAATTTCAGTGCTTTAACTGATCTCAGAAAGAGGAAAATCCTGTTTACTTACAGGGGTTCTGGAGAGGTTCCAGGACTGAGTAAATACTAAATAGAAAACATCCTTCTCGAAGGCAGGAAGAGATGGTGAATCACAGAGAAAGCTTATTTCTTGACCAATCTGCCTGCATATTTATTTTTCCAAAATCATAATGAAGACATTAGCAGACTAAAACCCTGTGGAAGCAGAATGGCAAATGAAATAGAAGTGGGAGATGATGGTAGCTCAGTCCTGGGGTATTTGCACGTAGCCTTTATATGATGGCAGCAGTCTGAGGTGGAGGGTCACACACCCTTTGGGAGAAGGGAAAATCAATCTCGTGTACCTTGTGACTGGGTGTGATGTAGTATCAGAGAAAACTAATGAGACTGCAGTATATATTAGTGATTAGTGACTCTAAAAAAATGCTCTGCTAAGAAGGAAGAAATTGGTGAGTTATTGTGATCAGGTCAGGTCTTCATTCTCTGAGGACTGTCTCATTCAGCTTTCTGCTTGGCCATGAGAGGGGAATTTCTTCCTCTCTACACTCTGATTAACAACGTGACCCAGCTGCATTTCAGCAGCTAAGGATGTCACTATCATGTGGAGCTCTCAGCACAGTGCAGAAATTCAACCACATGAATGGTCTTCTGCCTCTGTCCTATATGAACCCAACTGAGATCATGGGGCTCAGTATCAAAGTTATAAAGGCATTATACTTAGGTACCTGAAGTGGCAGACATACTTTTTTTTTCTGTTTTTTTTTTTTTCTTTAAAGCTCTGTGATGCCTAATTCCTATTGATTTTATTTTGGCTTTAAGGATCTGTATCTTAGTATCTTGCCTGAGGTCATTAAAGAACCCCGTGGAACAGCTGGGAAATGAAATAAGATTTCCCGTCTCAGACCAATCCCTTAATCAAAAAGCTGTTTTATATCACAGTTTACGACAAGAAAGCTAAGAAACCTTATTAACTAATCAAGATCTTATCTGGACTGTATGAAGAAATCAAGTACAACTTTTTATCATCTGTTTAAATATTTGCATGCATATTTTGTTACGTTGTCCTAGAGTTTGTTAAGTTATACCTCAGATATTTTCCTTCAAAGAGCTTCACGATACTTTTAATGTGGCAGTTTTCCATGAAATACTGTCCTCCCCGTCTGTAAATTCCCAACATAGATCATCCTTTTTTTTCTCCTCTGCTAGTTTTTATGGTTTAAGGAAGAAAGCTAAGGTAATATTGGAAATAAGAAATTTAAACTTTGTTTTGCCTACAATAGTTGACGTTCTTTAATTACTACATGCTTTATACGGTTTTGCAAAGGGGATTACCTTTGTAACAGCTCTGCTGAAAGAAGCTGATACTAAGCATTTTGTCCTCCATTTGCTGATCAGACCTTTCAGAATAGGAATGGATGGCTCAAGGTCATAGTGGTAGATATTACAGCACTTCGCTCATAGGTGACTAATTCAATGGGACCTGGGTTGCTAATGACCCAGCCTTTGTTAGAGCTGAGCACTGACTGTGAAGGTGAATTGATATGTACAGAGCTGTGTGCATAATTTCATCATCTTTACAATCATCCTAAGTCACGTTCCAGATCAGGTTCTAACCTCTGTGTTCCGTTATAATTTTAGTTAAACTGCTGTAATTCATTACCAAATATGTTTAGGAGGAGTGCAGGAGGAGCAAGAAGTTGAAGTTGAAGAAAGCAGGAATGCATGTCTTACGCCATTCCAGACTTTTCCAAGATGGGAAGAAGCATTCACAGGCTGAAGTACAGATCATTCTTGGTCCAGTCTGGCCATTGGCTTCTGATGAGAGCTTGACTCCCCTTATGGTAGTAACATGCACTAATTTTAGTGAAGACTAGGATGTGCAGTATAACTATGGGGAAATGGGGTTTATAATCTTTTCAATTTTTTATGTCATTTACTAAGTGCTCATCTTGCATTAAGATGTCACTGTCAAACTGGGCAGCATTAAAAAGGAAAAGAGTTGCTAAATTTTCAGGAGGTCAAAATAGTCTTGGTCCTCTAAGGACTGTCAGTGAAAATCTGTTGGAATAAAGGATGTCTAAAAAATGTTTTTAATCTAGGCTTTTAAAAATTTCTCTTTTGAGAGCCCCCATAATAAATCAAGAATATTGATTTAGCCTACAGCAGTCTTAAGATTCACTTATTTAAGAGCTGAAACTGCTCTATTACTCAGAGCAATAACCCAGCTCTGAAATCTCTCATCAGAGACTGCTGGTCCACGCACGTAGACAGGCATTCAACAAAGATTTCCATTCGTGTGTGGATCTTACATCAGATGAGGACTCTACACTGCTTTTTGAAGCAGTTATCTTCTTTCCTTCTCCCACTGCACCCTGAAAGCCTTGGTAGCACTGGGCCTTCTGGGCTGAGCTGAGCACTGCCATATGAGCCCAGCACAAGCCATTTCAGCACCCACATATTGAACACCATTGCACATCACACTAGAACTCTGCAAGGAAACAAAACCTGTGTTTCATTCTAGCGCTACCTATGTTCTACCTTACGTGTGGCTCATGTATCCCATGTTGAAGAGACTTAAATGTAGCTTTGGATACGGCCAGACTTGAGTTCCTGTGGAAAGAAAATGTCCTTCCAAAAGAAAATATATCTCAGGGTGTTGAATGTTTGGATGACTCATAGTTTTAAAGAAATGGTTATCTCTACTCTAGCTGATAGCAAAAGGGTGTGTTCTGTCAATACAGCTAGCAAGAGCTGGTGAGTTCCATGAGTTTCTCCCAGTGTTTATTCTGTTTTGCTTTTAATGCATTTTTTATTAACTTTCTATTAACAGAATGTTTCCGATGTTTCTTTTTCTAAAACTGATCTCCTTGTAAGTGTTCATACAGTTCTGCAAACAGTTCCCCCTCATCCTCCTGGGCTAACAACGTTAATGGGTTAACTGCTAGCCCTTGCCAGTAGTAAATTACTAACCCCATCACTGGCTTGCTGGCTCAGCTGCTGTAACCTGTAAGTAGCACATAATCATTGCCCATCTGCTCCTGCAAGGGAGTGGCCATGGGGTCAGCGCTCTGCTCTGATGCCCGTGTGCTGGAGTGGCTGCTTAGCAGATCAAAGGGAGTCCTTCCTCCCTTCTGCAATTGCTCAGTCCAATCTAGCCGTGAATTATTAGCATATTTATAAATCAGAATAAATCCAAGGATTGAACCGGCCCAGGGGAACTCTCAGTCCACTCGAATTAGTCTCATATATCCACCTCAGAGCAATTTCGTAGAAGCTTTGCCCTCACAAAGCTTCATTTGTAATCACTACGTGTTGTGTACTTCAGAAAAGTTTTATAATTGCTTGCTGTTTCGGGTGCTGAACAGTTCTAAATGTTAGATATTAAGGAACTGCTGTTTCAGTCAGTGAGCAAGCTCTAAACACTAAATGTGCTTCATGAGAAGTTTTTTTCTCAGCCATTACACATCTCTCAAGGCATATTTTTTTCAAGTGGATGCTTTCCCAGCTGTTGATATCTCTCCGTTTCTTCCATATGAAGAGGGAAGGAGGAAACTGGTGGCAGAGTGGCACTGTATAGAGATTTTATTGCTATGAAAGTGAGATGAGTACATTCCATACAAATGCCTGCATTGAAATACATAATTGCTGGTCATTCTGAGAAAGTACCAATAAAACCTTTCTCTTACACTGTGTGTATTCTTGGCTTCTGGCATGTATCTTAGAGAATAAATATTTTAGCAACGTTTTAAAGACATTCCGATCGGGGAAACTTTCCTGACATTTTCTCTCTTATGACAGCTCTGATGTGTGCACAAATTTATTCCCTATTTAACATAAGTGAAAGCACTGAGATAGTCAATCACATGTAAAAACTTTTTCTCTGTCAGTTACTAAGCACGAGATCTAGAAATGGAGGAAATAATGGCCTTTCAGGTGTCATTAATCTCAGGCATAATGATTTCTTTTAGAGCTAAATGAATGCTGTAGCTCAGGTGATTCAGGTATTTTGCATATTATCATGCTTTCAAATAAATTACAAAGTTCAATCCAGTATGTGTTCATTCTGGGATGCCCCAGAACTGTGCAAACTGCAGTTATCACAGCTGCCATGTATTTACAAACTATACAATTTATTTAGTAGGAACTCTTCAAATGGGAATAGGCCGGTCTTGACTTATGAATTGCTAAATCCATCCATCTAATCCATTGCTACACAAAATCACTCTTTAAATGCATGAAAGAACCTGGCCACTATTGGAGAAGTGTTACAATGCAAGAAAACAGCAAAAGGAAATAAATTATAAGCATTAGGCAGCATTAGGACTTTTCGGAGGAAGCCACCGAAATGAAAACCCGTGATCAAAATAATAATTATCAGGGGAACACGTTTACTTCCAAAATAATCATGCAAATTATAACACAAAATATGTCTTAAGTATTTAAAATGGTGATTTCTGCTGGTAGAAAGAAAACTTGATAATGTGAATGCTTTGTACATGGTCCCTTCATGATGGGTTTTCTCAGAAACAGACCTTTGTGTATTTTGATGGTATATTAGAAAAAAATAAAATCAGAGGAAAAGCTGTCATTTGGTGAATGCCTCCCAAGGTGTGATGAAGCTGTGAGCTGCTGAAGTTAGAGTGATGCCCATCCTTCTCTTCATTTTATAATTATTACAGCATAGGACTTGGTAGAAGTAACACTATGAAATATCAGAACTTCCTGTGATGTGGAAAGATGCCTGGAAAGTACCAGAAAAGTGCATGTTTCTTTTCTGATATGTCTAATTATTTTTTTAAATTACTTTTTAAAATTAAACTAGCAGATAATCCAGTAAATTCCTTTCATGTATTCTTTTTAATTCTAATGTAGTTAAAGAAATTTGAGGGAAAGAATTTCAGCCTATTTCCTATTTGTTATTCAAATGATCTTATGCCTCCTGATTTAAGGTGTTCTTTACCACTCGTAGTTTTGCTCTTTCTACTTGCTTTCAGTTGTATGGGTTTTAAATTTCCAGAACTTACCTCTAAGCTTACAATAATTTCCTCATTTTGCCATTTAACCATGTTATTTTTGTAATGGCTTCTATGCTGTGTATATCAGCTTCAATTACGCTGAGGATTTATACAGTTTTGATGTTAGACATATACAAGTAATCTTGTTTCTTCTTGCCTAGGCTAATTCTGGTCTCTCTTGTCATAAATTATACTGGGCTTAAATTTATCTGATCAGGGTCAAATCTGTCTTGTAGTAGGGTTGAATTATTCCTGCAAAAATCATAAGTGTATAATGGACTAAGTTTATTTTGCTTTCTTTAGACACAAAGTCAGGGGTTTTATCCCTCTGCAAGGTATTCACAGTAAGAGCACCTGAACCATTTTGAACAATTCCAGTTTGTGTGGTCTGAAGAAGTTGTAGGTTGGAAAAGGCCCTGTGTTATATCTGCATTTAAATAGCTGCATTCTCCAGTAGCTGATATGATTCACTTCATTTGCCTTCTTCAGCAAATGTAATAGCTCTTTCCTTTCCCTGTTTTCCTCTTTCAGAAGTAACAGTCTATTCAATGAGGTTGTGCAGATGGACTTTGAAATAGCCAGTTTTAGCAGCCTGTCTGGAACGCAGCCCATCACCTGGCAGGTGGAATACCCTCGGAAGGGGACAACAGACATAACCTTGTCTGAAATCTTCATCTGCCAAAAGGATCTTGTTGGAATTGTTCCACTGGCGATGGTAAGAAACTGTTTCAGCATGTTGCTCCATCTGATCTCTCTGTAGTCTGAGAAAACACATACCAGGCCTCAGATAGATTTGCAATGGAATGCTTTCTGCCTCCCTCCTGTTGCAGAACTTTATAGGAATGCTTGCTAAAATCATACTCACGTTTAATTGCCAGTATGTCACACAATTTAAAAGCACAGAAGAAAGGAGTGCTGCCATTTCAGAAATCCCTCAGCCTTTAAATCTTGAATTTCTGTAATGATCAGTTCTCTCCATGCTACCAGCTGGCAACACAGAGCCAGGTAGATTTACCCTCCCATTTCTTATTTTGCTGTTACAAGGTTTGAACTTGCAAGGTGCCTTGAACACCTTTTGCTGAAGAATGAGTTGCTCGGTGCTTAGTAGGCTGCAGCTGATAATAATTTTGCTAGCTGTTTCCCTGGTGGTTTCAGAGCCTGCTATTTCAGAGAGGAAACAGAAAATAATAAAGTCTCAATAATGTATTTAAGGAAAATTCTATGCTAGCATAGTATAGAATTACATGTGAAGAATTGCCTTGGGTTAAAATCTACTTGCCCTGCCTGTACAGCATGAGTCTGTGGGCTATTTACCTTCCAGTGACATCATAACTTTTGCCAGTCTTTACAAGGCTTACAAATGTGATTTGTGAAAGCAGGTGTTTCCTTCCCTTCCTCTGGCTCAGTGAAGATGCAATTACTTCTGCAAAGCAATGCTGGAACCGTGGAAGCACTGAGATCTAGCAGTTAGGAACCACTCCTTCATACAAACAACCTGGGATTACACTTCTGCTCCAAATCAAGAACCTATGTCTGTAGTGCACTATCTTTGAGCAAACACTTTATCTTCAGTGGGATTTAGGTGCATGCAGAGGTAGCTCTGAGCACCTTTTTTAGAAGTCTCAGACCTCAGGAAGCACAAAGCTGACAGATATCTAGAGCAGGATAGAGTGTCAGTTAAACAGAGGAAAAATCAATGTCAGAGATCAGGCTTTAGAAGACATATCCATCCCATTTGTGAGTTTTGCCTCTCTTGCACATAACCTTCGAGCTGAAATTCTGGCAGTCTTTGAGTAATATTCTATGGTTTGCAGGAGATAATAAGATGAGTACTATTTCCTGGAAGTCCTAATCTCCAATATATGCCTCCCCTTTGAAGTGAAACTGCTGCTCATAACAAATGAGGTCATGCCCAGCAATTTCCTGATCCAAAGTATGTTAAGTCAGCAGAAAGCCTGTGCAGCATTCCGGATCTGGGAGGGAAGTAATTGTCCTCATTATCTGTGGAGCTAAGTGTATTTGAGTGTCTGTCTTCAAAGACTTAAGAATATATGTAAGGATGTCTATTCTGGTCAGGTTTTATTTTGCAGTAGATGCCTTCTGTATCTTTCAGTACCAAATGATAGGCATCTGTCTGCCGGCAGACTTAACATCTCCTTCTTTTTTTTTTTTTCTTTTATTCTTTTTTTTTGGAAAGAATTTACCAGCTTCTTCTTTTCCCTATCTCACACCTGAGGGAAGCAAGATTTTTTTCATATCACATGGCAGGATCTAATGCCTTCGCACCTGCATAGAAGGTTCAAGCTTTATGCCCAGACTTGTGGCTATTCTAGATTAAAATTTCTGCATTTACAAAGGTTCTTCAAAGGACTAAAGGTCTGAACTAATGAATTTAGTGGTGTATAAATCATATAAAGTGAGATCCTTTATTCCCAGCAGATGTAGGGCTTTCCAAAGGGTTCAAGCAATGAAATCATTAAACCGTTCTCTTTGCAAAGCTTTCTTGTGTTTATTTATCTCATTTCTGTACCTTGTGATAACACTTGGCAGGAGCCAAAATATACTGTGTTAATAGAATCCAGTTGGATGGGATAGCAATGCAAAATTGGCTTTGCTAGCAGGATATTAGTAGATAAAGGGAATTTTCACAGTTTTCTGTTAGCTAAGACTGCAGATCCAGCCAGAGTGCTTTCTTCATTTAGGCATTAATCGCTGGCTGAGCTGATTACCTGGCAATGCTCCTGTTCAGAAACAAGAGCCACACTGAAAAGGGAAAGGGGGATACTGTATCTACTGAGAAGTCAGACCTTGCTCTTTATCTCCAGTGCACACTGCAAAGCCACAGCATGTTATTGTGTACAGAAATTAGATCACAGTGTTTATCAGCAAGTGTGTTTCATAAATCCTCTGGAGAGTAAAGAAGATTATATTGATTTAAGCATGGAGTGTTCTTACAGCAAAACTGCTGACATCAAAAATAAAATCTGTTGTTCAGAGTTTTTAAAGTTGGCCAAAAATAAATAAATAAATAAAAGAGACAGAGAGAAGGAGCAGGTCGAAAAGGAAGGGAAGAGCTGCCTAATGCTGTTGTATTGGATTAGGATGTGGGATTCCCAAGATCTGATTGAGTCCATGCCACTGGTCTGATGGGTGTCCTTGTCAGTGCTCCAGAGATGAAAGCAGCAAACCTTTGAGTGGTTTGTGAGTGACCTAACAGCTGTCTTTGACTCATGGAGAAAAACATCTCGCATGTGAGCCATTCTGAATGCAAAATTTTATGAAGCATGAGAGGCCTTGTATCCTTAACTGGCCAGTGCTTGATTATGATACAAAAAGAAGTAAGATGAAGAAAAAGTGTGCCTCCTAAAGATTAGCGTATTGCTGCTACGGTATTTTGGATTGAAAGAGATTAATGAAAAGACATTGTCAGTAAGAACTGAATCTGAAATTTTAAAAGAGCTTGGATCAGTAGAGCAAGTTGTGGGACACAGCTGCTGAAAAATCAGTGGAAATTCGTCATACGGTCAAAAGAGAGGGTTTTAGTAGGATTCAGATTCTGTGTGCTTAAGTATGCTGCTAAGTAGCATGTATGTGTAAGAAGCAGAAGCAGCAGCACAGAGACGCTACTACAGTGAACCCAAAAGTGGAAAAAAAAAAGCGAAAGAGAAGTTGAGAATAAGTTAAATAACTTCTTTCCCAGAAAAAAAGAATGAGATGCAAATTAGAAGTAAGGATATTTTTTCCTAAGCTCAGAAGTTGATCAATCTGAGTAATTTTGGAGGACATTTTACCATTCAAGTTATTAGAGAGAAAAATGAGGCAGAGGAGTTAGGAAAATGTAATTCCAAAAGGTTCTGTTGCTTTGAAACTCTCACATATGATGATTTTCTAAGGTATGTGCTGTGGGTAATTCCTCACCTGTACATGTATACACATGTTGTTCTTTGACAAAATCTTAAGCATGGCACTTGGTGTAACCATGCACTCCCTGTATCTTTCTTGCAGGCTGCTTGATGTGCTCATCAAAGGATGAGATTAAATGTATATGCTGTATTTCCATCATTGAGTAGCAATGATTAACAGAGGCAAGATTTATTAAGAGGTAATGTTATTTATTAGACCAACTGATACAGATGGAGAAAGATAGTTGCTACTTCAGGCACACAATCTCTCCTTCTGATCTCTTGCCTCACTTACCTAAATCACAGCAGCTGCAAAATACTACAGCTACAGAAACCCAGGGATGTAAAATTCAACAATTAGAAGAATTAAATAAGAAAATAAAAAGATTTCTTAAAGTCAAACTGAGGATAGAGCCCACTGTTTCTGACAAGAAAAATCTACCCCAAAGCTTTAACCTTCCACGTCTTACTCAAGCATTTCTGATTCTGTGTTACTTGTAGCAAGATCAATTAGAATAGTGCTTTCATAGGAGCTTAATTAATTATTTGCTAAGCTGATTTTGAAAACCTTTTTAATTAATCACAAGTAACCTCAGAGCTTACATTTAAAGTATACAAGGTTGCTTAATTTACTTCCCCTATTTTCCTCAGATTTCTATCCTCTCATGTGGAAATGCAGTGAACTACACTGATTTTGCCACTTGATTAGATTAAAAAACAAAACCAAAATTGTTCACATTTGTAGCATGCACACAAGCATGAATCTCAGCTAAGTCTATATATTTGTGTTCAACACAAATTGTGTTAGGAATTCTAGCAAGAGATTTCGTGCTTTAACTGAGTAATACATATTTCAATACCACTAAATTGTGCTTTGGGATAGAACAGGTAGGAGGAGATGGTTCTTTGAGTCTCCACTGCTTATCATTAGGCAGCACAGCTTCACTTTTTGCTCTATAGTCAGCTATTTCATTAGGAAGTGTTTGGTTTTCAGGTGCCTTTCTTTACATTTAGAAGTCAATGTAATGCTGATTCTGCTGCAGAAGTGATTGGACATTTAAGATGAAGAGCTGTGACTCAGTTGAAAATGCCATTTTACATTTTTATGCATGCCTCTCAGTTTGCCTTCCATTACAACACGATTGAAAATTTAGCTCCCAAAACTTGGGTTGCTTTAGGTATGCCATTCTTTATGACAAAGACTTTTTGAGGTATTTCATTGCAACAAGGGATACCCTTTTAAAATATAGCCCTAAATAAAGTTCTCATCCCTGCACGGTCTGTGATTTCACACCGTAAAGCTGCATTGTTTCAAGGTCACAGAAGTGCAGAATTCTCGCTCCCATTAGTCTTTGAGACTTGAACAAAGCAGGAGGCAGCAGGCACTGAGAGGGCTCACTGTGAGGAGGCTGTCCAAACACATCCATTTTCCACTTTGCTTATCACAAACAAACTAACAGATAACCTGCATGCTAAACTTCCCAGCTGACAGGCATTGTATCAGATAATGAAATCATGAATCGCATCAAATAAATAATGTAAGTTGAAACAAACTTATTTGATTTTAAAAAACCTATCCTGTTACTATGAGTAATACTAACAACTTAAATGAACTGTAGAGCCCTCATTAATATCATGAGTAAAAGGTTTTATGGTTTAGTTACAGGAGTGTGCTCTGTGTGGACTTAAAATCTTCTGATGCCAGAAGCCCAGGTCATTTACTTGCCTTCAGTTTTTATCATGGTGGGTTAGTTGTTTCTTTTAGATTTACAGTGGGTATATAATTTCAACAAAGTTTGTCACTGCTCTACATTTATACCAGACAAACTCAGGATTCTGCTTACAAATTGGCCATGTCATAGTGCATTGAGCTAAGACTAGCAATGCATATTGATTAATCTTATCTGTAAAGAATGGGCTCTTTTTTGTCTAGTTTGTCAGTTTGGTGAACTGTTGTCTATCGATCCTAACTTGATCAGAAAATGCAAACAGAGGACTCAGAATGGCTCAATTTAACAATCTCTCTTAAAGTGCCAGTCATCATTTCTATAACCACTACACTTTTGATTCTAGCTTCTGTTTTTCTTTTGTTTCCTATAGTCACATTCAGTCCTGCCTTTGCAGGAAATGGCGATGGATCAATAAGGCTGTCTCAGCTGGCTGGAATTAATTTTTTCACTGGATCGACTTATAAGTCATTTTCTGTGCAGCACAAAATGGCATATATAATTTCTTCCTTCAGCATCTTTCATATCTGACAATGCTGTTGAATAGATTACTTTGGAATTTTTAAACAGCTGAGGAGGGCGAGCTAGCTATCTGATCTTTAAAATATAGAGAAATTGTGGTTTTCTTTGGCAGTATCCCTGTTTGTAGTAGAGAGATATCAATCTATATGAGCTTCTCAGACTTGAAAAGGGGGAAATCCTGTGAACCAAATAAAAGTTTGCAGAACAGACAGAATGTGCAGTGAGACAGCTGGCAACTCAATTGGGCTTGTGGTCTTATGGCAACACCTGAACAGGGACTATCTCCTAAGACTATATGTTGCACAGATGGATGACTGACATGTCAGAATCCTCTCTAGAAAATTCTCAGTCCACAAGCTAAGCTGATAAAATTCAGCTTGAAGGGTGGATGAAACTGAAGGTGAAAGGAGGTACTCCATGAGGTACTGCACTTTGAATCGTGTTTTCATCCTAACACAGTGAAAGATATTCTGGATCCCTCTACAGTCTGCACTTGCTGCCAGAATTCTTCTGGTCATGGTCTCCTTCTTCTGACAGCATGGCACAGTGCAGAGCTGTGTAGACATGGCCAGGTGCTTCTAAGCTGCATCTCAGCACTGCGAGCTAGGCAAAGTCCTTTTTCTGCTGAAGATTATTTGGTATTGGTTCATGGCACTGCATTGTGTGACTTGTCTGGAGATTCTTCAGTTCATGTGATTTTTTTGGGCTAGATTTGGGGCTGCTGTAGGTATTGGCTCAGGTTTATGGTACATCTCCATCAGAAGAAGATATCTGAGGTAACAGTTTATATTTGAAATGACACTGATTAAAATTTTGATTGTTTGACATAATCACAAAGGGAGTTTCACAGCTGCCATGAAAATGTGAGTAGAAACCATGCAGACATAGTAATGAGCCAGCAGAAATTGAGTTCTGGACCCAGATGAGTGCTTGAGAAGGACATTGCAGGGCTGTGTGTTTTGATGCTGTATCTGTTAAGGACTGTATTCACCATATGTGTCCTCTACTGCTGCCTTCAGTGCCAGATCAGATGGAGAGAAGACAAGCACTTCTCAGCAGGGACAGGAGGCTGCTTTAAGATGCTGACATTCTGCCCAGTTTTGCAGCTGAAACAACTGGAATTTAAAGGCAGAGAGATTACTGACCTGTAAGATTGAAATGTGAGTTAGGTGATTTGGCCAGAGTTCACCCGTAACGAATGATAGGAGGCAAATGCTGGGCCTCATTCTGATTCTCCTGCTCCACTGCACTTTGGCTGTGGAGGATTTGGAAGAAATGGAAAGGGAGAAAGAAGAGCAGAGAGTATTGCAGAGTTCCTTCATGAGCTGCTGGATGAGCTGGGAGTCTTGATTGCTAGATAATGCTTTCTCCTGTGAAAGTTGATGTATTAGTTTTTGTCTAAACTAATGCTCTTTCATTAGCTTTAGCTATCAGTCAGTTGTCTTAACTGATAAATGCAAGTCCACACACTGCCCACATTTATTCCAGATGACAAATATTTGTGGTTTTCCCTAGGGAATAAAACAGCCTCCACCTTCTCATGCTGTCACTTAAAAGTGATGCTAGGCGGAATGGTGACAGTCAGAGCAGACCAGGTTTATTTGCAAACACAGCAGGTACTCAGCCAACATAACCATTAAGTAGGTTAGCTGTGACCCATATGGAAAACAAGAACAATTTATCTTAATTGGCAACTTCTTAATTTTGGTTTTGATCTATAATGACAGTTTTCAAGTTTCTGGGGAATACTAAATTCTTCACCGTAACGCTCACCTAGCAGAATTATGAATTGTTTAGGCTGGACCCTAATTAATGAGGTCCTGAGGTGCTCTAGCTTGGACAGTGAGAATAACTAGGCAACAAGGAGATTTTACTATAATGTAAGGTAATCAGTGAGTATAGGGGAAAAAAAAACAAAAAAAACACAAAACCAACCAGGACTTTCATAAGCCTCAGAGTTATAATGAGCTACCCCAAGGATTAAAATACCAAGCAACTTTTCACCTTCGGTTTGTTATGAGATGCACGTTTGCCTTACCCTGCTTTCAGTTTACACTTCATTATCCAGCCACATTCTCAGCACTGAGGATGTTTGTCGTGGAAGTCATTAGGAGTCTGTTCTTTGAACTGTGTTGTTGTGCCTGAGGGGAATAAAAAAGTAAAACCTAGGACAGAGTTCAGTACTGTCCTGGTGAGAAAGCTAGCCCTGTGCTTCTGGCTTTTCTCTTTGCTTTGTGCAACAGCTGCTATAAAGGCATGGGGAGCAGCAGTGGTGGCAGGGTTTGATCTGTGTATAATCTCGGAATCAAAAGGGTACCAGCACAGCACCAAAGTCTGGGCTGCTGATAGTACTCTGCTGAGCTGGAGGAGCAGCACGCAAAAGTCCTTCTCCAAAGCCAAAGCACTCCACGTTGACACACTTATGCTTCATGACTATGAGTTAACAGACCAAAACTTCATACACTTTAGCAGAGGCCCCATTGCTGTAAATCAGCACAGTGAATCTATCAAGACTTTTTTTTTTTTCCGTCAGAAACAAGTTGTGCGTAATATTTGAAGCACCAGCACAGTACTGTGAGTGTCAGTACATCAGCACACTGAATTTTGGGAAACAAATGAGGAACAAAAGTAACACTGGCATTAATTTTAATCAAGTCCTTGTCATCTGATCTGTCCGCTGTATTTTTTTCTTTATCAATGCTGATTGTCTTTCCGCAAGATTTGTTACCTCACAGGACAATAATATGGCTGTAATGAAGTAATTTATTGCTGCAATTTAGTTTTGGAAATCCTCTATTGTTGAAAAATAGGAGCAGTGCAGTTTTATTAATTACAGTAGTTGAGTATTGAATGCTGACTGTCACTATCAGGATTAGGGAGTACATTGTAAATTGCTCTACAAGGCCCTGTAGGACAAGATCTATACAAGTTTTGGAGAATGTGAAATGAGTATTTTGATTAAGCTAAGTGAGTGAAGTGATTGAAGATTAAGCTAAGTAAGTGAAAAAAAGTTAGCCGGGGACTTTGAGAGGAAGGAGAAAGGGAAACAGAAACTTGTATATTCAGTGTTAAAAAACACACCAGTATGTTAATCCACCACATCAATGTTTTGTTTACATGTAATATGGCTCTGCAGCAATAGTCTCTCCTGCCCTCAGCCAGTGTTTGCCCATTTAATTCTACTCTTGTACCCCCTGGCTACTTCTGACAGTCTTCAGGTTCATTATGAAGTTTTCCTCTCAGGATGCCATTTCAGAGAGAACTAGTTTATCTCGTTTTCTTTTTTTTTCCTTTACTGTGGAAATATTTTACCAAGACATAACATTTCTATTTCCATTTGCATAAACCAGGTGTTACCAGGATGCGGATAGGGAAAGTGCATGTGGACAAAATCACCTTGACTGGTTTAAAGGTGAATTGTCTCCCTTTTTGTGTTCTAAAACATTGCACAATTGAATGAAATCCAAAAGGTCTCCTATAACCTCTCAGTGATCTTGAATTCTCATTCTGGAGAGCTAACAGAAGGCAGAAGGCCTCCTGTGGCATGTATTATGTCATCAGCAGAAACCAAACCGATCAGTCTAAGACCTGGATGTACTTTGGAGTCATCTCGTATAGGGTCCTGTGTGCCTGTGTGCCAACAGGAGGAAGCTTCATAGGGCTTGAAGCTTTGATTGAGCCTGCAGAAAACACTGTGCTTTAGATTCTGGATCTGGGACAAAATGTCAATTGCAAGCATTGAAAAGCGGTGACTAACAGAGGAGTTGCCAGCTGGCACCACGTGTCCCATGGCATATGTTTTAAGAATGCCTGGAAGCTTCAGGAGTGAGCTTGGTGTGGAAATAAATAAGTCATTTGAGACTCAGTAATTCCTCCTCTCTGCTCTTACCTCATTCAAATTACGGACTGCTCATTAAGACTCTGATGTGCAAGAGTAGGAGCTGTCTGATGGAGCAGGAGCCACACGTCTGGAGATTGTCTCTGTCTCTTTTGGATCTTGGCAAAACTCAGACACCAGTCCGCCCATCTTTAAAATGGACACAGTAAATAGTATTTCCTAGGTTGCAATGTAGGTATTTGGTTTTCAGGATCATTTCATACTGCAAATTCTTTAAAAGTGAAAGCTTTCTGTTTAAAAATGAATTCCAGTCTTCCACACTCAGTTCTGGCAATTATGCTCTAGTCATGAAGAGTAAAAATGGAAGCAAAGCAAGGTTTGTAGATAATGTCTTTTATGAAGCCATCCAATGAAGTTAGAAAAAAAACAGACAAGCTTTCAAGCACACAAACCTTTTTCCAAACCCCTTTCAGTGCTGTAACTTGCCTTGAGATGCTCAGATAAAGATAATGGTCACTGTGGTTGCTTTAGGTTATACTAACAAATGAAATACTGCTTTAAGCAAATGGATTTGATCCCTTTGTCCTTCATGTCACTGACACAAAATTGTCATAGCAGTGTCTTTCCAGGATGCTTCTTCAGCCCTGAATCTCTAGCTATCATGATGTCTTAAAGCAACTTCTGAAGGTAAAGGACATCTTTGCTTGAATCAGGAGGAAAGAATGGATCTGTGGTTATACAGTCTCTAGTCCTTGCCCCTATATTCATATATGTTGTTTTTACTTCCTATGTATGGTGAGAATGGTTAGACATGTGTCAAGTCAATAATCTAATTTTCATGTGTGCCACACTCTCATCTTTTTAAGTTTCTGATGCACTAAGTTTCTGACATCCGTACAGTACCTTCTCTCATTAATGCAATAATCTTTCTTCATGCCCTCTGTGTGCTTTGCTTATGTGGACCTGCTGTGAAGTCAGTGAAATCAATAAACTATTAGAAAAGGAAGAATAATCTATGGACAAGGATAGGGAATAATAGAAAGATTATTTTCTGCATTTTTATTACTACTTTCTCATAGCAGTTCTATAAGAAGCTCTACTGTGTATGGATTACAGATTGTGCTTATCAAATATTAAAGATGTACAGCCAAAATAGGGAAGAGCGAGTAGAAATTTTCTCTAGCTGGTTTCAAAATAGACTAAATTAAAATGAAAGATTTTAGCAGATGCTGTCTGCTTCACTTCCACTGTGTTCTAAATAGAGTTCTGAAATCCAGAAACCTGAGCCAAGTGCCCATGTGCGCTCCATGGCCAAAGATTGAGAAGTCTGAAGAACTTGTAGAAGATGAATACTCCCTGTTGGAGAAAGTAACTCACAAATAATCAATAACATATCAATCTACACAAATAAAACAAGTTCACAATGCTCCGTAGTGGTCATGAAAGAGAAAAGGCTGTAGGTTCCTGTAGCATGAAGTTGGCAAATTGCAAACTTAACTTGCATAAGTTGATTCAAGGAGAAGAAAAGAGGAAACAATCCAGGTGACAGCACATAGGTGTCTAATGCCATTATAGATGCTGTAGAGTTTCAGCCATCCATCCAGAACTGCCAGGTATGACACAGGCCTACAGGACACCTGTGCCCTTCTGGAAGAACATCTGGAGGCCAGGCATAATACCTATGAGCATCTAAATGACACTCTATTCTTAGGCATTGCAATCTTTCCTCAGAGCTGCAAACTGTCAAGTGAAGCTGTTGTAAAGCGCATCTCTGAAAGTGCGAATTCTTTGCTTGTAACTGTGTGGATTTCTTTGGTGTATAGTCTAATTGACACAAAACAGTTCAGTTTTACACAGAATTTACTTTCTTGGTCATTTCTCCTGCTACTGCTGAACGATAGAGCACTGCACACTGAAGCCAATAAAAAGTGTGCATGGGTATTTGTAAACATCAGGCCCTCACTGTAAGGCTTCTTGACTCCCAGCATTGAGAAATCACAGTGAGGTTTCCACCCTTATTGCCCAGCATAATTTTAGAGTACTGCTCTGCTCCGTGTCTCCACAGACTTTGCTCATGTCAGTGGTAATAGTAGTTTCATTTTGACCACAGTGAACGTTTGTAATGTGTGAAGGAATAAACTCATAACAACACAAGTATCACTCTGATGCATATCACCACTGAGTGGTGGAAAAGCCCTTGTATGTGTCGTTCTTATTGCTACAGGCAATTATGTCAGCCAGTTTTATCTGGGGAATGGAACCCCCATACTTCAGGTTGAAGTCAGCAGGTGATGTAGAAGAGCAGGGGTCGGACTAGAGGAAAGTAAGCTAGGGGGGATTCCTTAGGGTTTACTATGAAACAATTGATGGAAAAGATCTTGGCTTTATTAAAGCCAACTGCTGATTTCAGTGGGTTAGAATTTTAAAGCATGATGTTTGCAAAGTATAGGAAACACACAAGATAGAAGTACGTTACATATGAAATGGAAAGGATGTGATGTATAAAACGAAAAATAAGTATGTGGCTCTATTAAGACAGAATGCCTCATATTTTTTTCCATTGTATTTGTATACATATATGTGCATCTGAGGATATGGATTACTCACATATGTAATAATTCCACAAGCAGTGGAATTGTGTGTGCCCATGCATGTGTCCTAATATGCTTGTAAGTTTTCACTCTGCAACTATCTATTGATTACTGCAATTACAGCAATATTATTACAGATATATAGCCAACTGTATAACAGTGCCGCAGGTTTATTTGAAATGAGCATGGGAAGAATTTCAAACTGTTAATGAAAATTGCCTTTTTACTACTGGCTGTATTCCCATGGTAGTAACACAGTTTGGAGACATCACCAGAGCTGTGTTGGTTCTGCTTAATGATGGAGCAAACTCAATTTATCTGGGAGTCCTTTTCCAAATAACTCAGACTCATGAAAAAAAAAAAAGGAAATGGCTGACATGTCTTGAGCCTGGGAAATGCCTTGACAATGTTCACATATTCACAAATTGACAATTTTCACATATTAGTCCTTTTGCAACAAAAGAGAACTGTAAGCCATGAAATGATTTCAGCAAGAAGATATTACATAGCTCCATCCATGGCTGCTTAAGCATCCATGAACCATTCCATTATAAGATCACCAGGTGGCTATTGCTTTTCTCTCCCATTCAGGCTCCCATCTGTGATAAGCTTAATAGGACCATTCAGCAATAGAGAAAAACACGAGAGGTATTCATCATAGCTGCAGGCTTTCTCAGACAATTATTCCTTAGAAGTTTGAGTAAATGAAAAACTAGTTCTGAGATTATAAAGAACAGAACATGTTGCAGGTTCTGAGGCCATTTATTGATGTAGCTTTTGGAATCGGTAGTAAATATTTATCCTTCCCTGGGAATGCTGTAAGTAGCTAGTCACTGAGCTACTGCTTTTGATATGTTTGTCATCACTCCTTTCCAAACATTTGCCTTTTCTGCTAGGAGTGCTCATTAGAAGTAATTATATGTGTGGATAAGAACTGTAGTTCTTGTCGCCTGTCTATTATAGATGACACATATATAGTTTTTGCTATAAAGATGTTTAAAAACATGAATTTTTGGAGGAATTTAGGACAGTTGATTGCTTATATACATGAGGTTTGCATGTATTCAGAAAGTAACTGTAAGCTTGCTTACAATGGCAGAGCTCTGAAACAAGAAGGGCAAAGTCTCTCGATTATATTGGTCTCCAGATAAGGGGTTTTTACGTGTTGCTTCACACCTTTTCATCTGTTTACATTCTTTATACTCAGAATGACCAGTAATGATGCTGAAGTAGGAACATCTCAGGTAATCGCACACATTTCAACCTATTACTAGAGGTTTTTCTCTCTACATGATATGATTTTATGTAAGTTCTCTCTGAGTCAGTTTAACAAATTACTGCAAGTTAGGAATGAAAATACAAAGAGGATGATCAGGTTCTTTCTTGTCTAACAGATATGCATCTTTTTAAAAATCAGGATTTTTTTGTTGTTGTTCATTTATGCCTAAATAAAGAGAAATAGGAAGTAGACTTCTGCTCCCCATCTTTTTTCAGTCGCCTTTATGACCTTGTTTTGGTTATAGAAAGATGAAATGTATACTTCTGCTTACTGTCACCTGCCATTATCCTTATATCTTTCATCTGTGTTTTAAGTGGTCCCAGAATTGTTGCCTTTGAAATCATTTTCACTTATAGACTTCCTCCACACAGCAGGAAATACTTTCTTTCTTTGAAAATATATACCACCCAATCTTAATGTACTCACTGTAGACAACAGGAAATAGAGATAGCTTTAGCAAAATGCTTGTCTTTCTAGTGAGTTATACCTCATTGAATTCAGTGCCACAGCTCCTACAAAGCAGAGTCCCCCAGCCAGAGGCTCAATCACTGTTGATACACATTGATTATGATAGACACTTAGAAAAGACAAACTGTGCACATTTACAGCTTTTGAGACAGTAAAGGAAGACACAATCAAGCATGAAAATGTTCTGTGGATTGAATTTCATGCCATTAATTTGCATTTCCCTTCACCTAGGGGGTCAGATTATCTAATGAGATCATCTTGTCAGAGTAATTCAGGGTGGAAGAGAAGTTCTGAAGTTATTTCTTGTGGCCCTGATTCATTAAAAAATGTGGCAAATGCAAGTGCAATGTGTTGTCACATGAGCTGAGCGTGTTACTCATGATTCAAGTAGTGTGACTGTTCTATGACAGGTGGAAGGAAGGAGTGTTGGAGACAGTTAACTCACTTGTCTGCAGCTTCGGGGGACTCTGACGTCTCTTTCCTTGCAGAAGAGATATATAGGAGATATACAGGTTTGTACAGACCTTTAGAGTCACGATACCTTTCTGGGCCTACCAGCTAATAAGGTTTCTTTGTTCCACCTACCTTCAAACACAGCTGAAGTGAAGGGACATCTTTAAGGATCACAAGGCTCTGCCTTTTCTGACAGTAAATGTGCTGTTTCCATCAGCTTTGAAGAAAGATTCAGCCTCCAAGTTGAAGCAAAATGTTTCTTACCATATTTTTTGGAGTGTTTCTCCTTACGACAGAACATTCTCATACTGAATGTTTATCTGTTACCCAGAATGCCACTTGTAGAGTTTGCAGGTGGCAATAGTTTGTTCTAACAAGATTTTACTTTTTTAATTCAAAATTATGAGGAACAGAAAGTGAATTCTTGTTGTCATAATAAGCTTGATAGAGTGGGGATAGAGTGTATCTGACCAAGTCAATGTGTATCTGACCAAGTCTTCATACAGATACGAAGCTCTGAGTACTGGCTTTATAACTTCAATCTATCCGTAAAATTATGTCACGAGCTGTACTGCGAACAAAGCAATTCCAGACATACCTAATTTTGTTCAGTTGCTGTTGCTTTTTTCTTACTTTTTAAAGGAGATTCTCGCTTTTGAGAGATGATAGAATTACATTTACCAATTGAGTCTTCATTGCTACGTAGAAGTAATTACTGAGTACTTTCACAAGTCTGCAAGTTAACAGGGTAGATTTGCTGCAAAGTGTGGATTAGTCATCTAAGAATCCAAATAAATTTTTCTGCATCCATTTCTCTTAATATATTCTACATTCCCCTTTTCTGCCTGCAGAGTTTAATTTATGAGGTTTCAAAATTCCCACTAGCAGTGCATATGAAAATCATACAAGCAGGGAAGAAAATGGAACGATCTGTTGCTAATGGGGGTGGGGGACAGTAATTAAGATTTATCTCAATATATAGACTGTAAACAGAGACAAGATCATTGATTAAAAAGGCATTGCATTTGCAGAACACTGAGTTCCCATTTTGAAAAGACACTCAGATCGTTGTAATAAATTACATGGCTCACAAAACCTACAGAAAAGATTGAGCCTCTCCCATCCTGCCTGACTTTGCTTTCTCTCCTTCTGGCACCAGGCATTATTTTTGTAGCAGTGGGCCAACCTATGAGGAAAGAGTGAGAGTGCCCAGCTTGGTCTGATGGTCTTTGCCTGTGTCAAAGCTACTCTGCAGGGAAATGAAAAATGAGTTTGTTTCCTTATCTTCCTGTTTCCAAATTTCCTCCACTTACCTTCTTTAAAACTCCTGGAGAACCCCAGACATCATGTTGATCAAACACTTCAAACAAAAGCTGTGCATGCTGGGGACAGAACAGTGCCAACATCCACCTTCGGGTCTTTCCATGGATGATGTTTTATCTGTGTTTGACTTCTGGATTGTTTGTTCTTTAGGGAAGGTATTGTCCTTAATTTTTTGTGCCATGTCCCTTGTTGGCTGTTTAACAAAGAATTAATAAAAAGAAGATATCTCATAGGGCTGTCGTGTGTCGAAGAGAATTAACTTCCAAAAGATACAAGGATCTTTTGCACTGCTATCCCAGTCAAAAAGAGGCTGCAGAATTGGCCACTTATATTGAACGGATCTGTTTTTTATAGGGATTTTGAATGGCTTCATTTTTCACCACGATTTATCTGCTCATTTCTTTCAGTTTGCCATCATGCTATGGATCTAAGGGTCATAGAATCACTTAGATTCCACATGGATCCATGTCTGAGCACTGACAGATGCTATTAAGTAAGAGTGGGTCTCTTGATTTTACTGCTTAACGGCATTACCCCATTTCTTTTGCAGTGTGGCATTATTCACAAAATAAACGTCCTCATGTTTATATGAAGATGAGCAAAGCAGAACAGGATTTACAAGTGGTGGGCTGATAGCATTGGGATCAAGTGAACAAGCCAAAATCCCACTAACAAAATTTGTCCTCCCCAACTGTCTGCCATGAGGTCAGTTTGCTTCAGGGAAGTCCTCTATTCTGGTGTAAACTTTCATCTGTAGGAACCTTTCTGTTTTTCTGCAGTGTGTGCTAAGAATTTAGGAGCAATGTCAGCTTCTTTCCCTTTTTTCTGGGTATACTGCCCGTGAATGTGTCAGAGAATCCATTTGGCAGAAAGCTCAATGTGTAATTTATTTTTAATCATGGAATTAATGTAGATAAACAGAATCTGCTGCCTAACAATGTCAGTTTGTTAATCAGCTGTAATCTTAGTAGTATTAATAACCCAAATCATGTCACCAGACTCACAAATCAGCATAACAATTGTCTGCAGAGCAGAACAATTCTGTGCATCTCTCTAACTAGGGTGCCCTGGAAACCTGTAATGCATAACTTACTGCTCGTCAGTAGAATATTTATACTGTTTGCAACTGGTACGTGTGGAGTTTACTTTCTATTTCCCACATCTCCATTTTATTTTGTGACTGTATTGCCAGGGTGTCACTGCTCATCAAGGGTGATGGGCTGAACAACAGTTGGAAGCACAGGACAGCTCCTGGAGCTCTCCTGCAAAGGCACTGTCTTCACTCATTGAAATGCTGTCAACAACATGCAAGGGCTTGCTTCTTCTGTCCTTTTTCCATAAGGCAAATACTCTCTTGATTTTAAGGTGGGCAGTGCCTTGACTGTCTCTTTTCCACAAAGTTTTTAAATATAAACTTTCCTTATAAAGTAAAGCATAATTACCACTTCTGTGTCATTCCTTCAGGTCTAAGTGGGTTTGTTGCTCATCAGGTGTTGTGTTTGTGAAGGAGAAATCATAATGCTATGATTAACATCATTCTATGAGATCCCACTTAGAGAATTTTCTGCCTGCAAACAGGACCATTCTCATGACCTCAGGCTCCCATGGATTTCTCTTGATAACACCATCTAATCGGATTTAGACTTTAATTAAACAGCTGTCACTTTCCTTCCACATTCTGCCGCAATTTAATGTTGAATTAGTTCCTAAATTAGTCATGGCTGAATGCTTGCCTTCTTACAATTGAGAGGTTGGATGAACACGAGCTTTGCTCTTCAGCTAAATGCAAGCAGCTATTGCTCAGATTCTGTGCTCTTGCTCCCACTGACATTGGTGGAAGTTCCCTGACTGCAGCAGTGGTGGGATGAGCAGTCAGATTCCTGCAGAGTCAGCCATAGCTCTCCCTGATTTCAAATGGCTGGAACACATTTATTTTATGAATGTCATTTTCCCTTTCTAGAAATGCATTGATGTTTTTGAATAACAATTCAGCTGAATTTTCTGTGAGGCAGCACAATGAGTGCAGCTGTGGAAGGAGATGTTTAGACCAACATTACTGCTAGTGGACTTTAATCAAATTAACTCTGATGTAACCAAAACCAGAGCATGAGCAATATCTTTGGTACTTCAAGTTATGACATCAGGGTTAGCCAAAATTCCACCTGGCTCTAAGCAGGAAAGCTCTGATCCTTCCTGTAGGTTGGTGATGTTTGCCTCAAATACCGTGTATTGCTCTCGCTGAACACAGGTTGTAATGTAATGTAATGTAATGTAATGTAATGTAATGTAGAGTCTGACTCCTGCCTGCCTCCAATCTCACCATTTTTCTTTGAGATGGACATTAATTCATTTTCTGATTCACACAGATGTAAAATCAGGGTTTGTAACTGTGGTAGCTTGCTACAGTCACACATGGAAGAGTTCCAAACAATTAGACTGATGTAACCTACCAGTTTTAGCTTGTGAGCTTCTTGATTAAATCTTTTTTATTATCTCTCTTGTCTGTGGTGCACATCCAGAGTGCTCAGTGTTACAGAGCAGACAGACAGACCACTCTATTTAAGCTCCTTTTATTTTTATGAATTTCAGTTCAGCTTTTAGAGAGTCTTGGACTATGGATCCTTCCTTATGTTATTTAGTTTTCTGCCTGACAGCTCTTGTGTGGGTGCAGATGCAGGCATTGGGTCAGATCTGAGTTACATTAAAGCCTTAGGCTGTATTGGAGCAATACAAAGGAAACACAGAGGAGGCAGAAGTTGTACCACAAGGCTCTTCCATATAGAGGGAAATAGGATGCTTGTTACTCTATTTTAGTTCTGAAGAAAAAGGCAGAAGAATGAAGACTCAGTTCCTTGATCTTGTTCATTAAAGATCACGGATGAATAGCACAGGGCACCTACAGACCAAATAAGGGAAAGGACAGATTTGAAAATTACTTTTACCATGCTATATAGTATACTAATTGTTTGTATTTCAGTATTTCCAAATGTGTGTAATAGCAATGAGTTGTGACTGCTATCAGTGGAGATTAAATACAGCAAGCTGAAGTGAGGAGGCTACCAATTTCTTTGTGATGCTGAGACTCTCTAATGCTTGCAGTGGTCCTATTTAGGAAGGTACTGGGTAACATTTCCAGTGTATTTTCCTCCCTTTGTGCACATCATGCATCTGACATTCCTGAATGTGACTGGCCAAAGAAGAGTTGTAAAACTTCAGCAACCTTGATCACAACAAACCTCCTTTTGCAGATTTTTGGTGCAGATGCAGCTCTGAAGTCATTAATCAAAACAAATTCATTCATATGCGCACGACTTCCTTTAGTGCAACCATTAGCAAAGGACAGAAGATTGAGGTTTTCTAATTGCTGATAATGCGCTAGTAGTCAAATTTCCTGTCTTCTCTATAGAAAGGTCTTGAGAAATTTCTAAAGGTTTTTCAAACCTTTGTAGCAGTGGCTTTATATCAAACCCACTTAGAATTGAGATACACTGATAATGACTTATTGGAAAGAGAGAAACAGAAGTGACAGATTATTACTTGGCAATTGGTGCAACAGTTCTGCACTAAATAGTGCAGAAAGCAGAAAATCACTCACATTTGCCTATCAGGTTTTTCATTTTAAAGGTATAGGTCATTTTCTTTTGTCTGGTGAGGATGGATCATATTATTTGGGATAGATGAAGCAGAATAGGCTTATTTAGGATATAAGATATATGGGTTACTGTGTTACCACTCAGTTCTGAAAATTGGAGAATCATAACAAAGAGAGGTGGAAGGAAGCACGAGGTCACCTGCTCCCTTTCTTCTTCTACCCTGCTCAAAGAACAGATGTTATTTCTGAAAGATACATAGTGTGAGCTTTCTTCAGAATTCTTTCATGATAGATGATGTCTTTTATTCTGTCCCAGACAATCTATTCCAGAAATTCTCTATCATTATTTGTATAATAAAGACTGCCTTAATGTCAAACAAATCTTCCTTGTTGCAGCTTAAGCCCATTATTCAAGCCCTGTCCATGAACATAGAAAATAGTTTATTCTTTCTGGTTTTCAGAAGACTTCTGTGTATGTGGAGACAGTAATCTTTCTTCAGCTGAGAAAGTCGTTATTGAAGATTTCTCAAAACCAGACACAGTCATTTAGTTCAGTCATTTAAATCTTGCTAGTGCTCAGCTGAGGAGCACTTCACATCTTACAGGTGATATTCCTCTTACAAAGTGTTGTTGTTTTTGTTTTGCTTTGTTTTGTGGGATGGTTTTGTTTTTTTAACCAAAGCAGCATGCAGTCACCAACTCGTGACTTAGGCAAAGCTATTTCCAGTGACTCCCAAGCACTTTGTTGCAAGCTAAAGCCAGATAATGAATTTGCTCTGCTGCTTGTAGCAGTGAAGTTTCATTTCACTGCATAATCACATTTTGTTTTTCATCTTCTTCATAACAGTGATGTGGTGTTTGTTTCTATTTGTTTTGTGTGC